>NW_028256416.1:0-695000 GCF_048593485.1 Apis florea | reverse complement strand
GTTTAGTTCAATAATTAAGTAAGACCGTGTCCACCTCAACGTCAGCCATTCTTTCTCATCGATTGTACACTACTCACTTGGGATATATATATATATATTCAGAGTATAAACAAACAACAAATAAACATTGCTCACGAAGTTCGTGCGTGCGCGTGAAAAGAAAAAAAAAAGAAAGGAATTTATAAAAAAAATTTTTCCATTTCACCAACTTCTTCTTATCACGAACGATAATGTTCAAGCGTTTTCTATTCTTATCAATTTCTTCCGACTCCAGGAGAAATTTTTTTTTCCGATCTATCTAATTTCCCCACAAAACACAAATTTGCTCGAGAAACATCGAATACGCGCGATCGAATCCTCGGTGAGCGATCGAAGAGAAAAAAAAAAAAAAAGAAAAAGAAAAAAGAAAAAAAAAACTTCCCTCGGCAACAATTCGACCAATAATTCATTGTTTACGACCCGCCCTTTTACTTTTACAGGGGCCGAATTCTTTTTATCCCTGCGAAAAAAATATCTCCCTCGGTTTCTTCGAAAAAAATCCTCCTCCGATTGGCGATTCCGTCACAACGTTCGAAATGAATAATATTTTCGACGAGAGATATCACCTAACTGTGTTGCAATTCCCCTCCCTCCTTCTCCTCCTCCTTCTTCCCCTCCTTTTCCCCCCTCCTTCGAAATAATTGGGGTGAATAAGATTGTATCCAACGTTCGAGAGAGAGAGAGAGAGAGAGAGAGAGAGAGAGAGAGAGAGGATGTATATATATATAGAGTAGTCGGGTCTGCTGCGATCGTCGTCGGATCGGGTGTTATTGAGGATATTTTGTGAAATTCTCAGGGTGATTGGATATACTTGAAATCGAAAGAAAGAAAGAAAGAAAGAAAACCAAAATCCACACCTTTCCACACTTCTAACTTCTGAGAGAGGGAAAAAACTGTTATTCCTAATCAAAATATAAGAAAAGTAAAAAAAAAAAAAAAAAAAAAAAAATTAAAAAAAAAAATCCTGCCATACAACGTGTCTTCCAAGGACAGAGAGACTATTTAATAGCGAAATTAGTTTTAGTGTTTATGCACCGGTTCTACGCCGCTATCTGTGTTGCTGCGAACACGCCCAAAAAAACAAGTAATAATCGATGGATTATTTTGGATAGGATTGTTCTGTTGGATAGGATCACATTCCGAGAATTACGAAAGTAAAGAAAGTTTTCTTTTTTTTTTTTTTTTTTTTTTTTACTAATATCATAATCTTTTTTAAACGATCGTTAAGAGGGAAACATTTGATACGTGCGAAGAGGGGAACAATCTTTGACACTCGGTGGTGTCGAGGGAAAAAAAGAAAAGAAAGAGAAAAAAAGAAGACGTGAATCGAAAAATAGAAGGGTAAGTTTGCGAGATGATGGTATTACGGTTTACATATATACGAGGATTACAGACGATATTTCGATATTTCACGAAGTTTCACGAGGGAAGAAAAATATTGTACCTAATTTCATTCGCGAGGAATTTTTCTTTTTTCTTTCTTTTCTTTTCTTTTCTTTTTTTTTTTTCCCTCTCCCCTTGAAAAAGAAAAAATCTTGTTGCGAACGAAATGAACAAATTAAAAAGCGGAACTGTGTTATTCCATTCAGAATTTTATTCTTGAAAACTATTATATATTATACGATACAATGTCGACGAGTTGTGTATGTTATATAATAAGAATTTCAAACGGATGATAGATAGATTCCAAGTCTACTTCGAGCAGATAGATACTCTAAGACGACTGCGGATATTTGTGCTCTCGTGAAAAGTATTGCGTGTAAGAAAAAAAAATATATATATATATATACATACATACATACGTACAAAGTATCCAACATAAAATAAATCGTTGCGATTATATTTATTAAGTGAAACAAGCCTCTCTACTCGAGTTATCTCTTTTTTTTTCTTCTTCTTCTTCTTCTTCTTTTTAATTAATTCATAAAGATATAAATTTGCATAAACATCCGCAGTCTACCACTGAAATGTATCCAGTATTTAATTTCTGATGTAAGGGAATGCGTAGGAGATCTTGTATATACGAAAAAAAAAAAAAAAAAAAAAAAAAATAAGTGCTACACGAACAATATACGTAGTATTAAAGGCGAAGGAGGAAAAAAAAAAAAAAAAAAAAATTATATGCAGTATTCGATTTTTGGCAATTTGACGAAGGTCTAGTAGTAATGTAGTAGTCGAGAGTAGTTTTATATGGATACATCAACTCGTCGAAGAAATCTACAGAAAAAAAAAAAAAAAAAATGTTCAATATTCTTAACTTTGAGACGAGCAATGGATGCAATGACACGGCGAACAAGGTCAGAGCAAGATTGTTAAGATTAATTATATTATAGTTACTACTATAGTTTTTCGAATTTAAAAAAAAAAAAAAAAAAAAAACGTCAACGTAGTATTACGATACTTTTCTTCTTTTTTTTTTTTTTTTTTTTACACTTGACATGACACGTAACTCGTTGTTTTATATATACGCGGAAAACAAATGATCGATCTCAAATCAATATGACTCTCGTTCTAGGACTACTTTTTTTTTTTTAAAAAAGAACTAATTTTAATCAGTCAGCTTTCCTCTTTTTTTTAATGATAAAGAATTTAGAAAGAGATTGCAAAATCGATCGCGCGAAGAAGAAAGGAAAAAAAAAAAATATTTTCCAATCGATCGACACTTTGCAATCTCTCTCGATAAATATTCTTAAAGAACAGGTAATGATAATGGGCGAGCAACGTTCGATAACGATGTAAAACCGCACTCCTGTAACCCTGTTAATAAGTTAAGTTGTCGTTCTATCCCGATAAAAAAAAAAAAAAAAAAAAAAACGAAAAAGGCGAGCGAACGCGTGAGCATTAAGATGAATGAAAAATGAAGAGGTTTGTCGCCTGCGAGGTTTAAGAATTTGAATGCGCGAATACGTGACGCGATGCGGAAGTTGAAAAAGAAGAAAAAAAAAAAAAAAAAAGGAAAAAAAAAGAGAAAAAGAAAAAAAAGTGGAAGAATTTTTGTTGTAAAAAAAATGAATCTATTTCGGTGAAGAGGGTGCACGCGCATATATAAAAAGTAATAAAGGGAAGCACGTTTTGTTTTTTATCATTATGTATGTATCATGCGAGAATATAAAATAAGTTTCAACGAGTGTATAAAATTTGGCGGCGAAGACGAAAAAGAATCGGTGAAATTGTTATATGATACGATGATTACGGTGCGATTAATCGCATCACGATTTTTTCGAGACACCCGGTGTATGTTTATAATTTTTTTTTTTCTTCTCGTACTACGTGTACTACTGCATCAACTTAAGAGAACTTGAAATTCGACACGATGAAATATTGAAATGTGAAACATCTATCGTTTGTCGAGAGAAGGTTATTGGTTTTATTTAAGAAACGAAAATAATCTATGATGAAAAATTGTTTTAACATGTATATCGAATATGTAAGGGGGGGGGGGAAGAAAAAAAACTGTAAATATTTCATATATGATAACCGAATGATATTCTTTAGGATACATCACATCGCATAGAGGACCATTGAGATTTTCAGTTCGTGGAAACGTGCTATAACGTTAATTTATTTGCACACTTTCATTTTCAAGTTTCGTCGACGAAACTTGCTCGATTTCTTCGGTATCTCGTGTTTAAGGCCCTCAACGGACCAGCCACACCTAATCACACAAATGTACATACTTATATTGCACTAATTTTAATATTGCCGCTGAGTATTATAACTAGTCATATAAGCCAAAAGTTTGTTACTCTCGTAAAGTTTTCTTTTTTCTCAATTTTGTAATAAAGAATGATGAGCAAAGTCCTCGAATTGATTTTTTTTTTTTTTCTTTGTTATTTATCCTATTAATCCTATCCCATTCCAACGTAGCAGAAAGTAATTTTATCCAAATCTTGCCTTATTAAAGTTACAGCATATTATTGCTCTGTATCCCCTCTCTATATCCCATAACGTCCAACGATGTTCTACGATGGGTGCAAACAATGTGATATATCTATTATTCGATCTAGATCAAAATATCTAAAGGAAATTTGCAAAATCTAGATTGGATTGCGGATATAATTCTTAATTTGGCATCCAAACAAAGTAATTTTAATAACACGATTTGTCTAATATAATTTTTCCAATCTAATCTAATTTCATTTAAAGATTTTACCTTTTGCAAAAAGTAACATCAATTACCATTATGCGGACGAAAATTGTTCGTAAAGGATATAATGTGAATAAATTATGTACAAAATTAAAAGAGCCTGAAGTATACGAGAGAAATGTGATACAAAAATTAAATAAATTTAAAAAAATCTAAAACATTTAAATCGAGAGAATTAACAATCTTTTTTTTTTTTTTTGAATGCTAAAATATCTCTTCAAAAACAGCTATAATTTATAAAAATTGAATGGTACAGATATTAAGATTTTTAATCAATAAATTGGACAGCGATGCAATAAAGCTAATCGGAAATTGGGTTAGCGCACGAATTTGTTGAGTAAATGCAGACAAGGAAAGGGAATAGTGAGAGAAAAACACAGATAAGGTAAAAATATTGAAATCAACGCCATCTTCAGAGTGCCGCAAATGAAACTCGCAAAGAAAAAAGAACAAATAGTACGAGAAAGATAGATATAGAATAAGAATTGATCGTTAACGCCATCTCTTGTCGAATAACATTTTTCAAAGAGTTTTTTTTTTTAAAATAATCTCAACAGATGGCATTAATTTTTAATTCTTGAATTTAAAATCCTTGTATATAAAATCAAAACAAAAGTTATTCATTTCTAACATGAAATACGTAATAAATTTTATGCCACAGCCTTATCTTATCATTCGTAGTCAATATTGCAATACGACAATAGTCCAAGTAATGGCTTCTTGTCCATAACAATGAAATATTTGAATATTCACGAATAAAATTTGTGAAATTATCATTAAATTGTTACACCCGCGAATGAATATATTTAAAAAATAAATACACATAATATAAATACTTTTAGGAACAAATATATTTTAGAATAAAATTTTAAAAAGAAAAATTTCGCGAATGATTCTATTCTAGAACGCGCACGTCTAAACGATACAGCGGTCGAAATACAAGTGTAAGTATTTCAACTTTTCGTAATATTAACTCGACAGGCAAAGTCACGCTTCATCGATAATGGCGTAAACTGTAAACTTTTAACGAAGAAAACTTCCTCTATATAAAATATTTTAATATTTTAATTTTCAATTATATAATTATTATATAATCGAAATATTTTTAATCTTACAACTTTTATAATTTGCAATATCTATATATTTTTTATTTTAAACGAATTCTTAACAATAATTTGAAATTGAAATTCGTATTTGAATTTAATCACAATCACGATCTCGAAACAAAGGCTATTTTCTCATAACTACGTTTCATGTAATTACCTTTTAAAAAACAATAACACAAAGGAAACATTATTACGAAACAAAAAAAAAAAAAGATTAATACTGTTCTTTACACGAACAGTATTAAATTGATAGTGCAAGAGTAGGTTTCTTATCGTTCCTCTTTGTTATCGATTTAAAATTAAATATATTTAAGAATCAAATAATAAAATAACAAAATTAATACTTGTATTTCGGTTGAAATAACAAAAAAGAAAATTACATTGTACAAATCATAATAAACATTTTCTTTCGCTCCTTGTTATTTCATCCTCATTTCACTCGTGATTATCGCGGAGAGTTCAAATGTTAATTCATTTCCACAACTTCCAGGATAAAAGGAAAAAAAAATCTAATTTAAAAAAATGTTTAATACTTTATATAAAAAGATAATATTGTATATTTTTTGATTAGATAAAATAAAGTTTACAATCATTCTACGTATTTTTAATTGCAAACGCTTTATTATTACGTAGAGTCGACTATCAGTTGCGTAATTAAAAATTCTAACATCTGACAGCACAATTTTAAATGAAATACGTATTCATCGAGAATCAGTTCACGGTTAAAAACGGATTATTACGTGTAAGATCACTCAGTTGTAATACTAAAATTTTGATTTTTTGTTAGGTATGTGCTGTATATAAATATATATATACATAAATGAGCGAACGAAATTATTTTCAATAATTTCCTAAGATATTTCTTTCGATATATTTTTCAACATCTACCCGAGTATACGAGCTTTACTTAAGTAATAAGTTTTAGAACGAAACAAGGAACAATGACTGTACACGCTTCCACTTTCTCTGTTAATATACCGATACAATACACGACGAGTATTTTGCTCGTTTTATTGACGATAAATAACGATATTTCGTCTGCCAAAATTTGCAACGGATCGTCGGAAAATTGTAAGTACACTGTTCTCTTACAAATTTAAATAATTTCTAAAATCCTTTTGCGTTTATATTTAGGGCAATCCCGAATCGGTATACTTATTTCACCAATAATCTCGGGATCAATGATGCGCGAAATAGAAATTTATTGGAACAACGTCAATATTGAACCAGAGGATAAAATCTCGCTATACGTGGAAGACTCTAAGGGACTGCCACGTGAAATTTACACCGTGGTTCCGAACGATTCGAACGGGATTCAAAAAACTGGCGTGTTGGCCGAATTTGTGCCCAGCGCAAACCTTTCTTTCGTATCCAAATGTATAAGTAAATAATCTTAGGAGAAGAAAAAAAAATAAAATTACCAGTGTTTTTGTGTTTTTATATATATATATACATTTTTTTTAACAATTTTCAGAGTACGGAATAATATGGAAATCGAACAGAGGAGACGTAAAAAGAATCGATTGTTTAAGAACGTATCCAACGTGGATGAAAGACATGAAAGATATTCTCGGTCCTTTGAGGATAAAGGATATATTTTTACCCGGGACGCACGATTCCGCGGCGTACGATGTGAACGGTACTATGATAAGCATCATTTCGAAATTTGCCGTTACACAGGTAAATATAAAAATGAAATATTGTTGATTTGTTATTTGTTATGTATTATTATCGTTCAACAAATTCATAGGATTTAGATATTCTTGGACAATTGATACACGGTGTACGATATTTGGATATTAGGTTAGGGCATTATCCCGAGAACAGTGAGGTTTGGTGGACCATTCACGGCCCATTTTATCGTTCGGTCCCGTTAAAGACCGTTATAGATCACGTGAAAAGTTTTCTCGACAATACCAAGGAAATCGTGATAATGGACATACGTGAATTCGCCGTTGGTAATTTGGCTCTCTAACCTCTTCCAACTCCGTCGTTTGACCGCACATTGATACTGTTGATGAACAGGTTTCAATAATTATTCCGATCATCGTGCGTTGGTGTCGCATCTGGAACACGAATTTCGCGATTATTACCTGACCCGAAATAATCAAGGATGGGGCGTCACGTTGAACGAGATCTGGTCTTCTGGAAAAAGATTGATAATCGGTTACGAGGATTCGAAAGTCGTGGCTAATCACGCAAGTGTGTGGCCTTGTGTGACGCATAAATGGGGGAATGTCAAGACCGTTGAAGACTTGTACAAATATTTGCATAAAGTTGAAACCAACAATAGGTAAAACATTTCTTGAAGTGCAATTAAGGGGATAATGATGATTCGAGAAAGGATTTAATTTATAACTATACTGTGAGAGGTGTGTTAAAAGATACGTATTTTTTTTCTTTTTTTTTCTTTTTTTTTTTTTTTTTTTTTGTTAAAGGGACAACGTACTGAGACCCCGATCTGCGATGGCGGAATTGACCCCGGATTTTAACGATATTATCACGAATAGATTAGGAAATCTTCGAGATATGGCGCATAGAGTTAATTTGAACGTGACTAATTGGTATAGCACCATTTGGCAGTACACTGCCAATATCGTAGCAACAGATTTCATCAGAGACACGGATATCGTTCAAGTTGCTATTAAATCTAACAAAAATCGTCATTTGTACTGTGAGCATTTATTTAGGCGTTAATTTCGTTTAATTTGGTTAATTAATTAATTATTCGTTAATTAAGAAAGGAATTTATTTTATATTGAATTTGTTTTGCAATTGCTGTAAATAAATATTGTAAATAATAAATCGGTAAATCTATAGATGAGAGATTTTTATGATCTATAAATGTATTCGAGCAATAAAATCTTTTAAATAAGATTTTCACGATAATTTTTTTTTCTTCTTTTTTTAACAGAAACTATACCTCACGATTGTATAATGATTAAAAAAGTAATGTTTATTTAAGAGTATCATTTTCTGCCATGACAATGAGATTTCCGCCGGAAGAACGAATAATGCTTTCAACGTAATAAAAATCCCCATTACGTATTACGAAATTGAAATGAGATCTGCCAAACAGATCAGTATAAAAGATGTTTTAAACGGTATTGCTCGATCAATGAAAAATGTTTCTTTTATTCGTATTTTTTTATTGTTTTTTCGTATTAAGAATCACCGACCAGACACAATATTTTTCCAGAGAAACATATCCGGTTAATTTCATTACTTGTCCAAATGATAAAATGTGTATCTTTATCGAACATTGCTCTTCTATTTTAAATTTAATGAATCATAATCTACTTCCAATTCATAGGTAAGTACATCAAGTGTGATTTTATACTATTAATAGTAGTATAATGGGTAAAAAAAAATATAAACGAGGTAATGAAATCATTATTACCTTGAAATCATTATTAGATAATTGAAAATTATTCAAATTTTATTTATATTTCCACTTTAAAACTTCTAATGTAGATTTCGCCAAGCAATTTGTGGTTACGAAAATACGAGACCAAAGGTGTGCTGCAACATAAATGATAATAACGTAAACACATTTTTCACGCAAACGGATGATACATTTTACGCGAGACGGAGTTTAAAATGTGGTAAAAGTTTCGTTCATGGAAATGTTAACACTATAGGAATGTTTCCTTTTATTGCAAGAATTGGATATAAAAGTAAGAGAAAAGTCTAGAGTTATTTATTTATTTCATAGACGTATCAGATTGATTTTATAATTCTTTCCCAGGTAATACAGGGAAAATAACGTATCCTTGTAACGGTGTAATTCTCAATCAACGCACAATATTAACTACTGCAAATTGTGCCATTACAAACTTTAATAATTATAAACTGTGAGTATTTATAATTTTTAAGGTAAAAATTTGAACAGATTTTTAATCTTTCGATAGGGATTCTGTAATTGTTGGTGAGTTTGATACCGATACTGATTCTAATTGTAACGTACAGAAAATAAATATATCGTATGTGATAAAACATCCTAATTACCAAGCTGAAACTTTCACGAATAATATAGCGATGTTACATTTGAAAGAATCAATACGATATACCGGTAATTATTCAAATTTTCTTAATTCTTTGTGTGAAAAGATGAATCAACCAAATTTTTATTTTCTTTTTTTTAATTCAGTGACTGTACAACCTGTTTGTCTTTTACCAAAAAATAATTATATAGATGTAGGAATAAATGCTATTCTCGTTGGTTGGGGCAAATTTGCAAATCGAAAGGGTAAGAAAAAATTATAAACAACTCGTTTAAATAACAAAATATTTTTAAATTTTAAATATCTAAATCTTATTAAAGAAAATCCTTGTAAGCAACAATTTTTGAAAATGAGAATTGTATCGATCGAAGAATGCATGAATTATTATTTCGAAGGATTAACTGTTGAATTGTGTACTATAGGAGATGAAATACCATGTTCGGGATATAACGGAAGTCCTCTTTTACTTAAATATGGCGACTCTCATTTTTTGGTAAAAATTTACTATTTATTCATGATATTTCACGAAATTTTATGTTATGTATAATTAAATCATATATTTATATATAAAATTACAATTATATATTTACATAAATTTCAGTTAGGTATTTTATCATATAGTTCCAACTGCAATGTAACCACCAGCTTTCCATCAGTCTTTGTCAATGTACAGAAATACGTAACATGGATTCTAGAAAATTATTAATTATATTTATTAAAGGATTAATAATTTATTTAATTTTAATGTATATTTGAATAAAATATACATATATATTATTATTTTCTTACGTATATATCATCTTTAATCAAACCTTTGCTATTTATGCTTGAAAATGTTTAAATATTTTCCACGAGTCATCTCTTTTGCCTCTTCCAATCCTAATTGATACGCCATATCATGTAATTTTTTTACTTCGGATATTAAACCACCCATTGACAAATTTCCTAATTCTTATTAAATAAAAATTATTTATTTTTGATATAATAAAAAATATTCCATGTAATTTTGTTATCAAATATAAACTTACGATGTAACTGATTTATATCATCTGGTGTGAGACCAGCAGCCCAAGCAGATGGTTCTGTTTGAGGTGAATTTTGAGCTACAAATTCATTTACACCTGGAACTTCATTAATCATTAATATGATTACACGATATATTATTTTTTTCTTTCAAAATGAAGTATATATAATAATAATACATAAGATATACCTACTAGTATATATAATGTACACATAAGATATACCTACTTTGTTCAGGCCATAAATCTGGTGATGCTCTATCTAGTTTTTCTAAACTCATAAGACTTTCTTCTACACAAATTAAATCTATAAATAAGAAATATATCAAAGTAAAATTTATTATTATTTCGTTGAAATATATGTATATTTCAAAAATACCTGGTTCTGTTGGTTCTTCCGTAGTCATTATGTTCATTGATATTGTATAACCTAACCTAACCTAAAGTCAACAGCGAAATCTAACGTAAAAGGAAAAATAAATAAATCCACAAATGTAATTAATAAAATCACAAATTATAATTGCACGCAATAAATTATCAAATTTTTGTTACAATAAATATTATACAATATTTACATGTTATAAGGTTTGAAGGTTTTTTTCGTTTTTTGATGATTCTCGCAACTGATCTGCCAACTGTGTTTGTTGTTTCAACAATGATTTTAATTTATTCTGTTCTTGTCGTTGAATATCTCGTTCTACACCTATCTCAAGTTGTTTTCTATAAAAAATTATGAAAATATACGTGACAAACGTGCTACGAAAAAACAATTTTATCGTGTAACATGTACTGAACACGGTAGTCAAATTAATTTACATTTATGCGATGTAATATACAAAATATCCATTAGAGATTCTAATTTCAGATCGAAAAAAAACATAACTAATTCGAAAAATTTTATATTACAAAAATAAAAGAAAAAAATTGTGTCTTCTTATAAAATGATTGTATGATATAAATTTCAACTAATTAATTCAATCGAATTTTCTTTCGAAATGCTGATTTAAGAACGAAACATTTGAAGAAAGAAATATTTGTCTTCAATTTATATACATTTATTTATTGTTATGATATATTATATACTTGATACTTATTCAATGTATAAATACATGTTACACGATGGTCAGAATTTTATGTACGTTACTTGAATATAACCTAATATAAAAAAATTTTATATTACCTCTCAGCTTCTTGTTGATAGTGCACATAAAATATGATACTTGCCGATGTTGCACAACATAATGCGAAAGTAATTTTTGCAGGAAGTGACATAATATTTTTCTTACGATTCAAATATATTTATGCACTTTATATGCGGCTTTATTATCGACAGTACATAATCGTGGGAGTGCGAGATATCGAATACGCTTTGCGAGATATTGAATTAGATTCTCGCAAGTACGTACGATTAATTTGTGAAAAGAACAGAGTGTAATTTTGTTGTGCAAAATCGAGGAAAATTGCGACAAATCTTAAGAATAGATGCTGAGAAATGTGAGTGAAATATCTTTTTGTATATATTCTTTATTATTTTGTTAAAAATATTTGCTTTATAAAATAATATATATGTATATATTATAATAAAGTATATATATCTTTGGCGTGCTATACTTTCGCCATTTTAATTATTAAAACAAATTCCATACATACGAAACCTCATTTGTTATCTTATTATCTATTATTTATTAATATTGATTGAAAGTAACAATTTTACTAGTTATTTTTTGCGAAATATATGAAAAACAAATTTAGTCTAGAATTTATTATCGACAGAAAATACGATAGCTAGAAAGCTACCGAATTTCGCCGCGAGAGAACACATCAAGTACTTGTACATTATAAAATAAATCAAATTCATAATAGATCAAATAGATAGATTTATATATCATAAGAACTTGTAATAATAATATCAACGTTATATAGATAAATTTAACAGTTAGTTAAATGAAACGGTAAGTACCTATTATAATTATTTAATTAAATTTAGTAATTCATAACTTTAATTCATTTTGTTATAAAATTTTCAATCAAGTCTCACCTATTTCTTTAATTTCATAAATTTAAGCAAAAATCTTTCGAAAAAAAGATATTTATTCTAAATATCTATCTTCGAAATTTATTTTTTTTACCTTCGAAATATTTTTTTTATTTTAATTAATCAAAATACACACAATTTTACTCGAAACAAAGGAAAAATTTTCAGAAATTTTCCAACATCTGTTATATATTCTATCTTTCGTATTAGTCTTATTATTTCGGGAGGGATGATAATCTTCTCGTGACCATGCAACCATCTGAAATGTAATTGGGACTGGAAGGAATCTGATGATGTGGAAGGGTGGAGACGATGTAAGAGGGATATAGGGTCCGTTCTTATCTACAAAATACAGGCCACATTTCTCTGCCTTTTCACGTTCCACATCTCGTAAGTTATATCACGAGTTCGGAAACATCGGAGGACACGGTATGATGAATCGACCTCGTTGCCCTTTTGTTCACCCTCCAGCTAGATGATTTCAATTTTGAATTATGCACTATTTTTTTATTGCACTATTATTTTAATTATCATTTTTTCAGAATTTTACACAAATTATCGTTTTACAAAAATCGCTTTAATTCGCTCGCGAATCGAGATAACATTTTTTAAAGAAATTCGAAATGAATTTCTTCCCTAAAATTCTAAAGATCAGTTGGATGTACGTTAAGTTAAGTTTAACTCGAGCGTTGTGAAGCGTTAAGAATTATCAGTACTACTTCTTTCTTATCTACAAATACGAAACACGAGTTCACATAGATTCGAAAAGGAAAAGGAAGGATGTTTAACCGAAGATGCAGCTATCCATTCGTAGACTTTCTAACAAGAAGTTCTCTTTCTTAGGAAGGGACGCGTGAGAGAACGGTTTAGGATATAATTATCGAATTCCGTTGGATGGCTGCCGGACACAGGGGCCTCGTGTATCCTTAGTGTGAACTTTACTGAACTTATATAATGCATGCGTAAGGAGAATGGACCACCCATGTAGAGAGGTCTCTCTCGACGCGGCCTCGAGTACCCTCAGGAGTCGCGCGCGGACCAAGTACTCCATCGGACCGAGTAGTCGCCTGGACAGCATACCGGGTAGAATATGACACCAGGTACGAGAGCCAGCTTTTTCTAGCGGTATAATAGTATGCACGCTCGATGGAATCCGTTGCGATTCGGTTTTCGAATGTCACGTTTAAAGACTTTCTTTCTTGCGACTTATTCTTACTACTTACTCACTTATTCTTACTAAATATTGAAGTACTACGTAATGCTTAAAGTAGTAGTAAAGTATTAGTTAGAAAAGCATAATAATTAAAATATTATCGTGGATTTAACTATATTCGATACTTTCTTCCTTTGAACTGGAGGTTTAATATACTTCTTTCCGTATAATAATTTTGAGACGGAACTCCTCCTCCTGATAGTTTTCATTTCTTCTTGGATTAGAAATCTAATTAAAAGTTTGGTATATAAATTTGATAATGGCTCGATTCGGAATTTGATAAAATTTTTCCAACACCTTTTCTTCTTATCTCTCAACACATACACGATGTAATGGGAACAAGATTTATTTTAACGATTATGTAAAGTATCACGAGATATAGTTGCGCAGTTGGCAGAGCTCGAGAAAGCTGAAGTTGAAGTTGAAGTCTGACGAAAGTTGTTTAAATAAAGTTGTTAGGATACTAGAAACTTCCTTGTTATTAGTATTAAGGAATTAGGTGTGATACAATCGACGATAAACGATAAGAAGGAAAAAGATAATATTCGACACGAAATAGAAATATATAAAATATATGAAATTCGATCCACTCCACGGTCTTGTCGTCTATTTTATACTTCCGGGACACATAGTATATCAGACAAATCCGTAGAAAGCGCACCGGAATGACGAGTCGTGATGCTGTTCCTTCGTGAAGAGCAGTAGAGGCCGAAGATTTCAGGTCAGTCCGTCTCGAGAGCATAATGCATCACAGTACGGGAAAGAGTTGTGTAAACGAACTTTCATGAACTTCCGAAAGTAGTCGCTTTTTTTCTCTCCTCCCTCCTTTCACCCTCTCCCGCTATCCTCCTGCTGTTGATGTTTTCGCGGACCGTTCCTGCACTCTTGCCCGCTGTTCTCTCCGAACATATTTTGAAAGTTCTTCTCGATTCGAGAATCCTCTCCATCCATCCAGTTTTTCGATCCTTCGATTCCATTCTTCTCTTAAACTTTTTCTTTAACGTAATAATTCTAATCTCTTCTACGCGACGATGAAAATTAATAACAGGTATGCAGAAGATTCCTTGAACTTTTAAAACGTGTACGCGATATCGTGAAAACATTTCTCCATTAAGAAACTCCTCGATTCCTCGATAAGTTTACGACTGAAATATCTGAGATCTCGATTGTAGGACGAAATAATACGGCGAAGAATAACGATCTCGTTGGAAAATGCTGCGTCATTATTACACGCGTGCAGATTCATTATTACACCGGTGTGTGTGTGTGTGTGTGTGTGTCGATAAATAAAAATAGAATTGGAAATTCTTCAAACTGTGACCGTGTGTGGTCCGTAGGAGGTGTTAATCAAAAGACTTGCTACTGTCTTGCTTCTAACCGGCCCTTCAATTAGTATACATCTTCTACCTTTTCGCCGCGTGGTATAGGAACTTTTGTGACCCGGTCGAATTCACAATCCTCTCTGTTTCGAATGGGGGAAAAAAGAAAAAGAAGGAAAGAGAAAAAGAGAAAGAAACTGGTCGTCGAATCTCTATCATTGAAATCGATTTTTCTGTGAAAGTTTCGCGACAAAATTAAAAAAAAAAATGATAAAGGTGTAAGCGTTTGAGATTTTGAATTATATCCCGAGACATCCCTCTCTTGTTAGGATTTAGGATCAAGAATTTCTATTAAGAGTAATCTTAAAACGATAGAATTTCTTTTCTTCCAGTGCTGAAAAATTCATCATTATAATTTTTATTCGTTAATTTCGAAATGGAGAATGGATTTGAACATGTATTCATTGAATTCATAGATAGGATTGGAAGGATTTTTACAATATTTCTTCGTATTTTTCAATCGCATTTGGGTATCGTGCAGAGCTGCATTCCCGTGCCAGTTTTCGCATGAATATTCGATGAGCAATTTAAGTGAACGTCGGTGACAATTGGCACTCATTGAACAAGTTGTACGTAGAAATGCGCGTACGTCGCTCATAAATATTAATTAACGGTTTTCAAGTCGAAGACTGGCGCGTTCAGTCGAAGGCACGCCTCGATTTTCTACGTTTCAAGATTTCTCCTACGGAAAAGATTGAAATTTCCCGGAGGAAAGAAAAAAAAAAAAAAAAAAAAGAAACAAAGAAAACTCATCATCGTCGTTCCACTTAATCGAAACGAAACGTTGTTGTCTGGAAAAATATCGATAAAAAAATTTTCCTCAATGTCGAGAAGAAAAGGGGGAGAAAAACAAATTTACAAGATTAGAAAATTATCATATATATATATATATATATATATATATAGAAAGAGAGAGAGAGAGAGTTAAATTAAATCTCGAGAGGATCGAATACAAAATTCGAAGAAAAAGAGAGAGAGAAGAAGAAGAAGAAGGAGAAGAAATTTCGAAATTTCAACTCGCCGTTATACCCCGTGGATAAGATAATTCGGTCGGCATCCTTGGAAAGATCGATGCCGAGGGGAGGGCGGTCTATCAGCTAGGATAGAGTGGCATGAGTCACAAAAGTCAGTCGCGGGCTAATATTTGACGGGGGTGTGCGGCTTTCCAAAGAAATTCCGAGGTGCAAAGCGAATCCAACGCAAACCGTTTGAATGAACTTGCCTTTTTGTTATACTTTACCACCTGTCGCGTGTGTGCGCAAGGGGGTGTCGGTCCCGTGAAGGCGGGCGAAAGAGGGACGCGAAGACGGGGGTGGAAGAGAGCGAGAGAGCGAGAGAGAGAGAGAGAATGGCGAACGGGTGGCGGCGAGTGGGAGGGGAGGGGGAGAAAAGAAAGGAAGGAAGGGGGAGGGGGAGGGGAGACACGAAAAGCTGAGGGTAGGTGGAAGAGGGGGGTAGGTAAAAAGAGAATGGGTAGAGAGGGTGAACGGAGGAACATGTGGTTCTATTTGTAAAAACAAAGTTTGCGCGGGACAAACACGAGCAGACAGTGGCGGGCCTAGTCTCGGGCTTCCAGGTAAAAGCGCAACAAAGACTCGATTGCGTTCCGTTTCACTCGCTCTGATTCCTTTTTGCCCACGGTTCACGGCTGTCGTTCCTCTCCACCCCATCTATCCCCCCCTTGTCCAGCATGACGGCTGTTGACCGATCTTTGCGGTCTCGACGATCCTTCTTTAATTAACCCGTTCGATCCTCCGTCTATTTTCCAGATACGTATCTCACTTAGGCCACGTAAATTCTTCCTAATGAATATTCTATAATACGATGATGTATCGAGCGATGGAAGGCAGAGAGTAACGAATCGACGAATCGTTGTTTGGAAACAAGGGGATGGTTATCGTGCCATGCTCGTTTAAAAAAGATAATCATCCGTTTCTCTCGATTATTATCGTGTCGGGGATTAAATGGTATTATTAATTACCAGTTGTACGTCTCATATCGATACTTTTTTTTGAAATCAATCGAAAATATCTATTCATCGTTATTCACCTAAATAAACAGGAAAAGAAAGGTTTTATATATATATATATATAGATTGCGATTAACTAATAACGATTCCTGAATGAACGCGGTGAAGTTTCCCGACGGATTAGGGTCGCCAATACAAAGATGACTAAGGAACACCGTTGTTTGATGTGGACGTGTTGTCGAATGGCTCGTCAACATCGGTGTAACGCCGGCTTTGTTGGTTTATATTCTAGGAGCAATAGTTTAAGGGAAATATTTGTCAACAGTTCGCTGATTGTTAGCTTAAACATTGAATATTCGATGGTGTTTATGATTGACCAAGTATATAGCTCGAAGTTTCCGGTTAAAGATACACCCTGCGCGATCGTTACCTGCATGTTAATCGCTCGTTTATATGTTAATTTAACCGTATAACATTTTAACGCGATACACCATCTACAGTTTCCAACTATCGCGCGCGTTTCCCTCTCTCTCTCTCTCTCTCTCTCTCTCTCTTGGAAAACGCAACAACGAACTCGACGTCCTTCTTCAACCAACTTCGAAACGAACACTTTTTCTTCAATAAACAATAACTCTTCGATAACTTTTTCCAAAACTCTCGTTGACTTGCACCCTCTCCACACAAAATCCTTAAAGACGATTATTTACTCTTGTAACAGCGTGCATAATTCGTCATTAATCATCGATATCGACCGATTCTTCTTTCTTTAAGAAGAATCGAAGGGGAAAGAAGAAGAAGAAGAAGAAGAAGAAGAAGAAACGACGGAAGGGGTGGAGAACGCGAACGCGAACGAGATGGTGGTAGTGGCGGTTGACGGTGGTCGACGGTAGTTGACGGTGGTGGTGTATGCCGCGACAAATATTTACCTGTCAACACAGAGAGGCTCGCACTACCATCCCGTTCCATCCCTTCGCCGCAAACGACATGCATATCCAAGCGAACGTTTGATGGCTGGACTAGAAGAGGGACAGAGAGGGGAGGGTGGCGTCGCGAAGGGAGCCAAACGAATCATGAAAGAAGGGGAAAGATTGAGAAAGAGAGAGAGAGAGAGAGGGTGGGTATCGAGAAGGGGGTAGAATGACACGAGATAAGGATAAGGGGGCTTAATTTTCGCGCTGCCCTCTGTCGTCGATGGAATATAATAATTCCGCGAGTAGAAAGAGAGAAACCTCGAAGTTGTAAGAGAGAGAAAAAGAAAAAATTTAATCGGAACGTTAAGGGATATATTTATATTGGAGAATTTTTTGAAAATGTTGGAAACTCGATGAGATTGGATTTAATTTGGATCGGATCAATTGGCGATCGTTCGATTTTACTTTCTAACTTAAATTTCGAGTTCCCTGGAGAATTGATTGCCGAGAGAAACGTTGACGAGAACGTTGCAATTACGAATTTCGCGGTTACACACTTTACTGCCCAAGTTTACTGAAAAATATTTCATCACGGTTAGAAACACGGTTACCGAGCAAACGCCAACTTCTCTTTCTTCAACGTTCCCCCTTTGTTGGACGGTAAGGACAGGCCGATGTAGATTAATTTGCTGAAAATGTAGCCGTGTTTACGTATAAGCGGCTAATAAATTAAAACCACGGTTCCCTTCTCGTCGCAATTTTTACGCTCACCGTGTTGCAATTTTAACTCGCGTCAAAGAGCAGCGAGTTAAAAAGAGACAAAAAAATCGCTCGATCTATACAATCCAAAAAATTAAAAATTAATTATCGGTGAGTTGACACGATCTTTCCAAATCTGGTTGGCCAGAGTCAGAGCCGTTCACGATGCTCCACACGGTTAAAAGTCGATTCGAGCCGGCCGCTAAAACGAACGGAGCCCTAATCGAACAATTTTTCCGGCAAATTTCGAGTTTGTTGCGGATGGTCGGTACACAGAAGCAAAGTGGTTCGCGGCCGAGATTCGGTTGCTCGAGAGCGATGCAAAAAGGGGGGTGGAGGAGGAGGAGGAGGAGGAAGCGCGGAGGAGGAAACGATGGCCACCTACGATCCCTCGCTCGTCCGTTCATTCACTTACTCGCTCTCCTCCCCCCGTTTCTATTCTCTCCTCTCTGTGTGCTTTTAATTTACCGGGCGGCAGGCAAATGTTTGCGCCACTCCCCCTCGATCGTACAACCATCCCTCTCCCTCCCTCCCTCTCTCTCTCTCTCTCTCTCTTTCTCTCTTTCACTCACACCTCTCCTTCCACCTCGTCGATTCCTCTCCTCCACCTTTCCTCCGCCTGCCGTTTCCTGCTCGCCCTCTCTCGCTTTCTCGGCGATCGTTCCCTGTACAGCCCCTTGGCGAGCCAACCTCCGATATATTGACCGACTCTGACCATTCTGATGTTCCCTGGGAGGGTGGAGGAGGAGGAGGAGGAGGAGGAGGAAGGGGTGGTTCAGGCCATCGATGGTAATCTAGGTAATACGGCGGAGGTCACTTATCGTGGTAACGCTTTGAAAAAAAGCGTAAAGGGGGTTGATCAGAGGGTTGCTTCGATTGGCGCATCCTCTTGTAGACCCATGATAATATACGTGTGTACGTCTAGTGGACGACGCTTCGAATTCGCTTTCAAAAGCGCTTTCGTCTTTTATTCCTTTTTTTCTTTTTTCTTTTTTTTTTTTTTTTGGAAGAGAAAATTCTCGCGTGGATTTTTAGCTTAGATGGAAAATGGAAATAGGTTGGGAGAAAGGAGATCAGAAGAAATGGAAGTAATCTTAATCGCGCGAGTTTAGGGCGACAATGTTTATTGGAGTTCTTTAAAGGCGGGAAGCGGTCGACTTACGGGGGTGCCGTTTAATGTATTTGAAGAACAGCGGCATAAAGGTAGATTTGCAGAAGTTAGGCGAAATTTTATTGGGTCGGTAGCCGAGGAATAATATTGACAGGGGAGACGTAGAAACGAAATTGAGTCAACATCGAGTAATGGGAGAGTAATGCAATCTTGGGAATAAAAAAGAAAGGAGAGTTGTGTATTACAGCGGAGAGAGAGGCTTGTACAGATCGCAAAATCGATCGCGAGTCAATAAATTGAACCTCGTAGGGAAAACGGAGTTACTAATTTGTCAATATTACAAATGCCGGCATCCGATAAGTTTACTTTCCGATTAGTTAATCGGAGAAAATACACGAAGAAAGATAAATCAACACGTGGCAAACAAATTTTCTTAATTTTCGACTCACAATCCTCTTATATTATATTACTTTCCTATTTTTTATTATCTATTAATTTTACTTTCGAAAACAGCTCTTCTTCATTGTTGGATAATTTTCAAATATCAAACATATCCAATTCACTTTCACATTCGACGATCCTTTCCAATTCCCCCTTACTATATATATATAGTTATAAACTATAATATATACCGTCGTGCCGTGCCGATCCCCACCGTGTTCCAAATTTCTTTCCTTGTCCAATCCGAATTCCAATAATCACGTGGGGTAATCACGAGTCTCTCGTCCGGAAACTCTTGTTTCGCCACGGCGTAAAAACGGCGATGGCCGTCGGAACGGGTATCGGCGCGGCGGATTTCGGTTAAGGCGCGTGTGCGCGCGTTTCACTTGTGGCTTTTAATAAATGGTATAAAAACGAGATCAAATATTTAACCGGGAAATATTTGACCGAGTGCCTATTATTACAGGGTAGTCGCACAGCATAGATATCCGGCTGCAACTCCATGGTGCTCCGCACCATTCCGTTTATGCCTGGCAAATATACCTAGTTGTTCGTTAGATATATGTAGGAAAGAGAGCAGGAAAGACAGAGGGTATCCGTGTGTCGATTTAAAGCGACACAGGCAGAGTGCCACTCCACTTTTCGCTCGTCCACTTTTTTTTTCTCTCTTTCTTTCTTTCTTTCTTTCTTTCTTTCTCCTCCTCTTTTTCTCTTTTTTCCTTTCAAAGTTTAAACATTCTTGCTCGATCGCTTGTCCGCTCACGTCCAAGTATTCCGGCTAATTATCCGTCCAAAGAGATTGAACAGCAGGAACAGTAGGAAATTTCGTTCGATTTGGTGATTTAATCGGGGATATTTTAATCGCGATTTCATCGATGGATGAAATATTTGGTAAAGAGAAGGGGATATTTTTCTCTTCGAGTTTCGAATCTTCAAGTATTTATCTTTGACGCGTTCGTTAATTATATATTCGTTGGTACCGATCGTTACACGTGCCCGTACGATCTTCGTGTCCGTCGCACCGTTTCCGGTCACGTGGCGGCGGGAACCAGAAGCGAGAGGGTCAAACGAGAGGGCAGCAGTTTATCAGAAAGTGGCCGCGTGCCGTGGACACGTAATTACGCGTCACCTTACCTTTTGCTACAACGAGTTTTGCGTTGAATTTTCTTCGAACTCGCGAACCTATCCTACCCATTAATTAGTCTTTTCGCACCGTATGTTTATTCGAGTTTTAGTGCCATCGATTTCGCGATCGAAACTTTTTTTCTTTTCACGAAACGTTACGCGGTTGAACGTTCGACAACGTTGAATTCCTTTCCTTCTTTCGTTTCGAATTTCACTCTTGGTTAAATTTAAAAAAACGTAACGAATATCGCGAATAAAATCTTGAAATCGTTTGTTCGGTATACGCTCCATGTATAAAACTCGTATAAAACTTTCCTATCGAATGTATCAAAATACATCTACCGTAAGAAAAAGTATTATTTCCATAGAATCAACAGTTGTTTGCTCGACTGCAGTCAACAAACTACGAACTTGCTGCGAAAATAAACGAGATTCTTTCGACCGGAGTTTATCAAAAGGAAATCTGTACAGTTCCATCATACAGATTTTACCTCGTACAAATATTCATAAACAAATTCCGCCTCTACCTCTCTACCTTTGCATCGATCGTTCTACATTTCAAACTACTGCTAGATACGCTTGGATACGACGCGTAGCTCAGGTTACAACAGCTTAAGTTGTAAGTTAGGTTAGGTTAGGAAAACATTATATTTACCGCATAATTCTTCCTCGACTTCATAATCGACTCTCGATCTTTTCCACCGAGAAATTTATTGAAAGATCAAACAGCGAAGAGTAGGCGAAAATTATCAAGTCGGCCCTCGCCGTCGGATCCAAGCAGGCCGTCGTGAATCGTCGAAAACCGTTGGAGAAACGCCATAAAAACGCGTGTTACACGAGGCGAGCGTGGCAGTGTGTAAATCACGTCTCTGAAAGTCGGGTTTATTAGCGACGCGGCGACGACCGACGATGTTTGCCCGGCAATAGAACACGGCGGAAAGAAGGGGCCGGGGAAGGGATCACGAAGATCCTTCGGATCCTCTGTCGAAACCCTAGAACGTGCGCGCGCGCCGCCGCCTCCGCCCTCCAATAACTGTCGTCTTTGTGTGCACGCCGAAATTATGTTCCAATAAAGGTTTTACGGGGCTGGATAATACACCGTGCCTCGTTAATTGCGCCTCGTACCGAACAACATGGCGGTGAACGTCAAAGAGAGAGAGAGAGATGTTCTTGATTTTGTCGTCCAATTTCGTCGGCTCGATCGCTTAATTCGAACGATCGAGCAATTTTCTCGCGCGTCTCTCATACAGAGAATTACATGTCTCTTAACATGGGAGTAATTTGTAAAAAAAAAAAAAGAGATTTGAAAGTTTGTTATTAAAAAAATATCAAAATAATCGATCGGGAATATTTTTTTTCTTCTTTTTCCGATCGGAAACATCGAAAGTTTCGGAAGGATTTTTGTTTCGATCGGAATCATCAGCCCATTGTGCCAGGGATCTCTATTTGAACGAAGAGAATCGCTATTTCTGCGATATCCCGTGTGTACCGGCAAATATTTTTCTGTCAACATTAGCGCTCAAGAGAGGCTCCACCTTGTCATCGAACGATATCCCAAGCTATTTCGATGCCTTCAAGACTTTCAATTTTCTCTAAGTAACGAAGAAGGAAAAGGAATAGAAGAGAGAAAGAAAGAAGGAGAGAAGGGATCTCTTAATTAAATACACTCGTGTATATCTCAACCTTCTTCATCCGTAAGATCGATCCAACGATATATATCGATCGTTCCATCGTCGAGTTGAGAACGAAACAAAAAAAGTACGAATCCCGTCCGTCCGCGCATCGCAACGCAACTCGAATTATACTTACTTTTCGACGAATTTAATTTCGAGCTTAATTAATCGCGATGACCGGAGGAGCGGCGCGCGAGCCACTCCGAAGACGCTCCAATTAACTTTAAATTCCCGGCCTGCCTCGTAATTTCTCCGCTTGTGGCTCGACACAACTCAACCCCAACCCTTTCCCCCCTCCTCCCCCGGCTCTTTCTTTCCTTCCTTCTTCTTTCTTTCTTTCTTTTTTTCGGATGGACGAGCGTGGAAAACAGGGAGGCTCTCTTAGGAAAAAAACCCCTGGAAAATTCCACGATACTTTCTCTCTCTCTCTCTCTCGGTTCTCTCCAAGGAGGGAGAAAAACCACCAGCTGCGGAAGGGAGTGGAGGAGAGGGGGAAGAGGAAGGAGAGAGGAGGGAAACGACGGAAGATCCGGTCTTTAAACTTCGTCTAGCGGATGATTGTACGCTGTCTTTGAAGCCGGTTAAACTCTCTCTCTCTCTCTCTCTCTCTCTCTCTCTCTTGGAAAAGGACGAAGAAGCGAGAAAGGGAAGGAGGTGGTGGGGTAGGGTGGTGGTAGAGAGGGTAGAGAGAGATGGATGGGACGAGAAAGAGAGGTGGGAAGGGCTGCGAGTGAACGAACGGTAAAGCCACCCTTTGAGACGAACCGGTTAGGAGATGAATTCGAACGCGAGGGAGGGGGAGGGAGGGGGTGGTTACAAACACGGAGATGGTAAAAGTTTATTAATTAGCTAGAATTAAGCGTGGCCAAGGCTTCGTGTTCCTCGCCCGGAGGAAGCCTGGAGGAGCGTGGAACCGTGGAAGAGAACGGAAGAGACTTTTTTATTCCGCGGAACGGATAATTCGCGTACCATGATCGGCCATTTCGTTCACGCGACACGCATCGCCGTCGTGATCGAATATTCGTAAAGGGGAGATTTCCTTTATTAACGTTGATTCGATTTCAGGCCCAGGCTTTCGTTCGTGTATCGGCTTAATTAATTGCGGTTTAATTAGAATCAGGGACGATGATGGATTTGAATAAATTGAGAGTAAACAGATTGTCGAGGGTGGAGGGGGGGGAAGGGGGAAGGAGGAGAGAGATTTTCAGAGGATGATATTTTTTTTCGTCCGTTTATCTCCAAAGAGAGGGAGAGAGAAAGGGTTTTTATTTCGAAAATTGGCCATGTTTGGGACACCGCAAGTGCAGCGGTAATTTGGGCGGCGAAATAGGCGAGGCATGAGAATCGTTTGGTCGCACGGAGGCATCGCTTATTCATATTTAATTCGGCTCGACTCGTCAGTTGTACGTCAAGGGGTAGTCGTGGCGAGCGTGAATCGTAGGGGTTGGCTCAGCCAGCGGGCAAACGTGGCCCATTATGCCGCGTTTCCGGCCGACTTGCTCTCATTGTGCGCTCATCATCGTCGATAATTCTCGTAAACTCACGGGCCCTACCTCACGCTGTCGTTTTAACGAGCTCGACACACCCGAGACTCTCGTAATCCCGCCTCGTGCATATTACGATATAGTAATTTCGATATATAACGAATAACAACCAACAATCGTGCCTAATGACTTTCTAACGTTTTCGGGAAAGGTGGCGTTCGAAATGGGGAGGAGGGGTAATTTGGTTATGTTGGAAGCTATTAGAGGGTAGGTTGCAAGAGGGTGTCAGGGTGTTAAATATTAATTATGTAGACAGCAGGGTGGTATGCTAGCTATAAAGGTGTTTGAATTGATAATTTTGAGTTGACGTTTCGAATAGGTGTGGAAATGGAAAATCCAAACGTTGAACGAATATTAGAGCTCTTCAGATTCGCTCACTCGGGAAAATCTCTACAGATGGCGCCAGCGAAGTCGCTTCATAGGCGCCGAACGATAGCGTGATCAATACAAGATGAAAAATTTTTCCAAGGTTCGCGAAATTCTTCCAAGATGGATCTTTCGAAAAATTATTCCATCCGCGATATTCAAAAAGTATCGCGTACGCGAAAGAATCCTTTTCTCTCTTCTCCTTTTACGAACAAAAATTCAATCTCCCTTTTTTTCTCCAAAATTTATTCACCCGTTTATACCCTAGAAAAAGGAAACCTCTTCTCCAAATTTGGAAATGAAACACGTTTGCGACGCAACACAGGCCCGAATATTCCGGAACGAGACAGTTAAGGTCGGGTTAAATTCATAAAACGCGCACACACGCGCTCGCTGTCCCGCGTCGCGTTATTCTTTCTTTTCTTTTTTTTTTTTTCCTTTTTTTTTTCGGAGCGGGTCGGTGCCGCGAGGGTGAATAACGGGGGCTATAGTCCTCCTCCTCCTCCTCCTCCTCCTTCTCCTCCTCCTCCTCGTCATCGTCTTTTCCAAACAAGAATTTGCACTCTCTTCGTTACCATGGCCAGGCGTCTCTGCAAACTGGAGTGAACGGGGTACGGTAAAGTAACGTGGAGTAACGCAACGTATATAGAGGAGGGGGGTGGCGGGTGTATACACCCTGTCGGAGGCCCGGAGAGTCTCGACCAACCCCGGAAGAGGCCGGAGCGAGGCGCGCGATAGACGAAGATGGAGGGAGAGAGAGAGAGAGAGGAGGAGGAGAAGGAGGAGGAGGAGAGAGGAGTGATAAAGGGAGAAAGAGAGAGATTTGCAGGCCCGTGGGTTTGTTTGACTTTACTTGCAGCTATGTAATTGAATATTATACCAGGCCGCCTCGTTGGAAGGGTTGAAAACTCTTGCGAAAAGGGAAGGGCTCCGGGGCCGGAGGATCCGAATGGTGGACCAGAGATAGCCCAGAAAAGGAGGAGGCGGAGGAGGGAGGGAGGAGGGGGGGGGATGCTTGATGGAGTGGTCCATAAGAGGAACCAGAAAATTAACTGAAAATCTCACGAAATCGCAAAGGACCTTCCATGCGCCCGTTGCCCTGTGTTTACCCTTTATTATACTCGCGCGCATCCACCCTTCCACAACCTAGACCTCCCTCCTCTCCCTTCGAGCTTCTTTCCAGTCCCTCGAGCTTGCCTCTCCCTCTCTCTCTCTCTCTCTCTTATTTCACGGGAAAATCTTATTGCAAATTTATCGCGTTTATTTTCGTTCGTCGCGATTCGCAGATGCGAAAAAGAGATTGTTCGAGATTTCACGTCGCGTGTCTCATTGCACGCGGCGAGTAAAAATATTTGGTCAACGCATCATTTCCATCATTTACACGAAAAGGAATGAATCTATCGACAAATTTACACCTACTTTCATCACCTCGCCTCCCTATTTTTCCCCCGCGACTTCGAACTTTTAATAAATCTCGAGGAAAAAGAAAGAAAGAAAAAAAAAGGGAAAAAAAAAAGAAAAAAGATCCCCCCCAGTAGCAAGCAGGAAGCAGGAATTGGAAAGCATCGGTAAGGAACAACAGGGGCGAGATTCAGAGTTTCCTATCCCCGAGGAGAGATGAGAGGAGGAGAGAGGGGAGGAGGAGGACGGAGAGGGATAAAGCGAGGGGGGGAAGGAGAGAAGAGGGAGAAGAGAACATGCCGCAGGATGGTTGGTATACAGTAGCGCGTACAGTCCGCTGGTCGATGGTGCGGCCCGTAACGCCCAGCTACTGCGCAACCAATGCGCGAGTCCACCATGTTTAATGCTGCGAATTCGCTCACCCTCCGAGGCGGTTCGCCCTCGTCCCTCTTCTTGCCCCTCGCCCTCCCCCCCGCTACCGATCCCTAACCTCCTCGTCTGCTCCTATCCGTCCCCTCCTGCCCTTTCTGCTCTTCCCTTCGCGCGCGTCCCGGTCATCCTTCTTCGGGCAAAGCCTCCTTTGCAACTTCCCTCCTCCTCCTCTTCACGGCCGTCCTCTTCACGGTTCTGCACTCGCGCAACGGGTCCTCGTGTACAACGAAACCGCATCATCGGTCATCCCTATCTTTCTCTTTCACTCTTTCAAACAAAACGAAATCGTACGTGTTTGTTCCGTGCATACCGTGGTGTTTCCAATTATATTGCTCCTCTTCCTTTTCCTTTTTTTTTTCTTCTTTCTTTCTTTCTATTCCGAAAGAGAAATTTTTCCAAAAGTAAGAAATAAGCGAAAAGAAGGGAAGGAAACGTTCCTCCTTTGAAGAATTCGAAGGTGAAGAGGGTGAAGAAGAGGGAGGAGAGATACGATGGAACTGTATCCAACCGGCGTTGGATAACGCTGCATAATGATTACCGATGTATTTAGGTATAGGCTAGGTCGGGCTATTGACAGAAGGTGGGTTGATGGTGCCGCGTTTGTCGGTTCGCGAAGGAGGAGGGGGCGCGGAGAGATAGGCACGGGCCGCGTAGGGATGGCCGAGTCCGGGGGTTGGATCGAGGCCGTGGGGTGCAGCACCAGCAGCGGGAATAGTAGTAGTAGTAGTAGTAGTAGTAGTAGTAGTACGGAGAAGCACTAGTAACGAGTATTTGCAGGCCGGCTCGATGCATAGTTAATGATTTGTCAACCGAATCCCCTACTGGACCACGCCGAACCTGACTAGGCCATACATTATAACCAGCCAGATATAACGGGTGAGCCGCGGAAACGCGTGACCCGCCACTTCCGCTTACAATCTGATCAAAGCGTCGCGTTTGCTCTTCTCTCCCTTTTGCCCGTGTTCCCTCCTCCTCCTCCTCCTCCTCCTCCTCCTTCTCTGGGACGGGCGTCGATTTTTGGCTGAAGCCAAGAATAACGAAGAAGAAAGAAAAAAGGAGGAGGAGGGGAAGGAGGTAATTTTCCGGTAATTTATAGTTAGTTGTTTGGTTGGTTGTTTAGTCGTTCGGTTAGATTGTTAGGAATTATTTTTGGAAATTATTTTCGAACTTTTTTCTTCCACCCGTCCCAAAAAATTATTCCCCTTGTTTTAATTAATGACCGAGCGTTTATGGAGCGTAATAAAATATGGTGGAAAGAAATTTTTAATTAAATTGGAATAACGATTAAATTATGAAGTTATTAATAATAAGCCCGGACAGAATAAAAATAATTTACTTTGCCGCGTAGCGCGGGTTGAAAAACTGAACAAAGTTACCAATGAAAACATTAAAACTCATTTAATATTCCGTTAAATTTATATCGGAACGGGGGAGTCCGCGATTCAACGCGATACGCACGCACGGCTGGACGTATAATTTTTATTTAAATAAATTTCATTGCGCGCTACGCGTTTTCGAATTTTTGATGTGCTAAAGTGTAATATAAACAGCCGATTTAATAATTTCAGTAATATGCAATTTAATTTTCGGATTGTACTGCTTACGCGTCTTGAAATATTTACTTTCGCGGTTGTACCTCCATTTCGAATTCACGTTAATCCGTAATTTTACCCAAAGTTCAACACGATGATTTCTTTTTCACGTTGAAACGTGAATTAACAACCGTTTTCCGGAAAAAAAAAAAAAAAAAAAAAAAAAAAAGAAAATAAAGCCTTTTCGATAAAAATCGTCGACGAAATAATTCCCCAAGAATTATTGATTTTCAATTATCGCGTCTCAAATTTCAATTTCTTTTCTTTCTTTTCTTTTTTTTTTTTTTTTTTTCCTTTTTTTTTTCTAATTTAAAATTCCAATCGTCGGGTTAGAATTTCAAATTTCTATCTTGAAATTTCTCAAATTTGAATTGCAAAGGTGGGAAATTTTGAAGTTTTTTTAAAATTCGAATATGCCGGTGAATTTTAGAAGTGGATCACGAGCAAAGTGGATTATCGGTAATCCCTTATGGCGACTCGTGATAATTTCCCGCGTACGAGGAGCGCGCACAAGGGTAAACTAAATAGTCCTAACAACCGGTTAATGGTTGACCACGTTATTGGAAAGGACTTGCGGTTTCTTCTAAGGACAGCGACCGCACAACCGCAATATTAGGAAGGGATTGTGGTTTTTACGACCGTGCTTCGTTCACGCGAAACGTCGTAAAAAAAAAGAACGAAAGAAAGAAAGAAAGAAAGAAAGAAAGAAAGAAAAAACCTAAGTCCAAGATAAGCACAATGAAAACCGTACTTCTCCTCGGATCAAAGCTTTAGGAACATTTTAAGACATTTTCCCATTCCTTCCATTATGCTAATCCTTTTACAAACATCGCAACAGGATATACAATATTACAGGGATTAAATATCAATTATCTCTTTAACAATTTCCAAAATCCGATCGAGATTATTACGATTGAGAAACGATGATCGTGGCGAGTCGCTGGAATGGAAACGTTCCGATTCCAATTTTTCAAACGAGGAAAAAGTTTCTCGAGGAAAAATATCGAAAAGATCGATTGGAATCGATATCTTTTACTATATTTGCTCGTCGAGCGTGTTTACACGCGAACGAAATAATAATTCGTTTAATAATGTTAATAATAAAGCGTGCACGCCGGCAAGAATGGGAACGATAATGTTGGAGCGACGATTCCGTTAAGGTGCATCAACACCTCGAACGTTGGTATACGTCATTAATTAAATGGAAGAGTCGATGGAGTGGTGCGCAGTGGTTAGAGGCTGTAGACAATCTCCAAATATTTGCGAGGCCAAATATCTTACCTAAACATCGGAGTGACACGGTAGTTTCTAACCATCACTCTCGTCTCCGCCTAGTATAACCGCTTTCTGAAACGTCAAACCGAACCGAGGGTAACCATAGGGTGTAAGTTTTACCCCCCCTCTCCCCTTTCAACAATGCGTCGCAATTGTATCTTCCAATCGATCGAATCGATACGAATTTGCGCGGGAATTTTTTCGGAAAACGTATCGTATCGAGCAGGATCTTTAGAAAAAGAAAAAAAAAAAAAAAAGAAAGAACGGCGAGATCCTTTCACGTATCTATGCACTACGAACTTTCGCGAATAAGAAGTTACACGTTTCGATAGATTCAATATTCTCGACATGATCGATCATCCACCTATTTGCTTATCCTCACGCGTTACGCGCGTATAAAATATTCAGAGATTTAATCTTCCACTTTCGTCGTGGTCGATATCGCGGTCTCAAGAACGCAAACACTCTCGGCGGGCGAAGATAATCCGTGGTAGAAAAAGAAAAAAGAAAAACGAAAATAGATAACAATACAATTACACGGGAGTTAAAGCCTCGTACGTACAGAGATACGTAGCCGGAGGAACATAATTCATGGTAATCGATCCCGACTCGTGTCGACCTCGTGGAAACCCCGTCGAGCCGACCAGGTATTATGTCGGTGGTGTGTTGGACGGCGTTATATAATTGTTAGGCTCGCAGCATGGGGCGGGCACGCCCCACCTGGCGCTTCCTTCCTTCTCGAAGCGTGGCAAAGCCGTAGCACAGGACGGCCGTAACCTCGCTCGTAATTTGTCACGATTACCACCAGATTACCGGTGTCGCTGACATGAGCCTTTTGGCCCGCTCTTCCTTCCTCTCTCTCTCTCTCTCTCGTCCTCGATCCAGCAGTTTTTCCACCACGCGTACTCGTTCGAAAGAAGGGGATCGCGACGAGAAAGAAATTAACGTGGCCGCGAGGAACAGGACACCCCTCCCCCGCTAACTATACGGCTAAACACACGTGTGCACAGAGGAGTTCATAGAGCGGCGCGTTCACGGGCCGTGGATTGTAGTATTTTAAGCCTATTTAAGTGTGTTTGTCGTATAATATTGACATCGCGCACACACCGGCCGAGATAGCGCGCTCGTGCACATGCACGCCTCTTCCTCTCTCTCTCTCTCTCCTCGCTCCTTTCCACCCCTTTCTTTCCTCCTTCCTTCCTTCCTTCCTTCCTTCCTTTCTTTCTTTTTTCGCGAGCGTGGGCGCCACGCCATGTAAGAAGGCGCGCACGAACGGAGGAAGATGGAGTGAATGAAATCGCGGTGTGTGCTCGGCAAACGACGCGGCGCGACGCGTCGCGACGCCCTCCTCCCGCCGAGAATAGAAGGTAAAAATTCCGTAGTCGAACTCGAGCTATCGGGATTAGCCGTGTTTGAACGTCTCGATGAGCGGATGAGCAATCGTTTGTTTGTCAACGTATCGTTAACCGATTCGTTTCTTTCGAAGTTTGTTCGACGAATTATTATTAAGATCCTTCCTTTTTCGATTAACATTCGACTCCTTTCCATCCTCTTCTCCTCTTCTTTTTTTTAAAATTACTTGGACGCAAGGGTGGAGAAAGGGGGATAAGGATGGACGAGGTAAGAGGAAGAAGAAAAAGCGTGCGAATCGTGGGGCGCGTGGAACGCAACATTGAACTTGTAAAGAGCTAACGAGATCAATGTTGAGGTTCGGAGCTGGCGACTGACTGTTTGTCGATTGGCTTAAATCAACGTTAAGCCGATCCAATCCAATCCGTGCTCGAAGCCGCCTGGTCCCTTTCCTTCCCCCAAAACTTTAGGGACCAGCCGACGATACATCGTAACGAACCATCTTAAGGACGATATCTTTCGCGATAGGATTTGAAAATCCGTGCTTCCTGCGATCCTTCCTCCCCCCTCGAAACTGCTTTCTTGCGTGCGCGCGTTGGTTGCCGATTTTAGAACGAACGACGATCAAACTCTGCTCAACCTGTATCTTCCTTAGTAGACGCATTAGTTTTTCCAGAAGAATTTTCAGTGTTATTCTTGTTTATGAGTTCTGAACTGGGACACGTAGAAATGTTAGAGTTAACTTTGGGATTCTATCTAGGTGATAGTTTCAAAAATTCAGAAACGAGAATCTTGAATGTGAGTATCTTGTGGATTCGGATGCAATAAGGGTGAAGTGAAAAAATTTGAAAAGGAGGATGAAAAGTTGCTGCGTTTGGATGGATAATAAAGATTCTAAACGAACGGCGAGACTTCAGCAGCATCCTTCTCCATTCATCGTACTCATCGATTGTTTTTAAAAAGTAGAACATTCGATTTAGTGCATTTCTCCGTTTTATAAAAGTCAGGAATATGTCAGTTGGGAAAAGTTTCGAAAGATAAACTAATTTCTCGTCCTTACTTCGAGAACTTGCGAGTTTCGAGTATAGGATGTGAAAACAAGTTTGCAGTGGGCGTTAGAGTTTCGAAAGCAGAATTGGCCTTGCTGCAACCTTTGTCCACGCACTTTCGACAGTTTTCTCGCGATCGATCATCGATCCGGAGACGCAACACTCCGCCCTGCTCGTCATCGAATCCCACTTTCCTCGTTCGATCCTCGTTTTTGGGAAAGGGGCGGTGAAAAAAAGGTGAATTTTCACGAGAAAAGGCACAACACGAATTTCACGGCCGATTCTGCGGGGCACAATGGACAACCCGGATACGGACGTTTTGACTTTTGTCCGCTGTTTAACCATTTTTCCTTTTCTCCTCTTTTCTGCCTCTCCTCACCGGACGTTCGCTGCTCCGGATTCCCTTTTCACCTATTCACCGATTCTCCAACAAGATGGACCGTTCCATCCTTTTGTCCATCCAAGAATACGTCTCGGGTTTACGCATTCATTCGTCCTCGATTATGCATGATTCCGTTCTAATTAGATTCTCCGATTTTTCACCTCATCCTTGCTCAACCTCGCTCCTATAATATTTTTACTCCTTTCGTTATTCGTTCTAAAAAAAAAACGTACGTTTTAAAAATTATCAACGATTTAATAAAATTGAAAATTTAATTCCAGAGAGTTATCATTTCATTCGAATCGAATTTTCTCGAAATATAATCACGCGCATTAAACCGGCCCATTCGTTCGACTGGAAACTGGAGAGAAGGAATTGGAATGGCCCCTCTCTCTCTCTCTCTCTCTCTCTCTCTCTCTATCTATAGAGTCTTTCCCGGCCAATTTGTCGGGGTTGTCTATCGGTCGGGCGTCGATGAATGCCAGGACGCCGCCCTGCACGCCCCCAGGAAACGGCGTTCGAACAACACGAACAAGGCCCCTGCCGACCTTCGATTGCGCACATAATGCGTGCCGTTTATTGTCGGGGCGGGATGCCCAATGATATATGCCACCTTTCTCGTCCCATCCACAATATCGTCCCACGTTCCGTTTCGTAGACAGATCGATCGATCCCTTCTCGAGGGATCGCCTCTCGCGTCGGTTGCACGCTCATCACAGGGAGGAAACACAGGTGAGATACACGAAGAAACTTGGTCAACTTGCTTTCTTACCTCCTCTCTCCTCCCTTTCCATATTTGCTCGAGCGCGAAGGATGGCCAACGCGAAAATAAACGTGTTAATATTAACACGTCTCTACGTTTCTCTCGTCTCCTCCTCTCCCCCCCTCCCCTCCCCCGTCTCTCTTCCGAAATTTCCGTTCACGCTTTTTTTTTTTTCACGCGCGTTCGGCCGAATGGGCCGCGGGAGGGATGGAAAACGGAGAGGGGAGGGGAGGAGAGGGGGGGGGAGGGGAGGAAGGGCGTTCGCAAATACACAAAACGAAAAGCAAAACGAGCTAATTTCATCTGGACTCGTGGAGGGGGGAAAGTGCACGGGGAGTATCATAACGCGCCCGCTGTTCCACCCTTCGAAAATAGGGCGGAAACGGGGCGTAAATTGTAAATTGTAAATGCGAAAAAAAGCTTCGAGGAAAGAGGGAAAATTCTCGAGGTAACTCGTTTGGAGAGCGAAAAGAGAAAAAGAAAAAAATCCTCCAATTTTTATGACTCGATCGGTCGGTTTCAACGTTGGTTCGCGCATATATTAACGAAAACGCGAGAAAAACAACAGAGGATCTCGATTACGAGCAAGATTATAGCGCGCCCGCTGTTTCCGCTTCCCCACCGTTTTCCTCCTCTCGTTTTTTTCCCCCTCCCTCCCCCCCCTCCCCCGCTCTCCCCGGGTATTACTTCCTCCTCGTATAACGTGTTTACCCACGCATTGTAAACATTAATCAAATTGCCAAGTAATTTCGTGCAACCAGTCGTGCTATTAATTGACTTTTCGCCGGGAAACGGGCTCGATCAGCATCGATCTCCGCGATTATCCCACATTTTTCTCTCTCCCCCTCCCCTTTATTTTTCTTCTCGATCGTCTTACGAGCATCATCACGTAGCTCGTAAAATTCGATCGAGGAGAGATCGGGGCACGCGTTCTCCCATTGTGTCGCGAGAAAAGGGGTTGAAAGGGGAGCAAGCAAGACTTTTGCCGCTCTCGAAGGAAGGAACAAGACGATCCATCGTCATCCGTGGAGGTTGCGCGTGTCAAGCCGGTGCGAAAGGGAATGCACGGCGGCGGCGGCGCGAGCGCTAAAACAACATTTTAAGCGGGCAAACATGCATAGAATATGATAACAAAAGGCGTGACCGGAGCGGAACACATGTCCAAACATTAGGCACAATGTCCTACCGGTCGAAATCGTCTGCCATCCCCCTTCGGCGCTCGCCCCTCCGCCTGATCGTTGCCCGCCGCCGGTAAAATGTTTGCAATACGTTACACGGCCATTCAGAGAGAGAGAAAGAGGCCGGTGAAACGGCCCCTGTTAAACTGTTGCCTAAATGCCCTAAACGGATGGCCAAGAAATGGCCTCCCCCGCCCTTCCCTCCTCCTCCCAACAATCGATCGTCCCGATCGTCTTTTCTTCCCCCGTGAACGAAAACACCGTACCGTGACATCGTTTCTCACCGCCACGACCATCCCCGTTGTCGTCGTCGTCGTCGTCGTCGTCGTCGTCGTCCTCGTCCTCTTCCTTTGTCCTTCTCCTCTCGAAATTTCTCGCCCTCCTCGCCGTCGAAGGATCGATCGAAAGAAGAGGACGAAGAATTGTAGAATTCTTTCTCAAGCGTCGCTTCCTGCTCCTTCGTTACCGCGAGACGGCGGCCTTTCTCGCGCTGTTGGATGTTGTATGTGGGTCGCCCCGTCCCGTCTCTCCCTCTGTCTCTCTCTCTCCACCCCTCCCCACCCCTCCCGTATCTGGTCCCGCGGCCTCTCGCCCGCCATTCTCTCGTCTCTTCCGTTCCGTTTCGTTCCAGGCTGGCTTGCGAGCCCAACTTGCGTCAATATTTGACTCAAACACGTTAAAACAATACCCAGGCCCCGGAGTAGAGAGTCGTTTCAACGTGCTTCCCAGAATTTTATCTCGCGTCAGAAAACGCCTAACGACTTCCCGCCGCGGAGAATTTCGGGCTTGTGGAGGGAGTTTGCGAACACACTTCCACCACCACCACCACCACCACCCTACCCAGAAATCTTTTCTTCTTCCCGTCTTATTCTTATTCTTATCCCTCCTCCTCCTCCTCCTCCTCTTCTTCTTCTTATTTTCTCGCTCTTCCCCCTCGTTTTCTCTCTCATCGCTCTCCCTTTGCCGTATTCCTCTTTAATTTCATATTTATCCGACCATCGTTTTATTGCCCACGGCGAGCAAGTGGCACGCGAGCCTCGTTCAGATTTTCTGTTGGGCGTTTCTATTAGGAGGATGGGATCGTACCTCTCTTCTTTTCCTTTTTTCTTTTTTTTTTTTTTTTTTTTTTTTTTACAAGTAAACGGAGGATCGAATCGAGTATGCGGGATTTTATTATCTTATTATATTCTCGATCGCATCTTTCTCGATAAGGTTTCTGATCAATCAGAATTCATGGTGATCAACTACTCGTACGCCTCGTTTACGAAACGAACGCAGTTTGGAAACGAGTGAAACATCTTTCCGAAAGAAACTTTTCTTCGTGTTTTTATCGAGAATTCTCGAAAACGGATCGAAAACGAAAACGTGGAAACGAGAGAAATGAAATTCGGTGGAAGAACGAAGCGTCAAGATTTACCGCTTTGTTCTCTGTTTGCGCGCGGCAATACGAGGCAATAACTCGAAAACTTCTATTCGAGGTCTCATATTCGGCCAGCTTTCTCGGCAGCCTCTGAAAGGAGGCGAAGCGAAGCTGTTTCCCTGGCCGCGGCTTGACAAATTGGACGAAACGTCGCACACGTTTGTGTTTGATTCGAATAACATGTGTTAACTGGTATGAAATTCATTTTCATACGTATGAAAAATAATTGTTTCGATCGTGTGCGTGCAAACTCTTATATATCAAAATTTTTTAAATCCTCTTCTTAAACGTTTACAGATCAAACAGAATGTAGAGCTGATCGATAATCGATCGTCGGCCACGTTTCAATAGTTGAGAAATATTCTGTAAAATTTTTAAGAACCGTTTTGAAATTTCAATTTTATTTTTACAAATTTGTCTCGAAATCATCTATTTTAATTTAAAATTATCGATAAGTTTTCTTTTGCTTTTTTCTAAATTAAAGGTAATGATAAGTTTCCACGCGATAACATCGTCGAATGTACGAAAAGTATATATATTTTATTCGCAAAACTATATTAGAATTAATTTTAATTAAGTTTTTTGGTCGCCGTATGACGTATACAATCGAACATTCGCCATCTGGCGGATTTCTTTAATCTAACTGTTGATTCATAGGTTAATTTTAAGCTATTTTGTATCACAATATATGCATTTCTATCGCTGTTTATCTATTTTGTTCCTTTCAATCTCTGAGCGCTTGATATGGTATATTTATTGTTTTTATTATTATTTTGTTGAATTATCACTGTTTAGGCTCATATTCATAGGATAGGATTGTCGAGCACAATTAATTACAACTTCTTCTTTTCTAAAAAGGATTATTTCCTTAACATCTGTTTCCTTAGAATATTCCAATCCTCAAGATCCAGTTTATGGTATATTTGTCGAAGCGCTTTCTAAGTTAATTGTTCGCTACAACTTTTTCCTTTTAAGGATTATTTATATATTTATTATGTATTTTCTTTTTTTCTTTCTATACTAGATCAAACGCAACGTTAATTATTTATTTTATACGTGTATTTATTTAACGAAATAATAAAAAGCAGTATTGTTTTCTCAAATCTCTGTAATAAAGATCTCGAAAAACTGGAAAAAAGAATAATTTTGTCCAACGCGCCCGTTTCTCCACTCTTTTCGAGTCGATTCTGCGAAAAGTAATCATCAATATCAAAAGAAAAAGAAAAAAAAAAAAAAAAAAAAAAAGACTCTGCACAATCGGACGATCGAGATTCATAGGAGATCGGGAAGGAAATTCGGGCCGCCTAAACCGCTTTGGCTCTCATAAAATCTCATAACCCGAGGGCGAGGGGGGGGGGTCTATTGGCAGGAGAAAAGAAAGATAGAAAGAAAGAAAGAAAAGGGAGCGGAGAGGGGAAAGGGCCTCCGGGGAAGAGCACGAAATCGCTGGTGGCTTGATTCACGATAGGGCGACGAAAGGGTCCGGCGCACTTTTGCCTGTGCGATGAATTTTCAATGGGAAAACCGACGTCCAGGGTGCATCTGTTTGTCTTTCGGATCACGCCTCCAACGCCCCAGACTTGTAATGCCTTCGCCTCGCCTACGTATACGCTCGCCTATGTATCACGCCGCTTATCACCGCTTCGTCATCGAACGTTATCCCGATTTTTTATTCCAAGAGAAGTAATTTAAGAATTTTCGTTTCTTTTTTTTCGATCTGCCGCGAAAGATGATGGTTGGAGAAAAATCGGGGACGGACGAAAGGAAGCGAGATAAAATAGCGGCGCTCCTCTCTCGGCTCTCGTCCTTCAAAAGACTCGGAATATTGTCCTGCAGTGCAAACAGTCCCAGACACATTCCGCGTTCCACTTCGCCTCGAGGCAGCGCCAAGACGGTTCGCCTTCGCCACGGGCTTTCGCCGTGTTTGTCCGCAGGCAAATGTGTTTCCTTAGGCTGTCCGAAATGTTTGGACGAAGCCGCCTCCAAACCCCCCCCCCTCCGCTCTAGCCAAAAAAGGGGATGAAGCGTTTCGATAAAAAACCTCGTCTTTTTTCCACACGAAACATCCTGGATTCCAATCAATTTTATTTCCCTTGATTTCGAGCGTATATATCGTTGCGTGAAAATCGATCGAGGAAAAAGTTTCGATCGATAAAACAACTGGATTACTTCCCTTCCCTTGATTTCGAACATCAACGCGAGCGAAGAAACGTCGATAAAGACATTCGCAACTGAATTATTTCCCTTTTCTCGATTTGGAACAACGCAAAAATAGATTGTTGCGTGAAAATCGATCGAGGAAAAAGTTTCGATCGATAAAACAACTGGATTACTTCCCTTCCCTTGATTTCGAACATCAACGCGAGCGAAGAAACGTCGATAAAGACACTCGAATTATTTCCCTTTTCTTGATTTGGAACAACGCAAAAATAGATTGTTGCGTGAAAATCGATGGAGGAAAAAGTGTCGATCGATAAAGACACGCAATTGAATTATTTCTCTTCGCTTGATTTGGAACACACGATCGACAAATTGATCGATCGTTCCATCGCAGTGCCGTGGTTCTCCTTCTACGAAACATCTCCCATCGATTCTAATCAACTTTCCTTCCCTTGATTTCGAACATCAACGCGAGCGAAGGAACGTCGATAAAGACACGCAATTGAATTACTTCTCTTCCCTTCGATTTCAAAAATCGACGCGTAGATTATCGCGGAAAAATTGATCGATCGATTCGAATCACCTTCCCTTCCCTTCCCCCGATCTCGAGCATCGTAGAACCGCGTTAAAAATCGATGGGACCAAGTTTAATAAAGGCGACTGGACGAAACTAATTCGATCTCGATCCCCCGCAAACTTCTTACCCTCAGGTAACCAACCCGGTAAATCCACCGAAACCCATAACCGCACGCGAATCTCGGGGACGCGACCAAAATCGCTCCCCAAACCTATCCGCGACCGGAATCGGTAATCTCAAGTTAACTACCGTTGGAATTTGCCGATCGGCAAACTCCGTCCTCGAGCAAACCGCACAAACTTGCGCATGTGTCGAGGTCACTCCGCTCGCCCTTGCAAGACGTCCCTCCCCCTCCGAAACAACGACTTACGGTGTCCCCCGATTGGCCAAACCCTCCTCCTCCTCCTCCTGGAGGAGAGTATTCGGATCAAAGGGCCGGAGAGCAGACGATGCAGGTCGCATCGGGGATGATGCACCCGGGTTCACACACACGCGTGAATATATCGCATACAGCGCCCGTACATACCTGCGGGGAATAGATTAAGCTTGTGTCGGCGCATTGTGTCGTGAGGCGGGGGGGGGAGGGGGGGAGGAGGCTACACACGCAGCCTCTAAGTAGGTTGTGTGCGTCGAGTTCGCAAACATGTCTGTAGCGTTGTCAGGCGGGCAGGAAATTACGTCCGCCTTTAGCCGTTCTCTATATTACACCACCCCCTGTCTCCACCATCCGCCCGTCCGCATCCACCGACCGACACACGCGCGTGCAACGCGCATCCTTATATATATATTTCCACGCGCGTAACGCGGAGGAGGTCGAAACGCGCGCGCGCCGGATGGATCACGGAGGAGGAAGCCTACGTACGTGGCAGCTACCTGGGCCAGAGATACGTGTGTACACAAGCGTTGTGTACAGCCACGGCATGGTACATACCTAGGGCTAACAATAATGCGACTAGTCGCAAATGGGATGGATACCCATACCTGCCGACGTGTGACGACGCGTAAGATGGCGCGCAGCGCGCCACCTCCTCGTCTTTCCTTCTCGCTTATGAACGCCGCGTACTTCCTCATCCCATTGCCTTCGCTCTCGAGAATCGAACGATATATGTGTATATATACGTTCATGCAGAGTGATCGGTGGATCTTTCGTTTTCGAAATCGTTAATTTCTTCTCGTTTCCTTTTTTTTCACGGTAAATATTGTAAACGATTAGAACGAAGGCGAGGACGAACGAGCTGGGAGGGGATTTTTCAACGGCAGTAATAACAGAGGAGGAATAAAAGAGCAGCGGCGTGGAACGCATAAACGTATAAAACGGTGCGCGAGCGAAAGGTAAAGTTTGAAAGGCAAATTTATACACGCTTTTTGCTTTTGATCTTATCAATGATTACGCAGCGTCGATTTCGAAAAATGTTCAGCCGGCTGCTGTTCTGCTCGTTTTTCCATCGGTACGTGTTCCTCCCCTCACCCTCCCTCGTTTCGTATTTTACTTTCGTCGCACGGTTTATTCGCCCCGAAGCGATCTCGCCGGGGCGAAATTTTCATGCGAAGGCTAAGGCTCGATTTTCAACCTGCAGGCAGCCAATTTTCTTATCCCCCGTTCGAAAGTTGTTCGCCTCCGAATAATACGAACGGCCCGATAAATAAAAGGGTATAAACGTCGTCCGTCGGGCGATGTAATCCGCGCGACGCAGCTAAAATATTTATCGGTGAATAAATTTGTTCCTCGTCGCAAACATCCGAGTTACTTATGGTGTAATGAATCACGGCTAATACCCACGCCGCGCGTTCGCTCCTTGGCGAATCGGCAAACTTCACGAACCAGTTGGCATCGCGCACCGTGCGCCGACACATTAGCCACCACCGAGATCGTGGATCGATCGATCGATCGATCGAAGGTCCAAATACCTTCGATACGATCCTTGGAGAGTCTGTAGCAGTTAATTGGAGAAAGAGAAGAAATGATAATTCTTAACTTAAGTTTCCACTCGTGTTTAAGAATCGTTATTGATCGATTTCTTCGTATTCCTCGTATATCAAAGTCAGATCACTTTTCCGGGGATATATCGAGTACATGAATTTTATTCTGCATCATCTCGATCGGTGAAAATTATGTATACGTACATGTTTAAGAAACTGAAAGAAAACATCGTGACAAGAGTCCTTAGAATGCGATACCAATAAACGTAGGATAGTAGCGACGGACGAGGGTTAATTCGAATGGAGAAGAAATATCGCTTTCGAACCTGTGGATTCGCACGAATTTTCAAATCGAATTTCTCGAGAGAGAAGCGAAGGGAGGGAAGATTTTTCGAGCCGTTCTCGACGCGGAGATCGTTGTTCCTCGCCGAAAGTAGAGGCGTTCATTGGCCGGGTAGCACCGGGGCTCTTGTTCAAATACTGAGTCACTATGACAACACTGGATCACCACCACCATCCTCGTGTAACCGTGAACGGGGTCGAAGGCTCAGCTGATTGCCCCGTATCACTCGTGGGGGGAGGCTTTGTTTATTAATACCTCCAAGATGCAACGCGACCCCTACTCCCACGCACGATTCACGCGAATCCACCGACCTAATTCCATACCCCTTATCAATCGTTCCCACGATACTCTCCCCAAACCTACCCTTTCGCGACAAACGTTCTTCCATTCCAATTTCATCGTGACAAATACGTCTGCAGAAACAACAATTCCTCTTGTTTCCGTGAAAAATTGATGTCGCGTGAAAAAATTCTTAGGAGGCTTTTCTTTGTTAATGCCTTCAAGATACGACTCCCGCGAATCCAACGACCTAATTTTATATTAATCGTTCCCCCAATTTCTAAAATCTATCCTTTCGTAAACGCGTTAAAGGGATTCTTTTATTCCAGTTTCATCGTGACAAATACGTGGCATCGTCTGCAGAAACAACAGGAAAAATTGATGTCGCGTGAAAAAATTCTTAGGAGGCTTTTCTTTGCCTTCAAGATACGGCTCCTTTACTCCCACACGCGCGAATCCAACGATCTAATTTTATATTAATCGTTCCTCCAATTTTTAAAACCTATTCTTTTATAGACATGAGAAATGTTCTTCCATTTCATCGTGACAAATACGCGATATCGTCTGCAGAAACAACTAAGAAACAATAAATTTCTTGTTCCTTTCTTGTTCGAAAAATTGTCTCGATGCCCTTTTTTTATCAATATTTTCAAGATGTGTCCCCTACTATTACACGCGAATCAAAGATAATTTTATATTAATCGTTCCCCCAATTTCTAAAACCTATCCTTTCGTAGACGCAACAAAGGGATTCTTTTATTCCAGTTACATCGTGACAAATACGTGGAATCGTCTGCAGAAACATCGGAGGAGCAACAATTCCTCTTTTTCTCTTCTTTGAAAAATTGACGGCGCTCGATGAAAAAACTAAGACGCATTCTTAGATGCTTTGTTTATTAATACTTCCTACTCCCTACTACACGCGAATCCAACGACCTAATTTCTTATTAATATCCACGATTCTCTTCCCAATTTCTAAACGCGACAAAGGGATTCTTTTATTCTTTCTAAGCTTCTAAACGTGACAAATTTTTCAAGATTTCTCGAGGAAACGCGAAGAAACGCGAAGAAACAACGGAGGGAACAACAAATTCCTCTCGTTGGAAAAATTGGTGGATGGCACTCGATGCGATGTGAAAAATGGGAAAAAATTAAGACGCATTCTTAGGAGGCGAAAGGGAAAACAAGGTGGAGTGTTTGCTGTATGGACGGATGGGGATAGAGGGGGGGGGAGGGGGAAGGGCCGTCGGTTTGCATGGCATTAGCGCCTATATTATTGTAAGCCGACGCGCATAATTCCATCCTCCCTGCCGTAGGACGGCCGACAATTTCGCGCACCGATCCCCCCCCCCTCCCCCCTCCGTTCACGGGGATCTCGAATTAATTTAATATCGTTACGACCCCTCCTTCACCCCCTCCGCTTTATATATTTACCGCGACACGGCAACGATAAAACTGACGACCCCTTCGTCGGATCGTCGTGCAACCTGTTAATCGGTCCATCGACTGCTGCAAATCGAATATAAATATGTTTATGGACCGCTTATGTTTGTACTTTTGCGGTTCTTAATAATAGAAAAAGAAAAAAATAAAAAACGTCGGATTGTTTCGTTCTCTTCGATTTTATAAATAGAAGATTCCTATCCCCAACTTCTCGCTTCGAAGACTCTCGAGATCTCTTGGCGAGAAACGACGGGAGGAAGAGGAGATCAGGTACGATGGAGGGGATGGAAGAGGTGGAGGAGGAGGAGGAGGAGGATCAGGGAATAATATGGAGAGCGGGCGGGATCGATGGCCGCGTTCGAAAGGTTGGGGGGAGGGGGGGGGAGGGGGGGACCGGCCCATCGATGTCGCGGTCGAGCATTACGTTTTTCCTGGCCGGATGTAAATGCAGGCAATATCGCGATGTTGGCGCCAATGGTCGACGCTCGAGTGACTGGTGCTGATTGATGTTGCCGTGTTTGGCCAGAGGGTTGTTTCTCTCCGCTCCGCACCAGCTCCCACCGGACCCAATAAGCACCTCGCGCATACACCGCTCCACCTACGCCTAACCTACGCCCAAGGAGCCGGACCCATTGTTTGCACGGGCCGTCTGTCGCGATACCGCCATCCCCCCTGGGGAGCAACCGGCTTTAAACCACCCCTCTCGCCTTTAAATCCATTCCTCCTTTCTTATTGTTATTCTCGTTGTTGTTGTTGTTGTTGTTGTTGCGAATAATTGTATTAGCGCAAGTAACCTTCCTTCCCCATTTCTCCCTACGATCGCAACTCTCCAAATTTCGAATTCCAATTCACTTTATCCATCTTCGATTTTTAACAAGAGTTTCCAAATTATTACAACGATTTCGTGATACTTCAGGCGTGCGAATAAGTTCGAATTACTCCTCGTTCGAGATCGTTCGAACGAGCGAAACGAGTGATGATCCGATTTACGAGTGATAAAATCTTGGAAATTTGGAAAAAAGTGGGGGGGGGAGGAGGAGGAGGGAAGGGGAAGAAGAGCATATTCGCGAATAGAAATTTTCGAGCGATACGTTTCGACGGAATAATCGTCGATGCTTTTAATCACGGCGGATAATCCGAGTGCAGTTGCTTGTCACTCGATCCTCCGCTCTTTGATTATGATTGAACAACGCGGAAGGGAAGAAAGGGACATCAAAGGAAAGGGTTTGCTCTAGGGGTCGGTCAAGTGGAAGTACAATAGCGATCGAATAAACGGGGCTACCGATGTTACAAGAAAACGCTTACCGCTTGACTCACATTTTCCATTGCGAGCGCAAAATCCTTTACGATTTCCAAACTGCGTGAAATTCTTTCCCTCCCGAGTTTCTTCCTTTCCTCTACCGATCCATCAAACACTGGCGGAACAGCGAATGAAGCAAAACACGTGTATGCGTCAGAGAGAGAGAGAGAGAGAGAGAGAGTTAAAAATTCGCAGCGAAAACCAGCGTGTGGCCTGAAAATGCATTAATTATACGAATGCGGGCGTGTTCGCGGCGCAAAAATATTTCAATCTATTTAAAAAGCCATCCGTTTCAAAGTAATTATCGCGATGAAATTAAAATGTCAACCAACCTGGGCCGACCACGAATATATACACGAATATGCGACTTGGTACGTTTGTGTCGTGTGATCGGTCGCCTGCCTGTTTACCTGCAAATCTAACTAATCTAAATGGTAATGCGACAGAATTACGATACCACCACCCTTCTTCTCCTCTCTCTCTCTCTCTCCACCGCTTTTTCTCTTTCTCTCCACGCCCGCATTTCGCCGCAACTCAACGTCATCGTTGCCCCATTACCTTTCAATGAATTTTCGACAACAACAACAACAACAACGAAACCTCGCCATTTTAAAATCGTTTAACGCGACCGAAAAATCGATCGAACGAAATGAAAGAGAGAGAGAGAGAGAGAGAAAGGGGGAAAGAAGGAAGGAGGTTGCTACGTATCGGTTACGGTATCATCAGTAAGACACGCGTTTCGTTATTTTTCTTTGGCAAGCAAACGTTCGAGGCCCTTAAACGGGATTTTCAAGGGCGTTCTATTTCTATTCCACGGGGTAAATGAAGTCGCTTCACAGGTGGGGGAGGAAGGTGGGAAGGGAGCAAACGAACGAGGTCGCGCCTCGTTTCACATTCCCCTCTTTCTCTCTCTCTCTCTCGGTCCTCGTCTTTTCGACGAGGAGGGATGGTCGAAGAATGCGACGCGCATCGGGAACCGCAGCCAATTTCAATATTTGAGGAAACTCGGGTGACGGGAGTTCCGCAAAATTTGCAGGTAAAAGGCGAAAATGTCCGTGGTGATTTAACGAGCCCTTTAAGGCACTCTCAAAAAGGACTCTGTTGACAGCCAAACAAACTATTCGGAATAACAGGTTAAACCCACACCGCTCGCGCGCGATAACGTCTACACACATGAATATTGAGAGCCTCGCGGAGATGTTACACTTTGCGGCTTCTTTCCTCTCTCTCTCTCTCTCTCTTTTCCTTCTCTCCCTTTTGCGCCTCCCTCGTCACAACGAAAAAACGAGATCGAGCTCCTACCAAAGATAAAGAAGAGAGAGAGCAATTTTCGGAAAAATTTCAAAGTTGGCCAGGCTAATTTCTCGTTACGGATGCGGATTAATTAAAAGCTCGCGTAATTGGGATTTCCTTTTACTACGAAAAAGTTTCGTAAAAGTCCTCGAGGAGCTGTTCGATCTCGAAGCAGCAAGGAATGTATACACTTTACGTGATATACGCGCGAGATCGTCCGAAACGCGCAAATCTGTTAAAACCGTCTCGTTCGAACTTAACGGGATCAACACCGTTTCCTCGAATTTATTAACGGATCTTAATCCTCCTCCTCCTCCTCCTCCTCCTACGCATCCATTCACACGATTTTCTCGCATACTCCAAGATACTTGGAGAGGATCCCAAAACCATCCCTCCTCGATCGAACTTTTTCGGGAAAGGAAGAAGGATACGGATACGTTCGGAAGACGACGACTCTTGGAACGGGTTTGAGCGCGAGCACACGGGGGTGGAGCTGCGGGTTCAGCGATCGACCGCGTGAAATCGACCACCTCGTGCACCGCCATCCCACCAGCGGCATCCACCATCCAGCATCCACCATCCAACGTCCACCTTCCTCTCCCACCGTCGCTTCCGCCGTCCACCCTCGTTGCTCGTTGTATTATCGTACGACCGCACGAGCTAGCCCCTACATCGTCAACATGTCCGGGACAAGCTGGTGTGCGCTCGCGCGCGCGCCATCTCTCGCTCGTTTTCACACACACCTATTATACGTATATACATACATACATATATGGATGGTGCGTTGGTACATCGAGCGATACGGTGTTGCGTCCGTGTGTGACGTGATTAAACCGGCCTCCACCACCCCCTCCCTCCGGCATCGCTCCCCCCCCCCGACAACTGCCGGCGGCCAACATGGCCGCCGCTAATTAGCGCCTAATTATTATTTATTGCATCGGACGCGACCCGCTATGTGCCGACACCAGCGACAGTCGCAACACACCGCGTAATATAACTGCCGACCCCTGCTTCTCGCTCTCTGCTCCTCGGTGCCCTCGGGCGAGAAGCCAATCGGGCTACGTTACGTTCCGTATCCTGTACACATATATATATATATATATATATATACACGCCCGAAATCAATCACCGCTGCTTGTCGCAGTGGTTTTCGACAAACCGTGCCTTTCTCTCCCCCTTTTTTTTTCGCGAAAACTCCCCCTTAGAGAACCCCCTCCCGCCGAGCCTCGTCGAGATCGAGGTGAAGTTTTTATTTCGGGGGAGGAAGAGGTTTTTATTTCCGCCGCGCGGAAAATAATCCGGATCGGAGAAGGAGGGGAGGGGAGTAGTCGAGTTGCGGCCGGATCGGTCGGAGTTAAGTCGGGTCAGGTCGAGTCGGAGCAGAGGTACCAACAGGGCGGTCGCAAATATTGGTATTTGGCAAAGACTATCCTTGATCCGTGCCTCTCTTTCTCTTTCTCCGCGCCTCCTTGTCGTCGCACACCCTCCCTGCATTCTCTTCCTTCCGGATCGAAGGCCACCTTCCCCCCCCCCCCCCAGATTGTTGTCCAGATTCTTGTTATCCAGAGTCGATTATCGTGAATCAGGGACCGATTATTAGTGATATCTTGTTTGGGAAAAGGAGATCTCTCGATCTCTCCTTTGCTACGAACACCACCGGTTCACCGTGGCCAGAAGTGAGTTTGCGGCCTGAAAGGGAACAGGTTGCGCTGCTCGAGGCCTGGCATTGTCGGCCTCGAGAGGGCTCGAGAATAATGAGAAGAGGAGGAGGGAGTGGATCACGGAGCCAAAAGCGATATTTTTTTCCGCCCGATCGGCTCACAATCGGCTTCCGTCCCCTCCCCTCCCCCCCCGCCGGTTTCTCCTCCCTCCTCCTCGCTTCGATTTTCACGCGATGGAACGATGGGACTAGCTCCAATATTTACATCGCGGAACTGTAAAAATGGCGAATGCCAATCGTGAACGTTACACGTTAAAAAATTTGTCGCGTGGCCATCTGCTAAACGGCGATGCATTCTCGCCTGCAGCTATCCTTCTACAAATAATCCCGATATTTTTTTTTTTTTTTTTTTTTCTTTTTTCGATTACTCCTTTCCCCCTCCCCTCCTCCAGGAAATATCGTGAAATTTGAAGGATTTGTTTGGCGTTCGGGGGGGTTTTTTAATCGGCGACAACGCGGCGACTATTCGTATTTACCGCGAAATTTTTTTTTTTTTTTTTTTTTGAACCGTTATCACGGGTACAACGAGTTTCAGATTTCAATCGTAATCGCGGGAGAAGAATTGTCGTATCCTCGATCGCTTAAACGCGACTGCGTTTCCCTTCTTCACGAGCGTTTGCCCGTGTTTGCTCAGCCAGAGCCGCTATCGCATTCCCATGCCGGAAAATCTACCTAGATAGTCTTCTTCTTGCCATGCTCGGTAATCGGCGCGTCCTTCTTCGTTGTTAAGCCGTTCTCACACCGATCCAAACTACCTCTCTTACCACGTGGGGAAGAGGTTTTCGTGTTATACACGTGTTGAAAAATTCGTTTAAAAATATCGAGAGTTTGGTGGAAAATAATTTGCTCGAACGAAGGTTGTATTTTATTCGCTTCTCCTCTCGAGCAAATTTTCGATTCTGAGCGTGAACGCGGCTTAAAGGAAGGGAGTTTGGCGTGGCAGGACGGCGATACAGCCAAGGTACACAGAGAGAGAGAGAGAGAGGACAGAGCAAACGCGCGACTACCACGGCTAATCTCAAAAATGATAACGCGGAGATAAGGACGGCCCAGATGTCAGACGTTTCTCGCCACAAGAAACGCGTTGTTACCGTGCTCGCCTACCGTTGTATCCGTTCCCTTCTGCGCAATTCTAACGTAATACTCGCGGCCAGCCAAGAACCTACTTGCTCCTGCTAAAACGTTTATCGCTTCTCCTTCCAAATCTTCCTCAAGATTAACCCTTTCGAGTCAAGTTTCTTCCTCGAATGTTTAATAATCGTTTCTCACGAACGAGCGAGGAAAAACTTTCAATCGATCCATCCTCGTCTCGATCGGTTCGACTAACGAGGCACGATTAAAATTGGGAAAAGAATCGTGGACAATATATCACGCTTGACGCCAATAGAGGAGGGGGGCCCGTAACAATAAACCTCCTAATTAGGTGGACGCGAGACGACGACGTCGGCCTTTGTGTCGTCGAGCAACCCTCGACCAACACTCAGCCTCGCACGAGCCTTCGTACGTGGAAACGTTCCGTCCGATTATATCGCCGTTCACGATCGACCACCTCCTTTGTATCCGGCTCCCCTCCTCTTTGTTTTCGCGGCAAACAAGGGCCAGATTTTCCTCCAGGTTATCCTCTCGCATCTTCCGAATAATTCCTCCTTGGACGCCTGCCTTCGTCGAGCAAGTAGCGTGATTGCTAGAATGATTAAAAAAAAAAAAAAAAAGAAAGAGAAAGAGAATGGAAGAAAACGCGTGGGACGGAAAGGGCTGTATCGTTGGGGACGTGAGAACCGGAAACCGGATCTTGCGGTGACACGTGTCGGGAGACAGTGCGAGTGTCTGTTCCGTTCGAAAAATCGAATCGAGAAAGGTGAAACACCTGCGACACGCGCGTTCCTCTTTTTCTTTCTTTCTTTTTTTTTTTTTTTCCTCGTTGGGACGCATATCAAACAAACTTTATTATCGTAAGGTATCTCGAAAATGGAGGAACGAAAATTCTTAGACGGGAGGCTCCCCCTCCTCGTATAATGGTGTCTGATTGTGGGACAATAAAATTTCTGCCCGGTTTGAATAGAAAGAGGCGACGGTTTTTCCTCCTTTTTGTGCGTCAATTTGAATATTCCTTTTTCCTTTCTCGGAACGGACAGACGGCCGTTTATTCAAAACGCGTGTTTCTCTTTTTAGATTAAAATTGTACAACATGTTTAATTTTCATTTCGAAAAATGAAATTTATCAGTTTCGAGGGATCTGCGACGAAACTACTCCAATTACCAGAAAATTTCCACGAAAAATTCCTCCCTTTGTTCGCGCCAATATCGCTGATTAGCCGCGGAACCTGCGATTATCGCGCAGTCACGCAAAGTCACGAATCGGATTAGCCCCGTAACCGAGCATATGGTGGTCATCCGCGCTTTTACGTCGCCCTTTTGGACACCGACCCTTAACAGGAATCGACCTATTAGCCCGACATTGTACGATCTCTCGAACAAAAGACTACGTCCACTTATCGTGCATGCGCCCCGCATGCAACCGGGCCGGATGGAATACCGATTCGAGATGATTCGACCAACAACGAGCGCGTGAATTTACGCGAAAATAAATTTAAAAAAAGATTCTTCCCTAGAAAATTTTTATTCTCGAAGCTTCTGTCTAATCGTTGCTTCGATAACAGGTGCTTCCTAGCGTGCAAACCTGCCTCAAACGATTCGTTCCGCGCGTTTTCATGGTATATCCGGCTTGGATATTCGCGCGCTATATTTCATCCCTCCAATGGGAAAATCCTCGGCGCGGCAGCCTTTTCGAAGGATCGAAAAGAGAGTAGTGGCCGTGTCCAATCGATGGACGGTCATCCCGAATGAAACGTTCCCGAACAACGCTCTATCCATCGTTTTCCATCGTTTCGCTAGAAAGATTACGAGTTCACGAGCCGGGTCGTTGCAGTTTCGCCTAACAGGATCTATATATATATGTCTCGATGACGGAAGCTGGATTTCATGGGAATGGATTTCGATCGATTTCCACTTCTTCGAATTTTTCGTAGGTGGAGATATTTTTGAAGGATGATTATAATTCGAGAATGAGTATATCTAGAGCAGTTTTTTTCTTTTTTTTTTTTTTTCAAATTAATGGGAGACCACATTTAGGGGAGAACACAAATTACTGTAATTTTGTAACAATCAATTGGTCGGGCGATTGAGTTAATTTTTTTGAGGGAACAAAAAAATGTTGGATTCGAACGACGGACGAAACGATTAATAAAAATAAAAAAAGGAGGCAAAGAAATAGAAATTCCTATATAAATATACTTAAGAAATATTTCTATAAGACAGACGTACAATTAAAACCGAGGGGGACCGTCGTTTAATAAACGTTTCGAAAGATTGCGGACTTAAATTTTCTTCACTTTCGACACGGGCTCGTCAACCAAGTTTCTCCTGTTCGGTGTCCACGATTTTGGCAATTTTGGCTGCGGTAGCGTCCGTTTCTGATTACGATTTTTCGCGCTCTTTCTCTCGCCCGCTCGTTTCCGCTCGTTCTTCGTCTTCGTCCCCTTCCTCGCGCTCCTCTTCTTATTCCTTCCCCGATTCGTGTTCCTCCTCAAGGAAGTTCGCTTCGTCATATTACCTTTCGCTGTGTCGGGATCGAATCTGCTCGCGTCACGTCAGGAAAATCGTGTATATATTTTTTCATTCAAAGAAAAAGAGAGAGAGAGAGAGAGAGAGAGAGATGAATTCCAACCTAAATTTGTTATTCTTCTTGGCTATGATGCCGAAATCGACGCCACGACGAAGCGCCACAGCCACTTGCTTTCGAAGTGCTTTCCCGGGCATGATGTCGTGTTTGTTACTGATCTGCTCAACGATCTCCTTCTCGGTGAAACCCTCTTCCGGCTGCTCGGTCCTGAGCAGATCGTAAACCAGGATCGATTTCCGCACCATCTCGATCTTCTTTCCTCGGCGGCGGAATAGAGGATTGGCCGGAAAGGAGCATTAGGGAAGGACACCAGGGAGTGACACAAGCCGACGTCGTTGCCAACCGGAACTTGGTCTCGATTATTCCTGCGATTATTCCAAAGCGATTTTTTCCTTCGACACGAGCGGCTACCTTCGCGCCAACCATTCTCCCTTCTCTCCTCCCCTCGTTTCTCTCTCGTCTCGTTCTTCGCAGTTACGATTCTCGTTTTTCGCTTCTTTCCTTATTTTTTCTCGAAATTTAAATACATATATTTCTCGCGATTTTGAGCTTGCATTTAACTTTTTACATTTTATCTATATTGTTTGCTCGCCCCAGCGCTTGCCTGCGAATTTATCCGATCCGTTCAAAACGCAACGGGAATAATCCAAGAGATCTCGGTCGAGATACATTCGTGTCGAAAATTTCGAAACACGCGCGATCGAATAATCGTCACCCGACTGACTCGATCCTCCACGTATCCTCGAGAATTCGTGTTTGCCGAGAGGGGACGGTGGATTGGCGGAGGGTTTAGAAGGAGCGACTTCGGCTTTGAGAACGGGTTGGAGGCCGAAGGAGGTGGATGGTTAGAAAGAGGGTGGAGGCGGACGGCCAGCAGCGACTCTGATTTCCGTCGGGAATTTCGCCCTATCCGGCGCATCCGGGCGAGGCTGCCTTTAATCATTCGATTGCCGCCGTTTAGAGCCGGGTTCCACGGACGGGACCGATATCCAAACCGCCCGCCATATTTACCCATCCGGACCTTCCTCAACGGTTAATTAATTCCCCGTTTTTCGTCGCGGTCATCCTCGCAACGATCGAGATAAGGGAAGAGGAGGGAAGCTTCTTTCGATTGATCTTCTCAAACAAGTTTTCTTTCTCTGCCGGGTAACGAGAGGATTCGAGTAACGTTTGCAATTTTTGACGAACGAAATATATATATATATGTTAATCCTTTCGTTATCAAGGGCGATTATAGTCGCTCTGCATAAGATGATGCCATTGAGGTACTATGGCCGACTAATCGCTCTACTTACTATAGTCGTTTTGCATAAAATAATGCCATTGAGGTACTATGGCCGACTAATCGTTCTGCTTACTATAATGGCTCTCCATGAAATATTACAGGTGATTATAGTCACTCTGCATAAGATGATGCCACTGAGATACTATGATTTAATCATTCTGAATAGGATGCCACCGAGATATTACGATTGACTATAGTCGTTCTGCATAAAATGATGCCATTGAGGTACTATGGCCGACTAATCGCTCTACTCACTATAGTCATTCTGCTTACTATAGTCGTTCTGTATAAAATAATGCCACTGAGGCCGACTAATCGTTCTGTTTACAATAGTCGCTCTGCTTACTGTAATCGTTCTGTTTAATATAGTCATTCTTTAAAAAATGCCATTGAGATACTATGGGCGACTATAGTCGCTCTGCTTACTATAATCGCTCTCCATAAAATGCCACTGAGATTACAGGTGATTATAGTCACTCTGCATGAGATGATGTCATTGAGATATTATGGCTGACTATAGTAGCTTTGCATAAGACACCATCGAAGCGTTATGGACGACTATAGTTGCTCTGCTTACTACTAGTCGCTCTATGTAATATAGTCATTCTTTATAAAATGCCATTGAGATACTATGGACGACTATAGTCGCTCTGCTTACTATAACCGCTCTCCATAAAATGCCACTGAGATTACAGGTGATTATAGTCACTCTGCATGAGATGATGTCATTGAGATATTATGGCTGACTATAGTAGCTTTGCATAAGACACCATCGAAGCGTTATGGACGACTATAGTTGCTCTGCTTACTATAGTCGCTCTATGTAATATAGTCATTCTTTATAAAATGCCATTGAGATACTATGGACGACTATAGTCGCTCTGCTTACTGTAATCGCTCTGTTTAATATAGTCATTCTTTATAAAATGCCATTGAGATATTATGGACGACTATAGTCGCTCTGCTTACTATAATCGTTCTCCATAAAATGCCACTGAAATATTACAGGTGATTATAGTTACTCTGCATAAGATGATGCCACTGAGATATTACGGCTGACTGTAATCGCTCTGCATAAGATGCCGTCGAGGTACTACGGGCGACTATAATCGCTTTGCATAAAATGTCGAGCGTATGACGAGCGAGTGGAAACGTAGCATCGATATTTTGTTTTTATATGTATTTCTCGATAATAAAAATCATCGAAAAAAAATGTCAAATCAGTTTGGAAACGAATGGAGAATAAAGTTAGCAAAAGATAATTTACCTTCTTTTTTTCTTATTTTTCAAATTTGTTTACCCCTATTTAATTATTTTTGAATAAATTTTATCCCATCCCTTGAAACGATGAAAAATAAGACAAGAAGACGTATAAACAATTATTATTATCATACAATTACATCATATTAATGTATTCTTTGTAATGTTATTTGATTGTAATTAAAAGTGAGCGTGTTTCGAGGAAAGTTTTTTTTTTTAAATGAACACCGTCAAGCAACTCGGCGAGGCTGGTAAACGCGACCGCTGACGATCTTCCTCGAGCACATTTTCGGTGCTGCGGCTCGTTGGCGCGGCGGAGAAGTCGCCCGTAGCGAAAGGGTTAACTTGTTCAAGACAACGAGGGGTGTGTAGCAGGACGGAAGTTTCAAGATTAAAATTCGTCGGTAAAATTTGAGAACGATTCGTGGAAACGTTCGAATACTTTCGTTACCCGTCGTCCTCGTGCTCGGCATTCTCGAAGCGGAATCTCCTTCCTTTCGATTTCGGTTTCTGCTGCATCGCGGCAGGTAGAATTCGAAGGTTGACAAGTAAATTTGGAGGAGTGGGCGAAACGAGAGGACACGAGCTAAACGAGCGAAGTTCGTGCTTCACATTCTGGAACGAAGGTAGACGCTAAATGCAATTCTACCAGATTCTATTAGAATATAAATTTTCCTTCTTCGAGCGGCCTCCTCCAAAATTTCCTTAAATTGTCGAGAAACATGGAGAAAAATTGTCGAGAAGATATTGGGAAAGAAATATTGGGTGCATGATTATTTCGGTTTTCTAGTTTCTTTAAAAATTTGGTTGGCGTTTTGTTTAATCCTTTTTCAAAAAAGCGGCGATTCGACTTGATTGCATTCGAGACCGCGCAAAAAGAATCACATCGTCTTCCACTACAACTGCGCGTCCACGTGTTGAGCGTCGTGTCTATCGCCAATAAGACCTGCTTCCTCATCCGCCATATTCTTCCACGGAAGCGCCTATCGCGCTTCAATCGATCGGTGAAAAATTGGCTCGCGGACGAAGTTTACGACGAAGCCGACGTCGAAGAGCGGATTGCCTCTAAGAACAGCAACTTGTTCGCCCGTGGAATCGATCGAGCAAACGAAGCGAAGATGGTGAACATGCTCCGAATTAATCGACCAACAACTCCCGCGCTCGTTCTTAGCTAACTTAAAATGATTTCACGCACAAATTATAAAACTTTGTATATATATATATATTTTTATTAATATCTTAATAAAGAGAGAAAATTTTAATAATAAAGTAATTACCAAGATGTATCCTCGGTTTGTCAGGGCAAGTATTATATCTACTATTCTTATTTTTACCACTAAATTTCTATTTTTATCACTATTTTCCTTCTCTCTGTCGTCAATTTTTTAATAAATAGAAACAATTTCTTTATTTAACAACGAGAAATCAAACTCACCCTCGCTCGAGCCAATTTCATTCCACGCTTGCAAAACTCAAAAACTTTGAAAAATGTAATTCGATCTAATTTCAGAATATAAAAATATCTAACCGCTCGATAGTATATCATTTCATAAGATTATAAACGTAAAGAGTTTACGAAGCGATATTTTAAAGAAATCGAACGTGAATAAACATCGATCCAACGTCGTGAAGACGTTTCTGTTAAACAAAATTGGTGGAAGAAAAACGAATGATAAATCGTAAGGTGGCCGATCAAATCGAGGAATAAGAGAGGAAGGGAATCTTTTCTTCTATCTTCGGAGGAGGTCTTGATTCGGAATCGAATGCCTCCTCCCTCCTCTCTTCCTTTCTCCTCTCCGGACCCCCGTGGGGCATCGGTTTCCCGGTTTCCACGCCGCTTTTTCCAATTGTGCCGCCCCCCTGGCCGGTCCTCCAAGTCGGGCCAAGTGGATTATTGACGGCACGAAACAATGGCGTAGCTTTGTTCCGCGTGCTTCGAACGTAATATGTTCGATGCAGGGCCTGTCCGTCCGTCAGTTTTGTGCTCATCGAGTGGTTTAAGCCGTACACGAACGTACGCCGAGCGTAGTGCTCTCTCTCTCTCGCTCCTCCGCCGTTTCGAGTCAAGTGGGCGTGCGGTACATCTGGCTGTCCTGATCCGGGTGTTTATTAAAAATCATACGAAAAATTCACCCCTGTTTCAGAGAATATTCGACGGAGGATTAAGGATCGATCGATCGAGAAGGAAGGAAGGAAGGAAACGGAAGCGGGCAAACACTCGAGGCGAGGCGGACGAAGAGGATGAAAAGAAAGAGGAGCAGCGATTACATTCGTAACGAAGGAGCGGAGGAAACGATAGTCGAGGAATTAATTCGACCATCTTTCCCCCCCTTTGCGCGCGCCATCTCGAGGGAGCAACTGGCTGCCTCTTTGAAGGAGGGCCAATAAGACCGTGGCGGGAAGACCTCCTTCTCCTTCTTCCTGTCCTCGGGGATAAGACGAGCACTCAGCCGAGCAAAACTATCGGATCTCCATGCCTAATTTCGCTCCATTCTAGAAATATCTCTATTCTTTCCCCCTTTTCCATCTCAAATATTTGGAGGATCGATTTGTTATTTCTTATTTAAAAAAAAAAAAAAAAAAAAAGGATACGTCGAATCATTTTTCTTTTTTTTTTTTTTTTCTTCTTCATCGAAATCTTTTTACGAAGATCGGTCGAGCAGAGTTTACAGAGCGAGCTCGTAGTGACGCGATATTAAATTGGAAAAGAGTAGTGGCGCGGGTTGGAAGCGATCGGTGAAACAAGAAAAGGCAGGAAGGGATCGAAAATATCGGGATGGAGAGAGAGAGAGAGAGAGAGAGAGAGGGCCTCGCCCCGCGCCGGTGGGAATAGCAAGGTTTTGCTATGGTGAATTTTGCCATGGAGGTCGTGATCCAACGTGCAAACATCCCTGTGGGCAAGAGCTTCGATTCGGTATCCGCCGCCGGTAACTACCGCCGTGCAACCCTCGAGATTCAAAAGTGGTGCTCACCCCAGAGAGATCCCAACCAGAAATTCCCCACTTTTATTCCTCCTTCAAACGCCTCCGCTTCCTCCCCTTTCGCGCCTATTTCGTTCGTCCAACCGAATACGTTCCGATTAAAATTCCGATTCTAATTCTCAATAACAGCTGTCAGGGAATCTACAGAAGAAAACTCTGTAATAAACTGTATTAAAAAAAAAAAAAAAAACATTCTTGTTAAATAAGGATAAGAGAACGGGAGAAGAAGCGAAAAGTGGAAATTTGGAAGCGGGTTGGAAACGTTTGAGCACCGCATCGGACCATCTCCGCAAGGGTGGAACAACGAGGGTGGAGTTTGACAGCGGCTGGTGGCTCGGAGGGATTCAATATAATCGCGCAATAAAATTCACTTACAACCTATATCCGTCCTCCTCCTCTCCGCCCTTCGAGAGCGGCGCCTCTCTTCCACCCCCGTCGATTCGTTTCTCACTCGTCCCGAGAAAGCGAGAGCACGAGGGAGCGCGGCCAAGCAAGCATCGTCGCAAGTATTCGCGACTTTCCACGCACACGCGCCCCCTCCTTCTTCTTCCCTCCCCTCTCTTCCTCCTTCGTTTATTATTCCTCGTTCGTGGAAAGAATTTTCATTCTCGAAGCGGACATCGTCTCTAAGAAGCGGTGGCTGGCCTCGAATCGCTGAGGTTAGAGGGTTGGAAGGAAGAAGCGGGTAAAAAGAGGCCGACAGCTGAGTGTACACAGGAGCGAATGGCGGCCATTTCCTTCCTCCTTTCTTACTTTCTCTCTTCGTTTCGAATTCTCTGAACGCTCGTGCGCGCACCTTCTCTCTTTCTCTCTCCAATGCGTCTCTCTCGTCACTAGCATCCCTGACAACGCGCGCTGCACCTCGGGACCTATGCAAACACGGCCTATTCATCGGGCAACGTGCGCTCGCTATATATATTGGCGAGGAGTCGAGCGTAACCGACGCGTCTCTACGATTTAATGAATGGACTCCCTTCCTCCGCTCGATTGATCCGCGCGATTCCCCATCTTCCTTCTTCTTCGCTTACTCTTCCAATCCAGTCTTCGACATTCTCGTCTCTTTCTTTTCACGAACGATGAATCAAAAATTGGAGAGAGAGAGAGAGAGGGAGAGAGATCACGTTTGTTTAATCTTCCTCGCTCCATTCGAAATTATACACTCGATATTTCGAATATCATCGAATTTCGCGATCGAGTTTCGCGAAGAGAATTATTTAAACAGCGCGCGAGGGAATAGGGGGTGGGGGGAGATCGCGTTATTTCCACCAGATTATGTCATTTAAGTTTGATGCAGTGCAGCGTCCCACTTTATACGCATAATGCACCGCGTTTTATTTATCCTCGCGCTTCCCTCCTCCTCCCCTCCCCGTTAATTTAATAAATTCCGTTATTTCCACGCGAGAGGTAATAATAATAATAATAATAATAATAATAATAATCGTGGATCGTTAGAAAAATCGGAAATACGTTAATGAATTCGTCGGGCGCGGCGATAACATTAATTAAACCCGGCTACGATTCGTTACGTAATGCCCAATTATCAAGTGAAATTTAACAAATGCCCGGCCGCGTCCAATTAATGTATTCCCTCTCCGATCCACTGCCGTACAAATTAATCGTCCACTTTATAAATAACCGATCCTTTTCCTCGATCGATCCGATAAACCGAAGCGAAACGATGAGATAATGGGATTCGAGGTTGCGATTCGATGATCTTCTCCCATTTCTTATCGTAGTGAATCGATACTCTCTCTCTCTCTCTCGAAATTCGATCGCAATCAAATTCGTTCACAATCCCCGATTTCGAACGATGGAGGAGATCCTCGACATTTTTCTCCCCGCCGAAAAAAATTCGCTTTTTCGGACGCTTTTCCATTATTCCCCATCACGTAAAACGGACCATCTCTCTCTTTTCTCCCTTCGTGCAACACCGGCCAATATCGGCTGTTTGCGAATTTCAGGTCTCCGTTAAACACTTTTCTCCTCCACTCGATATGGAAAATCTGTACACCGCGTTCCCTCCTCCTCGGAGAAAAGAAAAAGTGGAGGAAGAGATAGGATGGTGGGATTTCCCGTGGCGGAAAAAAGCGGGAATATAACGCGGATCGCGATGGATTAATTGTAGTAGCTGGAACAGTTTTACGAGGTGTGGTAAGGCACGAGGTTAGTCCTGGCGAGACGAGCTAAAATGGAAATCCTAGCCGCTGGTTGGCTGTGGCTGGCTCCGCCTTTCATCCTTGCCGCTGCCGTCGCTACCTCGTGCCTTAGTTATATCCTTCCGTTTAAGTAGATGCTCGTCTCGCGTAACGAAAGGATCCGCGTTCGAAGGGAGAAAATTCACGAGTCGAAGCGTTCGATTTCCCGACTTTCCACTCCATCCATCCATCCATCCATCTTTCTTTCTTTCTTTCTTTCTTTTCTCTTTTACGGACGATAAATCGTGGAAATCGTGCTTCGAGGAGTGGAAAATGCGTCGATCGTCGGTGTGATTTCCCATAGGTGAAGGGAGGGGGAGGAGGTATCCCGTTCCAAGGCTCAATATTTACTAGAAAATGAACCGGTAATCAGTGGTCATATAATTATCGAGATAAATGATAGCCGGTGTACTTGTTTGGCGTTCGAGATGGATACGCGATGACACGCAGTTTGACTGAGCCAAACACGTTTTATTGATTCGCCAAGTGATATCTGCTTCTCGGCCGGCTCGCTCGCTAGCTTCTCTAACGGGTGTGTAATTACGAACGGCTACCTATTGACAGTCGTAATTCCACGCTCCATACCACCTCCTCCTCCTCCTCCTTCTCTGTTTGCCTTTATTCCCTCCTCCTACCTTTTTTCCAAGCAGGAGTCAAACCTTCGACAAAGCTCGTTTCATAAGTCCCCTCCTCTTCTACCAAATTCTTTCTCTCTCTCTTTCTCTCTCTCCTTGGAGACTGTCTTTTAAGAAAAGAAGTACGTCGTCGATCGTTTCCCCTAAATTTAATCTGAATCCTCGAATTTTTCGATTTCGAAAAATTCGAAGAATAATGCGTCTATGATGCGCCGCACGATATTTGAAACCGAGCCACCACCATCACCCCCTCTCGACCACCAGAGTAGCGACGCTCTTCCATTGCTGGACAAATATGACTCCGAGTCAACATTCGCCGATATACCGAATACAGCTACGCGACGTCTGATTGTATTCTCGTCGCTGGACAAAAAAGGGAGCAGAGGGCCGAGTTTTCCACCAACGAGAAACCTTCGCCGCCACGCGTCGATCGAATTTTCGTCGTTCCATCATTATTCCTCCTCTATTCGTATACACACACACACACACATCGAAAAGTGCAGTTTCTGCAAACGAAAAAGAAAAAAGAAAAGAGAGATTCTCGCGACGATATAACGCAAATAGGAATACGCAGTTATGCTGATTATTGGTACTAGCCGCGAGAAGGGAAAGTAGATGTTTCGCCACGAACAACGAGGATAACTTTCGTTTCTCTTATACGAATAACGGCTGACCGATCGAGAGAAAGAGAGAGAAAACTATCGAGTTTTTCCTCTTCCTCTTGTTCTCCAGCCGCGAGGGTGGAATAAGCGGGAGGGGAAAGGGGAGGGAGAAGCGACATTAAAGAAAATTAAACGTAAAGCCGTGCCGACCCAGAAATTGAGTTCCCTTCGCCTTTGGCGGGCCGGCTCCGTGGGGATCTAATTATCAGTTTCGGAACTTTCGAAATTAATAAAACTCCCGTCCCCTCCGACACCCCTCTTTGCTTGCTCCCTCCCTCTTGTTATATTGCTCCTCCAAGTCTCGAGGAAGAAGAGCCGACCTCTTTGAAGCCGGACCGTAAAGGAGTTTCCAAGCGACGGAAGGGTGGAATTCGCCACCCGTCTGACGCGACTCCTTCGTGGAAGGAAAACGCTTCCACGGGGAGCGTTCCTTTGCCTTGTTTCGTCGTCGTCTAATTATTTTTCGCTTCGAGGAGAAAGAAAAATCTCGAAAGAAATTCGTCTCGTTTCGAACGCGTGAAAGGAGAGAGCGGAGAGAGGGCTCTCCTGGTCGAGGGGATGCGGTTCGATCGGACGAAAGTAACGGTGACATCTAGGGCCCTCGACCGGCCACGTGGGGGGATGCTTCCTTTCGAAAACTCTGCCGAATAATTCGCTTGTCACGACAAGCTGTGGTTTTACATCAGAATTCGAGTGGTCCATTGATACACTTTCCCATTCTCGTTCGCGCCTTCTTCGTTTCCTCACCACACGCGCTTTGTATCCTCGCCTCTCTTTAAACTTTTTTCCGTTCCGCCCTTTCTCCGTTTTATTTTCTTATGTACGACGATTTTTCAATACTTGAGATTTGGACAGGTGTATATACGAATTCTATCTATTCATTATTATCGTTCCAACGAGCGGTTGGAAAACCACCTTTCGAAACCTTCTCGAATCTTAATCCATTCTTCTCGTTAATTCATTTTATTCGCTCACAACGATATACGATTCTTCGCAAAATTTCAACAAACGTATAAATACGAATTCCATTCAATCGATCCACTCCTTATCTTATTTCATCTTCACTTTCTCGCAATCAATGTCCAATTCTTCTTCCACGACAACATAGATATACGTATGATACAATTTTTCGCAAAAATTTCACCGCACACATATATACACGAATTCAACGAATATTATTATTCCATCGAATGGAATAGCCTGCTCGAATCAATCCGATCCGAAATATTTTGCGCGAAATCGTTCGAAGGAAGAGATGGCGGGAAAAAAAGAGAGAGAGAGAGAGAGAGAGAAGAAAGAAGCAGGCTCACGCGGTGGCCGCGAGCGAGGGGTCTTTCCGTCCAAGTGGCCCCCAGGGGGGTGGGTGGCCGGGTCCCGGACGGAGAAAACGGGCGATACGAGTTGGACCGTTCACAAATCAGAGCCGGTAATCCTGAGCGACAGGGAGGCTTAGCCTACCCTCCTGGAAATGGTAGCGGCGAGGGTGGACGGTGGAAGAAGGGTGGGCATTGTGCGCGGTTGTGCGCGCGATTACGGACCAACGCTGGCCGAAAACACCCCCCGGCGCGGATCCTTGGCATCGGTAACCCCGTTGCGATCAAGGGTCGCGAATAATGCCGGTTAAACGCTACATATTGCTCGGCCTGCCTGCAATTTACCCGGGGATTTGAATAACGATTTGTCGCCGCCCGCCTCCTTACCCTCTTCTCCCTTCCAGCTTTGCGGCCGGCTCGAAGCGCGAGCCTGTGCGTGCGGTAATTCGGGTTCATTAAACGGTTGTCGTAAACGCGGTTTCATTCGACACGGGCAGATTATTTTTTCGGGGGCGAACGAAGGAGGAAGCTTCTTTCCACCCGGAGTGGAGAGGAGAGTCGAGGGGATGTTTCTCCTCCTCCTTCTCCTTTTCTCCGAAAACGGAGACGGTGGAGGTGAGCTGTGGTGAGCGAGAAAAGAGGCGAATTAAAATTCATGAACGGGTTGGAGCGGCGTCGAATTAAAATTCATGGCGGAATTATCGCTGGCTCCTCGAAAACAAAGGAACGGGACGAGTTAGGAGCCCACTCACCGAGTCGCGCCACGGAAATCATCCCCGGCACGAGAGTTTCCGCGGCGCCGACTCGACTTTTTATCCGTCCCCCTTTTAACCCCGTTACCACCCCTTCCAGTTCCAGCTCCAGCCGTGGATAATGAGGAGGATGGCTCGATCGTCGTTTAACAGGTTGTAATTCGGTGGAACGAATCAGGGCAGGGAGGGGATGGGTGGGAAATCGTGGAAAAATTGAATATTCGATTATTCACGGCTCGTGTCCTTTTTATTTCCTTTTCTTTCTTTAACCCCGTTTCGACTCTTAAACACTCGAATTCAAGGAATTTGTAAGTGTGTAGATCGATAGAAATTAATTACGAACCAATTATTTCTAGAGTCGTTGTCCATCCTTCCAAATTCAACATTTTATCGCGTGAATCGCGGATTCCGTTGATCGTCCGCTTTCCGAATCAAAATTTCTTTAAATCTTCCCTACGTGCGACTTTTCGCAAACCATCTCGACGGCCGATTTCCCAAACTGGAACGCGAAAAGTAAGCGCGCCACTGGAAACTCTCGAAGCGCTCGTCGTCGCTCGTCTTAAAAACGGAAGAACGCTGTTTCACTCGTCGCCACGAAGGAGAAGTGAATTCGAAGAAAAAAAGGGAAAAGAACTTATTCTCACGCCTAATAATGGAATATCACCGTTGCAATCCATATTGTTCCCCGTGTAATAATTACGAAAAATTTGAAAAAAGTAAATCGACGCCACGAACGAGAAGAAAAAAAGGAGAGGAGAAGAATAATTTCCATGGAATATCACGAAACCGTTTTTATTCCCTATATGATAATTCCCTAATATAAAATTTGAAAAAAGTAGACGAATACTACTCGTCGATACAAGCGACTCGTCTTAAAACAAAAGAACACTTTTTCGAATGGTGCCACGAGCAAAAAGGAAAAGGAAGGAACTTATTCGCCCGCTTAATAATGGAATATCACGAAACCGTTGCAATCCATATTGTTCTCTGTGTAATAATTACGAAAAATTTGAAAAAAGTAAATCGACGCTAGTCATCTGTACACAGGATTGAAAACTCTCGACGCCACGAACGAGAAGAAAAAAAGGAGAGGAGAAGAATAATTTCCATGGAATATCACGAAACCGTTGCAACCCATATTACTCCCTATGTAATAATTCCCTATATAAAATTTGAGAAAAGTAGATGGACACTATTCTATACGCAAGAAACTCTCGAAGCGACTCGTCTTAAAACGAAAGAACACTTTTTCGAATGGTGCCACGAGCAAAAAGGAAAAGGAAGGAACTTATTCGCCCGTTTAATAATGGAATATCACGAAACCGAAGAAGAAACTTATTCTCACGCCTAATAATTTCCACGGAATATCACGAAACCGTTTTTATTCCCTATATGATAATTCCCTAATATTGAAAAAAGTAGACGAATACTACTCGTCGATACAAGCGACTCGTCTTAGAAACGAAAGAACGTTGTTTCGGATGGCACCACGAACGAGAAGTGATTCGAAGAAAAAAAGGGAAAGGAAGTTATTTGCGTGCCTAATATTTGAATCTACGTACATACATATATATATATATATATTTCGTATTCGCTGCACAACATCTTATTTCTCAATTATCCATTAAACGCGAAAAGCGCTACAACTCGCTGAGAACGCATCTCTGGTCGCCGGCCCTCGACCATTCCTCCACACTTTCACGAAACTACTTCATCCTCTCGACCTTCGTTTCGAAAAATTCGAGCCAGCTCCGAAAGCGAGATCGATCAACGAGAGATGTAATCGTGGAATAAGAAGAAACAGGGAAAACGTAAGAAGCGTATCGGTTACAAGGAATCGTCCGTTGAACTTTGCCCATTGGGTCATCGTGTTTTCGCGTGCACGGTTACGAAAGTAGAGAGAGAGAGAGAGAGACGTCGACATTAATATTTCATTAATATTCCCGCGAGAGAAGATTCCTGGAAAAACGTGGCTCGAGCGCGCGCGGAGGCGTCGATGTTTTCTACGATGGACGAAGATGGCGGACGAGAAAGAGAGAAAAGAGAAGAAAAAAGAAGAAGGAGAAGAAAAAGAAGGAAGAACTGGCCGGGAGAAGAGAGAATATTATCCCGTCCGATGGATCGGAGAAAGAAGGAATTTCTCGTCTGGACGTCGCCGACTGGTCGAGCCGGTGGTAGTTAATTAAGTGCTAACAAGTAGAGAACTACCTCGCGTAGCGAGCCACCTCGTCCACCTCGAGTAAAATCGTGCGCGAAGAGGGAAAGGAGGCGAAGATCGGAGGGGAATACGAAAAGGTGGAGGAAGAAAAGGGTACTGCTGTAGGGCGCGCTGTAGCTACAACTTTATTATTTTATTCGAGAGCACCTCTCGATTCCTCCGAGGAGGGCTCACCGAAATCGTGAGAATAAAAGGGGGAATAATCTTTATCTCGAGTCTTCGAATTATAATTCGAATCGTTGTTTCGATGTACTCCTCGCGGACGCTTGGAACGAAACGAACGAGGAAAGGAGAGATCGTCTTCGAGGAGGAGGATAAAATTATGCAGGAGGGGAGCGTGCTAATTGAGCGGACCATCCAACGTTCGAGTTACAGTTACTCTTCGCTGGCCCGTCTGAAATCTCTCTATTCCCATTATTTGAACGAACGACGACGCCCGCAGTTAGTTTAGATTTCGAAAGAAAAAGATTCTCCCGAAAAATAATCGATTATTCTTCGATCGAAAAGAATTCCTCGAATTCCTCCTCGGACTTTATTCCGTTTTATTCGTCTCGTCTCAGCTCGGCCAACAGACGGATCGAAGACGGGCGAACGCGAGCAAAGAGCACGGAGAATCGCGCGGCCTTGGAGACGTTAATGCATCGATATATAAGTTATATAAGCGAGCGACGCAAGATTTTGCCCGTGGGCTGAGAACGTTGGGTAACACGGAGGTGTTGGTCGGACAGAAAATGGAAAGACGAGCGTGCGCGAACGATCGATTAATTAAGGATCGATCGCTTCGGTTCGAGTTGTAAAAAATACGGAAGAAGGGGGAGAAAATGCATTGGAGCGGCAGCTGGACGTTGAGGCAGGTCGCGAGGATTCGAGGGGACGAGGAGGGCGTGCCACTTAATTCGATGAAGAGATCGGGATCGCGAGCGGAACGCGTGACGCGGGGGACTCGCAGGGACCTGTTTGAACGACAAATATTTTGTCATCAAACTTCTGTTTCGCGCGGAATCAGCGTGTCTATATGTGCAGGGCTAATACAAAGCGTTTCGCGAGCGTTTGCTAAAATCGGGTCGCGCGCGCACCACCCTCCACAAGACTCGCGTTTGCCCTCAAAGATTGACTTTTCTTCTTCCTCCTCCCGGATACGTGTACAAAAAAAAAGGGAGGACGGGAGAGTAACGGGCGATAAGAGGGGATCGGTGTTTTCGAGTTGTAAAGTACGAGTTGTAAACATTGTGAAATTGTCACTTCGCACATTCGATTTCTCTTTTTTTCCGAGTTGGCAGAATCGTTGAAAGAAAGATTTTTCTCCCTACTTTTGTTCTCGACAATTTTCCCCGCTGCTCAAAGTAAAGACTCGAATACTTCGAGCGATATCGCAGTTTAGAACAACGACTTTCGGCAACTCGTCCCGCGTTGTAAAGATTCGAGTTTCGTAGAAAATTTAATCGCTGCTGAAACTCGAATACTTCCGCTATTTCGAGCAATTTATCTTAGAACGCGATTCGAAACTCGTGAACAATGACTTTCGAGTTTTCTTCGAATTTTTGAACAAAATATTCAAACTTTCGCCGCTGCTGAAAGTAAAACTTCCTCTACCTCGAGCAACGCGTGCGCGAATCTTAATTCGTTGTATCATCTAACGAAACTGTGTTTCCGAAAAATCTACCGTTGCAAGATTTCGTAGCCGCCGCTGAGACTAAAAACTCGAGTACTCTGAGCAACGCGTCTCAACTCGTTGTGCCAGCGATCTAACGATTCGAAACTGAAAAGTGAAAAAGTGTGTCGACAACTGGTGGAAGGATCGAGGAGAGACGCGTTCGAACGCGTTTGATATCCGGTGTTGCGCGGCAATTATTGTCGCGTCTCTCCGCGCGATATTTCACGCGGGGTTGGGTTAACGACGAGGATCGTGGAGAACGCTTCGACGCGGCGCCATTCGACGCAATAACGTTGCCGGAACAACGAAACCGTTGTTTGCCCGTCTGGAAACACACCCAGTAGACCGCCTCGCTTCTAACTGTTGCTCTCCACCGTCGTTGTTTAACCGTCTCTCGTGTTCTCGCGTGTTCCCGATAATTCAACGCCTTCTCCTCCTCTCTGTTGCTGCTTTAGATTTAACCAGAGACTCGGGGAGGAGAGGGAGTGGGGAGGAACGAAGGGAGATCGAAAAGATCGAAGGACGACGGAACGGATAAGCGAGGGAACCGTTAGATCTCTCGATTGGTGTAAGTGGTGGTGGGTTGCGTCGGGCACGTGTCCTAGCCGAACAAATAAACGGCGTTGCAACCACCACCACCACCACCAGCTTGGGGAGCGGGCGTGTTAACCAGGCTAACCAAGATAATCACTCATTACGAGCGTTTAGCGTGGCCAAGGACCGATCCCGCGTCGCTAACGATGGAAATAACTCGCGCGGCAAACACGGTATTCTTCCGTCGCCCCCCTCTCTCTCCTCTTCTCTCTCTCAGTCAGCCGTTCGAACTTCCGCCAACGATCCCTGGAATCTCGTTTCTTCTTCGAAGTCTTCCCTCGAATTCTTCGATTCTTCCCTCAACGGGAGGGAAGAATATATTTCGAATATATTTCGATCGTTTTAAAAAAGGCGGCGAGAAGGCAAGGGTTTACAGAGGGATCGAGAACGAAGAGAGAGAGAGAGAGAGAGAGAGAGAGACGTGCAAAATGTGTAAAAATGGGTGGGAAATGGTGATAGGCTGAAAGGGTGATTACCTTAATTAATACTCGTTAACGGTCAAATTGAATTTTTAATCGCGATTATACGCCCGATTTTTATCGGGCGGATCGAACGGCGAAGAGAATTCTGTAAATACACGGGAGCACGATTTTCATTAAGTTATCCCTGATAATTATGACTCGTGCTAATATTTGCGAGGATATTTCGGGGGAGGGGGGGGGACGAGAGCGGTAGGATTAAAAATGCGCGAGATTTTCGTTGACTTAAACGAGGAGAATTTATTTACCGGCCCCGTGCCGTTATAAATTGTGTACGCAATTATTTTATTGCATCACGGTTTATTGCTTTATACCCGCGTGCAATAATGCACGAATACGCGAGATATACACGCCTCCCTCCGCCCCCCCCCGGACCTCGAAAAATTCATGGAAACGGATCGAGCGCCGATCCCACGAAATTTTAATAATTACCGGTTATCGACAAATATAAATATAATGATAATTAATTATAATCATCTCGTTCGGCGGATTGATCCTATTATGCAAACACAACGTTGCTCGCAACGATGTTTGATCCACTTCGGGTAATCGGTCCCGCGATCGAAAATTCGCCTCGAACCGCGTTGATTTGACCCGATGATATTTCGCCCCCGCCTCCCCTGCTCGCCGCGTGTGCGTGCATTTCACCGAGAAAATAAAGCGCGCCCGTGTATACGTGTATACCTCTCGACGTTATCGATCGATCGCGACACTCGTCCCTAATCGTTCCTCGATTAGGGAAGCCGAACGTTTCGAGCGTTGTGTCGAACGAGTCGTATCCAATTCAACCGTTCTTCCCCCCCCGCACGCATCGATCGGAATGTTTTGCGGATCGGCAAGGAAAGGAAGGTGCATAACGGAGCGCGATCGTACACGCGCGTATGCAGCCGCATATGGCCGCGGAAGGTCGAGCGTGACGTGGTCTCCACTCCCGGCTGCGCAAATATTGATCGAGGTGTCGCCGTGACGAAAAATTCCACCGAACGGGAATACGGCGAAAGATGGCGCGGAACCGGGCGCCGATTCCGCGAATTCCGCCAAATCCTTCACTTTCCCAGCCCCTCCCTCCCTCCCTCCTCCTCCTCTTCTTCTTCTCGTTCGATCTCGTTCGAGGATCGATCGATCGATGACGAGGATGAACAAGAAGGAAGAGAGGGAACAGAGAGATATTATATTCTTCCTCTCGATTGGAAATCGAGCGAAAATCGATATCTAAATCCGGCAGATATACGCTCGTCCGTATTTAACTCGGAGGCGGTGGAGCGGAGCGGAGGAGGTATTTATCGACAAGCTGTGCATAATTTGTACTCATTCGAATAATTTAAAATTTATAATCTCTGTTTGGTTGCATAAGAAGAAGAAGGAGAGGAGGAGGAGGAGAAGAAGAAGAAGAAGAAGAAGGTAACAAGTTGCTTTTAGTCGTTAATTTTCCATCGATTTACACGGTTGGTAGAATTCTATTTGTCTTGCGATTTCTCTCTCTCTCTCTCTCTCTCTCAGGAAATGGAAATTTTCACATTTTCTCGGTTCCGCGCGAGGGAAATGAAAATTTTCTTAAATTTTCTTGTGGAAGCAAAAACGGCTTGGTTGGAAAATTGGCGAGCCGATCGTCGACCGAATCGATCGCGGAATAAATTTCGCGAGCGAAATGACAAATCTGTCAACACATTGGCCAAACAAAATACGGCGATCAAATTGTTTGGCCTATTGCCGATATACGACGTTATTTTATCGAGTTTCAATAGGCGTCCCCTTGAGTATGCTCGAAACACAGGGCCTCGATTTACAACGTATGTACAAACTATTAATTCGATATGCCTCGCCGATGAATATCGATACAAAGTTGTTCCGATATTCTACAAGCTGAAATTATGACGGGAACGGATCGATTCTTTGCAAATTTTGGCAGAAATAAAACGAAAATGAAAGAAGGAAAAAGGGAGAGATCGGTTTAATTATACTAAAGGCTCTTAGCGCGTATGAAATTCACACAAAGGCGTGGGGATCGATCGATCTTCTCCAAGTATCGATAAACAGATAATTGGCCGAGACGTAATATTCCGTGATGGTGTGTAATCCGATACAAGTGGAGGTACAACGTCAAACAGGGAAGATCGTGGAATTGAATTGACAATGGTAGCGGGATTCAATTTGGTTCCCCGACTCCTTTAGGAAAATTAAACGGAGATTAAATGCCTTTGGCCTCAGTTCGATCGACTCGCGAAACTACCGTACATCCGCGCGACACCCACTTAGAAATTAGAATTCAATCCTCCCTTTTTCTTCTTCTTCTTCTTCTTCTTCTTCCCATTTATATTATATTACCGTAACAAAAGCGAAAATCGATTGGATCGAACAACTCGAGAGACGCTTTTTGTTTTATCGCGGCATCTCGCGTATGGGGCGAGATCCCCTTTCCAGGAGGCGATGGAACAGGTGGTAAGCGGCGCAGCGTGGGGCAGGCCGTCAAACCACCCCCTCGTGGTAAGCTTGGTAAACGCACGAGACACGATGGGGGACACAGCTGGTACCCCCGCAACTCCTTTCCGAAAGAGGACACGCTCCTCCACAGCCTCGATTCCCAACCCACGAGAGAGGATTGATATTCTCGAGGGTGAGCTTTCTTTAAAAAAAAAAAAAAAAAAACAACAAACTTTAAAGAAAGCGAAAACCTTGTCTGTTCTCATCGCTAATTTCGGAGCGGATGATAATAATTGGCGAGATGTGTGCGCGCGCGTCGAGAGGAAAGGACAAGGCTTCGAGAACCGCGTCGAACGGAAGCAGACGTTTATCGTTGTATACATTGTACACGTATATTTGCCCGAGCCTCTCTCCGCTCGGAGCCAGAGTTTCCCTGTTGATTCGAAATATCGACGGGGAAAGGGGGAGGGGATTTATTCGGGCGATCGTCCTACCGACCGATTAGGAATAACAAAGATCGCGATTATTATTCTCTCCCCTCCGCCCAATTGTAACCACGCGACGATTTATGCCGGCAAATATTCTTTTAATATTTAAAGAATCCTCCTCCCGTTCTCGTAACCGTTCTCGCGCAAATACTCTCGGCCATAGTGTAAATATGTACAAAATATACATTTGCGGAATGTATAAATACATTCAGGACTTTTATACACTTTCAGGGATAAAATATTTGTCGGGGGGATCGATCGTTTCGCTTCTCCAATTTCACTTTCCTCGCGAATTCGTCTCTCCCGAATTTCGCGGACCAACACCCGTCCGCAAAGATCGCCGCGAGGAGGAAACGAAGCGACGGGAATATACGTACTACGAAGACGAAAACGAGGATTGTTAAAAATAACGGGGATGAAACGAAAGGAAATGAAAGGAAGAGGAAAGAAGAAGAGAAACGCGGTGTGTTTTTCCTTTGGAATTCGAGTTGGATCGCGACACGATCGTTGGAAAGCCGTGGCGTCGAACGAATCCTCGCGGTGTAACGGCTTGTTAATCGCATTAGCGCGACATCGCCGATAAATCAGACAATTAGCGGCCATAAGCGCATCGTAAATCGGAATTATCAGAATCGGCTAATGCATTTTGATGCTGTCTGTTTGCTTGGTAACGCGCTGCGGCGGGCCAGCATATATGTTTACCAGTCTTACGATCGCTGGAACCATCACCTGTTTGTTCTGTCAACCGGGGAGAGCTCCAACCGTTCGTCCCGCCCTCGTCATAATCGACCCCTCGTCGACCGAAATTCCGTCTTTTCCTTCCACACAGGAGAGAGAGAGAGAGAGAGAGAAAAAATCACGCTTTCCCCCTCCTTTCTTCCTCTCATCTCCCTCCTTTCTCGTTAAATTCGGCGGAGACGCAAAGCGAAAACACTTTCGTACGGGAAAATTGGGAAACGGATGGGAACCGATAATCTTCACGCTTTTCCTCTTCCTCTTCCCTTCAATTTCTATTCTTATTAAAATGGAGAGAAGTAACGCTTTTTCTTCTCTTCTTCTCCTTTCCACACTCGTATTCTTATTAAATTCGATAGAAAAGAGATGGAGGAACGCTTTCGTTCAGGAAATCGTTAGGGATCGATAATTTTAACGCTTTCAGCTCGTATTCTTTAAAAAACGGAGAGAAGTAAAGGAACACTTTCGTTTGGGAAAATTAGGAATCGAGTGAACGGATAATCTCGAACGCTTTTCCTATCCTCTTCTTCCTTTCGACTCGTATTCTTATCGAAACGAAGAGAAACGAAGGGAAGGAGACAGTTCGGTTTGGGAAAATTGGGAATCGGATATATTTCATAGTCGGGGGTGGGGGGAAGGAAGGAAGAAACGCGAAGAAGAAAGAGGAGAGGAGAGGAGCGCATGGGAAATTAAAGAGCGGGGGCAACGCAGGGGATGCGCGTCCCATCGCTTCGGGGAATTGGTCGGACGTCGATGGACTTAGAAGTATCATCGAGAGGTAGTTTACATCGGCTAGTACCAGCGTCGCGATTAACTTCTCCGACGCTCGAAGGCGAATCGCTTTTTAAACAGACGGCCGGCCCGATCGTGGGAAACCGTGCCAGCCGTCGATCGAGCGGAGAGAGAGTCGTCGCGAGGAGAGGCGCGGTTTTCTCTCCCGAGAAATCGAACAGGCACGTGACACCGGCTTGTTCTCGGTTTCGATTCGACGCGATAAAAGGAGACCGTCTTTTCTTTCTTTCTTTCTTTCTTTCTTTTTCTTTTTTTTTTTTTTTTCTTTTTTTTACGTAACACATTTACGGTATCGGTCGCGTATCGATACGGCAGCTTTTAATAATACCTTCCTCTTCTCCGTGAAAGCTGTCGCGCGTTTTCTAATTGACTTTCGACTTTCAACCGTTCACTTGCAATTCGAACTCCTAATTGAGATTTCTAACTTTCGATCGGTCATCTCTCTCTCGGGTTCTCGAGCTCTCTGCGGCCCACTCGTCCCACTTCTCTCCATCCTCTCCACATCGTGAAAGGAGCCGAAAGGACTAAGGTCGCAGCCGAGGTCGAAGCTTCTTCCTCTTCTTTCTTCTTCTCCTTCGGCCGAGGCGATGAGGATTCTCATAGGCCGATCGTTCCACGTGGCCCACGCCACGCGTCGTCCACGAACACGAGGAGAGAAAGGAAGGGGAGGGGGAGCAGGTTTTTACCCCGTTGAATGCGATCGGCCGAATGTTTTGACAGGGGGTGGTCGATCGGTCGGTCGCGTGGCGTAAAACATCGCCTCGGCTCCTTTATCGCGCCGATATTAACCCCCCCGGCCGGCCACGTGACCCCCCCCCCCCTCCCATTGTTCGCATTGTTGCGGCTCGAGAGAGCAATGATACGGCCCATTGTTCGCCCGTGATTTTATTTCTCCGCTCGCGATAATCTAATTGAAATTAATTCCCTCGTCGAGGGGTTTCGAGAGGGAGAAAAGAAAAAAGAGAGAAAGGAAGGGAGGAGGAGGAAGAAGGATGTTTCGAAGAGGTGTTGTTTTTTTTTTTTCAAACGGGAGAGAGAGAGAGTGAGAGAGAGAGGTGAGAGAAAGAAAGTAAGGACGACGATTATTCGAAGATAACCGGTGATATATTGTTCGAATTATCATTCTTCAAATATTTTACTTAAATAATACTCGAGGCTGCAAATTACACGCTATACATATTTTTCTTTCTCTCCTCTCGAGCTTCTCAACCGATAACGCCAACCGTATTTATCGATCGATCGATTAAAGATATCGGTCGAAGAATTTTCTCTGTCGCGAGAAACTCCCACGATGCGAATCCAATCTCCATCCATCTGTCTATTCGTCTCTCTATCTATCCGCATCGTTTACATTTCTCGCGACATTTCTTCCCCTCCCCCCGCCCTCTCTATTTCTCGAGAGAAAGAAGGAAGGAAGGCAAAAAGAAAAGAAAAGAAAAGAAAAGAAAAGAACAAACACGATATTATCGGGCATCCACCGATCCGATTGAAATACGCGATAATAAACGCAAGACGCGCTCCAAAACGAAAAACACCGCTGTCCAAACACCCGATTTTTTTCGTCTACCGATTGATTTCCCACACGGGTAAAGTTCCTTGCCACTTCCAACTCGCGATATCCCGCCAAGAAGAAAACAGAGAGACGATTACGCTTTCTATGATACAAAAAAAGATGTAGAAGAAAGAAGAAGAAGACGAAGAAAAGATCGCACGCCTCGAATCGATGCAAGAGAGAACCCGATCGATAATTAAACGAGTGGATCGAAGCTCGATAGAGAGAGAGAGAGAGAGAGAGAAAATAGGGAAGAGGAGAAGGGTAGAGGGAAGTTGACCAGGCGGAAGTTCGTTAATAATTCGGCCCCCTCGCGCTCTCTCCTCCCAGCCAAGTCTTTTCGAAGCGGGGGGAGGGAGTAGGAGGGCAGCCGCCTCGTGGAAGCTCAGGCTCGCCTCGTTCTTGACGAAAGCTAGACCGAGCAAGGGATGGGTGGGTAGGGGGGGGATAGTTGGAGCGCATGCCACGGGGGGTTGAAGTCTGTTTGCTCATGAAATATGCAGGCATGCGCCCTCCATAACTGCTCGAAAGCACTGAAACTTGCGTGCAGCTCGGCCGGGCCACGGGATTTTCTGTCCCTTCCAACGTTTACCAAAGCGCACCGTTTACGCGCGCCGGGAAGAACACGCGTTCTTATCGACTCGGCCATCGACTAGCGATATTATTATTATATATATATATATGTACACCTCGTGCAATTTACTCGTTTTCTAATTTCTCTCTCTCTCTCTCTCTCTGTCTGTCGAAAAAATGGGCAGGCGCGTTCGTTCATCCCGTATCCTCGAGAAGGGAAAGAAGAAGAAGAAGAAGAAGAAGAAGAAGAGAGCTAATAATCGTCGAAAGAAAGAAAGGAAGAAAGAAAAATAGCCATTAAACGGCGCGTTTCCTCGGCGCGGGTTCGGTGCACGATCGAATCAGTCGCGAATCGTTGGACATATGGCGAAGGAGCGTGTGCAGCTTGCGTGGGCGTAGCGTGTCAAGCGTTTTTACGAGCCGCACGAAAGCTCGTCACGTCGGCGTGTGTATCCGACCAGTCACGGCCGGATTATTTAACCCCGAGGAGAGCATATGTCGCCGTCCCCTCTTCCCCCTCGCTCTAACCGCCTCCTTTTATCGCAATTAACCCGCGTCGAAATCGAGCCGTCGATAACGATCGCTTATAAAAAAAAAAAAAAGAAATCCGTTTTTTTATTCGCCCGCGGTTTCCACATTCGCGCCGCGGGACAGCTTCCTCCTCCTCGAGACATTTTCTTTTCTTTTTTTTCTTTTTTTTTTTTTCGAAAAAATCCAATTTCCAAGGGACGAGGATAAGTTTCGAAAGATTCGTCCTAAAAATCTGTGAGTGGAGAGAGAGAGAGAGAGAGAGAGTGTTTTAAGCGAAATGTGTGTACGAGTGTGTCGCAGGGTGAAACAACAACCGGGAGGGTTGACACTGAGACTGAAAAAGTCGGCGTCGGGCAAACTGCTGCTTCCCCCTTTTTTGCTCTCGCCTTCTTCCTCTACTCGACCCCCCTCCCCCCGCTCCTTGTCGCAGGACATCGCGATTTTAAACAAGGACTGGAAGAAACGATAATTCGAAATCGATCGATCGAAAATTATTGGATGCGCCGGTCAACGATCATCGATTTAGACTTTGTCGAATCGAATAAAAGCGGTAAATACTCGATGCCAATACGTATAATAAACTCGACGATTGGTCCGAAGAGAAAGAAGAGGAATGGAAAAGTATATATACACGGCTCGCGAAATTTATTATATTTCTCCTCCCCTTCTTTTCCTTTTTTTCCCCTGAAATGAAAAAAGTGTTCGAGGGCGATTTAAAAAAACGAGATAAAATTATGTTCTATTTCTAATTCGTACGAGCCGGGCTTTTGACTTGAATGGCACGCAGAAAATTCAGATTCGATTCGAACCGATGGGTTGGCCGATCGGACACGGCCTTTGTCGCCCACGGATGAACGGCCGATCGGACTGATCTTCTTCGGTGCGGTGCGTCGTAAAAAATTCATTACTTGGCCGGAAAATCGATCGTAAACCCGTGTAATTGCCTGCCCTCTGGATCTCGTGAACTTTGCCTCGTGGCTCCGCTTCGTTCGCGATGGAAAACGCGAAAGAAATCGCCCATTATCCCCCTATCGATATCTCCTCCGCGATTATCCGCCTCATTTTTTTTCTTCTTCTTCTTCTTCTTTCTTTTTCAACTTATTCTATTCCACGCCTCCTCCTCCTCCTCCTCCTCCAAAAAATTCCAGAAACTCGTAGAAACGTTCAAGAAGCGTTAAATAAAATATTTGCTAATGATACCGCGGGAGGGGGAGGGGAAGGATAGGGTGGATAATACCGCGAAAATCCCATTTGTTTGTACGATTTAAATTTGTTTGTTTCCTCTCTCTCTCTCTCTCTCTCTCTCTCTCTCTCTCTCTCTCTCTCTCTCTCTCTCTCTCTCTCTCTCTCTCTCTCTCTCTCTCTCTCTCTCTCTCTCTCTCTCTCTCTCTCCTTTGTTTGTTTACTATCCCAGTTTGTTTGTTTGTATCTCCAATTTGTTTATTTACATTCCATATACATATATATATATATATATATTATTATTATATGATAGATCGCGTATGATAAATAGGACTTACCTACTTCGCCGCTTACTGTAGATTAGACGAGAGACGAGTTGAAATTTTCCCGATAGCGGCGGGGAAGAAAAGATCGGAAAGAATCGGAAGGTGATCCTCGGAGAGCAGGAGAGGAGACGGCACGATGGCAACACACGGCAACACGATTGTTCGCACGGTCGAAGAGCAAGGATACAAAAGAGGAAACACGGAGGAGAGATGGGCTGTGAAAGAACGGACGAACGAACGAACGAACGAACGAACGAGCGAGCGAGCGAAGCTCATCCTTCACGGAGAAGATTTAATTACGGGGCCATTCAACGCCTCGTAAAAGCCGACTTTCTAGAAACCGAACGTTCCACCAGTCTCTCTCCTCCTCTCCCCGCTTAAAAATCTTACCTACGTACGTACCACTTACGTTCGAGCCGCGGATCTCCTCGTTTTTTTTCTTCGAAAATCTTCGATCGTTAAAGAGAGAGAGAGAGAGAGAGAGAGAGAGAGAATGTTCGATCGAAATATCGTTCGTTCTCTTTCTTTTCGCTTATCCCATTCCCGACACATCGTTTCCAATAACGGATATAAATAAAATTTCAAGACCAGTTCTAATTTGACGGCCTCGTACAGGCCGCGATTCTTCTTCGCGGAGGAGGAGGAGGAGGAGGAGGAGGAGGAACGGCCGGGGTGGCACAAATCGCGGAACACATTGCAAAATTAACAATTTGTCCCGCATCGGTACATTCGAAACAGTATGCATCCCCGATGCCGACAAAGGCGAATCATCGATCGAATGTTTTTTCGTTATTCCCGCACGATTTTTATTGACCCCTCGTAATCGAGAGAGGATGTACGAGGAGGTAGACATCGAGCAGCTACGCTTTCTCACGTCCACGCATTTTTCATCCTCCTCCTCCTCCTCCTCCCTCCCCCCGGGGAAGAGGTGGAGAAACACCTCTTGTTGACTCTTTTGGTTCGCGCGAGACGTCTTATCGTCTCGCGCGTCTTAACGAGCAGATAACTATTTTCCCGGAAAATATCGCATGGCACCGCCTGGCCCTCGTCCATGATTCATCCACGTGTTTCCAACATTCGTTCTTCCGATCTCGCCTCGCCCCTTTCCTTTCCAAATTTTCTCGATCCAGTCCACGATGATTCGTGCCCCTCGAACTGCTAGAATCGAATCGAAAGATTGCGAGGAAAAAGATGCTTGGACGAGAAGATGCGCGTATATAACGGAGAATTAAGAAAGCCGAGTCGAGCCGATTCTCCGGAGATAATGAGAGGTGGGGAGGGAGCGAGGCAAGGGTCTCGATGGAGAAGAAAGTGGAGGGGAGGAGGAGGAGGAGGAGGAGGAGGACGCGTTCTCTCGCTCATTTAAGAATTTGCCTCGTTAGCCGGATTATCGTGTCCACCTCGTTGGACACCAGGTTGATACAATTAATTAAGCAGTCCCCGTGTCGCAGCCTTTTGCTAAATTTGATTAGAAACCGGGCAAACCGATCCCCCTCTATCTCTCTCTCCCTTTCTCCGCACAGACGGATGTCGTTTCTTCCGGATATCGGTTAACAGTCGACGATTAACAGTCGACCAAGGATACTTTTTTTTTTCACTCGCTTTCTTAGGGAGGGATCGAGGAGAGACTCGACGAAACAAAAGGCCGAACGAAACGATTGAAAATAGAATCGTTAGACTTCGTTAGATTTCTTTTTCCCCCTCGACTTCTTCTTCTTCTTCTTCTTCTTCTTCTTCTTCTTTTTAGCGAATTCTCTTTAGTGCCTCGGTCTCTTGTTTTAGATAACGATTAAGCGAGCGAGGAGTGACTTTTGACACGTCGAAGCGGGCCGTGAAAATGATGTAAGTGCAAGAGATTGGAGATTTCTAGGATAAAAAGAGAAAAAAAAATACGCTAATTCGTTTAGCCAATTATCGCAATAATTTAGTTACCTTCTAAAAGGTAAGATAAATCGCAAACGCGCTGTTGAAACGGCGTGAAATTTATATATATATATATATATATACTTTTTTCTGTATAGAGAGAGAGAGAGAGAGAGGAAGAAAAAAAGATTTTTCCTTCCAAGTTTTTTATTTTTACACGGCGATCGATAGAGCGGAAATCGGGTATCATAATCGCGGCGGGCACCACCCTGTTCGGAGGATCGGAGGAATCGATCGCGATAGGGAATGGTCGGAGCAACGGCGCGGACGATTACGTCGGGGCAAAAAGTATATAGTTTATCAGGTGTGTAAACAGTGGCGTAGCTCGACAGAAAATTATGGCGGACCGGTGTACTCGCCGCTTCGGCTCCGGCCTTAAACAGAGTTGTAAATTAATGCAGCACCCGAGCGAACGAGCCCCGTTGCCCGTCGCTATTAATCACCACCAACTTAATTACAGTCACGCGCTCCCGCCTCATTGTTTCCGTCCTCGAAAAACGCGCGACGCGTCTCGTCAAATTGCACGTTTAAATCGTTCGATCGGCTCCCCCCTCCGTTTCTCGCCACGCGATCGATATTTTTCTTCCATTTTCCATCCCGTTTCTCGCTTCTTCCGATTTTTCCAACGATCGAATTTAATACCCGATTCTTTTTCGAACGTTTAATATTCGATTCTGTTGCGAACAATCATCGACTCCTTTCCTCGATTCGATCCATTTTTCGAAATATATGGAATTTCAGGTTTCTATTACGAAGAATGCGATTATTTTTCGAAATAATCTCGATGATTTTGAACTCTCCCTCCCCCACTCAGAGCATTATCGACTTTTACGATATTCTTCCATATTTACACCGAACATGTTCGTTTCCTCGTGCGTGAAAACGTCGTTTTACCTGTCTCTTTTTTATATATATATATATATTTTTCCGTTCACGAGAGAACGTTTCTTCTCTTAGGCCGTGTATCTTATCGTGGATGGAACGTAGTCGGCCGTTATCAGCCAATGTATTTATGGGGTGGGATATGCGTAGCTGAAGATTGGATAGATATCGCGAGTAAGGCTGGTAAGTTTAGAGAAACGAGTTCGTGTTTGTACGCGGAATCCGAGTAGAAATTTTATTACCTGGTTTCTTGGTCGATGCGATTCGAATCGCTTTTTACGCCAACAAATCATCTCCCGCGTGTCGTTCGTCCCTCGTTCGTCACTCTTCTTTCGAACGAAACCGAATAAAACTGAATTTTCCGAACTTTCCGAACATAAGAAGGACGACAGGAGAGGGAATAAAAATCTATGATGTAATGATTCCGCGATTATTTTATTTTATTCTTCGTAAGAAGAAAAAAAAGAGAGACATCTAATACCCCCGTTTTATATCTCTTTCCTATCTGGAAATCTGACAAAATGGAAATTACAGTGTCTCTTAAATTAATCATTCTCAGTTGGAAATAATACCTTAATGCCGCTCAGCGAAGATAAGAATTCGTAAATAATTTCGCCTCGCGAACGAAATCGTCGATCCCTCGCTTCCCCCGACAAATTCACGGCCGGTTCATCGATCACGCGTCACGACACCGAGAAAGACACGCGGTTTGCACAAGTGTTCCACGTCGCGTTAATTGCCCCCTCCCCCCCCCCCTCCCTCGGCCCGGGAACGGATGTTAATAAATTTCGTATCGCTTGGACGAGCATCTCACACCGCGCTCCCCTTTCGAAACGTAGATCAAAAAGATCGTCCAAGTTGAAGCTGATCTCGATTTCACCGAGCGTTGTCGCGTTGCCAACTTATCCGTCTAATCGAATACACTTCGAAAGGAAGAAAATATTCTTCTCTGCCTCGTTCGCCTCTTCTAAACATTGGCGCCGAGTATTTGCCAAGGAAGGAAGGAAGGAAGGAAAATGGGAAGGAAGAAATTGGTGGAAAGGAAGAATTTGGTTGAAATCACGTTTCCGGAACGGCGGCTCGCGTTCGACGATTCCCGAATGTTTCCTCGGAAATTCTCGCCTCGCTTCCTGGATTCGACACGGTTCCGTTGGTTTGTACATATCGTCGCGCTCCCTCCCTTTGTCCATCGGGATTTGCACGCGCTCCCTTTATATCCCCCCCTCGTCTCTCCCCTATTTCGTTTCCCGGATTTTCACAATTTTTTCCGATCCCAATTTTTTCGTTTCCCCATCTCTTCCCTCCCTCCCTCCGCTTTTTTATCTCTTATTAACGCAGCGTGGTCGATGCGCGAGATATCCGCAGGGAAGTTGCAATTTCGGACGGCGAGTAAAATCGAGGAAAGAGCGTGGGAGAAGAAGAGAATTCGGGTGAAAGGGGGCTCCCCTCCTTTATCCCCGAGTTAGCCAAATATTATCGTTCCCATCGATCTGAGAACGATCGCGACTCTAACTCGCGGCAGTCACGTAAGAGCGTTATTATCGCAATGTAATGTAGGTCGGTCGCAAACAGACCGCTTTTTTTCCCTCTTTTTTTTTTTTTTTCTTTTTTTCCTTCTCCTTCTTTCTTTCCCCTCCCCTCGATTAATTATCTGTGGTGAAAACTATTCCCGGGACGGTATCTCGATGGAACGATTAGCCATCGCGAGTAAGATGTGCGGTGTACTCTTTTTTATCTGAAGGGGGTCGAGGACCCATTATCGGCCGCCGTTCAACCGCGGAGCGAGCAAACACGCCGCCGATGTTTCGCGATCGCCAATATCCGTGAATTCGTTTCTCCTCTCGTTCGAATATTTTTCTCGGGAGAAAATTTCGTAAGAGAATTTCGAGAGAAGAAGAAGAAGAAGAAGAAGAAGACAGGGGAAAAAAGAATTGAAAAAATAGGCGATAGGTGGATCGATCCAACTACGAACACGCATGTAGACGGTTTTGTTTGCTCGTCGTTAGCACCGAGCACACTTTTCGGTGTAACGATTGCGCGGAGCGACGTTGCGCGCGTCGAAACGATAGATCGATAAGTGTTTCGTTAAATTCGGGACGGATTTAACGGGGCCGGAGAGGGAATTCGCGTTTATTAAACCGCGTATCGCGTGTCAAGGATACAACACGACGCTCGACAACGTATCGTACAACGTGTCGAATATTATTGTAAAAATAACACGAATTCGACTTGGGGAGGGGAGGGCGAAATGTTTAACGAGGGCCAATAAGAGCTCGAAATAAAATAATTGGCGTAAAGATCGATAATCGATAATAAACGCGATCCATCGATGTGATTAATCTCCCCTCGTTAACTCGCCTTATTCTTCCAACTCGAACAGAGGAGGGGAGCGAGGCGGAAGGAGGGGGAGGTGGCCGGTTTTTAGGGTTGTAATAAGCGAGCAATAGTGTGGAGGGGAGGGCGTCGCTAATTAGTCGCGCAGCGGGTCGCGCAAAATTTGCCAGAGAAATCTGAATGAACGTGCCTTGAATCGTGCTACGCGGTTAATACAAATGTGTATTACCGAGCAAATAAATAAATATTTGGTCATGAGCGGAGCAACTCAAATATGTTCAAGCAATGTCAGCAGCATCTCTGTCGACGCTCTCTTTCTCCCTCTCTTTTCTCCTCCTCTTCCTCCAACGCCGCGTGTGTGCGTGTACGAACGAGAGAAAGAGGAAAGGAAAGGACGCACGAACAAAGGGTGTTAGTCGTCCAACGACTTTGATCCCAACTTTTCTCTTTCCCTCCCTCGATTTATCCTCTCTCGTGCAACGACTTCAACCAATAATGAATGCAATCTTCGAGATACAATCTCGTCGAAGCGATTCGATTCCTTTTTCGCTGCTAACCTCTTCTTCCTCTTCCACCGTTTGCGCGTGTGCAGAGCACGCACACACGCGCACAGAGAGGAGTACGCGAGTATCCACGTAGGACGGCAGGCGATAGCGTTCGGGTACAATATGTACTCAGTCTACCCCACGGTTGACTCTTGGTATTTGATTCTTGAATCATTTTGTGTACGAGAGGAGTGGTTAATCGTAGGTTAAATATTTTGGCCGCGCCCCGACGAACGTCGTCCAACCGACGGACCAACGTGACGAACGAATCTCGACTTTACGCCCCGTTCTTTCTCCCCTCCCCCAAAATTCCCTCCGAGTTGTGTGTGTATATATATATATATATATAGTAATCCTCGAGGGTGTATAAGGAACGTAACGTAGCGTCATAGATCGATCGATCGATCGTTAATTATTTTTCTTTCGGCTTCCGCCTCGTTCTTGTTTGATCAAAGAATACGCGAGATTCTCTCTCTCTCTCTCTCTCTCTCGATGTGTAATTTTGAAATTAGTTTGATATTGTATCCACGCGATTAGTGGCAGGTACATAAGAGGATGTTTAAAGATTGTATTTTTTCAAGGGTGTTTGAGGTTATTATCGATAAATAATAATAACAACACCGATCCTACCTGTTTTTTCAACTTTGATATTTCACTTGTAGAATATTTAATATTTGTTATATTTCTTTGATAAATATTTGATCGAGAATTATAAGAATTATTATTCTTCCTCCTCCCTGAATCTGTGTAATTTTAAAATTATTTCGCAATTGGCGAAGAAGAAAGAAGAGGTTCGACGGAGATCTATCGGAGGCGGCTATTCGGCGGTGTTCAGGATTATTCTCGGATTGTTTCTTCCTTCGAACACGGATGTCAATACTCGTTCCTTATTGACACTTCAAACTCGAATCTTAAACGTTTAAATATTTAATCGTACACTTAATATGTTATAATATTTGTCGTCGCATTTAATCGCGAGTCTCTTTTCCTTCGTAAAATTATATATCTCGGCTCCCCCTGTTTTTCTTAAATATTTATTTACCGAATTAATAATACACGGCTTCGCAGCTGGCGCACGATTAAAATCGAGATTATATCGCGATGGTTTGAAACACATTTGCGCGATCTTTCCAATAGTTGGAAACTTACTTGGCTGGGGAGTGAGAAAGGGGGGCGAAAAAAAAAAAAAACGGAGATCCAACGTATTTCGAAATATAATTCGTAACCGATTGCAACGCCGTTATCGTGGAAACACAATTTTGCTATAATTAATCTTCGATATCTCCGTTCCGAGATTACGCCATTTTCGTTTTTAAACAGATATGTAAAACATACAAATGTACGAAACACTTTATCTCCTTAGGTAAAGAACGATTGTGCAGGGACTTGTATCTAATCGCGTTGCTGTTTGTTAAAAACGGAAGGTCATCCTTTAAACAAAGATACTCGTTGTTTTACCCCTCCCTTCGTTCGATCGCGCTCTTTGAACATCACCGAAGACAAAATTTAATTGCTCCAACTGACTGCGAACAAACTCGCCTCGAACAACTTTATTCTCGTTCGAAAAATATTCGATTTCTAATTTTTCCTTCGTTCGAAAAAAAACATCTATCCCGTTTATCTACCGATCATTTCGTTAGACTCGAAAGAAGAAAGTAAGAAAGTAGAAAAAAGAAAGTGTATTACTACATTTATTCCGGTGTCGCTTTTCGAGCGTATCGTTCAAATGATTTTTCTCATCGACTCGAGGATTCATCTCCTGATTCCAGAGCATATTTATAGAGGCGTATTTGTCGGCTTTAAAAACATCCCCCTCTCCTCCGCGCAAATAAATAAGCCGCATTATTTCGCCCCTTGGAAAGAAACTATCAGGAAGAAACTATCGAAATACGTACTTATAGTACTTTCCTCGCTCGCCCTATTAATTTTCCAATCGATTTCACCCTCGAAACGTGAAAACTCGAAACTGACCGATCGAGATCGACGAGAAAAAGTGTCTCTCTCCTCCCGTCTCGTGGTAAAATGGCGGCGTGCCCTCCATCCACATAGGCCGGAACAGGCCGATAGAGGGTGGTGATAAGTGAACCGAGGGGGAGGGGGTGGACGAGGATTCGAGTGGAGTCGAGAAACGCATCGAAGAGAGGAAAAGGAAGAAGAAAAAAAAAAAAAGAAAAAAAAAAAAGAAAAAGAGAACCACCTACGGAGAGGTACCCGACAAAGAGCTTGGCCACTTGTCCATCTCGTGGATCTACGCAAATAGACGCCCACCGAGCCGGCTTTTAACGTTTCCCCCCCCCTCCTCCCCCGTGTCTCGTTCCTTCTCTCCGCTGTTTCTCCTCTTCTCCTCTTCTCTTCGTGTCCCCGACACACCTGCCTTGGCCTCCTTTCCACCGCGTCTCTCCCGTCGTGAAACCAACGACACCGCTAACGAGACGCGTGGGCGTTGGATAAAACTAAAGACAAAAATAAGAACGAACGAGTCGATGGATATATTTATACGCGGATACATTAATATGAAAGAAATGAATAATAATTTTCCTCGTAAATTTCGAAAGGAGGGGAGAAGGAGATACAGCGAGGTGAAAAGAAGGTGGCCTCCCTTCCTTTCTTTCGCGAAACTCGGGGAAAAACTCGAAGGGAGAGAAAGAGAGAGCATTGATTGCTTTGTTTGCAAAGAACGCACGAAGTCGGGCGAGGAGGAGCGAGAGAGAGAGAGAGAGAGAGAAGGGAACAAGCCGGCGGAACGCAGCGTGCTAATATTGGCGCGGAAATTACGTAAAACAAAGGAAGCGTGCCGGAACTCCGCGCCTCTCGACGAATCGATCTTCGCCCGGCGAAGAGAGAGAGCCTCGACTCGCGCCGATCTCTCGTCCGTCCATCCCGAAAATTTCCTCCACGCTTATCAACCCTCCTCGACCCAACCACGGACCCACGAACCTTCTCTTCGAAAAGCGGTGGTTGTTCGGGTTCCATCCACGGAAACCCGATCCACGGGCGAGAATCGGAGAGGAGAGGAGGCACTCGAGGAGGAGGCTTTTACGCGGGGAGGGTTGAAGAGGTTCGGGCCCTTTCGTCGAAATGCCGAGCGTGCCGCTGTTTGCCGAACCGGGCGAGGCTCAAACATCGGGGCCTTGGCGCGTTCACCACTTATATACCTGGGGAAAGGTAGCCCGTGGTTTACCCCGGGGCCGTTTACCGTTTACCTGAAAAACCGCGGCTTTCACTGGAAACCGGGGGGAACTTTTTAAAAACTGCGTCTCTTCTTCTTCTTCTTCTTCTTCTTCTTTTTCGGTAAACGTTGCGTTCGAAGAAACGCAATGTTGCGGATCCTCGGTTCAACCCCTTTTTCGTTTACGCTTCCATTTCCATTTTACTTCTTCGTTTGTTAATTTTAGAAATATATGCGTGTATATATGGAGGGGAGCAGGTTGGCGAGACGTAATCTCGGTCCAAGGGGGACGAGTTGAGTATACGTGGTGTGGTATCGAAGGTGGCTCGAGGTTAATGGAAAACAATGAACGCCTTATTTCTGGCGCAGACGAGCGGACCAAGATGACGGGCGCCAGGTACAAGTCAATTTATCGCTGTGCAAACACGCGCTATCGTCGTGCGAAACACCGGTATCGTCGCGTATTTCCGACTATTCCTCCTCTGGCAATTCTCCGGGATGAACTCGCACCTCCTCGATCGTTGGCCTCGTTATCTTCGCGTAAGCGCGAGGCAAAATCGACGGGGAGGAGAGGAGACAAATTGAAAACTTTCTTTCCACGCTTCTTTTCGTTTTCATTTTCGCGAGGAAAAATACTGGCGGCGAGGAAAGGAAGAACGGCGGTACACGCGCGCGATAACGGTAAATTTTTAAAGGCGGAGAGAGAGAGAGAGAGAGAGAGAAACGGACGGGATCGAGAGGACGAAATAATGGTTAAATGGTTAACTAGGAAATAGGAAAGTCGGATGCGCGCGCGTAGAAGAAACCAGTTTAGAATATCTCGTTTCTTGTGAAATCCCGTCTCTTCGTATTTTCTTTCACCTTTTTTTCTTCGCGAGTTACCTCGAATGGCGCATGATTCCTTATCACCGGCCGTGTATACAAGGCATTCGTTGCTATCGTTTCTTGGAATCGATTCTCTCATCCACCTTGCAAGCTCCACCTTGTGAAAAATTCCGATTCCACAATTTTGTCCGCCTTTCTTTTTTCTGCGAAGAAAATAATAATAATAATAATAATTCGTTCCAATTTTCGTCGCGTGGGATTTTAAAATTTTTATATCGTCGAGAAAAAAAATTATTCCCATCGAGACGATCTTTTATTTTTCTCTGGAGAAATTCATTCAATTTCTCTTCTCTATTGTTCTCTTTTCTTTTTTCTCTCCTTTTATCTAAAATAGAATTATTTCAAGGCCTTTTCGTTTACAACACCGGCACGCAACGTCGAGGCGGTATCAAGCTTTCTAAAATTTATAGCCTGTCTTCTAGCGTGCCGCGTCTTGATAAGATTTATCCTTTGACGCGAGTCTTTTTTCTGCGTGAAATCCGGCCGATTTCGCGGAACAACGAGTTATCTCCTCGAGTTATTTCGAATAATTCTCTCTGAGAGAAGGAGAACGATCGGAAGAGAAAAGGAAAAAAATCGAATTGAAACAAAAATAAACGATGATGCGAAATACTTATCTCTCTGTTTTCACGAGTTGTAACTTTTATCCCGAGGTGTATATCTTCTTCGTTTATCGCAACGGAGGATGTCTCTGCTCTGTATAACAATCCAGTTCTTCTTCTTCTTCTTCTTCTCTATTTCTAATAAAAATCCCGACTCGATCGGGAAGGGCCAACGAAACAGTTCTGCCTTGCAACTCGCGCATCCTCCATGCGTTTGATTTCCGCTCTTTGTTTACCTTCCTCAACATCAATCTGATGAACTTTTTTCCCCTCCCCCCCCGAATGATCTGAAACTGTGTCCCTTCAAGACACTCCTTCACTCCTCCGTTATTGCTATACCGTTCCCCAGCTCGAGAGAGATCTCGAATCGAACGAATCGAAGATACACCCGCTCCTGTTCCAACGATTCGATTGCCCGCCCTATCTGCGGTGTCGAGAACGGGTGTCACGCGTTTAAAAGAGCAAGAATCGTAGCGAGGAGAGAAACAGGCGACTAATAGACCTGTTCCCCGGCCGAGGTTTGGGACGGATTGATGGGGTGGTGGTACAATGGGGGATCCGGCTTAAGATCGCGCCGTTTAACGCCGAACCCCTGCGGCGCGACACCCGTCAATAAAACACCCTCCCCCCGACAACTGTATACCAAAGGCTAAAGGCCTCAACCCTTTCGCTCGTCGTTCGATCGATATCGATCGAGTGAATTCGAGCAAATTTTTTAATCCTCGTCGATGATACATTTGATAAAACCACGCGTTTCCAGAAACGATTTCGAAAATTTCCGAGCGAGCGAACGATCAAATCGAGGATCAAAATATCAAAGCCCATTTGCTGGTCGACAAAGGAGAGAGAGAGAGAGAGAGAGAGAGAGGGGGGTCTTATTTTGGAACAGGCGAGCGAACGAAAATCGAAGGATTCGCAGGAAGACGCAGTTGTCGGTCGGGGGACGGGTGCATACGGTCGAATTTATCGCGGATGAATCGGGGGAAAGAAGGGGGATTGGCCGGGGAATTAGCAGGAATATAGCAGCATTTAGTAGAGCGGGCGCACAGAATCCACCGAATCGCCCCTGTTTGTCCAACAACCATATACATACGGGACATTTTCCGGCCGAGCAATGATCTCGTTATTTGTTTCCAGCCGTGATAAAGGGTGGGAGCCGCCGTCTCCTGTCCGCGCGTCTCGTTTCTTCGAAAATGCCATTCTCGAATGCCGAGCGAATCTGTCTCTCGCTCTTTCGTTCGATCCGAGTGAAGCGGAATTTTTATCGAGAAAGCTCGAAACATCGATCTGTCTTTCAGATTTCTTCGTTTCTGTTCGTTCTGTCGCGAAGGAACAATGCGATTTCCGGCCGAGCGAATTTCCACTTTTCAATTTCAATCTCGTCTCTCTCTCGTCTTGGATCTAAGTAGAATAATAAATTTTTGTCGAAACATCAATCTTTTTTTGTTTCTGTTCGTCTCGAAGAAACGATTTTCTGGCCAAGCGAATTTTTCGTTAGATTTAAATAAACTCGATAAATCGAAGAAGCATCAACCTGTTTGTCGTGCAAGAATTACGAGATTACGAGAATGCGATTTCTACTCCTAACGAATTTTCACTTTTCAATTTATCTTTTTTTCCCCTCTTGGATCTTGGATAAATTTTTATCGAAAAAGCTCGATCGAAACATCGATCTATCTTTCTTAACGCTTTTCTTCTGTTCGTTCTGTCTCGAAGGAACGAACCAAGCGAGTTTACATCTCTTCCTTTCTCTTGAATAAATTTTTATCGAAGAAGCTAGAGAAAGAGGAAAAAAGAAGAAACAGACGCTCCGTTTAATCATCTTCAGCCGCGAAAGAATACACCGTTCAATCAATCCTCCGGACGGGAAATGGAAAGCGGTTTGCAACACTTTCAGCGCGAATCCGTGCTTTTGGAAAACAGTGGGGTTGAAACGGGGCGGAATCGTCATTGATTAGGAATAATTACCGTTAACGAGGGCGATTAAAAGCCGTGGAAACCGGGAGGAGGAGGCCAGTTTATTAAATGTAAACAGCCATGTTTTTAACGATCGTCCCCCCGTCGTCCGTTCGTTTCGAATTTCTCCGCTCGGAATAATCACCGGAACTTCCGGATTATTTCAACCCGGCCGGGCCGGTTTATTTGCTCATTCGCGCATAAATTACCGAAACGCGAAGTAAAATGGAGCGATTCCGCGGCCACGGATGCAAAATCCTCTCCCATCCGTCGCGGCTGCTAATTACGACTTTCATCGACCCGTCATTTCCCAAACGTTTTCGCGACCATTGCGATTTCTTCGAGGAGCAGCCCCACCCTCTCCTGTTTCACGCGTTATCGCGCGGCAACGGACGCGTCCACCCGCCGCGACCACTGGAAATCTATTATCCCGGTAAAGTGACCAAGACGTCAGGGATGCTTGATGGATGAGCGGTGATTAATTATACAACGTCCATCCCCTCCTCCCGCGCTCCGTCCTCGGCCGGGTTTTCCCGATGGTAAACACTAGACGATCCTTCGTTGTCTCTTCTCAGCCGTGCTCGTCGTCGTCGTCGTCGTCGTCGTCGTGGACGACCGTTCTCCGATTGACGTATTAATTTTCTAAAGTGGATACGCGCGCGGAGACAACCCCGCACGCGTGGGATCGATCCTCTCGTTAATCTCGATAATGGGGAGAGATCAAGAATTCTCGTCCTTTAAAATTTCTCTCTAAAATTTCCTCCAATAAATAATGAGAAGGAGGAGGAGGAGGAGTCCTCGATTTTCGACGCGAGGATATTTCGCGAAAGGGAGCGAATCGTGGACAAACAATTGGGTCGGTCGCGACGAGAGACGTGCCGGGCAGCGCCGAGTGTGGATTTACGAGACAATGATCAAGAGATGACCGTGGTCCGCTACAATTACGGAAATGGTTACTCGAGGCAATCAGGTTAACTGGCAAATTGCGATCGATCGTCCCTTAACCGCGTGGCAAGGAATTGCGCGAATAGATCTCGTTTCCACGAAAATTCGATACGATCCAACGTTTTTTTCCATCTCGAAGAAAGAAAGAAAAGGGAGAGAAAAGAATTGGAGATCGTTTCCAAGCCTATATATCCGATATATTTCTACTTGGTCGAATCAACCTGTTTTATCAACCGGGAAAAGAAAGTTTGAGTAGAAGTGGCGTTGCGAGACGTGCCCGTCCGCGCAGCTCGTGGATTTGCACGAGGATAACCACGGAGGATGGCCATGGTCAGCGATCATCGCGCTCCAGCCAATAAACGAGACGAGCGTAACCGTTCCAAACTGTTCGAGCTCGTTCCGCTCACTTTCTCTCCTCGCCCCGCTCGAAAGATAAATCGAAATTTCTGAATATACCATTCCAAACGTTTCGATCTGAAACTGCGATCTGAAAAATTAATCTGACACGTCACAAACGGATTGGCAGAAAATCCCTCGCGCTTGGTCCACCGCCTTGGAACCGGTGCATAATAATCCGACAGCGCTAATAATCCACTTTTTTCTCCCCCTCCGGATCCCCTGCACGAGAACAGGGGAGGGGCGAAATGGTGAAATCAGGTGTGCGCGCGACGAAATCAAAGGCACATGTTCGTTCTCGCGGCTCGTTCACGCGCCATTATCCTTAACGCGATTAAACCGCTCGACAATTTGTCGATTGTTTTTCCCGAGCCTGGATCCCCATCGATCGGACAGATGATCAAAGGATGGGCTCGATGATCAGCGCGATTTTGTTTGCCGGCGTCGCAACAACGACTTTGTCCCGCCGTTTGTCGTCGTTTCGCCAAATCCAAACAGGCGCCGCGATCATCGCTCGTCCTTTGCCAGGCCTCCCCCCTCGATTTTCCACGCTCATCACGCTGCGGCCGCATCCGCAAATCGAAACGATCCGAGCTTTCGCGTCGATTCGCAAATATTCGAAACGCGGGAATTCGCCAACTTTTTCTCCTCTCTCTCTCTCTCTCTCCCCCCTCGCTTCAAGGGATTCTACACAACCCGATGTTTTCGAAATAAGGTCTCTAATACGCGTTAGATTAGAAACACCCTTCGCACGGCTTCTATAGGCGTGAACCACCACCCGCCCCTGCGATACGGTTATTGTCCAGCTTACCCTTTGCGCTTCGTTGCAAAGGATAAATAGAGGCTAAACGTTACGGGCCACGAATAATTAGCGTGAACCGTTTACGAGGCGATCCGGGTGTAATCCAGGCGTACCGCGCCCGATCGATCTCCTCGCTTTTTCGACGGCACCGTTCGGTGTCACCGGTCGGTGTTTTAACAGGAGGCAAGGAGAGAAAAAAAGGAACAACAATCGTCTTCCGGTTAAGTCGATTAAATCGAGAAATTAATCGCCCGGTTAATCCGGGACGGACGTGCCTGAAAATAATTCGCCTAGGAGGAGGAAGGGAGAGAAAGATCCCTCCTCGTTTTAATTCGCGAATTAAAAATACCGCGAGACTGACGAGTAGTGCTTCGAAGCTGTGAAATTTCGAGAACAAACATTTCGCACGCGAAATAGGAAGGATGGGGTTGTTGCGAGTTTCGCCAAGAGTAAACCGTCAAATTTTGTTTCCTTCTGGAGGGATGGGGGGAATCTCCTCGAGATTGAACAGTTTTTTAAACTTGTTTGTTCCTTCTTCTTCTTCTTCTTCTTCTTTTTTCCTTCGATCTCTCTCGAAAAGGAATATCTATAATCTCGTGGAATATCTCTTGTTGTTCGCTTCGGCGAGGTGCGAAATTGGAAACGTGCCGCCATTAAAACGGCATTAGGCATCGATCGTGGCGCCATACTCGTCGAGGAGGTGGGCTTCCGTGTATTCATAAACCTACGATTCAATCGGGATCGAGGATGGAACGTGGGATGAGGCGAAACGTATCTCCCTCGCCGTTACGATCGACTCGAATGTTTCGCGAATCTTGCGAATTTTTCACGGCGCGAAATTTTGATTTCTCGAGAGAGAATCAAAGGATCGAAATCGATATGATCGCAGCAGCTCGATGATAGCGAACGGGGCCGATCTCTCGCCGGTGGCGAGCACAGAATTATCGAGCACGATCGAAAGCAGGATCGATTCATTCGGACGAGAGAGGCTGTCTCGCGGCCGCTATCTCTTCGCGAATCAAGAGAAACCGAGAGGATCCTCGATCGATAATCGGTGGAAATCGGTCAATCGAAGATCGTTGACAAAATCATTCTCTCTCCCGAGAAGAAGGCACAACGCAATCCTTAGCCCCGATTCTCTCGGCAAAAAATTCGATCGGCGTCCACCCCGCTAGCCCAGTGAACGCCGTGATTCCTCCTCTCCTAGACTACATCCACCATCCTCTGGGGATAGCCGAGCGCAAATCTCCAGCTTCTCCTTCGTTTTCCCCGTGATTTTCCACCAACGACAGAAAGAGAGAGAGAGAGAGAGAGAGAAGCTCGACAAGGGGGCTAGGCAGAAGGAGGAGGCGAGAGAAGACAGAGAGAGAGAGAGAGAGAGAGAGAGAGAGAGCGGGTGGCCGGCGGCGGCGGTCGAGCGAGGAAAGCGTTGCCATCGCTACGCCTGGGTATCAGCTTGCCTTCTGGTTGGCCCGAGCGAACGCGGCCCATGAGACTTCGCGGGGTGCAAAGCACGCTCGGCCGAGGTATTGACGCGCCTTCGTGTCCGACCGAGAGGGACGACGAGCGAACGAGCGCGCGAGAGGGTGTGCTGGACGGAGACGAGGCGAGGCGAGGCGAGCGATGGAGTTTCCGTAAAACGGACGAAGAGAAGGAGCGCGGCGGACGAGGACGGCCGAGGATGGAGGTTGGATTCTCTCCGGGCGGGAGGGAGCACGGCAGAGTGAAAGGGTGAAAGCGATGGACGAAACAGGGACGGATGGAGGGAGGGAGGGAGGGAGCGGGGGGAGGGGAGACGCGGGAAGGGAGCGTGGAACGAGCCAGAACGCAGGCTCGTTCAACATGGCCGACGCTTCGTAACCCCCCACGCTGATAAACGTGCTCATATTCGCTGATAGCCGCTCCCACACGCGTCAGCACAACCGTCTTTCCCTCCTCTCTGCCTCTCCCTCCCTCTCCCTCTCTCTCTCTCTCTCTCTCTCTCTCTTTCCATCCTTCTCCTGGCTCCTTGCACTCTTCGTGCTTTTTGCGCCAGGTTCAGATTCCGCGAGTCTCTTTTCCCGGTTCACCCGCTCGATTCACCCTGCTGCCTTCGTCTTTCTTTCTTTCTTTCTTTCTTCCTTCCTTCCTTTCTTTTTTCTTTTATTCCTCTTCCTCTCTCTCTCTCTCTCTCCCTCTCTCTCTCGCGCGCTTTAGATTTTGGTTTCAAGAGAGCCTTTTCCATCTTCCTCCTCTCTTTATTCTTCCTTTTTAAACTCCCTCCGCTTGTTTCAAATTTGATCGCAGATTCCGGCTCGGTGCGGTTATACTTTATATATATATATATATATAACGTCTCTTCTTTCTTGCTCTCTGAATTTTCCACGAGCTTGGATAGATATATATACCTCTCTCTCTCTCTCTCTCTCTTGGTTTTATTATTCGCACATTTTGGCGGTTTCCTTGCTCCCTTTCTTGGAAGAGTTAACGCGTCGGCTCGATCCCCGGGAGATTTTTAGAGCGGTGCGAGAGAAGCGGCGTATGGGGAAATTATACGGAAGGGCTTTAGAACGCGAGATTACAGGCGTTACGTAACGATAACCAAATAGAGACTTGGAATCGAATCGATCCACTTGCTCTTCCACTCTTCCCGGGAAAGAGGTATTTCCCGGGGAAAATACAGTTTTATCGAAGAAAAATATACACGCCTCCCCGCATTACGTAATTTTTTCCCTCCCTCCCCCTCCCCCTCTTCCCCCCTCCGCCCAAAGTGAAGTAAAGTAAACTTACTTACTTCGCCGGCTCTGTCTGGCAAGAAATTCGACCGATAATTCGAATTCTTCGTTCCATAAGCGAGTGGATCCCCCTCCACGACCAATCCTTGTGTAGCGTCGTTAATCGTCGGTCGCCCCCTTCGATTTGGCGAGTTTGGTGTCTCAGGTAGAGCGGGCGAGGCGAGGAGGACGTGCGATTTTATTGGCGGACGTCCCATTAACCGGGCGGATTACATTCTAATTAACAAGGAGTTTGTCGTGCGACCGCTCTCCCCTAATCCGTTTACGAAAATTTCAATTTCTCGGCCGCACCTAAGTAAACCGCGCCGCACAACCTCGGACACACACGCAAACCCTGCTCGATCGCAGACTTTGCCTTTCGTCTCGGGACACATCCGGGATACACCCATCCGCGGCCTGTGTAATCCTTTCCACGATCGAGAAAATTACGGGGAAATAGGGAGGGGGGAGAGAGAGAGAGAGAGAGAGAGAGAGAGAGAGAGAGGATGGGTTGTTTCTTCTTCTCGTTCGAATCTTGGTTTGGACGAGCGTGTTCGTCGAGGAGCGTTGATCGTGTCAAAAATGCGCGAGCGAATGGAAGAGGAAACGAGAGATAGAAAGGAGAGTAAACAACGATGAAACGGGTGAGCGAGGTGATTAAGCGAGTCGTTTACGTGGTGGCCGACTGCTCGAGCTGATTTCCACCGATTTCGAATCCACCGTTTGTCTTCGAAAATGGGACGACAAGTAAGTCTTCTCTCCTTCGCTTTTAATCGACGTTTCGTCGCGTGGATGCGTAGGGGAAAAGAAAGAAAAGAAAAGAGAAGAAATGTCGATGCCGGTTAAACGGTACGAGCGTTATAAAAATCTGGATGGGACGATTAACTTTGTCCCGTTTTATTAACGCGTCGTTTCCCCCCTCGCGTCGGGAAAAAATAAGAGGAAAAAGTGGAATCGAGTGAAAAAGCGTTATTTCAAACCCCGAAGAACGCGTGGAAATTCGCTGCGAAGAGGCCGGTGGAAATAAGTAATATAGAAATAAGTAACCTCGTCTCAAATATTTGTATCGCTCGGGAGAGAGAATGAGTGTGTGTGTGTGTGTGTGTGTGTTGGTTAATCGTAGTAACGTTAATTAAAAGGGGCACTGGTGGTATTATGTCACGCGTGAAACGGAATAGAATAACATTTGCTTGCTTAAATCCTCGTGGATAGGGGAAAAAATTAAACGCGCTTCTTTTCTCCCTTATGCATTCATCGATAATTCTTTCCTACTTATTTCTCTACAAATCGGATAATCAAACATCTCTCTATCCGGCATATAGATATAATAGTTTTTTTAAACTTGGTTAATAAATCATCGGCCCGGTTAGATTGAATTGAACGGGAAGATATTTATTTTTCGCTGCAAATTGGTGAGGAGCGGGGGGTAGAAAGAAGGGTAAAAGATACTCGTTCTTCGATAATGGAATCGAGGAAATGAAACGATAAATTATTTTTGAATTTTTTTTCTTTTCTTTCTTTTTTTTTTTTTTCTTTCTTTTCACAGAGACAGACGGATATATTTTGCGTTCTCATTAGTTGGAACGAAACAATGAGGGGATGAACAACGAACGAAGCGGGATGCTCGCGCGCACGCGTCCACGAGTTCCAGTTATAAAATTAAATTGAAAATTATACGGGCCCGTGCGCGATGCGTGAAATGTATCAAAATTGTTTGCAGTTTTTATCATGTTTGCCGTACCAGCGAATTATTATATCGTATTTCCATAAAGCCATTACACTCCATTAAAATGAAATTCGCAGCTCGACGCTAATCGATCGCGCGTAAACTTTTTGTTTATTACGCGTTTATTGTTCCCTCCTCCCCTACCCTCCCGATCTCCCTTCGGCTCGAAATTACATTTTTTATGCTGAACACATCGCACCGCGATCAAGTCGATTTTTCGTTATTGTTTTATCGCTCGATCATCTTCGACGATGAGTAAATAAATTCTCTGTATGCGCGGGATGAATATCAGTAACAAAATATCAATTCGCGTCAATTTTGTAATTCCGATAATTTTGTTTCCCTTCCCTTCCAATTCCCTCCATTCGTTCTACGATTCGAAAAAAAGGGGGGAAAGTTTTAGTAGAGGATCGCGCGAATGATTTTTCTTTCTTCTCTTTTTTTTTTTTTTTTTTTTTTCCCTTCTTCGATACGAGATTTAATTCTCGAAATTTCTCTCTCTCTCTCTCTCTCTCAGATCGCGAAATTTCTCGCGAATCTTTATCGCGTTGCATAATCGCGATTGCGTCGATTGGAATGACGGCGAGGATGCGTCAAGAAATTACGCCGATAAGGAAATTACGTGGAAAAACGTAAAACGTTTGCCTAGCTTTCATTTACGCGAGAATCGAAGAAGAAGAAGAAGAAGAAGAAGAAGAAGAAGGGAAAAAAATCGAGATCGGCGTGTTGCACTTAAGAGGCGGCGTTAAGATATCTCTTATCTGATATTGTTCGATCGTGTGCTAGCTGGCTATACTCGCGGTGACTTGTAAATTTTACGAGTTGAAAGAGGCGACGTTCGGTTCGAGAAAAAAAAAAAATTGTCTTCTCCAAAGAGGTTTCTTCTTCCACGCAAATGTACTTGGAATAATTCTCGAATCGTTCTCTCTCTCTCTCTCTCTCTCTCTCTCTCTCTCTCTCTCTCTCTCTCGATTCGAAACAATTGGGCATCGATATTAACCTTCAACCATCGCTTAGCCATCATTGGCCAATATTTGTAATGGGGAACAAATGATACTCGACAGCAAGGATTAAAAGCTGACTGTTCAAACGAACGATCTCAAGTACTTTAAAAACATCTCGGTAACAAGTGAAGCAAGCGGAAGGAAGATCGTTTTCGATTTCGTTCTATTCGTCTAAATTCTTTTCTAATTATTTCTCAGGGAGCGGGAATGGGGCGGGTGTTTCGTCGTTACGATTCCAAGGGTTAACGTCGCAAACGTTGACAAACACAACAGGCCGGGGGCCTGTCACGCGACTAATATACGCGGTAAAAAATAAAAAAGGGAGAGGAGATAAAATTGTTGTTCGATCACCGATCAAATATTTGTCCCCGATAGGAAGAATCAAAGCAACATTAATACTTTTATGCTCGTTGTTTACGTTTTATTAACACGTCGTTGGAAAACTATTTCACGACAAATACGGAAACATTTGACGATGAAAGTGGTTTAATAGTGGCTATGGGTCCGCTATCTTGCCTCAAATATTTGCCCTGTCCACAACGTTCTTGCTTAATTATGACAACGCTAATTAAAAGAAAAACTGCAATAAGTTTTCCATCGAGTTTCTCGACCGCTAAATAATATGCAAATGTTAAGAGAGGAGAAAAAAAAAAAAAAAAAAGAGAGAGAGAAAAAGCAACTAAGCGTTTACGTTTGTTCTTTTTATTTAATTCATTCTCCGGTCGCGTGATGTTGTTTCGAAAATTATTATTATTATTATTATTATTACCGCGAGATTATTATTAACGCATAAAAAAAAAGAAAAGAAATAATAATAATAATAATAATAATAATAATAAAAATGAAAATAATCGCGCGAATCACGATTATTAACGACACAACTTTCGATTACGCGAATTACGATTACGTTGTCGTTCCGTGCAAGCAAGTACTCAGATACTTACGCGATTACGCGGTAGAAATACGATAATGAAACGTCGGGGAATTTTTCAAATTGTCAACTTTATAAGGAGAAGAAAGTATCTAATCGAAACGGCATTACTAATCGCCACGCATCGTCCGACGACTGAAAAACTTCTTCGATAAGTAGCCAATACGTAATACGTCTATATTCAAAGTGAATTTTTAATCTTTGAAAAAAAAATGAACACGTGGAACGCGTGATACCGAGACCGAGAAAATATTTTTCCTCGAAGGATATAACGTACAGACATCTACGGTCAGACATCTTGTCACTGATTCTCCGCGAACCTTGACTCCTCGCCTCTGCTGACGACGCGAAATTCACGCTTGCGCAACCATAAATTAACGAAGCTGCAAATTACCCTGACTAACACCACGTGCACATGTACGCTCGTGCAAATATCTGCATACAGGCGACGCAATGCAGCCGTGCACTCCACGCGACCCACGTGAAATACGGAGGAGAGTAAGACGCGTCTACCTATATCGATGTCCGACGGATTTTCCAATGCGATGATCCATATATATATATATACGAAACGATCGATATTACGTAACGTATCTAATAACGTCTATCCCTTCGTTTCAATCCTTGGGATAATAGGATACATCGAATGGAAAAGCTCGGTACGATCGGTAAACCGCGATACTTCTATCGATCGCGTACCATCGCGTTATTTCTTACACCGTCTCGTGGCGAAAGAATCGTAAAAACCACCGACGCATCGCCGAGTCGCGACTAACCTGTCATATCCGATCCCTGTTGCGTCCGTCAGAGTCAGAGCCGCATTTAATATCCTCGAATTAACGACGCCGCTTATCGTCGACGCCGTGTCCCGAGAGCAAACCGCTGATAAAACCCATCGATGAAGCGTTAAATTCCACGCGAGGGGGCTTCTGCCCTTCCTATCCTCCTTCCTTCGCGCGGCAACCCTCGCCACGTACTTTCCGCACCGAGCCAACGCGGAGATACAGAAGGAGAGAACGAGATGGAGAAGGGTGGAAAGGGAGGAGGTGGAGGGCAGGTTCGTTGCACACGCACACGGCTTTCCTCTCCTCGTCGATATCGGCGCCCCTTCCCCTCCGCCGCCAAGCTCGCCCCTCCACCTCCCCCCCCTCGTTCGCCCATCCCCACCGCCGCGCTCGCACGGCTCCCCCCACCACGCAGCCCACGGTGTCGCGCCGCTCCCCACTCCCGCCTTATCGGTCCCTATCTCGCCCCGCTCCTACCCCCACTCGCCCGCCTGCCCTTCCTCGACCCATTCGCCGCGTCGCCGTTACTCCACCTTTCGCCCGCCACGGCGACTCTCCTTCTCCCTTCGCCTCGTGTCTTTCGTGCTCGTCTCTCTCTCTCTCTCTCTGTCCCTCCACTCCCGCCTCCTCTCTTCCTCTCCCGTTCCTCTTTTTCTTTTTTTTCCTTTTTTTCCTTTCCTCTCTTCTGCCTTCTTGCGCCTATTTTTCCACCTCTTTTCCCTCTGTGTCTTACCGCTTCTCTCCTTCTCGACCCTCCCCCGCCCCTCCTCATCTCCCACTCTCTTCGACCCACGCCACTACTATACTTTCACCGACCCCGTCTCTGTCCGTCCATCGTCTCGTTTCTGCTCGCTACATCGCGTCTCATTTTTTCCTTCTTTCTTTCTTCCTTCCTTCCTTCCTTCCTTCCTTCCTCTTCGATATGCGTGTACGATACATACACACACATATATGCATTATATATAATATATATATATGTATATGTATATTATATATACAATGTATATACATGATATATATATGTATAGTGTCTCGTTTCACGGGACGACGAGCCTATATCGAATGAGCCGGAGCATATGTGTGCGCGCGATATGAGCGCGCGCGGTCGCGCGCATGTGTACAATCAAACATTGTTCATGATTTAGTCAAATATTGGCGAGATACACAGGTTTGTAGTACCTCTCGATGTATATCTGTCTGTGTATCATGCCGAATAATCCGCGGGAGATTGCACCTCGATTGTCCACCCGTTAACTAAGACTCGTTACGCCGCCCAGACTCTCTCCTTCCGCTCCCGATTTTTCCTCTCGCGATTTATCGTCCATCGAATATTTATATATATATATATACCGTACCAACGCCAAAATTCGATAGAATATCGGCGATTTAACAGTTGACGATAATATCATTTCTCCACGCGAGAGTTATTCGGTTTTATTACATGCACAACACGAGATCGTAGATTTCTCCCAATTCGGATCGGATGTAAGCGTTCTTCTTCACTTCCTTCTTCAATCCTATTAGTCGATTATTGACCGTTATCTCCTCTCCCGTGAAATTTCAAAAGTAATCGTTTCACAATTTTGAATTTCCCTTCGAGCGGTATTTCTCCTCTCTCCTCGAGAAGTTTGTTTGAAAAAAAAAACTTGTAGCGCGCGGCAACGTGACGACTCGGGTGGGGAGGGGGAGGAAGGGGTCAATTTAAGAGTAATAAAAGCGGGATAAAAGGTGTAATAGAAACTTTTAATGGTTGACGCGAAAAGGGGGGAGGGGAGGCAGATAAGATAACAATAAATACACCGCGGCCGTAAATTCGGGCAACGTTGGTATCTGGTTGAGGAAAAGATCGATAGGGGAACTAGTAGTTGGACGCGTACGCCGCTCTTGTCGATCCTTCGACCAGTAAATTTTCGAGAAACGCAGGAAGGAGGAGGGAAGCCTTCTTCTTCTATTACCATTACGTACACGTATCGACAACTAATAGCGTAATAATCGATGGAGATTATTTATTATTATTATTCGATGGATTTTGCGTTCAAGAAAGCTCGGATGTTGGACGATCCTATTATTAATCGGGGAGAGTTCGCGTTCCGGGAAAACCTGTTGATAATCGGCCAAATTTTTATCCCAGATAAAAATCCCGTCCGGTGAATCCGTAATTAATGAGCGCGTATCGTATCGCATTCACGAAGCCAGAAATAATAGGTGGAACGAAGAGAAGTGAAATAAGCGGGTTGTCGGTCAATCGATCGACGGGGATGAAAGTCGAACTTTTATTTCGATTAATTTCTTAACTTCTTAAAACTCTTCCCGTCGAAACGGAAACGAAGAAAAATTCTAAACTCTTTAGAAAAATCGGAAAAATCGGTCATTACGATTTTTTTTTTTTTTTTTTTTTTTAGAGTTGAATTTTTGAACCGCGATGTTCAAGTAGACGTTCAACTTTGAAATTTTTTGTCGCGAACTGTTTATCTAATTCGTGTCACGACATAGCGATCTCAGATCGTGATATATAGCGAAACAGGTCTTAGGCATTATCTCGATGATGATATTAATAAAGAAACAGGGATACTAATAATAATAATAATAATAATAATAATAATAATAATAATAAACGATCGTTAATTGCGACGGAGGGGAATAAGAAAAAAAAAAATCACCGATTCGACAAGTTTTTCACTCGGTCACGAAACGAACAACTGGCGAGAAACGCAACCAGATAATAATTTCGAATCGACCTTATTGCCCGTTCGTGCGAAGAAAGAGGAAAGAAGAAACGAGAAGAAATTTATAGTTGATTAGAAAAAGCGACGCTATAAAAGTCGTACGTGTTACTTCATTATCTTATTTTCGATTTGTTCACTCGTTCCAAAGTGGACGCTACACGCGCGTTATCGTATCTGAAATCGCGTGATTAAAATACACGACGATTCCTCGGAAACAGGCTTACTATTACGGCCGACGATGTATCCATCGACGATGTAAGCACGACGATTTAACTAGAAAGTGCTATATCGTATTTTTATTATTAACTCTATGAAATATAACTTTATCCTATTTCATTTGTTAACCGGTTTTTTTTTTCGTTATTTGCATTTTGGAAACGAGGAGCGGGGAACGGAATTTTTTTCGTGGTTTAAACTAAAAATCAATTAGCAAAAGTCTCCGGTAATGAATATGCAAAAACATGTAATAAGGTTCTTAGCGAGAACTTTGCGCAACCACTCCCTCGTGGTTTCGTTTCAATCTTCGTGGAATCTCGTGGGTTGAAAGATAACGGGTGAATTTTCGACTCTGAATATCGGCAAATTCTGCTCACGAATATACGGCTAGAGTTGCGAATTAATTAACAACTTTGAAAGCTTTGCATCCGATAAAATACCGTAAAATAAAGCATAAAAGAAGAGAAAAACCATTTTATCCCGTCGGTGAGTATTATCGAGAACGTCTCTGCGACGTCTCTGAATAAAATTTCAAAAAAAAAAAAAAAAAAAGAAAGAATCGCCAGCTCTGAGAACGAAAGGTTTCTTTTTTTTTTTTTTTTTTTTTAAAAAAAGAAAGGAGAAGAGCGTCGAAAAAAAGTGGTCAAAATTTTCGTAGAAATACGTGGATTTATTGAAACATTTACATCCTCGTTTTGCTCGCGTCGTTTCTGCGTCGGTCCCCGGCCCGAAAACTCGCGAGGGCCGTGGACGTCATTTCCGCTTACGTGGCGCGTACATACGTGTTATTTACATCTCAGCCCACCGCATCAGAATCACCACACACAGATCGCAGATCGAACAAAGTGATTCTCAAGATTCGCTCATCATCCCCGGCCAGAAACGACACACTGAAAAAATGTATCCGAAGCGGCGATTCGAACAAGTAAGTAACAGGTAAAAGTTGTTGCGGAACGAGAAGAAAGGCAAAAAGAGGCAAGGAGGAGGAGGAAGAGGAGAAGGAAAGGTTTCGACGGAGGGAGTAATGAATGAACGAATGGGAATGAATGGGAATGAAGGAAATGCTTCGATCCCTCGAAACACCAGCGGGGAACGTAGGACCAGCGTAGGGGAGAAGCGTGGAGGAATGCCGGAACAATGCACAAGGAACAATGAAAGCGCGTAAACATGGCGATGAGATTTCGTGACTTCGAGATTTTTCGTTTCGCGCGCATACGCGATCGCATCCCCTTTCGCGTGATCGCCGTTCAGACATGTCGAACGGACGAAACGGCAAGGAGCGTGCGAAACTTTCTCCTTTTGTTCTATTCCCCCTCTCTCTCTCTCTCTCTCTCTCTCCCTCTCTCCCTCCTTCTCTCTCTCTCTCTCTCTCTCTCTGCACTCGTTTTTTTTTCGCGATTCCCCGACTGCCGTTCGACGAACAGCGACCAAGAAAGCGGTGAAGAAAAAATGAAGGGCGAAGAAAGAGAGAGAGAGAGAGAGAGAGAGAGAGAGAGCGGTACAAGTCGATAAAAGGAAAAATCTAGAGACACACTTGGATCCGACGATTAGGGTATTATTATTATTATTATTATTATTATTATTATTATTATTTATTATTATTATTATTTATTATTATTATTATTTATTATTTATTATTTATCATTATTCATCTCTCTCTTTTTTTTTCTCCTTTTTTTATTATTATTTTTTTTTCTTTCTTTTTTTTTCTTTTTTTTTTTTTTTTTTTCTCTCCCCCTCGCAATCCGCGATCATCGGCGACGACGATCATCCGCGGACGCGCGCCGCTCCCCCGGCTTTCGTCGTCCTCTATTTACAGGGCGTTTCGTGGAGGGGCGTGTTTCAAAAGCAAGCCCCCTCCCCCTTACCCCACCCCTCCCCGTTTACCGTTTAGTCTCGTGGAATCGACTGGGGTGAGTCGAGAGACTCCGAGGGTGAGACTTCCAGCTGCCAGGCTCTCGGAGGAAAAAGGAGGAAAGAGAGAGAGTGATATGCTTTTGAAACGCGCTGTACAATGTGCTCTCGATGCCTCTCTCACTCTCGTACGTAATCATCATTCGCTCTCTCATTCGCTCGCAATTTTTTATGTATATATATATATATATATATATATATATATACCTAACATAGGGTAATCGTTTTTTTAAACTCCATTTATTTATATATTTATATCTGTATTTATAATATTTATATTTATATGTGTGTATATATATATATTATATGTATATATATATATACATACATACATACATACATATATATATATATATATATATATATATATATATAGAGCTCCTTGTAACATATATAATTATTGTACATCGTACACGTTACGTTGTGCGGCTATCTACACGTATCATACAAAAAAGAGAAGAAAAGGAAAGAAAACACTGGACGTGTCCTGCTGTTTGTCGACGCTTTGAAAAGAAAAATTCTTGTTTTCCTCGCGTGTCTTGCGCGCCGCGTGTGTATCACGCCGCGGCTCGAGCGCATTCGATACGAGGAGGATTTTTTTTTCGAGTATAACGTTAACGCGCGTACGAATACGCGCGTCTCTACTCTACGAGGGGGGGAATGCACAAGGCGTCGTCGCTTTCGGGCAAGCCTACGTTCGTTCGTTAATTTAGATTTAGATTCTCGCGATTTTCATTTTCTTTTTTATCACATTTTTCGCTCTACGCCGGCGCTCTCGCCAGCCATCCATCCATCCATCCATCCAACGAGTCTCCTCTCCTTCCCTTCCAACTCTCGGTTGTAAAATAAACTTCGAGACGCGAATCGCAACGAAGAGAACGAAGAGATTTTCTTCCGAATTTTGGGGGAAAAAAAAGATGACTTTGAATTTTGTCATTCACAACTCGAAAAGAATCGTTGGCACGTGGGATTAAACACGATTCGAGATGGTGACTAGATGGTGGTAGCTGATGATTTTTTTGAAAAAGTGACGAGACACTTTCTCGCGAATCGTCTGTTCCGTAATTTTCTTCGATCCACGATACTCTATTCGATTGTCTATCCCGTGCGTGGCTCCTTCTTCAAACGATAACGTAGTAGGATATTTAACTGTTTACATTTCGAAACTTTTGATCGATCGTCTTCGAAGATCGCCGTTATCGAATTTTTCCATGTTATTTTCCAATCACTCGCGATCCATTTTTCGTGCCGTCCTCTCCAATTATCGAACTCGCGAGATCACGATTTATCGCCTCGATTCGCCTATTCGATAAGATCTAATCGTCGAATCTTGGAATCGGGGAACGCGCGTAAAATCGGGCGATAAATTGCGGGGAATCGTGGAGCGTGGAACGTAATGAAAACGAAGAGAGATCAATGACCGTGGTGGAAAAATGGAATGCATCATCGAAGATACAGATAATAATTCCAAAGAATCATCGCTATCGCTTTCTAGTATCGCAATCTACGCTCGGTAAACAATCGTCTGGCGATTGTTCATTCCGCTCTTTGTTCCGGAGGAAATATCGTGGTTGAATGAGTCAGACTCGATTTATAAATCATAGATCGGTTGAAAACGTCCAAGTTCTACGAAGTCGAACGTACAGAACATCTTCGTACAGAGCCGAAGATGCAAAGATAACAACGATCCTCGAAGACGAGTCGAAATCATCGAATGAAACGTCGAAACGCGAATCGAAACCACCTCTGATTCTTCTTTCGAATCAATTTCACCGAATCAAATCACCGAACAAAATTTCCACCGTTGATGGAAGAATCGAAGAAAACGAAGAAGCCAAGATGAACGCGTCTCGAAGAGATCAACATCCACCGTGCGAAGTTTTCCTTTCGAGAAGAAGGAACTCGAATAATTGCACTCGTTGCGTGTTCTTCGGAAGAAGAAAGGAAGGAGAGCAAGTGGTGTAAAAAGTGGGTGACGTTCGTGGGCGAGCGTCACGCGGCCAAGGGGTGCATCGTTGTCGCGTATCACAGAAAAAAACCTATGCGTAAATCCTTGGAGGTGAACGCTTCGAATTGGAACTCGAAGCCGAGGAAACGAATCGAGGGGGGAGGGGGCCAATAACTTCGAATTTCTTCGTTTCTATTTCCCCTCTGGATCGCAATCTGCTTCTATCTATCTATCTATCTATCGATTTTTCGGTGAGTCACGCGATTCGAGTGGCGGCGCTTGATCTCGCCAATCGTATCTCGAAAGTAGAATTTTTACCACTCCGTTTACAATGAAAAAACGATTTTGCAACGACGTCGATCGTTCCATCCACCTTCGAGATCGAGATTTTCTTTCCAACTCTCCACCGTCTCTCCGTTCTCTCCGTCGATCGAATGACAAGTTTCCTCGCGTTCCTCTAACACTTTTCAAACACTCGATTTTTAAAGGCAAGAAAGATCGACGTCGTACGCGTATAATTTCGAATATATATAATAATAATAACAGTACGTATATTTCCAGGAAATTTATCGTAGCTTAACCGATTCGAAACGAAATTTCGAAATAATCGAAGAATCGCGCGAGTTTCTAAAGAACGCTTGGTTTCGTAAACGAACGTCTCGTCAAAATCTTCGCGAAGCAAAGTTAGCGAGAAAGAAGAAGAAGAAGAAGAAGAAGAAAAAAAAAAGAGACGCGATTCCTCGATTATCCAGGAGGAGGAGAAGAAAAGAAAAGCAAGTTCACGACGTTCAAACCGTTCACACTTTCCACAAAAAGAAACCGAAAATTCGCACCTGCCCAACTCGTTCGTCTCCCGTTCGATCCCCGTGTTCCTCCAGTCAGTCGATCGGTCGGTCGTCGAGACGCTCTCGTTGCACCCGCACACCTCACCGTCCCCTCTCACCTTCTCGACAACGACCAAAAACGAAGATCCAGCCGCGCGCGATTCTCACCGATTCTCCGACGATCGTCACCCCCGATCATCATCATCATCCTCCTCCTCCTCTTCTTCCTCTTCCCCCCGTTCTCACATCATCGTCGTCTCACATATCCTCCTCGTCCTCTTCCTCCTCCTCTTCCTCCTCCTCCTCCTCCTCCTCCTCCTCCTCCTCCTCGTCGTCGTAATCGTTCTCGTGCGAGACGGGCCAACAAACCTCCACCTCGTTGTTGTCCCCGCACCTCGGCCGCCGACGTTTCTGTTGTTGCGATCCCTGTTGCTGCGGTTGAATCGTCGCCGAGGCTCGAACGGACGTCGATTGCGACACAACGGGCGTCGGATGCGACGTGGACATGGACGAGGAGCAGGCAGAGGAGGAGGAGGAGGAGGAGGAAGAGGAGGAGGAGGAGGAGGAGGAGGAGGAAGAAGAGGAAGAAGAGGACGAGGAGAACAACGACGACGACGACGACGACGACGACGACGACGACGACGACGAAGAGGAGGAGGAGAAGGAGAATAAGACCGAGGAGGAGGAAGAGGAGGAGGAGGAGGAGGAGGAGGAGGAGGAAGAGGAGGAGATAGGCGGTTGAAGAAGATGACGATGGTGGTGATGACGATGATGGTGATCGTGATGGTGATGGGCGGCGGGCGGCGGAAGGACGAAATTGACGGCGGTGGTCGTGGGATTGGTGGCGGCGTACGCCGCGGCTGCAGCGACTCAGGCCAGGGCGTAGGGATGGGTAGCGTGATGTCACAAGCCCGGTGCCGCTGTGGCGACGGTGGACGGCGGTGGCGCGCTGCTACTCGCCACGCTGGTCGCGTGATGGTACAACGGGCTTTGGTAATACTCCTGGTGGTGGTGGTTGGTCATGTTGTGCATAGGGGTTGCCGCGTTCGAGGCCGCCGCGTGCATCCCGTTGTGATGATGGTGGCTCGGCGGGGCCGAGTGGGCGTGCGGGTGATGGGGCGAGCCGAAGTTGGCGTAGCTCTGGTGCAACTGCTCGTACATCTTCATCTCGGGCGGCTTGATGTCCTGGGCGCCGGGCGAGGTGGCCGCCGTCGCGCCCGGCAGCAGCCTGGTGATGCTGAACGGGTGGCTTGCCGCGGTGTACGGCGGCTCCTGCTTCAGGCTGCCCGCCATCCCGTGGTGGAGGGCGGCCGCCGGTTCCGAGATGAGGTGCGGGTGAAGGCTTCGACTGACCATCGCGGTCAACTCGTCGTGCGCCGCGCCGAGGTCCGGGCCCAGCAATCCCCCTATGTCGGTCGCGTCGCTCTTCAGGGTCGCGTGGTGCTGGTGGAGGGTCGCGTGATGGTGGTGATGGGAGGTGACCAGGGAGTGAAGATCCTTGTCGTCCTGCCCCTGTTGGGGCCCGTGGTGGAGAGAAGAGGCAGCGCTCTTCTTGGCCGCGTGGGCAAGCTCGTGGGAGGTGGGACTGTTGTGTCCGGCGGCGGCCGCCACGGCGACCGCCGCCGCGGCCGCCGCTGCCCCCGTGTGATGCTGCTGGTGCTTGTTGTTCTGCCTCGTCAACTCCTTCTTCTCGTCCTTGAACCTCTTCTGCCTTCGAAGGTAGCACCCGTTCTCGAACATGTTCCCGCTCTCCGGGTGGAGGGTCCAGAACGATCCTTTCCCCGGTTTGTCCGGGGTGCGCGCCACTTTCACGAAACAATCGTTGAAGCTGAGCGAATGCCTGATCGAGTTTTGCCAACGTTGCTGATTCTGCCTGTAGAACGGGAACAGATCCATGATGAACTGGTAGATCTCGGACAGGGTGAGCATCTTGGTGGGCGCGTTCTGGATCGCCATCGTGATCAGACTGATGTACGAGTAGGGAGGTTTCGCGTGGGTGTAACTTCTGCGATAAGACTTGTCGGTCCTCGCCCGTTGCAGGGCCGAGTTGGGCGAGTCGGGCTCGGCCAGGGAGAGCGGATCCCTGGTCACACCGGCGCCGCCGCCCGGCGTCAAAGGCCCGTAGCCGACGGCGCTCATGCACGCGCCACCGCCGCCCATCGACGCGCTCCCGTAACCACCCATGCCACCGCCGCCCATCGATGCGGCCATCCCCATGGCCGAGCTCATGGTGCTCATGTTGAAACCGCCGGCGCCTTGGGGGCTGCAGCTCGGCCCGACTCCGACGCCCATCGACATACCCATCGGCATGCATCCCACCGAGTTGATCGAGCTGTACGTCGGCGCCATGCTGCCCATCGTCGACATAGCGGCGCTGGTCATCGCGCCGCCGAGGCTACCAGCGTCGCTGTACAGCTTCTGCGACTGGAGCATGGTCATAGAGCTAACCGGTGCCGGGGTGGCGGGCTGCTGTCTGCTTGTCAAACGAGAATCATGAAAACCACCACGGTACCACGGCTGTTGTTGGTGGTAATTCGACGAGTCCCTAATCTTCTCCTCGGCCAGCAAAATCCTTGCCGCCCCGCGAAAACACACCCCCTCGATCACTGTGTATCTTCCACTCTTCTCTCCCTCTCTCTCTCGCTCCTTTCGGAGGAGCTCCGCTTCTGTCCGTCTCTCTCTCTCTCTCTCTCTCTCTCTCTTCCCCTTTCTCCGAGTCTCTCACCACCGAGTATCTCTATCTAGTCGTCTGGATGACTCCGATGGACTCGATGAATCGAATTCACAAACGACGAACGAAAAACTCTCACTCTCGTCTCCACGTCCTCCAATAGTCCTCCGACGAACGAATCGGAACGAATCACATCGGGATAACGCGCACTGAATATACACGTGTATATATACATATGTATATATATATACATATATATTTTCACAGAAGGAACCTCGTTCGAAATATATATCTATATATATATATATATATATGTATATGTGTATGTATATATATATATATATATATATATATATTTGGATCGCGTATTTGGTTGCCCGGCGGTTACGGTCGGAGGCACGGTTCCATCGGGACGATCGATCGATCACTCGTCACCACGATCCACGATCGTTTGGACAACGCGGCGCGACTGTGGGGACGCGGGCTGGTCGCGCGCGTCCACCAGCGAGAGAACGGTACGTGTGCGCTCGAGCCGCCTCGCCTCGCCACTCACCTCCCTCATTCACCTCGGTTCTCTCGATGTCTCTCTGTCTCTCTGCGCGCCGTGTGGATGGAGGCCGGTTAGCGAGTGTACTCCGCTACTCTTCGGTCTCCCGATCTTGTTCAAACACGCCCCACTCCGTCCCCCAGAGCCGCGCCTGTTCCGCGCTGCCCGGCCAATCGCCGGCCACGTCGCCCCGCCGCGCGCCCGCGCCCGCCAATCCGACCAGGGCGGGGGGCGTCGGACGTGTCCCGCGAACCCGTGGCGCGATCGCGCGAGCGGTGGAAGAGGCAGGCCGGCCGGCGTCGCCCGGCCGCCGGATCGCGCAGCTGCGGAAATCGCCGCTTGCGCAATATCCACGCCGGGATATCGCACGATGCCCGGCCACCGCCGCGTCCCAAACACGCTCCTCTCTCATGTCATGTCAACTGTCTGTCTGCCACGCGTTTCACACCTATCGACGCGCCTCACGCCACGGCCTTCTTCCACGCTTTTCTTCTCTCCTCCCTTCTTCTTCCTAATTTTCTTTTCTAATTTTTCTTCTCGAAAATTTTTTTCCTCCCGCTTCTTTTTTTTCTTCGGTTCCCTCCCGCCCCGCCCCGCCCCTCCCTCCCCTTCTTTTCGTCGCTTACCTACTCACTTATTCTGTTACTCACTCACGTGGTTCGCTATTCGTTCTTTCGTTGGCTGGTGTTAGTGGGGTTAATTCGAGGTTCGACTTTGTACAGTGGTTTTGCAAATTCGTGGCTGTGGTGCGACTCGATTATCGGTGAAGGAGAGAAGAAGAAGAAGAAGAAGAAGAAGAAGAAGAAGAAGAAGAAGAAGAGGAGGAGGAGGAAGGTGCCGGGACGATTTGGAATATTCGTGAAAAAGAAGGTTCGTGAAACGTTGAGATTTCATCGAATAATCGATTTCTTTAGTTAATTTTACCCGTCATGATTCGAGAAATCCTCGTAAAAGATTTATCTTGGACTTATCCCGCGAATCCAACAACGATGGAAATTGAAAAGGTTCGGTGCGGTTACGATAAATCCCCCCGCCCCTCCTGCCCCCCCCCCCAACCCCCTGTTTTTAATCGTAGCGAATCAATTGGATCGCGTGGAAAAATAGACGGTTTTCGAGGCAAATTACGGATTTGTTTGGGCCGACATTACATAAGAATACGCGGCCGTTTTCATTACCTATGTCAAAGCTAGATAACTCAAATAGGCCCCGATAACATTTAATTACAACAACAAATATATACACGCATAATATTTATCTATATCCATATAACTGATAATTCTAAACATTCAACGTAAATTTGTCGATATTTACGATCGAATTAAGCCTCTTCTAACTATAAGTACACTCGAATTCTTCTTCTCAGCAAGGAGAATTATCAAACAATCTTATTATTTTAACAAGGAACGGATCGCGTTCAGACAGATATCCCATTTTCCAAACTTTTCTTTTCTCCCCCTCCTCCGTAATTTTACGAGTCGTTCACGCAAGCTCGTTAAAAACGAAGGCCATCGTCTCCTCGTCGTGGCCATCGTCGATAGAAGGAAGAAAAAAGTTTCGAAAACTTTGTTTGGAAAAATCATTCGAAACGGTGCGGAAAATCAACAACGCGCCGGCGGATGGTGTTTCAGCATCCGACAATCGAGTTTCGCAATCGAATTTTCCGCTTTTTCCGCCGCGTCGCGCCTCCCGATCAACGCCGATTAATCGTTTATCGCGTCTCGAATAATTAACCGTCCCATGAATATTAAACGGGCTTAATAAAAAGAGATCGAATTTTCGGCTGATAATTCGGTTAGCTTAACTCGATCCACCCGCGCGGTTTCCTCCCTCCGTCGCGACGCGACGCGTCCGTTCCACGCCTCGCAAGTCGAACGCCATTTCCTCCTCGTTACTTCCCCATTATCCATCCCTTTGCATCCCCTCCTATTTTATCGAAAAGAAGAGAAATATCGACATATATTATTACTCGCCTCGTCCATCTCTCCTTTCTCATTCCTCTCTATCTCCTTCCTTCGAAGCGATGTGTCATCGAGCGACGTTTCCTTCGCTCGATCGTTTCGAAATTTCGTAATTCTAAAACCTAAAGAGTTGTGATATATGCGCGCAAACGCGTGCCATATGCTTCCGACGGGATTGATCGAAACGACTTGTAGAAAAGAATGTTCGCGAATTCTCAATTGAAGAAGAATTGCGGGATAAATGGCAAGTGTGCTCGAACGATTCGAGGATTATTTTTTCGAGGAAGTGGCAAGTACGGTCTAATGCGTCTCGTCCCGCGACACGAAATCTCGAAGGGAACGAACGAACGAAGAGAAGCATCGAAGGGTGGTCGATGCGCATTTGTTCAACGACTTAACACGTCCCTCCCCTCGCCCAGCGGTGTAAATGATCGAAGAGTGACCCATTTCGCGTGCTCGCCACGGATGGAAGAAATCTCGTTCGCGGCGGTTTCACACTGGCCGTTAGAAACGAGACGAGGCGGGACACGGGAAATGTTAAAAGGGGATAGTTTTCTCTCTCTTCCAAAGTAAAATTGTCGTGCAGTTCCCGGACGGGGAGGGAAAAAATTCTGGCCGCACACGTAAGTGAAGAATACGTGGAAAAATACTTGGACTTAACCGCTACGACGACGAGGGAAGCAAATATTCCGCGGAAACGAAGTGATGCAAATTTCAAGACTCGAAGTGCAAACGCGACACCGTTTCAAACAATGTACAATGTGGCGCGACATTATTTATGATAAACAGCGAGGCGGGCCAGCGTGGTAATGATTTCACGGATTGTTACACGCCGCGATCCACTATGATCCTGCTCGCCGCACTCCGATCAATTGAACAAACGGGTTAGTCGCCGATTAATCGACGCTGGTCTCTCAACCGATTAAAACGAAATCGTTTGCGAGATTGTCGCGCCAATTTTTCCACAAATTTTCTCTCCTCGCGAAACTCACGATCGAGGATACGTCGTTCAGTTTAATTTTTCATCGATTTTCCCTTCACTCGCGTACGAATAAGCGCACGATCCTCGAGCCAACGTTCATCGTGAATTTTGCCGATTTCGCGTGCGAAATTGTTAAAATTTTTCATCGGTTGACAAACGTTCTCTTCTCCCGCGTTCAGCAAGGAAACGTAATATTGGACGATCCGCGGAGCTGTGCGTGCAGGCCGATTAAAATGGCGCGGTGGAAAAGCTGGGCTTCCGCCGACGCGGGGGATTAACATTATTGCAGGGCCGCCGCAAAGTGCATTTTTAACTTTATTAAGCCGGGGCTAATACGGTTCGCAAACACGTCTCCGGGATCGAGAGAGATCCGGTAATCTCGGAAGCAGCGGCTCGAAATTGCCCAACGATTCGCGGATCGTTCGCTCCTTTAATTGGACGGATTCTTTTTAAATTCGGCTTGTGCGCGCGCAGAAAGTTGTGCACAAGAAAATCGTCGATGAAATGACGATTTTTATCGACGAGATGTAAGAGAAGAAGAAGAACGGGGTAAACGAGTATTTTTTTTCAATACACAATGTTCGCGGATGGTGGAACCTTTTGCGTTCGCTTCTCGTCACGAGGAAGGAATATTTTCATTTTTTTCTTCTTCTTCTTCTTTTTTTCTTCCCCCCCCCCCCCCCCCCGTCTATTTTATTCCCCCAGAGTGAGACGGCTCAACGCGCAGATCAAATATTCCCCGGAATTGATTTAAAAACTTGGATCGAGCGGAAAAATCTTTTTACGATCGGTTAGAAAACTTTGTTTGCCGTCGACCAACAGTTTCGAGACGATATTTTCGCCTCGTTCGTCTCTACGCTTAACACGTCGCGTCATCGTTTGCTAATTGTTAATAATTTATACGCAATTTGCTATTTCAACAAGTGTCAACCTCATCTCCGTATATCTTTTTCTTAACGCGATGGATATTCAAGCGTGCCTCGAACGAAACGATCGACGAACATTTTTTTTTTTTTTTTTTCTTCTTTTTTCTTCTTCCATCCATTATCGCGATATACGCGGTTTATCGCGGATCAGCATCGGCGGTGTAAATTCGTCGAAAGCGTAGTCGGTGTAGTAGTGGTAGAGTAGAAAAAAAAAAAAAAAAAAAAGAGAAGCTTCTTCTTCGACTCGGTCTCGAAAAATTTTATCGTTGTTGTTACTTTTTCTTTCTTTCTTTTTTTTTTTTTTTTTTTTTTTTTCCCTTTTGCGAGGGAAAACGTGAATGGCGGCAAAAATGACGGCGCGTCATCGGACAAAGGTAGAGGGCCGATCACGAACGAGTTCCGGCGTCGTTTTATCGATTGCCTGTCCGTCGGCCCTTGTATCTTGTCCAGTTGACCACCGATTAACAGAGGCCCTCTGTCACGATAAAACCGTGTCTAAATGTCTATCTACGCTATTACAATACGTTTCTTTGCATTCGTGCAGAGAACAAAAGGATAAAGGATAATTCTTTTCTCTTCTTTTTATCCATTATTATCTCTCGTCTTAATGACTCATTTCAAACGAATTTCGTATTTTTACACACTCGAGAGTCGTCTCTTCTAGAAGAATAAAAAGAAAAAAACCATCGTTTAACGATATATTTATAACCGTAACGACCGTGATAGAAGCAATTGTTGGGACAAGGATGACGTAACCCTCCGTATTTGCCCATTTTCGAATCATCGTGCGAGAGGGAAGAAAACGGAAAGGAGAAAGAGAAAAGGCGCTCGATAAATCGAATAATAAGGACAGGAAAGCGCGAGCCGGAAGCTCGATCGTTCCTCCACCGACGAAAGTCTCCGTTTACAGTCACTTTAGCATCGCTTATTATCCACACCAGCCATAAGAGAGTAGACTTTGCCCCCGATCAGACCGTCGTTTGTTTTCATCCTTGCGGTTCCTCGATCGTAAACACCGCCATCAGGATTATCCTCCTCGTGTCCACCGCATCCATTGTTTCTTCCCTCCCCGTCCAACCAAGGGAGCTTTTTCCTTTTATCGAGCTCCATTTTCCCTCAAACCGCCACGTTTCGACACGTTCTTTCGTACGTAATAACGAAAACCGTCGATCGAATCGACGAAAGAGGACACTTTACTCGTGTCGTTAATATCATTGTTATTATTACCGATTATATCCCCTTCTTCGTATCGCGTTAAAATCGCACCTAATTAATTATACCCTGTTATCCTCTCCTCCCCTTTTCTTACGGACGAGAGCAACGAATCTTCGAACGCGCGAGCCTGAAAAATAAAAAGAGAGGGAGAGGGGGGGGGGGAGAAGGAGGAGAGAAGCTTCGCAAAGAAGCTCGAAAAATACATCCGACATCCCTCTCCCGTCAATTACTCGAGGAGGAAAGTAATAATGGAAACTAGGTGTATCGTTGTATTAAAAAAGGAAGAAGGAAGAAAGGGAAGAGTGGAGAGAGAGAAATATCGGTCAGGTTGGCGGCGTGACGGGGCGACGAATCGAAGGCATACAACTCGACGATTCAAGCGTTTAGAGTCGGCTAATACTTTACTCGAGAGATTCGTAAACACACACGTACACACACGTACACACACACACACACACACGCACACATATATATAAGAGAGAGAGAGAGAGAGAGAGAGGAGAGAGGCATCGACGAACGGGCGGCGCGTTCCAACGTTAGATCGGAGAGAGCACCCACCTGTACGCCGGGTCTTTATCGAGCCACCAATTGTTTGCGGAATGAAAATATTGTCCCTGTAAACAAGTGGCTACATTGTGCCAAGCGAGCGCGGGCTTCGTTCTTCGTTACAACAAATCACTCCCCTCCTCTCTCTCGACCCTCTTCCTCCTCCCTCCCTCCTCCCTCCTCCTTCCTCCTTCCCTTCCCTCCCTCCCCCCCCAAGAGCGGCACAAGTGCGCAATCGAGTGCCGTTCGTTTCGATTAGTAACCGATCCTTAATCCGCGATTAAATAACGATTTGCTATTTGACCTAGATTAGAAGCGTATCTTGAACGTTCGCGCCGATCTACCAGGATCTCTCTTTAGGCTAGGGACTTTTTCTTTTCTTTCTCTCCTCTCCTCCTCAGAGTAGAGTATAATATACGGTTGAACACGAATGGCTTCGAATGAGATAACTTTCGCTCGTAGAAATGAAGCGAGAGATTGTTTATTTATTTATTTTGTTTTGTTTTTCGTGGAATTTGTCGCAGAATCGTTTCCCCCCCCCCCCTTTTTTTTACGCCAATTATTATCCGCTGAAATTTATTTTCGGTCTGGGACGTAATACTTCATCGCGGTAGGTTTTATTGCGACCTGGAATTTTAACAACTTGTTTGCGCGTGATAAAAAAAAACCGGCACGAACCGCCACCAAGAAATTCGCGTCGCGAAGAAAGAAAAGAGACGCGCTGTTGCGGGATGAAGAGTTTAAAAATAATTTGGAATCGATCCGAACGATTGTAATTATGAAAAGCTCGAGTTCCGATCGAGTGCAATGATATGATATAACACGTTGGTGTTAAATAAATGAAAAGTTTCAATTGTAAACATTCCGATCGAAACTTTTGATCGATTCTTCTCCAACTCCTTCCGTATTATTATCGGTAAACGGTTTGAAATATTCTGATAAGCATTTCCTTTTTGGTCGAGGTTCAACCAACGTTTGACCACCACATGTTTGAAGTGGCGAAACTCGCGAGTCGAGTGTCTTCGACTCGATAAAAGTGTTTTGTCATTTATACAAAGAGACGAGGGAGGCTGGATCCTACGAATGGCTACCTGGGCCCACGTGGGTGGTCTACTCCTGTTTTCCCCCTTATTAACACTCGTCGATACTTTTGTTACGGCCGCTGCTCGACCCGTGCACGAAAATTCTGCTGATTTTTATTCATGAAAATGCTCCGTCGAAAAATGCAATACTCGATGTTTGTAAATTTTCAGAGGAGACAAGACAAGAAAATCGACTGAAAAGTCGGTCGAAGGGGATCCTCCCAAAATTCCCTCTTTCTCGGCTCGCCCTAGAAAAATATCCGGCAACGTAAATACCTGTGGCGCGATTACGGCCACGGAGCGAATGAGGGTTTGTTGTTTCAAGCCTTTGCGAGACAACAAACCTCCACCCCCGTCGAGAAGTCAATGTTTCGCGGGGAAAGTCCAAGAAAATCAGGTGCATCCGCGGTCGGGTCACGTCCGAAAAACACGCCCGAAATTTACTCGAAATCATCACGCGAGAATGCAACCGCGAGAAATTAATAGGAAAACTCTCGTAAATTATCGTATCGCGTGTCGTGGCGTATAAATTACGAGGAAAGGAGGGGGGGAAACAAAGAGGTGGATTTGGCAAGAGTTCGAACGTCGAGAACGTCTTGCGACGAAGAAAATTTAAAGTGAACCCGTGTGTGAATATCGTAAATCAAAGATAAGAAAACTTGGTTTATCACCTCTAAGACTTTTGTTCTAAAAAAAAAAAAAAAAAAAAAAAAAGGAGAAAAAGAAAATAAATAAATTCATTTCTCTCTTTATTGCGCTCGTCTCGTCTCGTCGCTTAGAAAAACAACAAGAGGCAAGGCCTGGTTCGAGAAGTCGAAGATCGACTCGGAGAAGATACTTGTTCGTAGGTGTGATCGAGCGATCCGTGTCTGTGAATATAACGCAGAACTGGTGAAACGTGTTCGAACGGCGTTAAACCCGTGCAAATCTTGACCCGTGACTTGGTAAATCGCTGTCACAACATTTGCGCTCGAGGAGAGCGTGAACCGCATTAAGCACCGGCATAATCGGGTCAAAACTAATTTCCCCGGCTCGGGGAAAACCCCACAAGTTCCTCGCACGTTCGTTCGAGTCTGCTGATTTTTCGACCTCTCTCTTTCGCTCTCTTTCGACCCCGTTCATCCCGAGAATTTCTTTTTTCTTTTCTTTTCTTTTTTTTCTTTTTTCGTATACAGAATCCATGGATCTAATTTCCATTCAATGTTTATATATATATCGTTCCAACAATCGACGATCCACTTCACCAAGAATTCTCAATCCTCCGGTTCTTCGACACCACGACTCGTCCTCGAGAACGTGCGGGAGACGAGTCTATTATTTTTAGCCGAATCGAGGGGAGGGGGCGGTCGGAGATAGGCCGACGGTCGATCTGGAGGGCCGCAAATCTGGGAAAAGGCCGACGAGGCACGCACAGCACGTGACTCTTTTTCGAGGGTTTGGTCTCTGCGCCGTCTCGAGCACGATAAAGCACACGCGGTCTATCGTTTTTTAAGTGACTCAATTTCGCCACCCTGCATCCACTTACGCCTCTCCGCTCCGTTTTCATCCCCGTGTAATTTGCTCGAGAAATGTGTCCGAAAACCGAGTTGTTCACTCTTCCACGCGGCAAGGAACAAACACGATGATCTCTCGCGACACGATGATACGCAAAATTACGAATATACGTAAGAATATACGTATAGAAATTTTCCAGATTAATTTAAATAATTATTTAATTTCGAGGAGAAACTTTGAGAAACTTTGCTCTACCGGAGACTTGGCAGAGGCTTACGATTTCACGATAATTTTAAGATAACCTAGTTCGGTTATATCTTCGCTCGTTTCGTTTAATCCAAAACATTCCGTAGATTTAATTCCAAGTTGGCAAAACGTGGTCAAATTAAACGGGACGAATTTCCTTTATTTTCCGATTATTCTCGTTTCGATCTCTCGACTCGATGACTTCGTCCAAGATGAAAAACAACGTTCCTCTCCCCTCGAAAGCATCGATTATAGGGTACATCGATTGGTCAGTTAGTTCACTTTTTCACCGTAAATAAAACAAATAATTCCGAGAAAGAACTTCGAACCTATTGATTCGGTTCACGAGAATACGACGATAATTCGACTTTATCTCCCGACACCTTATCTTCCCTATTGCTATCTTTCGGTTTCTTGGCGCGGCGTGAGCGATATGTCTCGGTGCGAGAAAAAAGAAAGAAAGAAAAAAAAAAAAAAGGTACAAACAGATGAAAAAAGCGAGCAAAGCTCGTCGAAATCGCGGCTCGCTCGCTCAGCTTGTTTGTCATGGCGAGAAATCGGTAAATATTTGCAAGTAATAACCGAGTCGCTGGCAGGATCAATAGAGCGCACCACAATTGCTCGACGACGCCCGCCCAGAGTCCTCCGTACCCCCTCGAATCGGTTGCGCAAACTTTTTAACCGGTGTACGTTTTCACGCTCTGCACCGACCACTGCAATTATTCCACGCTTCTTCCTCTTCCTCTTCCTCTTCTCTTGTTCCTTCCTCCATGGAACGATAATTTTCGACCAAAACGAAAGTGAAGTGGTTTCGGATGTTCCTTTTCTCTCGAAACTCGAAACAATTTGTTATTTGAAAGAAAGAGGATTATTGGATCGTGTTATTATCCGTCGGATGGGACGGGAAACTTGTCGAACTCTGGATAAAAATAAAACGATGATCTTTCCCTGTTTTGTTCCGATCCGAGAATCGTTTTGGAAAAATCGTAGCGTAAAAGTCATCGTGAATCATCGAAACGAAACGTTTTGCAGGACAATCGATCGACAAACAAGTCGCGACGATAAGTCGGCGTAACCGGAACGAGGATAAAGGAGATCGTAAATCGTGAAACGAATCGAAGGGGGGCCAAAGGTTTCGAGCGGTAACGTAACCTGTTGAAACTATAATGGACGTTTTCCTCCGTTTTACAATCTTATTTGTAAAGCTGTGACGGCCACGACGGCTGAATTAGTCATCGGAGGAACAAGGCCCAAGATCCTTGCTTTGTTCGCAAGCAACAACCTTATCTCTCTTGTTTAATGCCAAAGTACTAAAGTTAGTCACACGTTAGAAGGAAAAAATTCTTCTTTTCTTCTCCCCCAAATAGAGAGACGCTATCTTCCCGATGACTTTGTCATTGTTTTCCTAAGGAGAAATTCGATTGTCAAGCGCGTTTCCTTTTTTCCAATCGAATCGCGTCAACGGCAGGGACGAATAAGCGGGCAAGGAAACGACGAAACCAAGGAAAGTTGGAAAAATCTTTGCGCCAAACTTTCCACGCGAATCGTGACGATTCTTATCGCGGATAAGATAGCCTAAAAATTATCCGATATTATCCGGTGGAACGTAACGGAATCGAATCAGTCGGAATCATAAACGTTTAACGTATAAAGAGGCGAAATAAGTAGGAACGGTGAAACGATATTCCTAACACGTTAAGAAAACAGGTCTACACTAGCGCAAACATCGATTCAGAGAATCTGTACATACGTACCAGTAAACATTTCTTTATAAATATTTGATCGCTAATATTGAACGTGTTTAATGTTCCATCTTCATTAGTTTCACGTTGTTCGCTTTTATTTCCACAAGTTGCGAGTACCTTTAATCGGCCGACTTACAACTTTTCGTTACTAATATTTACAATCCCCGTTCAAATCGTATTTTTACTACGCGTGTAAAAATACCGATCATTTCCTCTTCCACCTCTCCAGTAATTTTATCTTCTCCTTATCGCAATTACAAAATGCAATTATTATTGCGGTTACTTTTTTCACTTCATCGACGCGTAATTACGAATAGATAGAAAAATAAAATTAATATGGAGAGATAGCTCGACAATTACGTTTCGTTCGAACGGAAGATTTTCCTTCGATATTTTTATCGAAATAAAGGGCGATCCTTGCTCGCGAGGCTTGCTCTCGGTATATATGTATAAAACCCGGATCGATTGTACAAACAAGAGAGCGAGCGACGGTGTGGCGTGTGCCCCCTCCCCCTCCGATCTTTCGTTAAATTTCCGTTTCATCGTTTCCGTGCAAACGTTTCCTCCGAAAAAGGTAAAAGTTTTAAGCAGGCCGACCCGAAAAACCTTCGATTCTCCTCGTCCACTGACATACCGATACCTTCCTACTTGCCACCGTTCGAAAACATATCTCTGTTTAATCGACATCGAGAAACGACATCGGGGAAAAAACTCGTTCTTTCTCGTTTATTTTCCATTTTTTGCTTCTTTCTTTTTTTTTTTTTTTGCTTCCTTCGGGGAGGAGCGTTTGTTCGCGCTTTATTTTATTTCGTGTTTCGCGACACGAGTATCGCGGGATAGGATGGATTCTCGATGAGCAAATTTTATTTACGAAATCGCAAATATTTGCTTTTTTTTTTTTAGGGGGATGTTCCGTCGTTGTTAATAAATTGGCTGCCCGCCCGTCTTTGGGAAAAATTCCACTTCTTCTTTCGCGGGAGAGGAAATTTGTGTTCCGTTTAAAAATCAATCGAAATATCGTAATATCTTCTCCTACCGGTATCGATAAAAGTTTGTCGAGGGAGGCGGGTGGAGGGAAGAAGGGTGGGTGAGTGCGATCGACGAGGAGGGCAGGTGTTGGACGACCGATCAAACTCGCCTCGAATTGGCACCGATTTCTCGACTTGGCGGCAACCAACCCTCCATCCCATCATCCGTTTCGCTCAATTTTAATAATATCCGCGCACCGTGACTCGCACGATTTCCACCCACGGCTTTCAATTATCAACCCGGCCACCAAGTACGCTCCTGGCCGAGCGAAATATCGATCCTCGTTCCACCCTTCGCCGGAAGTGGATGGAACGAACGAGGAATCGAACGAGTCACGATATAATCCTCCCCTTCGATTGCAATTGGTCGGGTAACGAAAATTGCGTATATTCTCGTTTATCTCGAGAGGAAGGAGAGGATAAGATAAAGCGGAGGGATGTGTTTAAAAAGGCCGTAAAGGTAGGATGAGAGACGACGCGCGCGGATAGGATTTAGCCCGCTAGGAACAGTTAACAGGAAAGAAGGGAATTATTATACCGTTACTGTGCACATGGTCGGCCGCGAGAACGTCGTTTCGATGGATAATCGCCGCATTAGAGGATCGGAAGGTAAGGCGAGGCCCTCCTCCCCCCCCCCCCCCCCCGTGTGCAATAAAACGTTTGGTTGGAAAGTACCTGACTGCGCCGCGGCCAGGTAGCGGAAGAGACTCTTTCGAGAGAGAGAGAGAGAGAGAGGAGGAAACGTGCGAAACGAGGGAAACGTCCGAGATCCCGGTCGTAAAACGATAATCGATTTACGATGGCGGCGCTTTGGCAGAGAAAGGAGAGAGAGAGAGAAAAAGAATCTTCCCTTTTTTCTTTTTCCTTTTTTGTCCCTCCCCCGTTTTCCCGTTCGTGTAGATTAAAGCCGAAGGAAAAGCTTATCGCGAGAGAGATGGTCTTCGCCATAAAAAGAAACAGATGGTTTTATGGTGGAGAATTTTCGATTCGCGTGCGAACAAGCATCGTTTCAGATATTTGAGCAGATGTTTTCTTTTCTTTTCTTTTCTTTTCTTTTTTTTTTATCTATATCTGAGAAAAGCGCGAAGATGAGAAATTGGAAGGAAGAAATTCAACGATCGATCTGATTCTTATCTAGACGCAATGTTTTGCTATCATCGCCGACTACGTGTACGTATATTTCACTGTTTCAGACGATCTTCGTGGGAGAGCGCGCAGCGAAGACAAACACCCATACACAAGAATAACATCTTTCGCTAATCACAACACTTGGAAATGGGCTGTACACGGAGGCGAGATGGAAAAACATCGGGCCCCCCCGTTGTCGTTCCGCTGTAAAAATGGCGGGGCGGTCGATTAATCAAGTGGCGACCATTGCTTTCGCTCAAAACACTCCAACGCGTAATTAATAACCCGTGTTGCAACCACGATACGATCGTTTCCATTCCTATTATCCATTTAATTTTAACCCTTTTGCTGCTATATCTCCACCGCGTAATCGTACGATACGACGAGCGAAAACATCGATATTTTGTGAGGCTGGTGACGATCTTTCTCGAGCATCGTGGCGAAAGGGTTAATCTTAATTGCACTCGTTGAAAAGACGAAAGCATGCTATTGCAGTCTTGTTCGTGTACATTTTATTTTATTAAAGTCTCAAGAATATATATATATATATATATAAATATATATATATATGTATGTATGTATATATGTATATACGCGTACATATGGTTACTTATTAAAACAAATTCGTTCGAAAAGGCGTGTTTCTTCTCGGCTCCTCTGTAACATTTTAACGTAACTTAATATACTTTTAACTTAATATACATCTGTGAAACCGAAGCGACGACAATCCCGCCGTCGGTGAAACGCATGGTTAAAAGAAAAAAGAGAGAGAGAGAGAGAGAGAAAAGTTCGTCAAATACAACGTGACGCGCATTTTACAGTCTACGATTAATCTTAAAACTTAACGGTTTTAAGGGGACAGAAAGGGCACTTTTTTTTACATTGCTTCCGGTTTATTCCGATAAAAAAAGAAAGAAATAGAACGATGGGAACCTGAGCGATGGGTTTATGCGCGATTTTAATGGCACTTGGAGAAGATTAGATCGATCGAATAATCGGTTAATTGTATTTGGATGCGCGGTGCGTTTCAATCGTGCACACACGATTTTACAAAATTTATACGTGGTAAAACTCGTTTAATTGCGTCGTGTCGTGCGATCGTTAAGTACTATATTTAAGTATTGTAATTATTTTCTATTACAAAGTGTCAATCGTTCTTTCATCGCACACTGTCACTCCTCGTGTGTAATCCATTCGTTCGACAAGTTTGCTCTTTTCTCGATTATTTCAAATTTAAATTTTCTCCACGCTTGATTACGCTTAATCACGCTGAATGAACAAATGCTAATGAAAATTTCGCTCGATAATTCAACAACGAGTCAACACGAATTTTTTCAAACGATATCGAACGATTATATTGCTTTTTTTTTTCTTTTTTTTTTTAATAAAAAATTACTTAGCGACAATTCGGATCACGGAGAATTAATCGTGCTCTGTTAAATCATCCTCAAAACGCAGCGAGCGTTTGGCGCGAACTTGGATTATTTCCCAAAAATGGGATTAAAATTAGTCTGAATAAAAAAAAAAAAACAAAAACAAAAAAGAGCGATACTTTAAAATCACGAAGGACGATAAAATAGCGTAAAACAGCGTTTGGTTAAAGAATCGTTCATCGAATCGATGAAATTCAAATGGCGATTTCGCCGGAAAAAACATCAATTATCACGGTGGAATCGTGTTCGAACGAATACAATTTCGGCTATCAATTTCGAGTAATAAAAAAAAAAGAAGAAAAAAAAAAAAGGTTGAATAATAAATCGGCTATCAATTCCCGCCCGCCGATTAAATTTTCGCGTATCGCTTAATTTCTATTATAAATTAATGCAACGTAATGCGCGCGATACGGAAAGAGTATAAAAAATACGCGCTAATCACTCGTGATTCGATTAGAGTTGACAATTGACGATTCGCACACAATGATATCAATTATATTCCGCTCCAGCATCGCACGCCTCGTTGCCTGAATCGGCAAGCCAACGATTACGAATTCGTTGAAGAATTTTCGATAAATTTTTACGAATATAATATTATTCGTCGTACATATACCTAGCCTTTTACAAAAATATAACTGTGCACTTATTGCGATTCGAGTGAATATCTTAAACACGTAGGTTTGTGAAGAGATATTCGAAGTAACGAATAAATGGGTAATACGATCATTTATTTACAGTATCTTGTTGCACAAGTTTGCTCGAAATAATTAGAAAATTTTCATTCATCTTCGATCGACTTAAATATAATAAACGGATGTTAGAGAATCGGATACTATCGTTCATCGAATTCTTATTTTTTTTTTTTTTTTTGTTCAGAATTAACGAAACAAATGATTCGTAGATTCTTTAGGAAAAATAATAAATCGTCGAAAAGTCTTTTAATCCGCAAATCAAAGCGGTAAAAGATTTCTCGATTCCTTTTTTTATAAAAAAAAAAAAAATAATAAATTCGCTGTCATCGATGGATCGGATGATTTTTTAATTATTTCGAACGTCGCAATTGTTCCTTGACTCTTCACAAAAAACAGGTTTTTTTCGTACGCGAGATATCGAAAAATAGAAAGTAAATTCAACAGAAATGTAATGAAACGTTAAGGGATGAAAATAATTATGTTAATTCGTTTACGAAAATTTTACCGCTGCTTTGATGAAGAGTTTTTACCTTTCAACTTAAACTATTTTACGTGCATAATATGTGTGTATGTGTGTGTGTGTGTGTATACATATCGTCTAATTATATAGATAGATAATATAAAAGATCGTGTTACACGTTGCTAATTGATTAATCTACGAATCTATCTATAATTAATTCCCGTTTAGAAGATTACTCGGTAAATAGAAATTCGAAAACGATCGTTTAATCCCTTTTTCTTAGGGGGCAATATGTAAGATAAGAAGAATTAAAATCGATTAGAAAAATAAGAAAAGAAAGATAGGATTGTGATAAAATTCACAATTTTCAAGTATCGCAAGTTATACTTGTGTATATTTATATATGTACAATCTATCTAGTTCATAAAAAAATATATCTTTCCCTTATTACAAACTATCGATTACCTTTCAGAGGGATGGAAAAAAAAAAACCTATACAAAAATTATTAGCCGTTATCGCGATTATTTTAACAACGTTGATTCAGAAATGTGGGAAAATTTCGAACGAAGAATTCTGCGAAAATCGAAAGAGAAATATCAACGAAATATAACGGGAAGAAAAAGATCAGCTTTAACAGATATAATATAATGTACGTAAAATGAAGCAACGTAATCTCGAATAATACTTGATTTATCATCGAATTATTCCCTACAAATTGATTAAACTCTAGGGACGATTGAAAATATATTTATATATATATATATATGTGTGTATATAGAATAAAGATTCATGTTCCAAATAAAACGATATTGAACGTTACATACGACATTAACAAAACGAAAGAAGAAGATCCGTTGTACGCGTTAACCCAATTACATCAAGTTCGTTGTTGGGCCAGGAAACTAGCGTCGCTAATCGATCGATCAGCGAGCGAAAACACGCGAACATTATCGATCACCTTGCTTCAAAGCGAGCACAACGATCGAACGTGTGCATTTTCAACGGGAATTCATTTAACGAATCTGGCAAAAACTGGACAGCCACGTGAAGACGGCATAACAAGAATTTCGTGCGATTCAAAAAATTGGGACGAATAAACGATCACAGTTAAGGTTGGAAAGATACGAACTACGAGTCGAGCTCTGCATCTACATCTCTTGATCGATCGCTCTTGAATCTAATCCCTAACGAGGAATTACTTTCGTGTTGCGTGAAACCTTCGATTGAATTTAAAATTAAAACGGAATGGACAACGAACGAAAGTGAAATTTAATATAATTTAATTTAAGTAAAATAATAAAGTAAAACTGGAATTATTGAGAAGTAGAGATAATCATCAATCTGAATGATTACACGTTACTTAATTAATCCTTAATTAAAAGAAACTCGTTGAACTCGTTAAATAAAATATCAACCCTGTTTCACGATATATATATACTTAAATTTCTATAGTATTTATAGAACAGATATACTATGGAAATTTCAGCATGTCTCATTTCGTTGCGATTCTACGTGATAACTAATCTAAATCAAGCATCCATTATCCAGAAGAACGATTGTAAAAACGATTGTTCGACAATTTTGTTATAAACTATGCACGTATATACTTTTTTTTTTTTTTTTTAATCCGAGAAGCAAAATTACGTTAACATTCTACGGAATCGAAGAAACTTCTAAGAAGATTGATTGCTCTTTCTTCGATCGTCAAACTTTTTCAAAATCAATCTCGTTAATCGAAAATATTTATACTCGATTCGACTTCCTCCCCCCCCCCCTTCCCCTCTTGATGATGACGTATTTAAATGATACACACCTACAATATTTGATGGTATTTCGCGCCATCGTCACAATGATTGTTCTTCTACCTGAAAAATTTAACTGTTGGAAGAATTAATCTAATATCATGGTCTTGATACCATTTTCATACCATTCACTGCCTCTCTTCGTGCTCGAACATTCCGTCCTCCGCCGTCTATTCATTACATTCTACATTTTCTATCGAACAATCAAAAGAGAAACAACATTCCGTTTCTTTTCTCTTTTCCTTTTTTTGTTTCGTTTTGTTTCTAAAATTCTAATCGAAAATGGAAGTGGAAAATGGCAAAAGGGGAAAAAAAAAAAAAAAAAAAATCCTAGTCTAAAGATCGGTAACAGGTCCAGACAGTTTGATACCACTGTCGATCATCGACATCCATTCGGGAACCTTCTCCCTGAATGCCGTCACCCCGCCACCATCGTCATCCACGTTACCATCCTCTTCGTCCTCCTCCCTTTCCACTCGATGGTTCCTCCTCCTCCTCCTCTTCTCCCCATCCTCCTCCTCCTCCTTCTCCTCCCCCTCTTCATCCTCCTCGGACGAGGAGGAGACGTTCGTCGCACGTTTCACGTTAGCCAAGCCCGAAACGGTTCCCTGGTCGGTGGCACCGATCATCTTATTATGCAGTATGTCCAGCAGCTTCTCCAGTCTGACAAATGACGAGTCAAGTCACGTTACATGCCTTCGCTCCCCTATCATCCACTACTCGGCCCAAACAAATCTCTGTAATGCTCTCTTTAGAAGCGGCAAAAGCAACAGTGAGATCAGCTGAAAGCCATGCTGCCAGCTAGAAGAACAGAAAAAAAAAAAAAATACACACGACCAAAAGCCGATCGATCGCGGTTTCACCCCACCGTTTGGTCTTTTGCTCGGCCTACGTCTACGCGAGAGGGACTGTACACGGGGCTGTGTGGAATAAAAAAAGTAGAGAGAATGAAAAAACGTAATGAGGGGGAGGGGGGGGAAGAAAAAAAGAAAGATTCCAAGATCTTCGAGGATAGAGACACCGTTCGTTCGTTCGTTCGTTCAATTCGGGGACACTCGATAAATTGCGGGGACATTCGAAAAATCGATCCTATTGAAAAAAGCGTGTCGCGTGTTGGAAACGTACGTATCGACGTTTTTTGAAAACGTGCTCTCGTTACATAAGGGGATTACGTCGATGATCCTTATATCCCCCCGTTTGTCCAACGAATCGGAACTAGAAAATTTTCGAAAGATTTTTCCAACGCTTTTTCCAAAAATGATTTCTCTCTCTCTTTTTTTTTTTGTTTTTTATTTCGTGACAGGAAATAAATCAAAGGTATAAAGTGTAAAATTTCCTCCTCCCCCGTTGCGTAAATACAGTATACGTCGAAATAGAGATACTAGTACGACAACGTCAAACGAGAAGGTTTATCTTTCGACCCTTATTCAACGGGATAGTCTCGATTCATTCGAATGATATACATACACGGCGGAAAAATATAGACTGTATCATACGGAGTCGAAGTTTTTAACGTATTAAGAAAGCTCCTTTCGAATTTAGCAGGATCGTTCCTTGGTCGTCGGTGGCGTTAAACGCGTTTGCCAGCGACAAACAGCCGACCTCTGCAACTGTTTAAACAACGAATTAATTTGTTGTTTGCCGTTGTTGACGGGGATTCTACGGCGGCTGTTTGTCGTGGAAATTGTAGAAGAAAGAAAATATCAATTTTGTGCGCGCCCGCGCAAACACGCAACGCGAGCGCCGGCTTGAAAACATTAAATTAATATAATATTTGATCATTTATTAAATTGCCGTGTACAAACTCCATACATCGAAACGGGAGGGGGAGGGAGGAAGAGCGGGTGAGCGAGCGAAAAAGAGAGATAGAGAGAGAGAGAGAGAATGGGTAGAAGGAAGGGAAAAATGGAGAAACGTGTATCTGTGGCGGCCGTTATTTCCACCGAACGAACGGATCGAAAAGATAAAAATTGACTTTGCTTGTTTAAACTGTACACACCGGGACATTTTTATGATGTTTGAGCGAAACGGTGGAATACAACGAGTATAATCGATAATGATACGTTGATTCTTTCGATCTCGTCCTCGAATCTATCGGGGGTGGGGGTGGGAGGGGAAATCCGTTTTATTTTTTTTTTCCTTCCTTCCTTCCTTTTTTTTTTTTTTTTTCCCCCCTTTTATTTTCTTTTCGAACAGGGATAACGCGTTGAACGCGTTGATGATCTTTTGAAAATTTATAACGAGGAGATTAACATTGGCACCTGTCGAAGAGATTGGAAAAAAAAAAAAAAAGACGTTGGAACGTTGACGTTGGAATCTCGCTCTAGTCAGTCCTTCTTTTTATCGTCCAAAGTTATAACTATAACTAAAAAGAATGTTTCTATATATAAACAATATAATAATAAACGAGATTATTTACTTATAGAGAAATAAATATAGAAAAGAGACTTTTGATTTTTCGTCGAATAAAAAATTCTAGGGATCGATTTAAAAAAACAACGTCGTAACAAGAGTTAAAATTTGTAAGAAGAAAAAAATTAATTGAGTCAAAAAGATAAAATCGTTAAAAGAAAAAAAATATATATATCTAAATATAAAAATACACGCAACGAGAGTAAAAATTTGAGGAAATCGCGGTAAAATTAAAAGTGAAAATCGGAAATTAAAACGCATGCTACGCAACAAGCTCAAAAGCCATGCCAACGTGGACATAATTTACGCTGTTACCTACTTACCACATAATTAACTAATTACAACTAATTACAACAATAACAACGTGAAGTGAAACTGAAAGAATTTCCAAGTTCTAAAGAAAAAAAAAGGAAAAAGACATACCATATATCTTTCAACAATTTTGTTTAACAACGAGAACATTTTAAACTTAATTGCTTCTTTCGTTGTCACTTCGGATAAAACCGATAAAAAGTACGAAAAAAAAAAAAAAAAGAAGTAAAAGAAGAAGGAGATAAGCGATGAAAATACAAAAATGGATAAACGAAGAGATCTTTGACGACAGAGATTTCTTCTTCTTCTTCTTCTTCGTAAAAAAAAAAAAAAAAAAATCGCAAAATACAAACTCTCTTCCACGTACGTCGCGAATACTTTGGACAAAAAGAGAGAAAAATAATTTTCGCACGATCTTCTTAAACTCGGGTATTCCGCTTACTCGAGACTCGATTCGACCTTCGAAGACGAAACGAAAGATCAGCCGAGGGAAAGCTCGGTCGTTGATGTATAAATCCTAGTCGAGGAAGACGTGGAACGCGACGCGGAACGAGCAAAACGAAGAATAGCTACGAAGAGAGGCAGAGACAAATACAGAAAGAGAGAGAGAGAGAGAGAGAGAGAGAGAAGGAGCGAAAGAACGATAGACCTACGTGCTATTCGACATGTACATAGTAGTAGCCTCTAGCAAGCCCTTGAAGCCCCCCTTGCTCAACGGCGATCGTTGGTTCGCGTTTGATTGGCAGGGGCCCCGCGCGTACGTAGCCTAAATGTAGGCGGTGGTGTAGGTAGCGCGTGAAGGTGCTGTCAGGACTCTGGAGGTCAGGATTCCCGTCGAGCAGAGATCTTTCGGCACGAAGGAGCCACCACCGACTACGGCCACTTCCGGGATCTCGGTGATGGCTCGGCTCGTTTCGTCGCCGTCGACGTCGTCGTCGCCGCCATCGAGACAACCATCCCGATCTTCCTTGCCCTTGCTCACCGTTCTCCTCGCGTCTCTCCCCCCCATCTCGTTCCTCTCCGCCACCTTGTCCGCCTCGCTCAACCATCTCCTCGACGCCAAGCCACCCCTCTTCTTCCTCCCCGACTTCTTCCATCCCCCTCGCTGATGCTGCTGCTGCTGATGATGATTATTATTATTATTGCTGTTGTTACCGCGCCCCGATTCCTCCTCTTTCCTCGTCGCTTTCGCTCTCTTCGTCTCCTGATTCTTCTTCGTGCAATCTAACGCCTCGTCGTCCTCGTCGTTCCTTCCTTTCGTCGTATTCTTCTCTTCCTCCACGCTCTTCCCATCCTCCTCCTCCTCCTCCTCCTCCTTCTTCTTCTCGACTCGATCTCGCTCCACCTTGCTCCCACCTCCCCCCAACGAGGAAAATTCCGAACTGCTGGTAGCGTTACTACTCTCTTCCAAACAGGTGGCCATTATTAAGGAAGAGGATGGATCGTCGATGCTCGAAACGATCGTCGGGCCCTGATCCTTGTCCAACGGGCAAGAGGAGGTTGCGACGGGGTTGGTGGTATCCGTGGTGCTACAATCAGCGGTTCGATAAACGATCGGATTGTCCGGGACGAAATGGTGGTGAGCCAGATCCGTGTTGTTTCGGGAACGCAGTAACGAGGCGAGGTGTTGGGGGACCAAGGACATCGACGACGATGTCGATGACGATGGCGGTGGAGGGATGAGGCTAGAGGTGTCGGATAGAGCGGTACGCACGGGGGTGCTGGTTACGTAGGATTGCGTAGTATGGAAAGTAGCGACAGGCTGCGAGGCTGATGCTGCGTTTACGCACTTTGCCACGTGACTCTCGGCCAGACACTTGGACGCCCGGGCCTCCTGCAGCTCCCGTCTCAGCGCCAGAGTTTCTTCCTCGAACGCGGCGATCTCGCGGCCTTCGTTGCTACGTGCCAATCAACACACAATTTCCACCATGTATTTTATATACAGTGCGTATATCGTCAGGGATCGCATCTCTCGATCAGCACGGTGCAATGCTTTTGCCAATATTCTTGCGTGTGGATATGCCGTTCGGGTATGTTTGGCATGCGGACCCGAACGCGTGCGAGGTTTAAAAGTGCGCAATAGGGAGGGGGGAGACGGTGAGAGAGGAAGAGAGAGAGAGAGAGAGAGAGAGAGAAAGCTTGGATGAACTTTTCCAATGTGAATCTCGATTGGGAAAAAACTCGCGAGAAAAAGGATTATTGGGTGGTGATATTATTGGTTGGTGATTTCGAGCGATTCTCGATAGTGCTGGTGAGTATCTTTTTTAAAATCTTTTAAAAAAGTTGCGGCTGGAATGGATGCTTGGAAATGGTTTTGGAATCGCGTTTTTCTCGCGAGTATTGTTGAGTATTGTCGTGTGTCGCGTATTGCGTACTCGAGAACAGCGAAAGTTATTTTAGCGGTTAGCGGTTTTTTTTTTGGATGCCGAACAGGATTGGCATCGACAGGATTAAAGCTCTTAATGATTTTTTTTAGTTTGATCGTAGCTAAAATGGTTAAATGTGTGCGTGTATGTGTGTGTGTGTATGTGGGTGTGAGATAGGTATTTTGCGAAGAGATCGAGAATAGATGCATGCTGTGTTATTAAGGTAAGATTATTTGAATAATAATAATAATAATAATAATGGAGAAATCTGAGATTTCCTGAAGTTATAAGTTGAAAAGATATTATATAATTATCTCTAATCGAAAGAAATTCATGAATAAAAAAATATGTAAATGAGTAAAAAGAAATTTTGTCGATGAAATTGTTCTAATTATGAAATTCTATATTCATTCATTCATAATTGAATATTGATAAAAATCCCGTACGTAATTCTCTAATCGACATGTTATTTTACAAAATTTTAACTTTGTGATAATTTACAAAATTTACAAAATTACGTGAATTCAATTCTTGTGATTAGTGCGATATGTGTAAGAAAAAAAAAAAAAAAAAGAAAAAAGAAAAAAAAAGAATGAAAAAAAAGAAGGAATAAAAGAATTTACAATTACAAAAGAAACGGTGAAGAAGTATCAAAGTTTGTTACGTGAGAAACGTGTGCAAAACGATCATGCGAAAGCAATAAATAATAGGTACTCACTTTGCATTCAGCTTCAACATTGCCACTTCCTCCTCCAATTTTGCTATTCTTCTGTCGCTTTCCTCCTTTTCTTCCGTTAATTTTATTATTCGATTCTGAAAAGGATCAAAGGGATTTATTTTATTTCCAAAGGAAATAAATTACGATATATACGATCAAGATTTTAATCGAGATAAGAAGGATAATTATAAGTTGGAAGAAAATTCGTTCATCGGAAAAAAAAAAAAGAAAAAAAAAACGAGGATAGGAATAAAAGATAAGGGAGACAATATCATTGAGCGCAGATAAGATGGCTCGACTCGAGTTTCGAAAGAAATCAAACAATTTACATAGCGGGCTGCAATTTTTCAAACGAGATAACGACGTTTCACCGACTTGCCAAGACTTGCCTCAATAATACAACGTAAAAAATATATTCTCACCTCGAATCTTTTTCATCTCCCTGTTTCTGCTTTGAAGAATTTTGCAAAAAAGAAAAAGAAAAATTTAAGCACATACCCTGTGTTATTTCCGTTACGTTATTTCGAAACGAAAATGGCGGCGCGAGGAAGAGGAAGGTTCCGCGGGGACGGGTGAAACGAGCACTTGGACCGCGTGAAAACGCGTGGAAAAACGCGGCGAGCATGGGAGAAGAGATATACATAGTGAAAAGTGGAAGGTCCCGGAGGTTCAATTACGAAGATTGGCAACGCGACGCGACGAGGAGAGGCGAGTATGACGCGGATGGCCATCGCTTCGGTTGATGAGGCTAATGGATGGTTGAAACCCGAGAAGGCAGAAGAGGGAAAAAGAGGGGGAGGAAAGAGGCCAAGGGAGAGGCCGTGACAGCCGCTAAGTGCCTCATCCTTCACCCTTCCTCCTCCCAACGCGTAGAAAAATCCTTCCTTCTCTATCTTCCTTCCACCCACCCCCTCCATAACTGCCACCCTCATGTGAAACCTAATCATTTTTACCAAGCGTCACGGATATTTCGTATTACGTCTACATTAGGTTCTCCGGTATCAGTCTGCCTTTTTATCGAAACCACGCTGCTGCTGCTGCCTTTCGATGAGATCAATTAGGGGATGAAGTCGTTTTTTTTTTTTTTTCGAAGCAAATAGATCCAATTAGAATCCAAGTTTTTTAATTTCGTTTCTTTCGATCTGATTGGATTTTTAGGAGTGAACGAGTTTTTGTTGCTGTATTTTTTAAAATTGTATGCAAAATTGTACGTGACTCTTTTTCAAACAGAATATTCTTGTTTCTTCTCTAAATATTTGAGAACGGGGATTTACTTCGGTAATTTTGATTGATCCCCTTTCTAAGAAGAAAACTAACTAATTAAATGAGAATATAAATTTTGATTCTAACGCGAAGAAGAATGATTAAATATTCCTCTTCAAGAACAACAATCGACGTCTTGAACGCTAGTTTCAATGAAAAAATCCATATTGAACGACTTTCTGTGAAAAATTTCTCGAGCACAAAGAACTAATTAAATTACGAATTGTTCTCATTGAATCCATTAATGGATATGAATATGAATATATTCTTTTCTACTATGTGGTCGATATAAATATTATAGGAGAAACAAGGAAGCTTATATTTAAATAGTATGAAACTGTATAAAAGTTCCAATGTAAACATACATAAATAATCGAAGAGAAAAAGAGAGGGATCGAGAAACGCGTGCAGGCAAAAGAATTTGATCGATGAAAATTCGCGTACAGACGATAATCGAGAAAGGGAAAGAAAGGAAAAATGGGGGTAGAGGGAAAAGGGAGAAGCGCGGATCACCTGGCCGTCCTAATCAAACAGAACGTACGAATGCTACGCAAACAATATGTCCATGACCATGCCAGTGGAAATGCCGAAAGCGTTGGTCGGAGCGGCATATTACTGTAGCCTAGCCTAGCAAAGTCGAGAGAGAATGAGAAAAAGTGGATTCTTTCTTTCTCTCTTTTCTGTCTCTCTATACGTTTTGTTTTCACTTCCCACGTTTTCTATCTGCCGAACTTTTACGCTTCGAACTTCCTGCCTCTTTTCCACTAAATGAATTTTTTCTACAAACTTATCGACTAATCGAGAAAACTGATATAACGATGACACATTCTGCTCACTTGTGGAAAACTTTTATGTTGTCTCTCAACAACTATTATGAATCAGTGTTTAATAACAATAACGATGTAAATCATTGAATGTATTGAACGTAAATTGTTTAGAATAGCATTTGTCCTTCTTTTTATTTAATTGTTGAATTGATAGATAGAGAATTGATTTAAATTGTGTGTATGAAAATATAAAATTAATACTTACGTTTAAATTTGCCACTTCTAACGACCTTTGGTTTAGTTTTTCCTCCATCATAGATTTTACTTTCGAAATCAATCCCTCCTCGCACGTTTTGTTGGCTTGTCTAATTTCGCGAATAAAATCTGAAGGAATTCAAATATTCGTGTTATTTTGTGTACATTGTATTGTGTAACTGTATTATTGTTTGTATTAATATTAACGCAAAACACAAAATTGGATTAATTTAAAAATTCAGAGAGATTCTAGGAATAATCTACTATAACAACTTTTGTTAATATTTACCTGATAACATTCCTGGTTGATAATCTGAAGAGCTGCTATATTTACATTGTGCTAGTTTTGCTTTCATACTGCCTAGTTCCGATTTTGTTTCATTTAATTCTTTGAACAATTGACTATTGCCTTTTTTCAGTTCTGTCATCTGAAAGTAAAATTGTACGATTATTAATATATATCTGTTACATTTTAAATATATATAACTTGTATATCCACCTGTTCGATAAGAGATAAGACAAGTTTATTGCTACGTCCAACTGTAGTAATGGAGCTTCCACTATCAATGCTATCAGAATCTTCGCTCTGAGTTTGAATCGGAGCTTCTGCAGATCCAAGACCAGGATCCGAGTACCTTCGATGCTCTGAATTTGGCTCATCCCCATTTATTTCATTATTCTTGTTACCGGTAGGTGGCAAGCTTGCGTAATCTCCATTTTGATAATTAATAGGCACGGAAGATTCTACTCCATTTTCTTGTAAACTTGAGTAACCATTTCCCATAGAATTCATACTCAAATTCATTGGAAAATTTTGATTACAATGCCGTCTAGGTCTACCATGAACGGTTCTAATGCCAGAAAACGGTACTGGTTGATATAGCCTATACATGGTTGGAAGTGAAACAGGTTCCATGGTATATGTCATGGGCATCTGTGTATAACCGCACATGCTAGGATCGGATGTTGTTGTAAAAAGACGCTGTCCATTGTTCGAAAAGTTTTGTTGTACATTGGACTGCCATAATAAATGTTGATACTCCATTCCAGGTACCATGTCGTTATTTTGATTGTTTTGCATGTTATTCATCCATAAACCAAGTATGTTATTTTTTTTACTGGATCTTTTCTTATTTTTCTTAGAATGACTAGAGATATCCTCACGATACCCTGACCTAGATGTATCCAATTTGCTAAAAATTTGTGACATTAAAATTAAAGACATTAACGATTATGAATCGAACGAAATATCACGACGTACCTTTTATCCATTTTTACGGACGACATACACCGTGTCAGAGGTTAGTCGAAGATCAACACTCGTAGTATACGTGACATGGAGATTCGATCAGATATCGTACCGTAATGCGTACGCAGAAATATTGATATCTTGATTTTTTATAAACTTAACTTAGTAATATCGTAGTAATAGTAAATACGGACGGTAAACACTCGACTCACTCTGTCCTATTCAGAATCAGTGGTTATCACTTTGCGGCTGATTGGTTGAATGAATCCCTACTCTTTCCTAACTGCAAAACGTAATTGCTTGTATCACAAACGATGTACAAGATATACGTTTAATGGTACTTTGTGTCCTACGTTTTAAAATACTGATCGTGTAAAAAATCATATATCGGAACCGTCTTTTAAGCTCATAAATTATGTAGAACAAGTATAGACAGAGAGAGGAAATAGTGAGAGAAGGATAAAGATAGGGTAAAAATATTGAAATCAACGCCATCTTCAGAGTGCCGCAAATAAAACTCAATAAAGAAAGGATAAAAGATAGAGGGAGAAAGATAGAGATAGGATAAGAATTAACCTTTAGCTCCATCTCTTGAGCGTGAGAAATATTTCATGTTGAGCATCTTTCAAAGAGATGACGCTACTAGTTAAGTACTTATGTAGAAATTTCTTTCGTATTCAAGAGATGACACTAACGATTAATTCTTGCCCTATCTCTTTTTCCTTTTATTTTTTGTTCTTTCTTTATTGAGTTTCATTTAGAGCGGCACTCTAAAGATGGCGCTGATTTCAATATTTTTATCTTACCTCTGTCCTTTTCTCGCTTTTTCCTCTCCTTTTCTACATTTGTTTTACAAATTATAACATAAAATATGAACACTTGTGACAATCTATGGATCAAAAAGATTTAAGATTTTTTTTTAATAAAAATAAAAAAGAGATAACAGTTTGCATATTTTTATATATTGTACATATATTTTACATATACATCTGTATTTATATACTTTGATTACTGCATTTATATATTTTTTATTTTTTCATATATCTTTTTTTATAAAATGTATATATTTCTAATTTTATATGGTGCCCAAATTTTGTTTACTACAAATATATGTACATATATATATATTGTATAAATACGAATACCGCCTTTGACGTTAGACATTGTACGCATGCGCCATAGTAGTTCTTCCAAGCTTCAAGTGACGTGGCTTCAATGACGGCACGAGTTGTACTGTTACGGTGAAGTAGTGTCCTTTTAATTCAATTGTAAAATAATGCTGTAATTATGAGAACTTGATAGTAAAGATTACTTAAAATTATCTCAAGCTTATAATTAAAAGTACACGATAGTCATCGTTGACTTAATTAGGTATGTTTAACCTAAAATCATTTATTATACATTCTTTACACTTGTCACATATTTAAAAATTATATGAATATTAAGAATTAAAGTTGAATGTTATTTTTATTATTTGATATTTCTTGATTACAGCAACATGACTACTTATGAAGATTTCATTCAACAAAATGAAGACCGTGATGGAATACGTATTACTTGGAATGTTTGGCCCTCATCACGTGTAGATGCCACTAGACTTGTTGTGCCCTTAGGAACACTTTATCAACCGATCAAAGAAAGGCCAGATCTTCCACCAATACAATATGATCCTGTTCTTTGTACAAGATCTACATGTAGAGCAATTTTAAATCCATTATGCCAAGTCGATTACCGTGCTAAATTATGGGTGTGCAATCTATGCTTTCAAAGAAATCCTGTAAGAATTAAATCATATTGATTATAAAATTAAATATAATTATCTTGTAATAAAATAATATTTGATATGTAATATATTTTTAGTTTCCTCCACAATATGCTGCTATTTCAGAACAACATCAACCAGCTGAATTAATTCCAAAGTTTTCAACTATTGAATATACCATAATGGTAAACAATATTTATATCAAAATAAAATATTATTTTTATTAATCTATTATATATTAATTATTATTATTTTTGAATAGAGAGCACAATGTTTACCACCCATTTTCTTACTAGTTGTGGATACATGTATGGATGACGAAGAATTAGGTTCTCTCAAAGATTCTTTACAAATGTCACTTTCTTTACTTCCACCTAATGCTCTAATTGGTCTTATTACATTTGGAAGAATGGTACAAGTACATGAATTAAGTTGTGAAGGATGCAGTAAAAGTTATGTTTTTCGTGGTACTAAAGATTTACAACCAAAACAGGTTCAAGACATGCTAGGTATATTTTTATAATAAAATATAACTATATAGAATAGATATATATTGTCATAACTTATAGGTATAGGTCGGCCAATACCAGGTCAAAATCCAAATCAACAAAGAGGACCTGGTGGACAACCATTACCAGCAGCAAATCGTTTTTTACAACCTGTACATAAATGTGATATGAGTTTAACAGATCTTTTGGGAGAACTTCAACGAGATCCATGGCCAGTCGGGCCAGGAAAACGTCCATTACGATCGACGGGTGTCGCACTAGCCGTTGCTACCGGTCTTTTGGAAGCCAGTTATGCTAACACAGGAGCCAGGTATGTGTTTCGATTATAAATTTTTTATTCAAACATTTTGAATAAAAATATACGTTATTATTTTTAGGATAATGCTATTTGTGGGTGGACCTTGTTCTCAAGGACCTGGTCAAGTCGTAACGGATGACTTACGGCAACCTATTAGATCGCATCATGATATTCAAAAAGATAACGCTAAACATATGAAAAAGGCAACTAAACACTATGATTCTCTCGCGTCACGTGCTGCAACAAACGGTCATATAATAGATATCTATTCGTGCGCTCTCGATCAAACCGGTCTATTAGAAATGAGACAATGTTGCAATTCAACTGGTGGTCACATGCTTATGGGAGATTCTTTCAATTCTTCTCTATTCAAGCAAACATTCCAACGTGTGTTTGCTAAAGATCATAAAGGCGATTTGAAAATGGCATTTAATGCAACATTGGAAGTGAAAACGTCACGAGAAATTAAAGTTTCCGGTGCGATCGGGCCTTGCGTATCTCTAGGGGTAAAAGGATCAAGTGTTGGAGAACAAGAAGTAGGATTAGGTGGTACATGCCAGTGGAAATTCTGTTCCCTTACACCTTCTACTACTACAGCATTATTTTTTGAAGTTGTCAATCAACATACGGCACCAATTCCTCAAGGTGGAAGAGGTTGTATTCAATTTATCACACAGTATCAACATAGTAGCGGTCAACGAAGAATCAGAGTTACTACAATTGCTAGAAAGTATGTTAATATATTTATTAAATTTTTGTTATTGTTAATTTTTATTATTTTTTAATCACAATAATTTTGATTATAGTTGGGCAGATGCATCGACATCTTTACATCATATAAGTGCCGGATTTGATCAAGAAGCAGCCGCTGTTCTCATGTCGCGTTTAGCTGTATTTAGGGCAGAAAGTGACGATGGACCAGATGTTTTAAGATGGGTCGATCGTATGCTTATTAGATTAGTTTGTATCTTTTACTAAATTTAACATTTAATATAATATATATAATATTTCTAACATTAAATATTTCTTTTATAGTGCCAGAAATTTGGGGAATACACAAAAGATGATCCAAATAGTTTTAGGCTTGCAGAAAACTTTTCTTTATATCCTCAATTTATGTATCATTTGCGTAGATCGCAATTTCTACAAGTATTTAATAATTCTCCCGATGAAACTAGTTTTTATAGGTTAGCCATTATATTTTCATGTTTCAATCAATTGAAATATTATTACTAATTAAAATTTTAAATATTATAGGCATATGCTCATGCGAGAAGATTTAACAAATTCTTTGATAATGGTACAACCAATTTTGTACAGTTATGGATTTAGTGGTCCTCCGGAACCAGTTTTATTAGATACATCATCTATTCAGCCAGATAGAATTTTATTGATGGATACTTTCTTCCAAATCCTTATATTCCATGGAGAGGTAGTTATTTATCATTGTTTATAAATAATAATGTGCTTGCAATATATATATATTAATTTATTACAGACTATTGCACAATGGCGTCAATTAAAATATCAAGATTTGCCAGAATATGAAAATTTCCGACAATTATTGGCAGCACCTGTTGATGATGCTGCTGAAATATTAGCCGAACGGTTTCCTGCACCTAGATATATCGATACTGAACAAGGTGGTTCACAAGCAAGGTTTTTATTGAGCAAAGTGAATCCAAGTCAAACTCATAACAATATGTATGCTTATGGAGCGGTAAGTGCATTATTTAATATTTTTATTCTTAATAATACAACATTTTCAACATCAAATTTATTCATATTAGATTATTTTATTTATTTTTCATTTTCAACGAATTAAACATTTTAATCAACCATATGTAATTAATAATCTTTTCATGTCATCGTGATCCTGCAACCAGGGGATGCCGATACCCAGTGGGGTGTGTTTTACATTCATTTGATAATTATATTTTTTTTCTTTATATTTGCTTTTATTGCTTTGGTAATGGAATTAGTGGGGAAAATTTAGAAATTTAAATAGTTAATATTTCTTGTCTATACAATAAAATATTTTTTAACAATAGTAAAAAGTAACTAACAAATATTAACTATTACTCCAAAACTATCACTATAAAAATATCGATATTAAATCGTTTTAAATTATCTCACGTTATTTAACACAATTTCACTATATAAGGCAAGCATAAAATTCTACACACTTTAACAATTTTTTGCAACAGTATTATCACAATTCACTGGTGGTTGGCATCAAAAAAATCTTTGTTCACAAAATACATTTTTATGAATTATAATTAACTTTAATCTATTTATTTATTTATTGGTTTAGCAATAAAATTTATGCTTCTCTTCATTTTATTGATTATTAATTCTAATTTTTAATTAATTTTTATTGTAATTTAGGAAAGTGGAGCGCCTGTCTTAACTGATGATGTCAGTTTACAAGTATTCATGGAGCATTTAAAAAAATTAGCTGTGTCATCCACAGCTTAAATTATTATGAAAATACAATAAATATTCCTCATTGTTTTGCATATGCAAATTTTAATGCTTTGGAATATAATGAGGTACCGATAGTTACAATCTATTAAGAAAGATAAAATAAATGCAGTAAGAATTTTCATTATAACGAGAATGTATGATTAATTAAATATAATTCCTCAATATTTTTTTTGAAGTCAAGATATAATTCATGTACAAATAAAATACATAGTATTCGTGTAATACATATTTTACATTCATGTTTCCCATTTTTTTAATGTGTCATCAATAGCATAACTTATTTTCCAATAGTGCTTGTTTATAGTAAATGTTATCATATTTTTTTTTTTTTGGAAAATGTAAGCAGTATAACAAGACAAATAATAAATTAAATGTTGTAAACTGTAGGTTAACAAAATCTGTAATAACTGTGGAATTTATATATATACTATAAATCGTAAAAACATATAATTGTATCATTTTTTATTAATTAAAATTACAGCTGTTTTAATAACAGTTTTAAAAAAAAGGAAATTTACTATCTTACCTTTCATTGTATCATTAAATACTGAACATAACTTCAACTTTTTTTCATGTAAAATAAATGAAGATACATAAGAAAAAAAGAATTGTTATATTCATTATTATTATTATAAATTATAATAAATTTTAATATATATGCCCAACACATCAGCAAATTGTGCATTATTTAAAGAAAAAAATAAATTAACTAAGAAATCGTATAGACATTTTTTGTTCTACATCTGTCCTCTCTAATGCTTTACAAAACTCTTCAAATGAAATCATTCCATCACCATTTTCATCAGCCTCTACTATAGTTCTTTCCGCAATACTAGTTAACTGTTCCTCGCTAAAATAAATGAGATATTTTTAGATGGATTAAAAAATAAGCAAATTATATAAATTATTTAAATTTATTTTATTTTTAAATAATAAATTAAATTATTTTTGTTACCTAATATTTGCACCAACCATCATATGCAAAATAGCTAGTAGTTCATCTTTCGATATTAAATCATCATTATCCAAATCATACATTTTGAAGGCAACTGAAATATAAACAAATATAAAATAACTTTTAAAACTTCTTTTGATTTTATTTTATTATTAACTTACATTTTAATTTCTCTTGTCTAGAATTTAATCTATTAGGACTATTTTTTTTAATGGGTCTGAAGTGAGCCAGCACTTGCATAAATTGTAAGAAATTCACTCTATCATTACCACTTTCATCAAAGAAAGCATTTACAATTCTATCACCAAGAGGATTTATTGCCAATTCTGGAATTCTAAGGAAATCTTCTCTACTAAGAGTTCCACAATCTCCACGATCAAGACTTGTAAAACGACTATATAAACGTTCAATCTGATTTGGTGTAACTATAACACAAAACAAGAATTTAATCAATAAATATATTATTATTGCATTTTAGGTAAATATTATGTATATTAATAGTTAAATAAATATTCTCAAATATAAAATAAATATAGTAAAAAATATATATGATCATTATAAATTTCATAATACGAAATATAATATATAAAATATATTATAAATTAATAATTAAATATTATAGATTATATTTTAAACAGTAACAAATTTGAATGTTTTTTTGAAATAATGTATTTTATAAATAAAACTTACATCCAGTTGCTTCTTGGATTTGTGCTATTTCTTCTTCGCGTAGAAGAAGGCTAGATCTATTACCCATATTTTTTTTTATGTAATTAAAATATTTTTAATAAAATAATTTAATAATTTTAACTTAATCTAAATATATTAATTCATATTTAATTTCTTTATTTCAACATGTACACTTTTATATATGATATCCTAACATTTGACAAATAATCACAAGTGTCAAAGGTTACTGATGAAAAAAAATCTCAAGACTGATATACAATATGTTATTCCAGTAGACAAATTTCATATATACTTAACATTAATATATTATGCTCAAATAACTTTTTAAAGTCATTTTATTTAAAAAAAAAAATATTTGATACAATATTTTTTGCAATTATTTCCAATATATTATAAATTTAATAATAATATTACAAATATAACAAATGTTATAACAAAATTTCGTACCAAAATTGAAATAAAAAAAATTAAATTTTGTATTCTAAAAATTCTATTAATTATTATACAGTTTCCACTATTATATTCCCTAGTATAGGGATTTATGCACAAATATTATTATATAAAGAACTCGAAATGATTTTATATGCATTTATTTTATGTAACATCATTCATTAATATTTTTTTTCGCTATTTGATCTTTATTTTTCATTTAATGAAAATTCATTATATTAAATAAAAAAAATTTTTATTTAAACATTCATTTTTTATATAGGAAATTATTATACGATTTCACATGAACTATTATAAATTATTATGTAAATTGTTTAAATATTGTTTCAAATTTAATTAATATTACTGTTAATATTATTTCACAACATTTTTTTCAAGTTTAAAAGATTATATATTCGTGCTATGACTTTATAATTCCAACATCAGTGATCAGGAAGTGACGTTCGTATAGCATAGTGTCCACGTAGCGCCTCAGCTTCTGACGAGCGTAGTTTTTCGTACGTCAAATATAACAGTTTGTGAAGCGTTCTTCATTTATACGCATTGTGAGTACTGTGTTTTAAAGAAAAATTTTTTAATCTTTTCAAACAAAGTTAAGAAAAAAATTAACAACGCATTAATGGACAATTTTTGTAACCTATAAGTTATTTTCTGTTATTATCGAGTCCAAAAATTAGTATGTTTATTTTTTTTTAATTGAAGTGATATATATCAATTTTTTAGATATACTATAAGTTTAAAAGCACATGTAATTTTGCACACCGCTCGTATAAAATTTTACACGAATTCTATCAGTTCTAATTATAAAAATTAAATATAAATGTTTGTGGTATGTCGATATAAACTTCATTACACGAATATTTTATTTTCAGTTACACAAGTACAATGGATCAAGTGAAGAAACTTACCGAACCTGGACGTCAATTTGCGAAAGATAGTATTCGTCTTATTAAACGATGCACAAAACCTGATAGGAAGGGTAAGTTTATAATAAATGATTATTTTCTGAATTTTGTTTTATTCTAACTTGTTGTTTGGTGATTTTTAGAATTTCAGAAAATTGCCATTGCCACTGCCATTGGTTTTTGCATAATGGGTTTTATAGGATTCTTTGTCAAATTAATTCATATTCCAATTAATAACATTATTGTGTAAGTGAATTTGATTATATATTATTAATGTGTAGTTATCTTTAAATAATTATATTGATATGTTATTTGTATTTTTCAGGGGTTCATAAACTTATCGAATAAGTATATTTAAGGTTTAATAAGATTATATTTCCTTCCCTCCTTCCAAAGTATCTTTATTTATAAAATGAAATTATGAATTTTGTTTTGAATTGATTGTGACTGAGATATGAGAATGTAATATTAATATTGAATTCTATAATAAAATGTGTGTGTAATATTTGTTGATAGTACATTTTTTCAATATTTACATTTTCATTTTTAAATTTATAAAATGATTGTAAATAAAAATAAAGAATAGATAATTAGTATATATTGAAGGCACTTTTATTTAAAGAATAAAATTTTTCTTTAGGTTACAACGATAAAAATTTTGTCAGCCATTTTTCTAATTTCAATTTAATGTATTCTTTCTAAAGAAAAATAGCTGTCGCATGGAAAACCATGGCCAGGTACTCAGTAATAAAAGACAATAGTACGATTTTGTTACAATGAATAAAATCTTATATATTGTTTACTATTTTGTTGTTGAAATTATTCTGTATTTATTCTCTAGAAAAACTTTGTTTTTAATACACTTTGCTAAAAAGACAACGAACCTATGGCCAGATACGATAAGCGAGTGTATCTGGAATTTTAATAATGGCAGTATGTATTGGATAGAGCAAACATAATTATATCAAAATAAATTCTATCTTTTATTTTTAAAGAACCATCAATTTTATATCTAATTTTTTTTATTTAAAAAATTTTTTCGAATATTCCATAAACACGATCGGAATATTTTTTACTTAAAATAAAATGCAATACTTTTAAAGAATTTGCATATTAAAATTTATTGCGCATTTTTAGCATGTCAATAATATTATCTTTTTGGTTCCTCTTCTCAATATGTTAAAGATAGAAAAAATTTGTATATAAATATAAACTTTGTTTCAATACATTTGATATACTATTACTTTCAGAACTTTGCATTAGTAAATAGACATCGATAATATATATTTAACATGTGTATTAAACTATTAAATACTCTCTTCGGGCAACTTAATAAAATTTATATAAAAAGCAAATATATATATAAATATATATATATATATATTTTTATATATATATATTTAATGTATGTATATGTATAGCACCACACGTATGTGACTATTACGTGTTCTTCCTGCATGTTAAAGAAAAAACATTCTTAATGCTTGTGCACGCTTTTTAATCTCTTGCCAGAAGAATAAAAGGAAGACTTTATCTCACTTCACACATTTTATGAAGTGCAAGAAAAATCTTTTCCTTCGTTATATCAATCGGCGGTAACATTCCAAATGAATAAAAAGTATCTTTTAATCCATGGATTAGAAAAAAAGCGTTTCACTATTAATCGTAACGTTCGGCTAAATATTAAACTAGCTTCTGTAAATTGCAGAACGCGTAAGCGTAGCCCAAAGTGCGTTTATTAATTTCTTTCCACCGATATAATCTTTTCATAAAAATAAAAATATTCTCTGATCGATATTATCTGATGGTTCTTTGGCATCCTTGTCGCTATTACTTCGTGTATTAAAAAATTTCAACGATCACATGATCAGAGTTACAATATAAAAGAAAAATTAAAAAATAAAATTTTTTCGTGCAAACGCACCGAAGAAGGGTAACTACCCACAAAATTGAGGTATGTCGTCGGTCATTGTCATTAATCGTCATGTATATATATCATGTGTTTGTTAATTGTAATGACGCGTATGTGTTTGACATGTGCGTGTCTGCGAGTGTATACGTATATAATAATATATGTAATCTGTATAAAATATGCACATTTCACAGTATTAAATATATCGTTACGATTGCTCGTATAATTATAAGTATCCTTTGAGAACGCGTCACATAGCGTACACGTCCCAATGTACGAGAGATAGTCGTAATCAATATCAGAAGACTTATTATATGTTGAGTTATACAAATTATACTTTTTTTTCTCACTGGTAAATCGAGAAAAGGCGGCCGCATAAAAAATAATCGACATCTGATGCGAACCGCCATTTGTAAAAGAAATTCTCGATTTTTACTTAAAATAACGAAACACCTTTGCAATGCTCGACTATTTTTTATGATTATCTTTAAATTTTCGTAAATATTTTTTAATACAGAAATTAATACGAATTAAAATAAAATAAAAATTTTTTTTGTTCTTTTTCTCTTTGTTTTCTTTTAAAATTCATATTGCATCAACATATTAATACTAATAAATCGAGTATCGCAAAAGTAATTCGTTTCTATCTTATATTTATTGATTACATTAATTATATTTTAGAATGTCACAGTATTTATTTTCAAGGAATTGGTTACTTACTTTCAAGAAAGGGTTATTCTTAAGGAATGTCTTCAAGCGTTCTACATCGAACGTTTCGAGTGCAAAGGGATGTGTTAAGAAATAGAAGGAAAAAAGAAGAAAGAATAGGATGAAAAGGAGAAATAGGAGCGCGTTGTTATTAAAGTATAATCAACTTACAAGCTATAGACTTGCGATTATAAGAAACGGGAGATTCGGTTCACCGGAAGTGTTAAGAATCTTCGAAAGAATCTCAAAAACATACAAAATTCCTAAATTATCTCGACAACGCTTCCATCAATTAAACAGATGTTTCTACTTTCTCGTGTCTTCTTGGAATGCATACAACTGTTTCTTCACCATCAAACAAACATCAGATTCTTAATGGAACCATGTATCATCTTCTTTAATCGGTAAACCAAATCTCCACGGAAACTACTCTTTAAATGGCGCGGTAGGCATTGTTACAACGTTGATAAAGCTACTAAACCGTACAACCTGCATCCGAGGTTGGTACGAATGGACTTCCTTGTCGATAAAAGTCAGCTTCATACTCTTCCACTTTTACCGGATATTCCGTCACACAATTCTGAGGCTGGTTCAATGCTGGTGGGGGCTGCACGAAATTCTCCTGGTAACTGGGTAGCTGCAAAGGTTCTGCAAATTGTTGATACGAATTGTCTGTGCCACCTTGTTTCAGACAAGTCGGTCCATGCAGACTTAGCATGTCTACAAGCCTGCGCCTTTGCGTCTCCAATTCTTGAATCTGCGACTTCAAATCGTGGTTTTGCGTTTCGAGGATTTCTGACTCGTGCACCAAAGTCACTGTTTTTTCACGCTTCTTCAATCGACACTTGGTAGCAGCTATCTTGTTTCGTTCGCGCCTTCTTCGACGCCTCTCCTCATCCTCTGGCGTTAGCTGCAAAAATTATTTAATCAATCTAAAATGTTACGATATTTCTGCAATATAATATGAAAATAATGAATATATATCTTATGGTTTAGCGATTGAATTCTTCTTGATCAGAGCAATAAATAACAGGAAAAAAATTGATTGGAATAAATGTCCGGTTTGACTCGAAAACCCGTGAAATCGATGAAACGACGACTTACAGCGCGAATTGCCGGACATCACGACTGGCTTTATCGTTTAAACGAGAACATTATGTGAAGATTTCTTACTCCACCGCGGTTATTGTTGTTGCCCGCTTCTTCTTCCTCCTCGTCATCCGCACTCCCATCTTCCTTCTTCGTCTTCTTCTTCGTGTCATCCCCGCTTCCGTTGGCTCTTCTTTTCGTTTGTAGCGTCAACTTCAATCCTATAAATATATCAGATATTTAATCACACAAATTGTCATCGAAGATGAGAACAAAAAAACTTTTCGCAATATATATACATGTAGAATATAACTCATTAAAGTAAACTATGATCCATATATAAAAGAAAAATCATCGATTAGATTTGTATTGATATGCAATCGGAAAATTAAATTCTAATGTTTTGTATAAAATGTATCCTTTTCTAGATATAAAAAAGAAATGTTGTGATTAAAATTTTTTCCTTTAAATCATTTTGTAATTTTGTAATAAAAAAAAATATATATATATATATATATTATCAATTTTCTCAACAATTTTTTTTTTTTTTCAGAATACATTAAATCACCGAATAAGAATCACAACTATACTTTTTCCTACCCTTTTTCTCTTCTAAAAGATTCTCCTACCATATATCAGAATCACCATTAAATCCTGGATAACCTTGGATGTATCGCGAGATTCGGGGGGAAAGAAAGAAGAATAGCAAAAAAATCTGCGGAGAGAAGTTGGTAGGATATTATCAAGGCCACCACCGGATGGGTACCTTCTTTAATGAGCTGACTACAGGTGTGCTGAACACTCGGTGGGCTCGGCTCACCGCTGCTAGTCGAATCCGTACGATCCCTGCTCTTCTCGTTCGTGTAGCCCTCGAAGGGATTGGTCATGGCGATGAGGGAGTTTACGATTTCCGGTGTCCTTGGTGTGACCTCGGCCGCCGCGACACCGAGAAGACTCGCGGCAGCCGCCGGACTAGGATTCACGTTCACATTCAGGTTGTACATGATCGGTTTAGATTACCATTTAACCTGAAACAAGAACAGAGATTAAGAGTGCGGATGTGCGGTTGATAGTTCGAGTTGGTTGGATGTGAATTAATATCTCTTTGCTCTTTACATTCGAGTTTCGTTGTTGCGCTGCGGAGAGAACACTTTTCAGAATTATTTTGTATCAAGTAATCACGTATCTTTATTAAATAATTTTTTTTAAAAATTTACTTTACTTTTGTCTCGGTAAATTTTTTTTGAACAGATTCTGAAAACTTCCAGCCTTTTTAAAAAATTAAACAGGTTTGATAAAGGATAAAAGAGAATAAATGATAGATGCTATATCTAGAGAATAAGATGTATAGGGATGAAGGTTTTTGGCCGAAGCCCAATAATACATTTCACTTGTATTCTCTGTATTAAAGAGGTCCAGATATTTCTTTGCAATTTAATGTCTATTTTCAAAATTTATTTAAAAATCTTCAAACTGTTTAATGCAAAAGTATTTAAACTGTTTGCGCAAGTTTATTTATCGAAAATTAAAGAGCATAAGTTTAAATTTTTGGAATTGATGACTTTGTAAAGAAATTTGAGTTTTATATCATCAAGCTTTTGAAGTTTATTTGAAACAAATAGAAAATCGGAGCTCTTTCATAAATGTTAGAAGATTTTATCACGTTAATAACTTAGCATCTCATAACGTTAACGATTCTCATCGTTTTTTAAATAATTATTTCCGTTTGGAACAAAAGAAAAACAAGTTGTATCGATCACGCTTCTTCGTGGAATTATTTAATGAGATTGTTCAAGAAAAATAAAAAATAAAAAAAGAAGAGAAAAACAAAAATAAAAATTTTTTCGAAACATTTATACCATTTTTTTCGTCGATTTATCTTCGATCAAACCTATTTAACCAGAATGCACGAAATCAGTTGTCGTTGATAAAAACGAAATTTTTCTTAATCTGCGGCTAAGTTCTCGAGGAATTTCAAATGCCTGATAGCGCCAACATCCTTAATTGCGGTTTTTTCCGGGTATCAAATTGATTGAGGAAGAATAAACGTGATGGAAGTTTGCAGTTATTTTCAAATATTCTTAAATATGTTTTAAATATGTTCGATCGCCACTTAAAAATTTAAATATCTTTCAATATCTTTTTGTTGGATATAATTCGTTGATCCGAGCGTTGAACGAATTAACAAATTTTCTAGGCTATTGAATGATGCTTTAATGCTGATTTATTAAAGTTAACCGGATCTCTGTTCTTTTTATTGTGCATTCTTCTTTCCGGGGAACAAGAAGTTTATTGATACGGCCTTGAAATCGTGGCTATTGAGCTTGAATAAATGCGAGAACAATGTTGAATTCAAATCCGCTGATAGCGAAAACCGGAAACCAAAGATCCTTATCGATTAGTCAGTGTGAGACCAATATTTTAAATATCAAAATGCCACCAGTAATAACATAACGTAACAATTGGTTGGGGAACGATCAAAACAATCGATTATTAATCGTTAAATACGATTAAAAATTATCGAGCGAGGATTAAATATTAAAAAAAAAGAATATACACATTTGGAATTTCCAAATACATCGAAGAATTATACTTCAAACGCGATAAACATCCAAACGTGTATAATTCGAATCTACTTGGTTATATAAAAAAAAAAAAAAAAAAAAAAAGAGAAAAAAGAAGAAAAAAAAAACTCACACAAATTCCAGCACAGGAAGTTCCAAGGCAAAAAAAACAAAAGTTACCATCGCCTTCCCTCCTCCAACGCATCCTTCCATAGCCTCCGAAAATCACGATTCTCGTTATCTCTCGCACAGAATCTGCCACCTTCCGGTAACCTTTCCAGAGGCAGAGCGCACGCTTACGTAATTCGGCTCGCGGGACGCAAAAATAACGAGTCGTCGCAGAACGAGCGTGCAGGACTCGCGAGAAAGCATCGCGCGGGCGGGAAGGAGGAACGTTAAAAGCTTGTCAAACAGCCGTCAAAAATACATTTTGACGGGCCCACGTCGTGTGTCTACCGTCTCCTCTAAAGCGAAACAGCACGTCCTCCAGTTAGGTTTGTTTTCAACCATCGAATTCCTCGGATCGTTCCTCTGTTGCCCAACACCTCCTCTCCTCGCAACCTCCTTCTCCCTTTCCCTCGACGTTTCTGCCTCTCGTTTCTTTTCGTGAGAGTGCCAGTTCGATGCACGAATATTATACCAGAGAAATATTGTACAGAAAGAGAGGGAGGGAGGGAGAGGAGGGAGAGGAGGAGAGGGAGAGACACGTTTCGTAAGAATTTTATCGTTCCGTATTCGGAGCCTAATGCCCTTGCAACTCCTCCTCCGCCACTCCGCTGCTTCCAGAGAGTGGTCCTGACGAGGATCGTGGGACGGTCGCGGGTGCCCACCAACCAAAAAGTCCACTTCCTCGGACCGGATCCAGTCTCCTACGAATTCGATGTATCGTTGGCCAGACCGAGCAACCGAGCAAGACGTATATATACCCACTGACCTATATGCTGGCACGGGAAAAGGAACGATTTTGGGAATGTATTCGAGACTACGTGGAGTTTGAGCGAATCTCAGAAATCTCAATCGGTGTATAGGAATCGGTGATGGATCGTCGATAGAAAGAGAAAAAGATTTTTAATTTTTCACGAAAGAAATAGAACGACGAATTCGTCTTCTTTTTTTTTTTTTTTTTTTTTCTTATCGAAAGCCAAAATATTCGAGAGTATTAAGCTATATTGATAATTCGCTTGGCGAAGAAGAAATAATTCGTGTAAAAATTACACGATCGATATTTTTACGATGATTCTTGTAACGGTGATAAAATAAGAGTTAAAGAACGGGCAAATAAAGGAACGGCAAACGAACGAGTGGGGTCTAATTTCCTCTTGTCATTCTCTCTCGTGTATTTATTCGCACCGATTAAACGGAAAGATGATAGAGAGGATGGAGGAATCCAGCGAATCGAGGCCACCAAGTGGAAGAAGGAAGAACGCTTAGATTTTGAAATTGAGCTCTACGAAAATAACCTGGCGAGCAAAATCGCGAAACAAAGCGATACATTCCCCTCGTTACGCTCAAATTTGCATCAATTAAATTTTTTCGCCTATATGTAAATGCTCTTTCTTTGTTATATGCGTTCCATTTTAAAATTAATCCAATTTAAAAAGATTAAATGGATTTAGAAATATATATTTTCATCGAAAGATACAAAATTTATTTGTTTTTCAGTTCTCTCAAATTGTTTAAATTTCCGAAAGAAATAATAAGATGTAGATTCTTCTAATAAATGCTTGTTTCTTTCGCCATTTCGTTATTTATTGGAACAGATTAAAAGATCGTAGGTTTTTTTCTTTTCTTGTTTTCTTCTTTATTACACCGATAAATTGTTCTTTTAAAATAATTTTTAAAGATTTTTGAAAACGTCAAGGTAGAAATATCTGTGCAGTGCAATTTTATGACGAGGAAAATATATCGAAATATCCTTGTAGCTAAATGTTTCTTCTCGAATTTTTTCCAACAGTTTTCTTTACATTTTATTATTCGTGTCTATTTTTAAAAAAAAACGCGAAATTTCATCATAATTCTAGAAACAATGAACCATCGATACACGATAAAACTCGATCGATAAAAAATTAAAAGAAAGAAAATTTAATCTTTATTTTATAAATTTATAAAAATAATCATAAGTTACCCAACGAATTTTCGTAAAATTTCTAGAGATGGCCAGGGAAAATAAAATCGAAGCGAAAGAAAAGATTGCAATGGAAGATCGCGACGATTCATAAGAATCGTTTTGGAAGCTCTCGAAAATAATCGATCGAGTGCAACACACCGATCGAATATGTAATCGGTACGCTTATGTAAAGCTCGTAGACTCGATGCAATGGATTGAAATAATAATCGGAGAACCCAGTTTGTTTGAATGGAAACAGGTGTCCGATCGAACCCGTCGCCGCTGTGCATGCTGTTGTAAAACGTATAAATAGAAATCGTTTGATTTTGACGTATGCCACGAATATCTCGGTATTTGGCTGATCTTCCACCCAAAAATTCTCGAGAGAGAATACGTTTTCGATTGTTGCCACGCGACTTGCATCGTCAAGCTTCTTCGAAAATCTTCTCTCTCTTTTTTTTTTTCTTTCAAAAATACTTTTCTTAAATTCATCTTAGAATCCAAAGTCGTCTAAATTTTTCTTCAAAATTTATCATTCGAAATATGTGTCTCTCGTGAAAAGATCTCGATCGATCTTGTCGAACAAAACCTGTGCGATGCTTCGAAATTTATAAGCGGCATTATTTCGTCTGTTCAAGGTACGGGCTATTCGTAGAGCGTGGCCTAATAATAAGCACACTTCCGATTCGCAAGGTGCCACGAACTTATTGTACCTCGTTGTGCGCCAACCCCGACAGACAATCCGCTCTCCTGCCTCCCTTTCCTGCTCGAAATTTTATCGATTTTATCTTCGACTGTCTCTGAACAAACGGGGGGGAAGGGGGAGGAAGAGTAGAGGGTACACAGAGAGGCCATTGTTGCCTTCTGGATTCGTGGTGATCACGTTCAAGGTGATTGTACGATCGATTTGGTGAGAGAAGATAGAGAAGGTTCAGGATAATCAGTCGATAAAAGCGACGATTCGAAGAATCGTTGTATTAGTTGATACACGAAATTGAGGACACATCGAGTGTTTGAGAGGTTTTCGAAACTTTTTTACGCGACGGGAAAAAAGTATATTTGAGTTTTTGAGTTGAGAAATTGAATTTTAACACTCGTTGATGTAAGGATTAAAGGATTAAAGGATAGTAGGAAAATATCGATGTTTCTCTATCCTAAAATCGTATTCGTCTCGAATAGATGTTATTACATCTATTTATTCTGCAGCTTATATCTCGTTTAAAATATCCATTTTATTGAAAGTAAATCTCTTTAAAAAAAGATTCACATTGCTCTTACAAAACATCTTTTTACAAGCGTCACGAATAGGAAATTTTTTTTTTTTAAAAAAGCCAAGGAAAATTTTTAAAACTTTTCAGTGTTCCAATCTTGCCGACTGTTAGATTTACATTGCTGTAAATCTTGGATAATCCGAACGTGTCGTTTCTCGAACATGATTTATTTTTCTTCACTGTCGTTTTACTCAATTGACCATTGACGTTAAATATTTCATTTTCATTATGTGAAGAAAAAAGATGTGAAAAATCATTACTGTGGAAATAAATGTGTCTGACAATCTGACAGTTAAAAGATTTGTTCTGATAATAATTCATATATTATCGAATATTAAAAAAATTCAAAAAAATAACGTGAAAAATATTTGTTCAAAAAGATAACATTAAGTAAGAAATATCAAAAGATATTTGGATCCTCCACAGAAAAGCAGATTCAGATTTGCAAAACATATTGCAAAAGTATTTCAAAAGGCATATATAATCAATTTATGCAAATTTTACATCAGTTTCATATCAGGTTATGAGTATCTGTTGATTACTTCATATTTATCCGGATTATCTAAGAGCTGAGAAAGCAATAAATACTGTTTTAATTAAACGTAATCGTTAACATTAATCGAGCAAAACTTCTTTTTTCTTTTTAATTATTTTTATTCTTTCTGCATTTATTCGTTACGATCTCAACGATTGCTCAATCTCAGTTTCCTTTTTTAAATTATCCCTGTATCGTTCCTTTTTCTCTCTCTCTCTCTCTCTCTCCTTCTTTTTTATCTCACAAGTTTGAAAAGTTTTCTCACAGTTAACCTCATTCTAATCGCTCCTTTCATGGTATCTTCTGTGTTGAACGTTTTTCCATCGACTCCTCTCATCCTGCGTAACCTTCTTCCTCAACCTTCTTTCGGATATAAATTAAATTTATAACATCCACGTTCCGTAATCGTGTACTTATTTTTCTTCTAAACTTATACAATGTATATTTAAACAAACTGATGGACTATTCGTTACAATAACATACTCCAAAGTCTTTTACGTAATGAAGTAAAAGAAAATTCTTATCTATATCTTAAAACGATACCACAGAAACTTAAGCATAAATTGATTAAATTTTTAGAAAATTCAATTTCCTCTCCCTATCTTCAACCAATATCCATAGTTTCCTTTCTTTTTGTAGGAAAAAAAAAAAAAAGAAAAAACCAAAGAAAAGATGTCTAAGCTTTTTAACAAGTAGGAGACGTGATCGAATGTTTTTCACGGAGCTTAAAGCGTATAGTGCATCGAAACGGCATGTAACGAGCACGAGTCATAAATACACCGGCAACGATATATCGAAGGTGCCCCCAAAAAGCTTCGGGACGCGTCGAAAATCCCGGCTACGCGATCGTCTTTCGCGTGCACAGGACCAGATGGCAATTAATCTTTCCACAATCCTCTAACCGACTCGCTTTCCTCGAACATGTGCCATGCTTCTCACCCTAAATCCCGCCACGCGTGACGACACTTGCACGCGTACTGTGGTGACCAGGAATATCTATCTGTCGTGCGGATAAAAGATTTCGAACGAATGAATCTGTGTACAGAGGAACTTTGATACGGGCGAGGATTAAACGTAAATGTTAATTGAATTGAACAGCAATTGTTAACTGCATTTTTTCCCCAACACAAAATAACGAAATTAAAGTTTAATAAAGTTGAATTTAACTTAGGGAAGAAATTAGATAGGTGTTAAATCGTAAATCGAGGAAGAGAGCTTCCCTCGAGAAAAAGAAGTGGAAGTGTAAATATTCTCGAATGCTTGAATAAATACTGATCGCGCCAAATGCGTTTTGCAACGTTGCGCAATTATCTCGCATTCCTCCGTTCACACGGCATACGACGATGCGACGATAACACGAGAGAAGTCTTATGGTGGCTTGTCGAAAGTCTCAAGCGAAGAAGAGCGCGCAATGTTCGTAAACGCGAGCAGGACAGACAGAAAAGAGAGAGAAAGAGAGAGAGGGGGGGAGGGCCTTTGTAGCGAGAGAGCGAAAGAGCTTGCGCAACCGGTGCCCATCTGGCCAGAAAGCTTTTATCGTGCTTTTTCGGTCGTACGGTCGTCGACATAAGCGTGGGCGGCCTAATTCCTACGGCTGTCGTTTCTGCAACGTACGCGTCCGATCGCCAATAGAGAAAACAGACGACCACCAGCCCACCCTCCTCCTCCTCCTCCTCGATCGAAATCCCATGAAACTCCTACGAAACACGCGACCAGTTCGCCACTTTACGAGCCTCCATTCCTTGGAAACCGTGGAAACCGGCCTCAAACAGAGAATCAGAGATAAAAAAGAAACGTCGGGAGAGAAAAAAGATCGACAAGACAAGGGTGTGGAGGAATGTGAGAGTACGAGAAAAAATGTCAATATCTGAAAATATAACGGCTCGAAGCGTTGGAAACAACAATTCGAAAGATGGAACATTGAGGATCTAAGAATTCTCTGAACAAGTTGGAAACGAGAGAATTTAAGCCTTGTCGAAGTTCGTTCGACAAGATTAAGGAGGAATCGAGAAACGGGCGCAGTTTGAAACGAGGGAGAATAAGAGAGCAAAAGATCGAAATGTTTACATCAGTTCCATCAACAAGAGACAGTGTGATACATTGTGACGTGCAACAGACAGGATTTGACTCTGTTTTTGATGGAATCATCTGTTACGATAATAAACTCGACGGTAAATCAAGTAAATCGGTAAATGGCTCGTTCAAGAACTTTGAAAGCTTAGAGAATCTCGTTTATATTTTCGATAAACTCTTTTTTTTTATCGATAGATAGATAGGCCTGTATACGTGTATAATAAACTAAAGAAAGAAAATAAAAATGTTAAAAAAGTATGTTCCTCCGGTATAAAACGGATCATTTGTTCAAGACGCGATAAAAAGATATCAGCATCGAATTTTTATTTGAAATTCGTATAGCAGGTAGATAAATCAGAGTCAAGGGAATTAAAATACTTTCAATTTTCTTCGCTTAATTAACCCCAATCGTCAACGCGATGCCTGGAAAAACCTTTTTTCAACAAGATTTCTTTAATACAACTAGCAACCGTAGCAACTTTCTTAAAAGTCTGTCCGTTTAAGAGAGTATAATTTTATAAATTAATTATTTCGTCTTTTTTTTTTTTTTTTCGAATGTTTTATCTTCAATTTCTGAGCGTATATCACGACACGATAATGTATCGTTGCGAGATAAATTTTCACCGGGTAAATTTTGTAGAGCGGCAAAAATTTCTGAGGGGAAGGTTACGAGACTTTTTTTTCATAAACATTCAGCCGGCTTTGAGTTAACGGAGCTCGAAGCGAAAAGAATAGTGAAATTGGAGGCAAGGCCGTCGTAAAAAAAATGCGCGAGGGGAAACGACGATAAAGCACGAACCTGTTGGAAGGAACAATACGCGTTGGCCAAGCGATTTCAACTAGCGGTGAAGGTGAGAGGTCGCCACGGGAGAAAAGAGTTCGAAAAGTCAATGCCTTCGAGCGGTTGGTGCGCTTGTCAAACTGTTGCTCTCACCGTCGCTTTCTAAAGAAACAAATTTCGTAGCCGTGGAACTGGATTCTTACGAAGAGGGAGAGGGCTTCGTTATAAATTATCTTTCTTTCAACATCTTTCCTTCTTAGATTACAAATCAATTGTATCATCGCATCGTGTGCAATAATACGCGTACGGGGTACGGGAATTTTAATTGAAAATTAGAGGACTTGAAAATCTCAACCCTTTCTCTACGCGTATTAAAACGAGAGAGAGAGAGAGAGAGAGAAAGATTTCATCTTTTTCTTCATCTTAATATAACACGAGAAAAAGATTCAATTTCTCTTCTTCGAGATGTTATTCAAAGAGAAAAGAAAAAGAAAAAAAAAAAGAGGAAAGATCGTTTCAAATTTGTTTTACCTTTCGGCACAGCTCGACTCGTCACACAATTAAGCCGATAATTAAACGGCAAGGAGAAGGGTGATCAAGATCGAAACGAGTCGGACTCGAAGGAAGAAAAAAAAAATCCGAAATTAGCTTTAACACATTGAGAGAGAAAGAGGGTAGGCCCTGAGAAAAAAAAAAAAAAAGGTTACACGAAGGGGAACAAGAATATTACGACGCTATCTGTCCCAATTATACGAGTTTAATTACGGTAAATTATTTTACCGGTATCACGAAGCATGACGATACTTGTTCCAAATCATGATTCCACATTTGCAAACTATTCACCGATTTAGATGAAGATCTTCTTATAGAAACAATTCATTAAGGGTAGATAGTTTTTTTTCCTAGTTGTTCTTGATCTGTATAACATTTTTATTATATATGGTACACTTTTTATACTTTGATGAAACGTAACTCATTTTATATTCTTTAATAATATTGCAACTTTTTTTTTTTTTTTTTTCTAATAGTTTCGAAAAATTCACAATCGATCAAATATACGTGTTTAAATTTAAATTTCAAAGGAGCACGAGATGTTTTACATCGAGCATTTTTCATGCGTAAAGTTTCATTTTAATCCCTTCGAGAGATATGCAAATGTTGGAATGTTGGCGAAACGTTAAGTTCGATTAAATACATATGTTCAACTACTATGAGCAATTCTAAATCTATCTTACCGTTCTTTCGATCCAAAAGAAGGATAAGAAAGAGATTAAATTCCGCGGATTTTCTATCCTATAATATCCTACTTTCTTTATTTTTTTCTATTCTATTCTTCCATTCTAAAAAAATATTTTAAAAGGACGATTTAATCTTTCCAGAATACTAGGAGTAAATCATCCGTTACGACGTAGAGTAATTTTCTTTGTTCGTGATAAAAGTAAAAATTGCGTTTCGTATGCGAAAACAACATTATAAATTAAAATGTTTCTTATTACGATTTATCAGCGATGAACTTTACGATTCACCTTTGTTGGGCGTGTTATAATTAAACCAGCAAAAAAAAAAAAAAAAAAAAAAAAAAAAGAATAAAACAAGACGAAATTTAAAAAACGACAAATAATCTGTAAAGAAAAAACTTTTAATTTATAAACTAATTCGTGGAGAACTCGACTTGCACTGTACTTCTCAAAAGTGAAATGGATAGGGTGTCTTAATACCGTATCGAGTATCGAGATAATTACGACAAATAACCTAAATATAGAGAAATTTAAAACTCTCGAACCAATTTGTAGAAAACTCGTATTTCTCAAAAGTGAAATATGGATACGGTGTTTTAATACAAGCTCCCTGTGGACCGAGCTTGAGACAAACATATTGAGTGTCGAGATAAAACGAGGATTGTTGAGGATAGCGGCGGCCAACTTGGTCAATCAATATTCCAATCTAATTAACACCACTTCTTTTTTTTTATCACAAAAGGCTATTATTAATCGATACTTCCGTTTGATAAATTTTATTCATAGGTTAAAATTTAATTCAAGCGCGGATTGAATTATCCACATCCCATACGTGAAATAGAAGGAAGAAGAATTTATCTTCAGCCTTAATCCGATACGGAATCTTTGAGAATTGGTTGGGCTGCGCGAACGATCGTAGAGAGATTTCAAGCGATTCGTTGGATCGAACGTTGGGTTGATTGCTGAAAACGCCGAACGATCCTGGCGTTTCCTACGCACGCTCTTCCCGCATACTATGTTTGGCGTTCGTAACGAAATTTATGCTTCCTGTCCAACCGTAATGCGACCACACGCTCGTTGTCCGGCCATATAATTTACATACGCTGCCGGTTTGCGCGCGCTTTGTCTATGATCGTGTCGCGAGAAGGAAGAAGAGGAAACCGCTGAAACGAATTTTTATATATATTATATATATATATTTTTATATATATATAAATTTTAACTCTTTGATCCATCGAATGAACGAGGAAATTTCTTTTTTTCTTTTTTTTTTTTTTTTCGTACCTCATTCGTCGAAAACGAATATTTTGCGCATGCTACAATTGCCTTCGATTCGCTTCGATTTCTGAAACTTAATTCGTGAAATTCTTCCAATTAAGAGATACACGAGAGCAATTATGTTAGCGGTTAATATAGTTTCGAGAATACAGGCTCGATTGTATTCGTTAGAAAAAAGTTTTACCAAGTATCGCGAGGCATTTACGTTACATCATAATTCGCGCAGGACAAAGTGCGCGCTCGTAAAAACGTGAATAAATGCTCCATTCATAAGTTTTTCCTCCTTTCAAACCAAATATTGGAATTTTCAAACACTATGACTTCTTCCTTTCTAAACGATCGTTACGTGCTCTGTCTGTCTCTTTCGAAGAAACAGTTGAGAAAGTAACAATAATTAATGGAGATTGATGCCTTTCAAACCCGCATGATGTTATGCTCTCCTTCTTGGAGAATCATTCTCCAAGGCATACGGGCGCAAATTTCCATCGAGCGGAATCTTTTCGCTTCCGAAAAAGTTCACGAAAAGCGAAACACATCGAAAACATTGAAAGATAGGTGAGATTTCTTTATTGAGACTTTTTCTCAATAATAATTCTCGACGCGATTCTCGTTCACGAAAGAAGATCATCCCGTCTATTTGGTTACGAACGGAAGGAGAAGAATTCTTTTCTTTCGCAAGATTTTCCAATGTGTCATAACGGTTGAACACATTGTTTCGTAATCACGAACAAAGTCGAAAGAGGCACAAAGGCAGCGATATTTTGGAGAAAAACGCTTCGACCATTCTTGGCGAAACAACGACGAAAATTATTCTTCTATTATTCTGATTTTTTAATAAAAATCACGATAGCTACTAGTCTCAAGGGACGAGAGCGTTTCGAGATCGTGGTTTAACTCTCGTTGCAACGAGTCGGTGATCGACTTTAAGATAAATCAAATTGCCAGGAAAGTTAGCATCGATGAATAAACAGTGAATAGAGACCGAGTAATAGTTAAAGGTTCACGGAATAAAGATTAATAAGTCTCTTCTCTGAGCAGACTATCTAATGGCAGATCGGTAGATATCCGTTCAGCATTGAAGGATACGTTTGAGAGAAACTTGGAATCACGGTAGAGAAATATTTATAGAATTCTTTGAAAACGATGGTATAATACTAAATGAAATATTAATTACTATCTGGAGAAATCTTCGTTCCCCTTCGTTTTATCCCTTTTATTCCGATATCTCTCCAAACAATTAACAATTCTTACTGCGCATTACTTTGAGCTACTTCTTTATTAATCTCCTCTCGATTCTCTCTCCATCTGATCCTTCCACTTCTAATTCTTCGACCGATGCCTTCTCTAAACTAAACCAATATTTATCAGCCTCGCTCGACTTTGCCAACAAATTCTCAATTTACTCGCTTCTGTGTCGGGAAACACTTGAACACAAGCCCTAACATAACAACCGACCAAAAATAGTTTCCAATAGGATTGATCGAACGCGTTTCTTCGATCTTCGATCTTGAAAGTTTTGAAAGGGGAGGAGGAAAGTCGTGGCATAAAAGCTCGACGATGAAGATACGTCCAACGAACTGTAACGCGTCTCTGAACGCGATTATTTCTTGGAACGGTTCTCTCGTTTTCACCCAGAAACGATTACCCACTTAAACCATCGAAGAAAACAGTTGGTGGAGCGATAAACAGGGAACACGCGATTTCGTACCGGATTTCATACCGGTGTGTAAATTCACATAAAGAAAAAAAAAAGAGAAAAAGAGGCGCGTATCTCGGGCAATCTTTAGCGTGTTTTTATTGTGTTTCGAGATTCGAATCCGAAGGAAATTTCGTGGAATCGCGGGATATTCAAATACGAGCAAACCAATTCAGAGCTTTAAGATCGCCGAGCACGTGCACGATCCAGCCTTTGAAATCCTCAGGAAATCGTCATCCATCCTTCTTTCTCTTTGTTTCTCGAACACCAAGATTATGTAATGAACGCTGGCAAAAGTTCCACAACTTGTGGCTTCCATACGATCACGACATATATTTTACGTGGTGAACGATGAATGAAAATGCTAAAAATAATAATAATAATAATAATAATTGGATTCTACGAATTTTATTCAAATTGGTCGTGAAATTAAAACAAATATTTATAAAATGATACGATACGATTTAAAAAAGATTATATAAAAAAGATGATGGAAGTTCGATCTATAAAACTGATTAATATTTCGACTACAATCCCCAATAACTTTCTTTATATCAAACGCACAGTGAAGAAACGTGGCAAAATTTTTCAAAAAATAATTTTTACATCGACTTGTAACACTCTCGACTTGTAAATCTATCCCTGTCAAAAGACAAGGGACAAAGCGAAGATAGTAAATTTAGTCGACGTTGAATTTCATAACGGAGAAATAAATTGAAATAAAGAAACGTTCGGTCGCGACGATTTTACGGTTATTGTCACTAATTCTACCGATTCTAAATTATTCCTGTATCTACAGTCTGGATGTGATGGTGCCAACCAACGGTAGTTTCGTATGAAATTATTGTCATTTTATATATATATATATATAACATTTATTTACAACCGTTCCGGATACTCGTACGTCGACAACATTCCGACAATTTAAAGAAGCGTTCACGATGCACGCTTCGACTTCTCGCTTTGATCTCTAGTGACACAGATTTGTTGCCGTTTGTTCACGATGAATTACGAGCGGAATATTGTACATCGTTGCCCTTATGCCGTTGGTGCACGATTCTCCGTAAAATATGTGCCATTAAAAGAGCCGATTCGCGTAAAAATTTCACCCTATAGAAAGTGCAAAGAATTGCTGAATATTTTCACGATAGTTTTTAACGCGAGGCTTCGATGAAATATTACTCCGTTGTATCTTGCACAGAAGTTGAATAAAATTGTATTAAAAGAGAAATAAAAACGTAATATGGGTTAAAAAGTTAATAAAGTTTTATGGTGCGTATAAAGTTATCAAATGTTGATAAATTTGTACGTATAAGATATAAAATGATCGAAAATGCTGTAAAATTGATATATAAGTAATTATATAATGATATATGTACATCAAAGCAAATAAATTCGTGTAACGATATAAATACGAATTAAGTATTTATAAGTAATAAAATACTAATTTAAACAAAACTCTTGCATAACTTAACGCTTGATTTATTACCAAATTAATACGTAAAACTGCTGCATTAAATGAATTGAATTCGGAATTTCAAAATAATATAATAAAAGAAGAAACTCGGTGAAAAAAGACGTGAAAAATGAGATACTCGAATATTATCTGAATTAATTTTTATAATTAACACGAGAAAGCGATGCAAAGGAATTATAATTATATGTACTTTTGAACGCACTATGAAATAATTGGATAAAAATAGAAAATTGTTGCAACAAAAAAAAAAAATTATGCATCTAAGAATAATTAATTGCACGGAATAAATTAATTCATTTACATACAAATTTCACAATATCCTTTTATTAAAGATCATAATCAATTTTTATACTCAATTCGAAATTCTCGAGCATCGAGGTAAAAAATGTCTTTCATGATAAAAATTTATTTTAACTTTTTATTTCGTTTATTTAAATTCTTCACTGTTACAAAGTGCCAATATCAAAAGAACAAAATACCGCGGTTTTTGCTCGCGTACTTATGTAATGCACAATATCATAATTACAATACATTATCGACAATAGACCCCGATAAGATACATTAAACTAATATACTCCTACCTTTTTCCTACCTTCCTCGTTCCCCTTATCTATTGTATCGTCAATTCGTTATGCGAAAGATTGCACGCTATTATGCAAATTTCTGCACAAATTATAAAATAACCTTCGAAAACAATTATTTATACTTGTGAAAGACAAATAGTCGCTGATATTTCCATATTTGAAAAATCTACAATTTTTCTGTAGTATGAAAAAAATTGCGAATAACAAATATTTAAAGAATTCGAAATGTATAAGTATTTAAAGAACTCGAAACGTACAACTTCTATTATAAATTTTATGGTGAATCATAGTTGCAAATATGTAGATAACTTTTTACGATTGTAATAAGAACGTATTAAGTCCTTTTATCGCGCGAAATATCTACCGATAAGAGTAAAAGAGATCGATACCTATCTCACCCACGAATGAAACAAATCGAACAATGTACTCATTGATCCGAGAACGAACGTGAAGTAATTTAGATTGCTTTTAAGTATCTAGGAATACTTGTTCAATCAATCTTGCAATCGCGCTATACTTTCTTTTACGTCGATATATAAAATATTTTTTTTTTTTTATAAAGCTTCGTAAAAAAAAAAAAAAAAAAAAAAAATGGTAAAATGTTGGATGTTTCCTTACTCGCATATTGTTAAATGGGAAATTTTTCAACAAACGAAACGATTCATCTTGACAAAATTGATCGAGATTTGAGATCTCTTAAGGCGAAAGCATTAATATCGAGAATTTCGATCTCGATATTAACGCGAAGAAAATCGTGCGAGTCGCGCGTAAATCCTTTCCCTCGCCATTTCTTTACGATACGTATATTAGCATTTTAAATTTAATCGGTATATCGACGCCCTTGAACAATAATGGCCTCCCCCGCCGATCCCCTTTTTTCCCTCGTCCAATCTCTCGCTCTTTCACTATGACAACTTGTAAATCCAGTTATATCATCTCTCGACTTTGTAATCAGCTGTGTGTAAAAAGATGGCTCGCGAATTCGCGGCCTCTAGACGCATGAACGCGCATGCGCGCATATCCCTCGACAATAAATCAACCGTTTGCGAGAGCTTTCATCCGCGTATTCCCTTGACCGCGCTAAATTCAATTAAGTTGCGTTCTATTATACACCAAGTTTCATGCTGATTTTGGAATAATTCGTTTTAATATATGTATCGTGTCCTTTTTTTATTTTCCCTTTCCTCGTATTGATAAAATTAATTTAAAATGTACGATCGAGTCGAAAAGGGATATAAAATTGTTGTAATAACATAAACGATTCTCGAAAACCATACTAATAAAACTAATAAACCAACTAATTCTAAATCCTGTATTAATCTAGAGTATAAAAAAATTTAATCAATAATTTCAAATAAATAACTCTACGCGATGATCAAAAAGATGAGAAAAAAAATCAATGTAAATGGCGAATGCGTGTGCATAACGAATTAAGTTTGAAACCGGTAAGATTATATAGAGAAAGAAATGATGAAAGGAAGATAAACAGATGGCTGAAGGTATTCGTCTAGTTGCAATATTTGACGGCCTTCGACGTTATGGAAATGCGCACGCTATCTGACACACGTGCAGATCCTGTATGGGCGAGTTTCGATGCTGATGACAATCTAAGAAATCAAATGTCAGTAAGGTCACGGTCATAAAAGAATCCCCATCGATCTACTAACAATAATTACTCAAACATGTTATAATTATATTTAATTATGTATCTCTAAAAATTCGTCCTTTAGAATCTTTTAAAAAAAAATCTACTCTATTATATTCAAGATTTTGAAAACATTGCTTGAAAATCATCCTTAAGGCAGGAAATTTTCTTAAATTTATATTTATTATATTTATTGATGATTCTCAAAATAACGAATCATTCTGAATGATTGAATTTCGATTAAGATATAAAAAAAAAAAAAAATGATAAATATTCATAAAATTCTTTCGCTTTATTATAAAGAGGAAAACAATTAAGAAATGCGCGTGCATTTCTGATAAAAATAACAATAATTAATAACAAGAATTCTGAATTTTCATTATAATATAAACATATGTATTAATGCACGTTGAAAAAAATGTGAAAATTTTGAAATTAATAAAAGTTCAAATATTTACACTTACATTTTACTGAAAAGTATTGTATAAAAATTTGGGGAACTATAAATGAAAAATATACATCATGTAAAAAGTTACGCAGTTATTATAACTATCCAACCTTGTGATTAATTATCACGACCAGCAGATTGCACCTTGGGAAGATTGGCTCGTTTTCATAGTGAATGCAAAGATAAGATTATTGTTGTATAATGGTTATCAACCGCAGAGGAAGTTTACAAATGAAAGTAAACATTTAAGATTCGTGACTTGGTGAATGCAAATTTCCATATGGAATTCAGTTCGAATCAATTATAAAAGTTGTTTAAAATTTTCATTGATTATTCTTTTGATTGTATTTAAATTTAATTAATTACTATTTCCGATCTTATTATAATTTAATTAAATATATTCTATATATTAATTAAATCTATTCTTCTAACAACAAAAATTTGTTATACAAACGTATATCTTGTTTGCCGCATGAATATTATGTAACAATTTGTTTATATAAGAGTGCATTTATATTCGTCTGTAGATTTGTCATACAATTTTTTTTGATATTTGTTAAAATTTTTATATAAAATGTAACAAAATTATAAAGAAATTACTTGTAATAGTAAATAATTTTACTTTTCAATGATACCATAAGGAATCATTTATTGAAGTATAAATGCAAATTAAAAAATAAAAATGAAAATATATTTTTCGAATCGATTCATATTCATCAGGATATGAACTATTGAATCAATAGATCATATCATAAATTCAATTTTCAATATTCAATTTGTTTTCAAAATTCAAACTCGATAAAATAATATATTTAATAAGAAGTTTTTTTTTGTCAACGTTCTAAAATATTGATTGAATAAAAAAAAAAATGTTTTAAATAAAAGACTATTAAGACATTCATAAAGTTTGTTTTTCCATGAGTAAATATGTTCTTTTGCGAGCATACATTTCCTGTAAATACTAAGTTGTTCATAATAAACGCAACTCCCCATTTAAGCCGTCGTAATATGAGTTTTTATGATTACGGTTATTTGTGATCCTACTTAACTCCACTTTACATGCCAATATAAACATTATACTTTCATTCGCATACGCGCGAAAAAGATATTCAAATGATAGTAAAATCTCGAAAATTCTTTCTTACCTATATTATATTTTATATTATAAATGCATACATAAAATATATACATCTATAAAAAACTATAAATATGTAATATAAAGTATCGTAAAAAAAGATTAAAAAACTAAAAAATATCATAAAAAAAGATACTTATATACTTATATACTTTGAATGTTTAGTTCGAAGTAAAATATTGTGCAATCAGGAGCATTGGTACCGTGTGAGGATGCTATATAGTCTTTACTAGATTCGTGACAATGTTGCCAATGTTCTGTTTTGCTATATTTAAGATTCCCCACTACACCAGATGTTCTCCGTGACACTAATCATGCAGTATTACGGGTGCATCCTCAGGTGTCATGAGTTCATGCCAATCAAGAAATTCTCGAAACGAATCCATTATATCGTGGCAAATCACAAGAACGACACACTTTTCATTTTATTCATTACCATCACCATAGTCATCTTCACCATAGTCACGAATATTGTCCGAATGATCTTTGCTGCACCTCTTTCGATCCGTATCGCTTGAATGCGATAAACGATATTCGACTTTACAGCCAACTTCATATTCATAAAAACGAATTGTGCGACAATTATTCGAATCAAATTTGAAAAATTATAAAAAATCATTTTTGCGATTTTAATCAATAATATTTGGAATTTTGTTCGCAAATATATATAATAAGGAAGAGATAATAAGAATTCAGATAGAAAAATATTCTCAGAAAAAGATAATGTAGTTTTGTAGCGTTTAACATATTCTTCTCTCGATTCTTGTCGTAATAATGCAACATGTTCGTAATAAAACTCAACTCAGTAGTCGCACGACCTTGACTGTTTGCGAACTCGATTTTCGCAGTATTCTTCGATAGATATTACAGTTAATAATTTTATCATCTATTTATAACATTACTTTAAATTTCAATGATAAAAGAATTAGTCAATAATCTTTTAAGCTCTTTCGAATTTTGACAAATACTCAACTATTCAAAATATATCTCCAAAAAAAAAAAATACAAAACATTACTTTAATAAATAAACGTCGTTAAATTTGTAATGTAAATTGTATCTCTAATTTTAAAATACTTGACAATTTAATGAAAAAACTTAATAAAATTTCTCTCATAGCTTCAGTACATCTTATTGCACTTTCCGAACTACATTATACATATATACTATTAAGAATAGCCATGTACTCGATCTACAAAGAGCTTTATTACATGCAGAGAAGACGGTTGTTTTAGGTGCGTGTACGGGTCCTACCTTTTCTATGCAAACGACAACACAATGTCCCGGTACGCCCCACACCGTCCTTCTCCGTCGGCTGCCGGCGCACGACTGTGGATAATTCGCGGTTGCGATCGGCCTAGATATATACGAGTTATATTTAGCAACTGTCGTCATAGGGAATGTACGCGATTGGCCACCAGTGGCGTGACTAACACATGTGATTGGTTGATCTCGCAAATACGTTGCGATCGCTTGATGCAGGCCTGGCTTACGGCTGGGCGCGACTTGCGGGTACGACATTTGTTGACATGAAACTGTCAGAGAATACGCACTGCTTTAATGTACCGGTATATTCAAGCCGCGTGTTGCGATTCTATCGTGTATTTAAATATATTAATTTTTTTATCCATTTTTCTCAATACTTTCATCATTGTTTACTTATTATAATAAATATTAATTGCTTTCTTCTTTAAATGCTTTTTTATTATTTCAAATGATATATTACATTGAATATGATTGTGTGATTTTCGATTTACGATACAAAAATAGCGATTTTAAATTATTTGATTGTTAAATAAATATATCAACATTGAAGTGATTGAACCCAAGATCCAGTTTAGTAACTGGAACAAGGTTCGTTCGTATTCTTTGAGATACAGGTGAATAATCATTCGCAACTGGGCTATGTGGGTGGGTGGAATTTATGAAGAATAAGAGCGATGGTAATGGATGATTATTAACGCACCGCGCACTATTAATTTGCACGAAGCTTTCGAAAAGCCTTGAAGTCGGCTGGCGTGCCTCTCTTTACCTCTATGAAATCATAGATTTCCCGGCAGTGTTATTATGCGAAAATTACGCTCTAAAATTAGTCACAGTCCATTACCGTATGCGTACACAGATAAAGGAATGAGGTTGGGCACGGCAAGAAAAAATTGCTTGAAACTCTGACTTTTTCGATATGTATCTGGCTATTAATGTTCACACTATAATGATGATGTTATGCTAAACGAATAGAATAATCGTAATGCAAAATGCGCTGTCCGCATGTTCACTCATCGATTGTTCCTATACGATATTTAGTCACATACCGCATTATAGATATATCTTTGAACACTTACTTGTAGGTTAGACAAGACGCTGTATGTTGTAGGAACATCATTTTTAAGAGTTATCAAGATAAAGTTACAATTAAATGATTAAAAATCAGAAAATTTGATACTTTTGATTGTCACTATTATGAACCAGATGAAAATGAAAAATTCTTATTTAAATATTATCTAAAATATTTAATTGTATCTGGAATAAGAATTTGCGTTAAAATCTACTTTTAAATTGCATAGTTTTGACTGGTGATCCACAGCAGCGATATCTATTGATACATGTGTGAATTAACAAACATGGCGACGCCCATGGTTTTAAGTAATGTTTAAAGATAATTTTAAATATTATAAAAGTCGAAATCCTTGTCCTAATTTAAAAAATGTGATCGATTTAAATAATCCTGATTACGATAAAGTATGTAATAAATTTAAAAAATCATATATTTCATGTTTATAAATATGTTCATATTTTTTAGGTTATTAGTTTTAGAGAAAAATTGTTTGATATACAATGTGAACATGAATTGGGATTAAAATCAATAAAACATTGGAAAGTTTTTGAATTTTTAGATATTCCAGGACTTATTTTTATAAAAAATCCATTTACTGTATATGGACAACGATATTGGATTACAAAATGTTTAAAAGAATATTCAAAAAAACCACATAAATTAAATTTACATGCTCATGACGTTTTAAATGATGATGAAAATTGGTGGGATATATGTTTTAAGTAAGATTGTACTGTAATATTATAAAAAAATTATATTTGTAATATATATTTATTACAAATATATATTTATAATTAATATTTGTAATATATATTTATTATATTCATTGTAGGAATTTTGATAAAGGTGAAATTAATACCAAATTAATATCAAAATTAAGATGGGCAACATTTGGGTATCATCACAACTGGGATACAAAATTATATTCTGAAACATGCAAGACAAAAATACCTATTGAATTATCATTATTAACATCATTTTTAGCACAAACATTAGGTTTTAAAGATTTTAAAGCTGAAGCAGCTATCATTAATTATTATAGAATGAATTCAACTTTGGCAGGTCATACTGACCATTCTGAACCTAATGTAGAAGCTCCCTTATTTTCTATAAGTTTTGGTCAAACTGCAATATTTTTAATTGGAGGACTTATGCAAGAGGATACAAGTAATGCTATATTTTTACGGAGTGGAGATATAATAATAATGTCTGGAATGTCCCGTTTAAGATATCATGGTATACCAAAAATATTATTAACCATTGATGAACCATGGAATAATGAAGAATTAAATGATAATCAGTGCAATAGATTAAATCAAAATGATTGGAATAAAGCAAAAATTTATATTTCTGATGCTAGAATAAATATAAATGTAAGACAAGTATTAAAAGTTGGACAATTCTCTTTGTTATAAAATACAAAATTATTTTGTATATTTTTTATTAAAAATACTTATATCAATTACATTAAAATACTTATTTTTTTCTTGTTATCTAAGCTGTCAATTCACATCAGCTGATAGAAGCTGTACTATAAAAATATATTGTTCCTATTATTTAAATACTATTATTTGAAATATCTTCTATATTATGGTTTTCTAGATTATTCTGAAACATATTCAAAATATTTAGAAAGTCCCAAGCAATTGTTGTCATTTTTAATAAAAAATCTTGTGTATGTGATATCCATTTGACTTTAATATTATTGATTGTTTCATGATTATCACAATTATTTGGAGTTGAACAAGAGTCTGTTAATACTATTGGCATGTATGGTTTTAGTAAGATATTTGTAGCATCACGAACTGCTTTATTTAGGATAAAATCTTTCGAGATATCAGATGCGTAAATCATTTTTTCCATATTAATATAATAATTTACCGAAAGAAATACATAGATCAGCCTGTAATAAGAATTAATTATTTAGGATTAATTTTTCGTTAGTATGTAAAAATATAAAATAAAAAAAAAAATAGAAAAGTACAAACCTATATCTAAAAAAGATTAATGTTCATTCTTATAAGGATATCTTTGTAGGCTTTTCTAATTATTCCAGATTCCTAGCAACTTCTACGTGTGCTATGCGGATTGACAGCATTCACGTTTATCCTGAATATGTTATTTAATTCATTGTCGCTAATGAAAAAATAACGTTTTTCTTTTATTAATCGTTATATGAAACAATTTTTTATTTCTTCAAATAAAATTTTACATTTTTGAACCATTGAATAATTTTGGTTTTTATTATTTTCATTCTTTATTTACGTAAACGTTAATTTAATTTTATAAATTTTTATTATGCTAGCTACGAAATTTATTTATTGATGTTAATCTTGCTACATTTTCATTCTGTTCAATTGTTTTATATACTCTGTGTATTGTATTAAAAAAATTTGATTACATTTTTTATTATTTGTTATTTTTAAAATTGCGCGCTAGTTTTATGTGACTATACACATTTATATACTATATGTATATTTCTGACATTTCCGGTCTTACGAGTCAGCTGATCAATTTCATTCCTGTCTACTTGATAGTTCTTACAATTATGTCTGGAAAAGAAAAACTTGCAATTTTCCCTTCCCGGGGGTAAGTTATTCTTTAAATTATAAAAGCCTATTTTATTTTTTACTGAATTTTATTTTTAATTTATTTAATTCTCTTTTATTCTTAATAGATTGTAGAACTATTATTATTATCATTAAATGGGTGTAACCCTACTTTTAATATGTTCAAACTATTTAAATTATTTTTTAATATATATTATTTATAACTATGAATATATGATTAGTTTATTATTTATAATTTTAATTATAATTTGTATTGTACAAGATCATTAAGTTTACACATCATTTAATTTTTCTATTATATTAATTAGTGATATATAATGCAAGATTTATAATTTAATTTTTTTTTCAGAGCACAAATGTTAATGAAATCCCGTTTACATGGGGCACAAAAGGGTCATGGTTTGTTAAAAAAGAAAGCAGATGCATTGCAAATGCGTTTTAGATTAATTTTGGGTAAAATTATTGAGGTACAATAAAAATTATACATAGTATATAACATTTATAATAATATACAAAAATATATAAAAAATATTTGTATTTATATAAGTAATTATTTTTTTTTCTATAATAATTTTTTTTTTTGTATTCAGACAAAAACTCTTATGGGAGAAGTGATGAAGGAAGCAGCTTTCTCATTAGCTGAAGCCAAATTTGCAACTGGAGATTTTAATCAAGTAGTTCTTCAGAATGTGACAAAAGCACAGATTAAAATTAGATCTAAGAAAGATAATGTTGCTGGTGTTAATCTTCCAGTATTTGAATCTTATCAAGATGGTACAGATACATATGAATTAGCAGGTTTAGCAAGAGGTGGACAACAATTGGCAAAATTGAAAAAAAATTATCAAAGAGCAATCAAATTATTAGTGGAATTAGCTTCTTTACAAACAAGTTTTGTAACTTTGGATGAAGTTATTAAAATTACAAATCGTCGTGTAAATGCTATTGAACATGTTATCATTCCAAGAATTGAGAAAACACTTGCTTATATAATTTCTGAGTTGGATGAATTAGAAAGAGAAGAATTCTATCGATTAAAGAAAATTCAAGATAAGAAAAAACAAGCAAAAGCAAAGGTAAGTTTTACATTCTAAAGACGATTTTTTATCTTTTAGTTAAATTTTTCATATATTTAATTTATTTTACAGCTTGAGGCAGCTAGAGCAGAGATGATAGCTTCCGGTAAAGACGTAGAAGCTGCAAATATGCTTGATGAAGGAGATGATGACATTTTATTTTAAACATTGTACACAATTTATTTTCACAATCTATAGTATTAAAAAATTGTTTTAATTTTGAATGAATGTGTTAATGAATGAATCCAGTGAAATATGAGAATACATTTAGTACTTTCACAAAAATCTTAAAACAATATTAATTTTATATTTCAGTTATAATGTATAAAAAATTATTATTAAAATTTGAAACTTCTGCATAAATAGATGATAAGAAGTAAATGATTTTATGAATTACTAACATTTTTTATACAGTATGATACAATATGATATATTATAATATAAATATGATATAATATGTTATATTGAAATTTATCACTATATCATAAAAAATGTTAATAATACTTTTTATCAACTATATGCCACTGATATTTGTTGAAATTGTATTTAATGCATTCAACATGTTCATATTGTTATATTACATGTTATATTAATAAGATTATAACTTAATATAAACAATTTGCGACGATAGCAATGTTATAAGAAATTATAAAACCAATTTATTTAGTAAAAATTTATGAAAAATAAATATGTACATATATATATTTATTTCCGTTTAAATTCTTTATCTATCATCATTCTATCTCTCCTATAATAATTAGAAAATATCTATTCATCTTATAGAATTTCATAAAAAATTATATTTTTAATTTATTTTATTAATAACGGGAAATAAAAATTAAATGTTTATTAAATTTCTTATTTTTTATACTTATAACTATAGACATCTTAAAGATAACTTGCGATATTATTAGCGCGATTTTCCTGAAATAATTAAAAAGAATGTCATTATAGATAATCATTATAGATAGTAAATTTCTTGAACTAGGTCAATCAATATATGAACCTTTTCCCATATGAGTCAACTCTCCCTACTAAAGATAGTGCGCGTGTGGAAAATCCTTTCAGTGCGCGGAAAATTCGTGCCACCCCAAAGATGTCGTCTGATCATTTAACAGTCGTGGATGTTCCAGAAAATCGCTTTGATGATGCGATCCATCATTTAAAGTGGAATTTCTTTTCTGACGAGCCTTTGAATCATGCAGTAGGGCTATGTGAAAAAGGAGAAAGCCAATTCGAATTGGAAAGACATTGTTTGCTTACTTTAAAGCAGGGATACTCAAGGATGCTGGTGAATCAAAATGGAATGGTAAGCTGAATTAAAGAAAACGAATTTTTTCTATCTTTTTCTTTTACAATAAAGAAACAATTATATACTTTTGGTCAACTGGATTTATTTTATACGTTATAAATATCTCATCGATGAAGCAATGTTTTTCTATGATATATATAGACCTATGAACGTTTAGTTCATTGTCGATCATAAGTACTGTCCTATCAGATAGCTGGTATGGCTTTGAATGGTATCTTGAAGAAGGGAGAACGAGAAGAAGCTGAACGTCGTCTCGCAGAATTAAATGATAAAAAATTTAAAATAATCTTCGGGCTCCTCTACAAAGTTAACGAGAAAATTGATCTTTTTTCTAAGTACAATGTAGATGAATTATTCGAATGTCGAATACTTAGTATAGATGAGAACTTTCGTGGAAAAGGTTTGGCGAACATACTAATGGCAGACAGTATAGAAACTGCAAGAAATGCTGGCTTCAAGGTAATTCTAATCATTTATAATTGTAATAACTTTTTCAAAAAACGATACATAATTTTGTATGATAAATGTTGTTAAAGCATGCATTCAAATTCGATGGAAAATCTTTTTAGAACTACTGTAACCCTCCGTAATCCTTATTATTCCTTATCGAAAGCTTTCATTAATTTTACGGCTATTCTTCAAATTCAATTATAAGTTGCAAAAATTTATTTAATGAATATTGCTTTTTTATACATAAATGTTAAATATATAAATTATTAAATCTAATATTTTAAAATGATATAAAAAATTTATTAGAAACCAATAAATTTATTAAAAATGAAAAAAGAAGATTTTATGTATCTGCTTGTGCAGCACGATCTGGCGTGGTCGTTTGGTGAAAAGTTCACATTATATTTTTGTTTCAGCATGTTCTTCGATTAATATGCATGGGATGATTTTCGTTTATCAAGATGTAAAATTACAATGCACTCATTACTTTCTCGAGAGGTATATTTGCACGCAGTGTACTTCATACCAAGTGTATGTAAATGTTTGTGTGCTTAATTTATTATGATGACACTAAAATATGATATTCAAATTGTTATATGTTCGCAGGTTTTTAAAGCTGATGCTACAGGAATGTTTTCGCAAAAAGTATGCTTGAAACATGGTTTCCAAGTTGAGGCGGAGATTCTGTATACAGATCTCGATGAATCAATCAGACCAACACCTCCTCATGAAGCTTTAAAGCTAATGGTGAAGATATTGAATTAAAAATATAGTGAGAAACGAAATTTAATGTTAATCTTGAAAAATCTTTAATAAGCAGACAAAGATATTACGAAAGAGCAGTAGTATAAACTATGTGTATCGTTGTGTGACAATAATACGTCTCTAATGTATGTTGTCTCAAAGACGCATTTATGAAGTTCTTACATCCAATTGCAAGGCGAATCGTATGCCTCTCTTAGAAAATATTAACGATTTGAGGCATAGATTATTACTCCTTGTCTGTGTTCTGAATGGTGTGCTGTTATTAAGAAAAAAATAAATAATATACTTATATATTATATAAAATATATATATATATATATTGAGTTGACAAATGCAAGAATGAAAATCCATTTAATATTTTCTTCATTGGACTTTTGTTCTGCATTCTGCTAATTCAAAACGAAACAAAGTGCTCTAATTTATGTAGTAAAAGATGTACGAACAAAATAATTATCTCTTCGTATGTGGCAAAGAAATATATCAACGATAGAATCTGAAACTGAAATAATGTGTCAAATGTTGTAATTTGACATTTGTTAACTCTCTAGTATATTTCTATAGTTCGCTGGTGGTAAACTGAAAGTATATTGTATATGTACACAATAAACAACGTTGGAAGTGTTCGATTGTGTACGCATTTTTTTACAGCTACCAATAAAGACTAACAGAACACGGAATACTTCTTGATCCGTGTCTAACAATTTTTCGAAAATAGTGATTTAGCTCATGGTTACAGGAATAACTGGATGGGTCCATATGAGTATAGAATAATGTTACAAGAATTATTTTTGTTGATGTCACATGTTACGAAAATATATCACAAGTTATTTTGTAAAAGTATCTGCTAAATAAATATTACAGTTTATAATGATTAATGTCTAATAATATATCCTTTTAAATAATTTTAAAATATATTAAATACAAATTGTAATTAAATAAGTACAACTTTATTTCGATAATAGATATATAAATATGCGATGTAACAAGCAACAAAATTTTCCATAAAAATTATATAATTTAAAAAGGAATACAGTCTTGCAATAATATTTAAATATACACATAATAAGAAGACTTAAAAGTTCACTTGAGGTCTAAAATGTTTTTGCAATTTATTTGCCTTAAATTGTAATTGTGTAGAATATTTTGCCTGAATTCTTTGCATATACTTAATATCTCTGGCTTTTTTTACAACAGCCTCTTTCTCTGTTTCTGTCCATCCTAAAGCTCTATATTGTGATAATACTTTACGTAATTTTGTACTTTTTGATATTGCAACTGCTCTATTTGGATTCAAATTTTGTTTATAATATCTTAATAAAGATCTATGGCCAATAATATTTCCAGATGGTAATATTAGCTGATAATCACTATCATCTAATTCTGGTATTTCAATTTCTGCATCTGGATCACCAGATTCTGCATCAGGATAACTAGATGAATAATCATAATATTTTGCATATTCTACAAGTGAATCTCCTTCATGCAACATTTTACAATGACCTTTGTCAATCATATGTGCTCTGGCAGCCTCAGCACTTTGAAAACATCTTCCTGTTAATTTATTATATTAATATATATATATATTTTTTTTAATTTTCTAATAACAATAATAAATAAAATTTAAATTAACTTACCAGAATTATTACACCAAATACACATATATCCAGCAATAATTTTTTCTCCAAGATATTCAAGTAAACCTTTAATATCTATACAATATTCAGGATCTGGTATAAAGAATGAATGTGCAATTGTCATATGTTTTAAATTCTTTACTAAAGATCTACTATGATGATTGCAAAACAAACAATTATTATTTGTAACTGGATTTTCAATATCTTCAATCCACTCATCAGAATCTATAGATTCAATATCAGAATTTGTTTCTCTTAGCTGTTCCTTGGAAACTTTTTCATTTATATTTTTTTTACTAATAAAATCTTCCGAAGGACCATCATCACTGAGATCTTCATTTACAATTTCAGAAGAAATATTTTGTTTTATATATTTTTCCTTGTGTTTCTTTGATAATAAATGATTTTCATATTGATTTCTAGTGTTGAAATTCTTTCTACATATTTTACAACTCATTGTTTCTTCTTCTCTTTCTTTGTCATCTTTATTTCTTTGCGCAATTACTTTTTTTTGAAATTCTTCAGCAGATACAGGGGGTAATTCAGCTACTTTTCTCTTTAAATTATATCTATGCCAATCTGATTTGTAATGTTGTCTTTGTATTTCCAAATCTTTAAATGCTACGCGACATGTGATACAAGTAAACGGTGAAGTCATTTTTTTTAGTACGTTTCAACAAACCAAAAATTAACAAAATCTAACAATTTTATAAATCTATTTTTCTTAATCATTCAAAATTGTATAATAATTTTATAATAAACTTTTAATATAATTCATTTATCACAATATAAATTTATATAGATCATAATACAAATATTAATAATTATGAATAAGTGTATACATGTAAAAGAAAGTAAAATACATCACGTGCACAATTGCGTTTTATACTAATATTAAGGTTATGTTAATACAGATACCGATTAATATAGTATTATTGCAATTAATGAAAATATTACATAAAAATATTATAAATATATATAAATTTTTATAATATTATATAAAAGAATTTTTTTTTATAAAATATCGATAAATCATACATGTATTTGATTTTAGTAGTAATTTTATGAAAAAATAAATCTATAAAAAATTTCATTTTATAAAACGAATAAGTTTAATATTATTAATCATTTTTCAATTGCTATTAAGAAATTAAAAAATAATATCAAAATTTATCTACAAACAATTTTTTTCTATTTCCTTTAATAGGATTTTACATTGAATACTTTATATTAATATTTTATAACTTCATCATTTAAACATAGATCTTAATTTACAATTAGACGAGATTATCATACTACTATCATTTTTTTAAATTGGATTTTTATAAATAAGATTTTTTTTTAATTTCTTTTTAATAAATAAATTTTTATATAATTTTATATAATATGTTGACAAAATAATTTCTATGATGAACATTAGAATAAAATTTTTATTAAAATAATTAAGAAATTGAACGAGAATAAAATCATTATCAATGATATCGTGTGCGATCACGTGAAGATTAAATAAAAAACGAATGCTTATGAAAAGATAGGGGTACTTCACTTTCATATATGGGGAGTCACAAATTTTGTTTACGGCCCTGGTTTCGAGGATCATTTGCAGTTGTATTCAGGCAGTAGCAGTCTCAGAAGCCGGAACGTTTCGTGTGCACGTCGTGAGCGAAAAAGTTACGCACAGCACATAAAGTTGAGAAGAATCGGCAAACAAATAGTTATTTGACAACAGGAATACTTGTCATCAAACGAAAAAAGGAATTGAGCAAGCAAAAGTATTGACACAGTGTCACGTCTACGCGACTGACTATTTCAACGACCGACTTTCGTAGGCGACATCGTAGAAAGACGTAAAACGAGACACTGGAGTGCACCCGACAGGGCGATCCATCTGTCTCGATACACTCACGAATACCCGTTCAATTTTTACGCTAGAAGGCGGCCGTCCAGCAGGGCGATACCATTTTATATGACTTTTCTTCGACGTCAAGGTGAGTGAAACCAGAGCATGATAGCAACGGCAATGTCCTATCTGGTATCATTTCGTTGCTTCTGACGCTAATTTTAGCGACCAGCCATTTTGAACACGAGAACGTGCTCGATTCATGAGCAATTTATGTTCAACGGAAATTAACGCTTTCTTATATCTTTTTTGTTTTTATATCTTCTTTCACGAATACATGCCATACTATCTTTTTTCTTTGTCTTTTCCTAGTTGCATTATCTTTCATGTCCAATAACGTAATGTTGGATCGATATTGCTTACCGAATTATTGAACACACCGAAACGGATGGTTTCGTCGTCGAGTAAACTATGAGATTGCGATAACTTGCGTATAACGTAATATTCTGATGAATCATTTTTTAGTTTTTAATGGTTATAAAAACAAGTGAACGAAATCTAAAAAATACATCATCGAAAAATCTAAATGTAACTAAATCTAATTTTTATAATATTTAATTTTTTAAAAATAGTTAAATTAAAATTATATCTAAATTTTAAAATTTATTTCTTGTATTTTTTATTTGCACATATTATTCTTACGTAGTTTATAAAATGCAACGTCATCTACTGATTAAAAATTATAATAAATTATTCTACAAAAAAATATCTATTTTTTAAATTAACCGGTATGTTTCAAAAATGTGTTTTGACTTAAGTATTATGATAAAAATAATGTTATGTATTTTTTATGAGTTCGATTCGATTAAAAATTTTCCATTATAGTGCAATATGTTAATATTGATTCAAGTTGAACATATTGTTTGTAAAGAATTTGTAACGTTGAATATCCGTATGTTTTGTACGCTTATCACGATCGATCATGTTCATTCGATATAAAATCATAATTTTTGTGCGTTCGAATGTTCACCGATCCAGATTTGATGAAGTATATAGCGAATGATTTCTTAAAATAGATTGGAAAAGCTATATAAATTATCATAGGTTACAACATTCGTTTCTTTTTATTTTATACAAATAAGAATTATCGAAAAAAATTTTTATTTTTTTGTAAATGTAATTCATATGCTTTTTTTGTTGTAAATATCATTAATAAAATATTTCTATTTTAGAATTTTTTGAAATATTAGGTAAAAAAACATGTTAAAATTTATCATTTCGATATTATTCTTGTCTTTTTCTATTGGTTATAGATAAATTTTTTTTTCAATTCTATGTATTATTCAGATTTAAGTAATCTAAGAAGACGTTTTTATCTACAATGATGCATATTTAGATTTTTTCTATTTCATTTTTTTATAATTGAAAAATAGGTAATGGCTACAACATTTACATTATATTTATGAAAAGTATATAATACTATAAAATATAAAAAGTTTTTTTGTGTTGATTATTATGTCTATATTCGATAAAAAAATTTTATTATTTTTGGATTGAAAGAAAAAATAATTCACTATAAGATACATTCACAATTTTTTAAAAAATCTTATAACATTATTTATAAGATTATCGACATTTAAATAATTTCTGTTGAAAAATTTGTAATTATAGAAGAATAATCTCTAAAATATAAATATAATTTTTTATAGATAATTTTCATTTCTTATATATCTAAAATATACAAAATTGTATCCATGAAGAAAAAATTACTGTAAAATCATTTTGTTGAATGTATTTATATTTATTTGATATCTCAATATCTCAATTATTTATTTGAAATTGATATGGCGTAAAATCATAGAAAGTTAATATTTAATTTGATATTTGCTCTTTTCTAATAATATTTACATTTTGATGTCACTTTGACTTGATTTAGATTTAAATTGACCGTTTCAATTTTACTTTGTTTGGGTAAATATTTTATATTTTCTGAATTCCATTTTAAACATTGAACTTACATATTTTTAACTAATATATATAATCAATTTTTAATTTTCTTAATTGCAATTCAATGAATTATGAATTAAGTTAAATCATTTCAATAAAAACTATATGAATCATCTTTTTTTGAAAAGTATTAATTCTATTGGTTTAAAAATTTTAATTTTTATTTTTTATTATTTAATTTCATTTTATTTTTATTATAACAAATAAAAATTAATAAACATGAAATTAAAATGTTATTCTTTAGAAAGATAAATTTAGAAAAAATAACATTAGTAATATCCATTTTCTATTATATATATATATATATTATTTTGCTTCATATATATATATATATATCATATATATCATTAATAGATATAAAAAAGATGTTGATGTTAATCTATAATTTTAATTAATTTTAATTTCTTTTTTTGTTTTTTTTTTTTGAAAAAAATTGAGAAAATATATTTAATCTATATTTAAAAATTTAGAAATAGAAAAAGAAGAAAAAAATAAATTCATATATTTATCGATAAAATTGAATTGTTGATTTTATGAAATTTATTCTTTCTTTATATGTGAGAAAAACGTGCGTCTTATATATCCGGTGCTATTTTGTTCCAGCGTTATATGGTATTCGATCATCAGAACACGAAACTCTTGGTTTCGAAAGAGATTCCTCGAACAGAGTCCGTTGTAATCCGACCTTTCGCTCCCTTCGTATACGTTCGCCTTATTTTTTCCATTTATCTGTGGCTTAAGATGGCCTGTTGTGACCTGTAAGCATAGCATGCATAGCTGTTCGATAGCGATGCAAAATAATACCTCTTAATCAGTTTCTCTCGGTGCTTCAATGGTTCTCAAACGATACTTCGATATCGAAGCCGATTTCCTTTTATTGTTTAAACTGAATAAAGCGAGGAAAAAGAGAATAATTTATCGTTTTTTTAACATTTTCAACATAGTAAATCTATGCCTGGCCAAGACTGTGGTGTGTCCATAATCTCATTTTCTTGTCGATTTGAGTTCAATAATCTCGTGAATCGTACAAATCCTGTTCGAGAGTCTCTGGAAAGTCGGTGTGAACGACTTCCACTCAAAGGGAAGCGGTCATCGAGGATCGACGAGTAGATAATTAGGCCGTTTATCGAACAGCTTGTCGAATGTATGTATTCCGCTTAATTTAATCAAGCGAGATGAACAATCGTCTTCTCTTGTTGGATGCTTCGAAATTTGTTATTTGAGATTATTTATATTACGGATATATTGAAATTAAGTAAAAATTTTTTCCAATTTAACTAATTTATATACAAATGTTATATTTTCAAATCTAATTATCATGAATAATTTGATCTGTATCAAGCTGTAAGATTCACTCGTCAGACAGATGTTTATTTCATTCTTTTGCATATGAAATGTTCTTACGACGAGTGAAAGTCGGTAGTGAAAATTTTTCAGTCTCTCGAAACTACGATTAGAATCGATCTTGATCGACTTCGTTACATGCTACAACCGTTTTCGTGTGTCAAGTTCGTATAATACGATCCTCAAGATCGTCATTAATCGCTCGCAGGAATTTTCTTGCGCTTCGAATTCGCATTGTTCTTCCTTCTCGCGTTACCCACTGTAATTGATTCGATTTTATTCTATGCTATCACATCGTTTCATTTCCGTTTTCCCCTCATTCTGTTTTTTAATGCTATCTTTAAATTTTTAACTTGTGAATTCAAATTTTTCATTCTTCCTCATACTGAATTCATGAATTCTTGAATTATTTGAAATTTTTGTATTATAATTAAATATATTCGCATGTATCAGAGATACTTAAATATCCAAATAAAAAACTTGAATACCGCTCAAATTTTGACGGTAAAACATGGCATGTAACCCGAGTTACGAATATAAAATTGATACGTCTCGTACTAGAGTAAACTCGTAAAACTTGTCCTCGCCTTTCGTTTGTTTTTTTCAAGTTCTTGACCGTGACTCAGTTGGTCTGAAGTCAGTTAAAAAGAAATTGTACATAATAATGTTATTTTTAATCTCTTTATATATAAAATTTCGAAAAGAAAAAAAAAAAAAAAAAGAAAAGAAAGAAAAAAATTTGTTCAACTTTTTTCTCATTTTTTCGTTATAATTTTTTAAATTTAACGTTTTCTTTTACGATTTTACCCTTTTTTTTCTTCGTTGATTTTTAATCGAGTGCATAATTAATGATGCACGAGAGATTTTTCTCGTGTAAAGGAACGATGCTTATTCCGGCATGCAAATTTTATTCCAGCAATATTGCAAAAGATTTGCATCAGATTTAAGTTTTGCGGTAATTATATACGTAATAACGATTATTATGCCGAAGCTAAAGCGGCGAAAAAACGTTTGAGAAATTTTCATAGTTTATTTTCAATTTTTAAACGAAGCGGTTTTTGCATTTAAGCCAAAAAAAAAAAAAATTACGTTGCGTGGAAAATACATAACAATTGAAGAGATTCGAGTGATTTGTGTATCTATAAATTATGTCACGATGTTTCATACAGGGGTGACAGAGCAACACTCGTAAATGTCAATTTTCAATTACTATACATCTTCTATTTCTCGTTAATAAACACGATAAATTAAATCACGTAACCGACAAATACGATGAAATTTTGGTTTACAAAATATCGAAATAGAAAAAATATATGAAACCCGATATGCAAAGATGATTAATAAGCCGGATTCTAATGTTAGAATCGTGAGAAAGAAACGGAAAGTGTGACCTTGGCCCAGACTATAGTACGCTGTGCAAAAATAGTTCGTACACTGTATGTCCACCGGAAGTTCCGTGTGAATTAGCATAGAGCTATTCGTTTCGTTGCGTCATTTTCGGGAATGCTCGAAATCATAGTTACTTGATCGATGCAATTTCCACGTTCCACGTTCCCTCTACTTCCTGTGTCCTTAACACCAACGATTGATTTTCCTCTCAAAAAAATTTCATGCTTGCGTCGAACGAATTTTTTTTTCGAATCGATAGTAGTTCCTTAACGCGAATCGCGTCACGAATAGATATTCGATTGATCCCGTAAAAACGGGATATTTGATGCGCGACTTAAACTTTATACGCCAAGCGTATTCTGTCATTTATTTTGTGGATAATATTGCAATTTCCTTTATATGAATCATCTTATTCAATGTAATTCTATATATATATGAATCATGTATACACACGATATATTACACAATTCAGTCTACGAATAAAATAATACTATATAATCCCTCTTATATGGATTATCTCGTATTATTACATTCACGATATATACACAATGTAATTTATTCTATACAGATAGGTCATATATTATAGTTCGTGTATCCACTTTACACGAATCTTTTTATACATGTATGATTTTACACGGATCATTTTGTGAATACAGAGTTACACAATTCGCGATGCAATCGCGGAATACTATTTAATACGCGTAGAATAACAATTGCAAATTGTATTGCAATTGCACCACGAACTGGAGTTTACGAGTACTGATGATATTTACGTTTATACTTCACGATCGGTACATACGATTTACAATTATCAAGGGATGGAAGTATCAAAACTCTTTGTAAACACTTTTGATGTAATTTTCAATTTCGAATTTAAATTTACTTTTTTTTTTCTTTTTTTTTAAATTAATCGCATTATTCGTATCCAACGTATCGAAGGCATAGTTTTTAAGCTCTATTATCCCCATTCAACGCGAAAGAGTTGTGGTACCAATTTTTTTTTTACATTTTCTTTTCGCTAATGTTCTTACTTCCTCCTCCTCTTTGTCATTTCGATTAATTCATTTACATGTGTTTTCGACATGAGTCGCGATCGTACATCTAAACTCACATGCACTTGCGATATAACTGTATCGCCTATAATGAAACGATTTCGTGGTTGCAGGTTGAAGGAAACGACATTTGCATAGGGGAGTTTGCATGCCGTGTTTTATCACCATCAGAATCTGTCTCGGTTGCAATGCGTCTTTGCGCGATACGATTTGTGTACGATCTAGCCTTGCCCGAAACTTCGAATCCTCGAAAGATCGATCGATGAGCAGAAAATGCATAATGCATACTACCCATTCGTTCTATAATATGCAGAATGCATAACCGCCTAATCTGTTGCACGAATGCGGCACCTTTCGTTCCATCGGACTCGAAAATTTTCAAGAATCTTCATCTCACTCTGCAATTTTCGCAGTTACGATTTCGATAATGAATAGGATTTGTCATAGACAATAAATTTGAAAATGATTTTTTTATTGATTTTTACGATCAAAGATAGGACGATAAATCCAACGCGATTTACAGAGAGAATTTCGTATTCTCGACGCACGCACTCGTAATATATTTTCCTGAATCCGTTATGCAATGAATATGCAAATCGATCGAATCATTTTTCTTTTGCTCGTGTTTTTTTTTTCCCGCAGTAAAAACCTGATTTTCCTTTTGAAACTCAGAAACTACCGCTAGTGCAGGATTTTTTAATTATAGCTTTAATCAAACGGTTAACGTTCTTCTATTTTTGAAAATGCAATGCATCTCATTAGATTCGATCCAAAGTAACTTAATGATTTTTTTTTTTCTTTTTTTATGTCGCATCAATTTCTAGAGTCATCGCAGGAAATGATTACATTATTTGATTTATCAATTTAGTATCGTTTGTGAAATCGGCTAAGCCTTGTATTTTCTTATTTTTTAAGCTGTTTTTGAGTGTGATTTCTAATTTGTGTTTATAGAATCACGCTCCTCGCATCGAGCAGCTTTTTTATTATATCTGTATAGAAGTGTGCGATTCTGGAATACTTTTACAACGAAAAATGTATAATTGTTCGCCTCGAAATCAAACTTCAGATCAATAATTTTGTTCCCGAGCAAAACTGACCGATATCACCGATTCCGACGCCTCGTAAACGCTCTACGAGCAACATACACCCCAGCACAAAAAAGCCGATCGACGCACCGATTCTCACAAATCACTTTTTTTACTTCGTAAAAAACCGTAAAAATACTTGGAAAAAAGTACGCCGTGAAATTGGTCGCGCGTGGCTCCCGATCGAGCGCCACAAAGCTGTGGTGTGGGTTCAACGTACGGAACTCCCGGAAGTGTTGGGTTTATGGTTCTCCCGGTGTGTTGCGCGCTGTGGCGGCGAGGTGTGACCTTGCCTTCTGTCCGTAATCGCGAGAGAAATTGGTGGTCGGATCGGGCCAAGTTCCGATCAATATGCGGCGTATCCTCGGCTCGGTGGACGCGTGCGCGGCTCGCCAGCACCCGATCCGGGTGAGCGAGCGAGCGCGTACGACGAGGAGGAGGACTCGAGAGTTACGCCAGCCGGCACAGAGCGCCCGTCCAACACGCGTGTCGTCGTCGCGTTGTCGCCGAGTACCGAGTGTGTCCAACGCGTGTTCCAACTCCGCCTTTGCTAACAATAACAACAACGACAATAACAATCCAAACGCACCAATAACGATTAAAATTAGGCGGCCGACCTTCGCAACAGCCACGACGCGTTTTTTCTCGGCTACCACCGAGCGGAACCGGCCAGTTTAGACTCTTCCTCGATCTAAACTCTCTCTGGCGAGAGAGAGCCTCGAGGAAGAAGACGTAGGGACGAGCCGACCACCAGCAGTTGCAACCACGGTCGCAAATCACGACTTATGCGTCTGTACCGAGCAGGTAAAGATCGTACGAATACGCCTCCGCAGCCGCTCGATACTTCGACTCCTTCCTTCCTCGGGATTAGGTTGTTCCTCGCTTCTAGGAGCGAGCAGGGCATACCCCTCTCCATGAGGGGTTACGATTCAATTTTTCTCCTCGACTCCATCGTTTCGGATCTTGATCACAGACGATTCGGTCACCTTTGCTCGACCATATATGAAACGTATACGTCGGGTATATATTTATGTGGGACGACGTTTTCTTCTTCCTTTTTTTTTTTTACAATATGGTGAGAGAAAAACGGGGTTGGAATCTGAACACGCATGAGAGTGTTTCGAAGCAAGAAATTATCGTAATTATTACCGTTCCCTTACCAGCTTTTTGTTCATTGATCTGGGATCTCTTGAAATGTGCTATTATTCGTTGGCGTGGCCTGTTTGCGCATCGTGTCGTTCTCGGTGTACCTTCCATCTCGAGTAAGTAATCTTGAAAAAAATGGTAGAAAATTAAGGTTCTCTTAAAGCGTGCCATCCTCTGCTACTTTACTGCCGGTAATTTCTACGAATAGTTTCTCTAAAATAGTGATTCTAACGCGAATAGGTTCCGTTCGTTTAGCAAGTTTTTGATAAAAATTCATCTCGGAATTTATAAGTTTAACAGCGCTTCGAACCACTTGGAATCTTTCGCTCGAATCGCGATAAAAATTTCATCGCCACTCGGAAGAATTTCTTATTTTCGAATCAGCAATTATGATTATACCACCGTTAATCACTGTCGCAGTCGGTCGGTTTCCATTCATCGAGAATCTTCCGCGAGAGCCAGCCCCTTCTCTTCTCCTCTGTTTGCTCCATGAGTAGCGTAACGTGCATTGACGTGACCTCTTTGCGCACTCTGTGACACGATGCAACGTGACAAACTACACTCCTCCTTGCTTTCTCGTATCTGGAATACCACGAACTTTGTTCCTTGTACTATCTTATTCCGATCGTTACCTTAATTCGTCGTTCCATTGCAACGTGCATCGTTATCGTTAAAAAAATTTCATCTTATCGCATCGTAGTGGAAACGAAGCAGAGTACATTCCGTGCATTTATGGAAATATCACGATTTGTACAACACAGATTACGTTTCATCCTCGTTGTAAAATAGTCGAACAAGTTTTGCGTAATATCCAGCGTTAAGGAATCTCGATTCAATTTCAATACGAATTAATAAATTCTTCGTAGCTCTCGAACGATCTTGTGAAAGTTCGAAACTTTGAAAGATTAACTCGTTTAACTCGGAAAAAATTCCACGCGAGTAATAAATGTACGAGAGTCCAAGATACAGCACGCGAGTAATAATTATTATAATAAATGGATCTAACGAATTCGAATATTTTTATCGATCTGTTTTATCGATCGGATGTCTATTGATTCGTCAATTGATAAATCTATAATATAAACAATTGTATAAGAATGCAAATGGAAGAAGGAAGTGGGTGAACGTGATTCCCCTTTGAACAGTTCCTCTTACGTTATTCGGTTTCTCTTTATTTTCTTTTGTTTTTTTTTTTTTTTTTTTTGTAGCTACGATAGAATCTCGTATGTATTTAAATTCCATTTATAAGCAGTTTATAAGCAATTTTTTTTTTTTTTTTTTATTCAATTATGGTGGAACTTCACCGCACGTAATTCCAGTTACTTCACGAGAAAACGGGTTAGTCGTCGTTTCATTAACATTCTCGAGAATCCATGGAAAATTTAATTACACGAATACCGTTCGTTACTATACGACAACCAATTTTTTTTTTTACCAGACAGTTATTAACATACAAACACAAAATTATACCATTATGTGTGTAATTTCGAACAATTTTGATCCGTCAATTCTCCTTTTGGGGGAAAAAACTCGTTTAATAATCGACCAATATATTGAAAAAAAACGGCTATCGATGTGGAATAATACGGTTAGAATTCTAAGCTATTGTTATGTCGGATCGCTCGATATACACGCGAGAATATGAATATTTTAAAGGAAGACGTTGATAAAGTGTGGGAGAATAATCAATTCTCAAGGAATTTCGAATTTTTATGGACGAATATTTTTTTTCCAATCTTCTTAACTAAGCGATCATATATATATATATCAGTATACGTGCGAACGGATCTATAATTTTTTTAATTTAAATAATAAAAAATTTTATTATCATGTTTTGATATTGGAAATTAATGTTATTTATCGATTAATTATCGGTAGTTGAAGTTTCATTTTTTTTTCAAGCCGTACTTTATATCTTTTACGATTAAATTGTTTCACGTGTATACGATATTTATTCGATTTCTATGAAAATTGCAAAGAGTAAAACGTAATGACATATAGGAATCGATTATGCAATTTAGATATTTTTCTTTCCACATTTTTCGTTCGTTCAGAAAAATTGAAACGGTGTTTTTTTTAACGAAATAAAATGTTTCATTCACGATATTATTACGAAAAATTCGGTATTCGAAGCGATTGGTATTGGTTTTTTATCTTATCCAATCGAAGTGATTGATACGAATCGATCGACTATCTTTACACGAATATATCGCTGACGTATCTATATATGATGGATTATGTTCTGCTTTTACATAATAAGATAATTTTACGTTTCTTTCGCATCTATCGAAATGCAATCTCGCTTAATACGATAAAATCTCAGGTGGATATTATTCGATTTTTATCACAATTTAATTGATTTATTTATTTTTTTTATCCCCCCCTCCCCTCCCCTCCCCTCCCCTCCCCCTACTTTTTCACCTTTATCTCGTAATTATTATTATTACACCTTCAAATATTCTTCTAATTTAATTAGAAATTTAAAAATATAAATTTATGATTGTATAGGCTTTAAATGGATAATTTAAAAATAAACGACAATCAGAAGGGGAAATAATTACGAAAATGGAAATACGACGAAAGTAGCGATAATTCGTCCGCGAAATCACGAATTCGTTTTGAAACGAAGGAAAGCATAATCAACGCGAGAATTAATTTGCTGTGATTGTGATATGAAATATAAAAGGTTTCATTGTAAATTGCTGCGCTACGTTGTTCCGCAATTGGAGCGTGCACCGGTAAAATAACTTTACTCGGCGTCGTTGACTTTTGTGAAATCTCTCTTATTGTTCTTCCAAACTTAAATTGGTTTTTTTTTTCTCTCTCTCTCTCTTTTCTCAACATTCGATACCATTTCACGATATTTCGTAATATTATGTCACAAATTTTCATCCAATTCGTACCGCGCGAATTTCGGTTTCAAAACGGATAAAATAATTTCAGCCATCGCTTTTTCTGCGATATTCTACGTTTATTTTTTTTTTTCCAATTTTTTAACGTATATATTTTTATGAATTCGAAAGGATGACTTTGATTGATGCGTTATATATTCCGTATTGTTTGCATTGGACGTGTACATAACCGGAAGTGTTTCCACGGAAGCCTTGTTTGGCTTCGTATCGAGAATGATCGCTTCGATATTACAGTTAATAAGCAACCGCGATTTTTTTTCGTCGAATCTCGCGAAAACGTCACGCGGTCATGAAATTTGAGAAATTTTATTACAAAATTTTTACTATTAATCTTTTTAATTCTTCATACGAAAGAAATTTCGATTATAAATCGAAGGGATATAAATTTAATTTTAATGTCAGATGTTGCGACGATTTAAAAATTCGTGCTTAGCATCAAATCGTGTCTAATTAGACCGTATGAAAAAAATTGTTAACCGAAGATTTACGTAACGTATGAACACACGTTTGTCATTATAATATCTGTAATATCTGGAATGACAATCGTGGTCGCGTAAATGTTTAATAAGAAAATTCTATTAATATTTAAGTATATCTAAGTATCTCAGGGAAATTTTAATTTTATTAATTCGTTAATGAATGACTAATATAAAGTTGTAACGATGATTATCATTTTATTATTTTCACACGCAAGAAATATTTCAGTGAATTTTATTATTTCGATGTATTAAACTTGATTCTTGATTTCAAGAAATCAGAGATTTTAAATTCGAATAAGTACGATTACACGAATGTACGATTTAGATATACGATTTGCGTCGAAATCTAATAAAAATGGTTGAGCAAGAAGCCGAGAAGGAGGAAGAAAGATCCACAGACGAGTGGATCGACTTCTCCTCGTCATCCTCAATCGTCTTTTATCACCTTCCGCCGTTCGATTGTTCCATTTCTGATCGATGATGCTCGTCGAAGAATCTTCGTGACGTCGTTTCCGGTAGTGATACCTCGAGACGTTTCTCTTCGGCAGACCAAGTCCGCGTGTGACTTTCGCTATCATGATTTTCGCATGGTCGATCACCTCCGAGCATCGGCTGGACGATCGTTAAATCATCACAAGCTAAATGATATTAACACACCGGGCAAAATTCACGAACGATTGACGAACAAATCAATGCACAAATGATTCACAAGCCATATGCTGAAAATCATTTCCCGATGCTTCTATTTTGCGAACGATTTTAGCAGGCCTGACACTTCAATCATCTCTGTTCCTCGTGCGCGGATGGACAAGAAGAAAACTGTTCCTGAAAAGAAAAAAAATTTCTCATCTATGATCGTAAAGTGTAAAACGGGTCTCGATGTCTACGAGGCGTCCCACGTCTTCTTCGAATTGAGATGATTGGGTTCATTGAATGTAGGTTCGTTGTTGATGGTCTTTGATGATAGGGAGGTAAATCTCTTGTAATTTTATTTTAACCTTTTATTTTAGATGGTCAACAACTTTTTTATTAGGTATATATCTTTTATAAATTTTAATAATATCTTTAATATATCCTTTGAATTATAACAAGTTCGTGATTATTATTTACCTTGTTTTCTCTACGACGAATTGACGAATTGGTAATGAATTTCGATGTCGTCGTTTCATCTCTCTCTCTCTCTCTCTCTCTCTTATATTGAAACGAGATTAATCCGGTTTTCTTTCGCATTTCAGAAACATCCAGGATATCATCCAGAGGGAAAGGATCGGTGTACAGCAAAGGCGGCGGTAGTAGGACGTTGTCCAAGCGATTTCTAAACGGCAACATCATCACTTACGACCGGTCTAATCGTTCGTTACGAGCTACCTGTGAGTTAACCACACCAACCTGGTACCCAGGCTTTCTTAGGGGCACAAGCAACGGACAGGCAGCGTGTATGATCATTGAAGACTATCCCCCTCTGCCCACCAAACCGAGGCAATATTTGCATCAAGATACTACCCAACGATTTCTGAATCATCTAGTCCTGCCTAAGCACAGGACCTCAAAATTTTCCAGGTTGGCATCGATAGAATGCGTTTTTTATGCCCTGTTTATATAGGAATAATCGAAGATGAAAAAACGAAGGAAAAACGAATGTTTATTACAATTTTTTCTTCCTTTTAGGTGTTCAATATTCTTTTTAAGAAAATCTATTTCTAACTCTGTTATTATTACAATTATTACACTTTATATTTAGATTAGAAAATGTTGTATTTAAGAATAAAGAAGAAGAAAAAAAGACGAGTTAAATTCTAAAATATTTTATATATTTTTAGTAATAGGCATCGGAAGCTACAGCCGTTCAGAGAAACGTGACTGGTGTCAACGGATAGTGCGGCATACGTAACCGCAGACAACGAAAATCACCCTGACTCGACACGTAACGAGCTACCATCGGGTAGCCATTGCCTGGCAACGTCGCTGCACAGCAATCAAACTGCCGCTGGGAAACGTGGAAAGTAGATCCAGAAGGACGAGGACGAAAACGTTACCTACTTGAACGATAGAAAGATAGGGGCCAATAGAATCCAGAGAGAACGAGAGTGATCGACCAGAAAAAGCTTGGTAGCTTTCGACAATTCGACGCTTGCATCACCATTTGCCAACAACTCGTTTTCACAACGACGTCTCGTCAGAAATTGCTGTTGTCGCTTGGAGGGGATATTAATTTAGCAAGGAGCAAGAAGTGGAAATATCAATCACCATGGGGAGTGTCAACGTAAATCGTAATGTCAGCGATGCGTTTTATCGGTATAAAATGCCACGGATTCAAGCCAAAGTAGAAGGCAAGGGAAATGGTATCAAAACCGTGATCGTGAATATGGTTGATGTCGCGAAAGCGATTGGAAGACCTGCCACCTATCCTACTAAATACTTTGGTTGCGAGCTCGGAGCACAAACTCAATTCGATTTCAAAAATGAAAGATTTATAGTAAATGGTTCGCACGATGCTACAAAATTGCAAGATCTTTTGGATGGATTCATTCGCAAATATGTATTATGCCCGGCTTGCGATAATCCTGAGACCGAATTGATGGTCAGTTCGAAAAAAGGGACTATTTCACAGGGATGCAAAGCATGTGGTTATCACGGACTACTGGAAAGTAATCATAAATTGAACACTTATATTCTAAAGAACCCGCCGAGCTTGAATCCTGCTGTTCAAGGTAGTTCTTTAACTGAAGGTAAACGTGGGAAACGTTCAAAACGTGCGAATGGTGAAACAACTACTACTACAACCACTGCTACTGCTAATGGTGATCGATCTGGTTCTCCGGAAAACGATACCAACACCACCGATATCGTGGTCGAGGCTCCTGAAAAAATGGCGGATGAGAACGGAGATGATGATAATTGGGCAGTCGACGTGTCAGAGGAGGCAGTCAGAGCCCGTCTACAAGACTTGACGGACGGGGCAAAAGGAATGACCATCAGCGATGATCTTGACAAGACTGAAAAAGAGAGGATGGACATGTTTTATAAGTTAGTTAAATGTCGTCGCGACGCTGGGCAATTGGATAATCATAAAGAGCTGATCACAGAGGCCGAACGTCTGGAAATCAAGACAAAAGCGCCATTGATTCTGGCCGAACTACTCTTCGATCAAAATATTGCTGCTCAAGCTAAAAAGTATCGAGTACTTCTCCTTCGTTTTACCCACGATGATATTAAGGCGCAGAAATATTTAATTAGAGGAATTGAACAAGTAATAGCACTGCATAAAGATGCTTTGATGCCGAAAGTACCTGGCATTTTAAAGGTAAAACAAATTATTGATATATTCATCATTAATCGTTTATATAATTATTATATTTTAAATGAAAAATCATAATGATCCTTATTGTTATTCTAGCTCTTTTACGATGCTGATATTTTGGAAGAAAAAGCATTATTCGAATGGTCAAACAAAGTGACTAAAAAATACGTATCAAAAGATTTATCCCAAGAAATTCACGATAAAGCTGCACCATTTTTAACTTGGTTACAAGAAGCAGAAGAAGAGGATTCTGAACCAGAAGAAGAAGACGATGATTTGGAGGTAAAGTGTTTGCTTTTTAATTATATTCATCTCAAATTATAGTAATTAATTTCTTCCTTTCTTTGCTTTTTATTATAATAGATTGAATACGACGATAGAGCCAAACAATCACTAAAACCACAAGAGTCACCCCCTATGCAGAAGCCTGCTGTAGTCAATGAAGACTCGGATGACGAAGATGATTTTGATATTGATGCCATTTAAAAAGATGCTCAGTAGTCGGACATAAAAAAATAGAAGAAGAAGAATAGAAAAAAATATGTCCGATAAATGATGACGAACGATTATTTCTCACACGATACAAAGAGTCGCAATGCAATGTATTATAATATAGCATTTTGTTATTTTAGGCCAAGAAGTGATTATGAATGCCATTATATATATATGAGAAATTTTAACTGTTCCCAAGTTAGCAATATTTATCTGTACCGTAACACTTTTAATTGTTTTTAATAAGGCGATTACGAATTACCTATACATTATTCCTAATTAATTATTGAGAGATTTAAAAAAAAAAAAAAAACAGATGCTTCTATACATTGATATGCATCTATTTTAGAAGAAATAAAATATTGATAGTTCTCTGCCGTTATTGGGAAGTTGGCCTGCTAAAAGCGTTCTCTATTGTATCTATTTACTATTCAAATAATAATTATTCAAATAAATATGGTTTACCGCAATATATCGTTTTTTATATCATTTCTAAAGTATTTCCATGACTTATTTATTTTCTCGAATTAAAAAATGGATATTACAAATAACAGATTTTATTTAATTTTTTTCTTTTACTATGATTCCTCAATGATTTATATAAAAATATTGCACGTGTTATGAATTAGAATTTTAATTGTAGATATTTTTAAATAGATGTTATAACATTATGATTATTTAATAAATTAATTATTATACGGATATTATTCATAGTTTACAGATATAACAGTCGTTAAAGCGATAAAAAACTACGAATGTTTTAATTATTGAAAACATAAATTTAAAATATTTGAAAGAAAGAAAATATATTCAATTAATATTTCATATTTTGCATATTTGTGATCATGCGCTAGTAACTATAGAGTTTATTTAAGCATGGCAAATAATGGGAGAAGGATGAAGATAAGATAATAAACGTGAAGTTGTGATGTCATCTTGGAGTGTTACAAATGAAATACAAAAAGTAAAGAGAGAAAGATGAGAGAAAATAAAAATGAACCGTAAGCGTCATCTCTTGAGTGTAAAAGACATCTTTTCAAAGATTCTTTTCTAAAAGCACTCGAGAGATGGCACGTAGAGATTTCCAATTTTTACGCTATTTCTTATTCTTCTATTATTTGTTATTCTTTCCATTATGTATGCTATTCTATCTATTTTATCTACAGTATTAGTGACTATTAATTATTATTTCTGGAGATGAAATTGATATTGATTGATTGATTGATTTTATAATTTTTACTCTATTTTTATTTTATATTTTTGTAATATTTCCTCTCTTTATCTATATTTGTTTTGCACGTAATATATTTAATTAGAGATATAGAATATCAAATTGAATATATTTCTATCGTTTTTTAATACAATGTATCTGATTCTTTAAAATATAGATATTATATTTTAACTATATAAGGATGATGATTTCACGAAACATATTTATAAAGATATTATTATAAATATATTAAATATATTTTTAAACTGTTTTAATTTATAAAAATAAAAAATTTTATATAAAATGCAATATTTTATATACATTTATAAGATATATTTATAAAATGATATAAAATATTTCTTCTACTTATTTTATAATTTTTATTGAAATTTAATTTCAATTTCAGTCATTTATTACTAACTTGATTTAATTTTAAATATTACTAAAAATATATTGTAATCTTATTTTAAGCAGAATTGGTACATTGAGAATAACATTAAAATAATAAAAAGATCCTAATAAAATTCTCATGATATTGATCAAAAAATGTATTGAATGTTATATCTATTTTGCATCTCATTTGTGATAGTATGTTTAACTATTTTTTTATATTGATAGTTTATATTATATTTTATTTTAAAACATGATATATTTCATAGAAATCGGCCTAAATTTTAGAAAATTCCGATGATTGGCGCTGCGATCACTTAGAGTCGCTTCAGTCGCGCTTTTACAATCGACTGAAGGTTGACTTACATACTGGAGATATTGTCGTCAATTTATTCGTTTTAACGAACGTATTTTTTATTCGTACGTAATTTAACGGAAATCTTTAATATTACAAGAGTGTAAACTATACTCTATACTTGTTTATTCGGTATCCGAATCGTGAAATATGTGGTTATCATACTTTTATTAACTTGCACGATTCACGCCATCTTATTCTGTCATCAAATGTGTAGAAATAAAATTTAGTGTCGCTTTTTTCGTATTTCTCTTAATCGGTGAAAACAATTTTTAAACAAAACTTCGATTAATAATCTTTCGCATTGCAAATATCGTTTTACAGTGAATTTGTGACTGAGACCGGTGAGTGGAATTCGTTTTTTTCAACGTTTGATTCAACGTTATCATTGCTATCAAATTATATACTTATAAAATACGAATTATAAAATATTGTACAAGCTAAGCCTGTAAAAATGTATATTTTTATTGTAAATTCTCTTAAAGGTTCGTTTTCAACGTATACATCGAAATATCCTTAAAGAAGTGGGATGATACACTGAAAAGACAAGAATTCCTGCGTGGACCGTTCACAAAGGTAAGTTCTCGACTCTGTCGTGACTTTTCAAACATCTTTTTCTTCGTACTTATACAAATGGAGAGTAATTGGTCCGTTCAGTTTTAAATTGCCACACCTTCGATACGTGATTATAGCCGGAAGTAAATCATTTTAATTTCCGTAAGATTCTGCGAAACCATGACAGAAAACCAGTGACCATGACGATGATTAGAATGATAATTACCTCTATTCTAATACATTTAGAAAGGAGCGCATTTCATTAAATTTTCTAAAAAAATTTGCTAAAAAAATTCTATTTTATTAAGAAGAATTTCATGATGTTAATATTCTATTATGTATATTGTTATGCATATTGTATTATATAAATGCATATATGCAGATAAACAATGCTAAACAATTTCTCAAATAAATGGAAATAAGATTATTAAAATAAAATATTAATTTTTCTAATTAAATAATTTCTATTTGTAAATATCCTTTTGTGTTTTATAATTATTTTTATAATTATTTTATATATTCTTTAAAAATTTTTTTAAAAAATAATGAATGGATATTCAATTGTATTATAAACCCTAAATTTCTAACCTCTAAAAAATTACAACAATAATTAAATTATTTATTCAAATATTTCAAGAACTAGTATAACGTATTCTTAACTAAAGTTCTATAAATTGTCATCACGATTCATTATATATGCAAACTTGAAACGAATATGCAATTGTTACATGATATGAATCTTAATCAATGATTTGGCCGTTATTCTTTACTAATATAGATTTTCAATTGTTTCACGTATTCAGAACCATTTGCGATTGAAAAGTTTATTGCATTTATTCATACTATCATTGACCTTTTTCTGTCATACTTTCGAAAATTCCATCCAAAATTTTATTCGTTGAGTTTTCTTTATAAATTTACAATTTCATATAAAATAGCAAATATATCATAAAAATATACTTTGTTGTTAATGTTATAAAGTTTATGTTTCGTGTTTTTAAATAATATTACTATGTTTTTATTTTTTTAAGACATAAGATATATTTTACGATATAAGATAATTATATTAAACTTAAACTATGACATATGTATTGTTTACCTTGTTTTATGTCAAATACTCATGCACGTGCTTTTCTCAACGTTATCGATTTATATGCGTCATAAATACATAAGATATTATTTACGAAGATTATATAATCAATTTTGATATTATTACTTTTGTAAATATTTTTTATTTTATTATATATAATATATTTTTATATCTTTATTCACGTAGATGAAGATTTTATAAAAAAAAATTTTTAATAAACAAATGCATAATAAATATAATTAAAAGAAACTCGTTTCGATAAAACGGAGGAGATTTTGGAAACATTTAATAACGTTAGCATATTCTTTACAGGTTAGTCCAATTAAATTTGTGAAAGCAATGTTGTGTTAAATAGACATGGTTGCATGTAGTAAACTTTTCTACGAATGCGTGCACATGGTACAGCACTTGTAATGTTCTGTCGTCATGCTGTGAGTCATCGGTTATCGTCTGTCTTTGTTCTCCTTGAAGCGAAAAAGATAGCGAAAACTGGCACTCTATGTACTTATATTCTTTACCGTCTGGTATAACTTCTAAAACATACTGATTTTCACTGTAATTAATTAATTTAAAAATAACTATCGTTATTTTTCTATATCAGCATATGTTGCAAATTGGTATTTCATTAATTGTTTTCTCTATTTTTCGGTTTATTTTAAAATTATTAATTTTAAAAAAAAGTTATAAAGAGAGAAATAAGAAAGATTTAATTTAAATTCAAACATTAATTCTGTTAGTTTTTAGAATTTTTATATATACGTATTCTATTTTGTAGAAAGTTCATGTGGAAGAAATTATAAAAGATACGCGTCTTCTTAAAGTGTTAAGTGTCATACGCGTGACACCCTTCTCTTAGGAGCTTCATTCATCGTACCCTTACGCACCCTCCGGTTATTCCTACTGACCGACTGACGTTTATTTGCATAGTATGAGACCGTAACGACACTAAGCATAAAGCTTTTCTTAATGTAGTAACGTATCATTTATTTTCTTGTGTATATTTCACATAGATATACCGGTATTCTTGCATGTATTTTGTGCAACTATAGGAACACCCATGAAATCGAAGCGCATGCGCAATCTTTCCACCCTCTTCCGCCCCCGTTGTGTCGGTCTTTTGTGCAAAGGGTGCGAAGCCAAACCTTAGTCCTCAGTAAAGAATTAAACGCGATTCCGCGAGGTGCCCCCTTTAGAAATTACATTGCGGGACACTGTAGTGTATATATATGTATATTGTACAGATTCTATTTTTGTACTGTTGAAAACGGAATAAATGACTTTTTTACGACAAATTCGATTGACTGAAAGTGACAATACGGTCCCGACTGTTCGCGAAGAAACGAAAAACAGATCGATATAGTAGAAAGTTAAATTTTTTTTGTACACGGATTAGGTAGGTTCAACAGAATCCAACATTACCGATGGGTAGAACAGATATGTCAAAAACGCTGAACGCTTATAGAATGTGAGTAGTTCTCCTACTTACAAATCTTTATACAATTCATTTTGATCATTATCTATTTGTTCAATTTTCTTTTTTTTTTAACATTATTCGATTAAATATTCCTACGTTGCTATCTTTTTACGTAAACATACCAAGCTCTAATTGCTATATACTTTCATTAGAAACTTCATATATAAATTTTTTCTTTTTTAATTTTTTTTTTTTTTTTTTTTTTTTTTTTAATTTTTTCATTAATATAATTGGATGTATGGCATCGAAGAAAATTTCGGTTAGATTTACAAATTAATGAAAACAATTTCTTCCTCTAAATTGAAATATGCTTAGATGTCGGAATATATTGATGAAGGAAAACATTGATATAAAAAATTTTATTATATGTGACTCTTTCCATTGTTTATTAATACAATATTTATTTTCACGCGATAATAATATTCTATATTAATGTTAATTTTAATAAGAAATCAATCCAAGTTGATGCGAAACTTTCTTACTTTTCTTGTCATTATTCTTCATTGCTGTGTCAAAAATTTAATTTATAAAGGTGTTGGTATCTTCTCTCTGTGTGTTTATTATCCTGTTAAGTTATAACCTTTGGAAAAATCAGTTCTGTTAATTAATGTCAAACATGAAAGTATAAAATCTTGTTCAAATCAGTTTGTTAAAACTATGCAGTATTTCGATATTGTAAGGTCAAGGCTTGTTTAGAAAGAAGATTACACGAGGTCAAGGTTTACAGGTGTAGAACTTTGAAATCTTGACCTGGCTACATCCCTGTATCTTTTCATGTATCTATACTTCCGGTCGTTTTTATCGATTGCGCACGGCGTCGGGAATTTTTGCTCTTTTCTCTCGAAATTTTACCATCTTCTTCTGTATACCTATATACGTTCTGTCGCATAAAAGAACACGCCATGGTGTTTGCGCTTGCGCAGTATTACTGAGCGATTGATTTCGCTTGGGTTTTAACGCGGTCGTGACATGGGGTAAGTTTTCCATTAAAACGAGTTTGTCTCGAATGATTTTTGTGTTTCGTGTCGTTAGTTGATCCTTCTTACGAGCAAAGTTAATCATCTTTGCGACACGTAAAAGTTTTACTAGCTCTTCTGTCTTGGAAATTGACTTTTATTTGGTGCGTCGTGTCGCATACAAAAAGCGCCGCTGCAATTGCGCCTGCGCATATATACTAAACCATTGATTTCTGTGGATTTAACGTGGCCCTGACATGGGGTAAGTTTTTATTCGAATTAATTTTATGATAATTGGTATTGGAATATTCCAAAAGCTTGTAGATAGTTATATTCAACGATTGGATCATCAAGATTGTATATTTATATAAAAACAAAGTTCATTCTAATTGGTTTAGGTTCGAAAATGTTCTTCTTATGTACGAATGCCGGATACGTTCTGCTTGCTTCGACTGAAATACTTCGCGATGCCTATTTTTGATTGCAGTTAATTATTGGCGCGTAAAGCAAGTCGTTCTAAATACCGCTTACCTCTGTTTTACCTTTTTCCTTATGCTTTCTGCTTAGTTACGACTACAGAAATCTGCACAAAATGCAGCCTTATTATCATTACTTATTATCATTGTGAGAATTATATTATAATTAATAGTTAATATAAATTATTATAAAAATTTTACATTCAATTTTATATCTTTTGATTAAAAAACAATACGTTAATACGAATTGAATTATTTAATAATTATTTAAAATAATTATTTAAAATAAGAAAATATTATTATGGTGTTTTTATATGAATCGAATTTCTGTTATAATTGTTCTTTTCTTAATTTTTAGCAAAAAAATAGAAAATATTGGTAGAATGACGGCCATGACGCAGGAAGAAATTATGGCTGGTGCCAGAATTGTGGCCCAGGGTCTGGAAGCTCTCCGTGTAGAACATGGAGGACTTCTTCAAGCCTTGCAGACCCAAGATGCGCCAGTCGCAAGAGACAAAGCTAGTTTATTATCAAAGAATATCGAGATGATAGAATTAGGCCTTGGAGAGGCACAAGTTATGATGGCTCTTGCAAATCACTTACAAATGGTAGAGGCTGAGAAACAAAAGCTTAGAACACAAGTAAGAAGGTTGTGCCAAGAAAATGCCTGGTTAAGAGATGAATTGGCTGGTACACAGCAAAAATTGCAAGCCAGTGAACAAGCAGTAAGTAATAAAATTATATAAAATTTATCGTAATAGAATTTATCATAAGGAAATAATTTGAGAAATTGAAATATTCAATCACTTCACTAGCTAGTCCAGTTGGAAGAACAAAAGAAACATTTAGATTTTATGGAAAGCATGAAACAGTACGATCCTGATCCTTCCGCGGATGATGAAAATGCTAAAGACAGACCGCCAGATGATCCTGTGGTTGATCTATTCCCCGATGATGATGCGGACGACCGAAATAGTAAGTGTACGTTCACTTTCTTTCTTTATTAACAAGCATCTTTTATGGATGCTTGAATTTTTTCTTAAGTCTGTGTGAATAATAAAAGAGATTTTACTGAAACTGTTTTCTTTCTCTTTAGATTTAAATATATTTCAACCAAAAAATTTTGATAAAAATTCTAAAAATTTATATTATCATAAAAATTTATGATAAATTTCAAGTCATTATTATTGAAGAATGTTTTAGTAAGATTTCCTTTCACACAGACTTAAATTGTCTCGATAAGGACCACTTTTTTCTATGTTCGCCATTATTATTGCAGCAATATCACCGACACCGCCTTCACAATTTGCACAACAAGTGAATGCTGGATACGAGATACCTGCACGTTTGCGTACGCTGCACAATTTGGTTATACAGTATGCGAGCCAAGGCCGCTATGAAGTAGCTGTTCCCTTATGCAAGCAAGCATTGGAGGATTTGGAAAAAACTTCTGGTCATGATCATCCTGATGTTGCCACAATGTTGAACATTCTTGCTTTAGTATATAGAGATCAAAATAAATATAAAGAAGCGGCGAATTTGTTGAACGATGCCTTGGCTATTCGTGAAAAAACGCTCGGTGAAAATCATCCTGCAGTCGCTGCTACGTTGAATAACTTGGCTGTTTTATATGGGAAACGGGGCAAATATAAGGAGGCTGAGCCATTGTGCAAACGTGCTCTCGATATTCGAGAGAAGGTTCTCGGTCGTGATCATCCTGATGTCGCGAAGCAATTGAATAATCTTGCGTTGCTGTGTCAGAATCAGGGTAAATACGAAGAGGTAGAACGCTATTACTTGCGAGCGCTAGAAATTTATGAAGGTAAACTGGGACCGGATGATCCTAATGTTGCAAAGACGAAAAATAATCTGGCATCGTGTTACTTGAAGCAAGGAAAATACAAAGATGCTGAAGTTTTGTATAAACAAGTATTGACTAGAGCACACGAAAAAGAATTTGGTGCTATTGCCGGTGATAACAAACCAATTTGGCAGGTAAGAATGCTTTTTAAATTTTGAAAATGATGTGCAAGGTATAAATATTTGCGATATGAAACACTTTTTGTTTCAGGTTGCGGAAGAAAGAGAAGAAAATAAGCATAGAAATAAAGAGAATACTCCGTATGGAGAATACGGAGGTTGGCATAAAGCTGCTAAAGTGGATTCTCCTACAGTCACAACTACCCTAAAAAATCTTGGTGCATTATATCGAAGACAAGGAAAATACGAGGCTGCAGAAACATTAGAAGATTGTGCTCTTAGGTCACGAAAAGAGGTAAGTTCAATAATTATTCATCATATGATATAAATATGAATATTCTCTTTTACTGTATAGGTAATAGTATAAATAGCACAGTAAAGGAAATTGAAAAAAATGTAGAAGTAGAATGTAATGAAAAAATGTAAGAAAAAATTTTCACTGATATAAATGCCAATTAATCGAATATGTTGCATTCCCTGATATTATTAAATTATTAAATGGAAATCTCTATCGTACAAATTTATTTTAATCAAGGAAATTATAGGCATTTGTTACTTAAATTGTTTCATCTAATTTGAAGCAGACATTGGAGTTCGTGAAGCAAGGAAAAGTTGCGCAGCTTTTAGGAGAAGAGAAGGGATCGACGAGACGCGGCTCGCGATCCAGTTTAGCCAATAGCGAACACGAGCAACACGACGAGGTAAGTTGTGTCGGATATAAGAAAAAAATATTTTAGTTGCACTGCATGTTGTAGCACACGATTAGTCCGTCTACTATCCTTTTCTTCTTTCTTTTTGTTCTTTTTTCGTTATCCGGCCCGTTATGATGAATTGGCGACACAACACACAATCACAGGGCTCGCTGCCGCTGGTACAAAGGGCGCTACATGAAGGACAGTCTGGCCACAACGACGCTAGTCCTAACAAACCCGGTTTTAAAAACAAGATCTTTCAAGCTTTCGGGATTCATTCTTCCACGTAGGATATTCTTCGTTTGTAGTATTGCCTGTTCGATTAATGCCCGGTCGCACGATAATTTTAAAAAATGCGTAAAATTGTTTGGGAGAAGTTACATTTAGGTATTTGTTCTTAAATTCCACAATGGTACGATCAAAATACGGTTGAGGAATTCGCGATCTTTTACAAACTGTCTTGAATGATTCTTCTTAAATGCAAGCATTTATAGGAATTTATAATTTTTTGAACGTAGGTAGGTACACAGACCTTCGGCAAATTTTTGGGCATTTGATATACTATTTTTTCTCAGCCAGATATCCCTTAACAATGATGAAAACACATCATAATAATTGCACATTCTATTATTACTTTTTATTGATATATAAGGATTTAGATAACTGTTTGTTGCTATTTCCATTTATTATCTTTTTTTTTTTTTTTTTTTTTTAGGAAAATATCGCGTAGAAAAAGTAGACAATCTTTTTCAAATTATTTCCACTTAAACTGTGATAATGGTACCCTTTCTTTCATTAATTTCTCTCGATCTTTTTTCGCCGAATTCTTGTTTTTATATAAAATTTCGAGGAAACTTCGATATTCGAATTCCGAATTTTTTTTAAAAAAGTGAATTAATTCAAATTTGATGGATAGGTGCTTTCTATAAAGCATTTGTTTTATTATCGCATTGCATTATTTATCTATTATTAATTGTTCGAAACTTTTCTACGCTTGTATTATACACAATCGTATAGAAAGCTATTAGATTAAAAATAACAAGCTTCCAGAGACAAGAATTATTTTCATAATGAAATTATACGAATCGATCGTTTCACGTGTTATTCTTGGCAGAAGTAGAACAATAATAAAAGTAACATTTTTATACGCTCGAGCTATTTTTCCCATAAGCCAGAACACCGTGAAACCACGCACACAAATTACATGTAGTCAATTCTAGCAGCGGCTTTTGCTTAACTATATAGTTCAGTATAGATTTGCAAAGGTAACAATTTTACAATGAATGTGCAGAGAAGATTAATAATTAATCTAACGATTTACAGTTTGACACACACGAAGAATTATTTTCTGTAATAGGTTGTTTTTACGATTTGTTTTAGTATATTTTCGCATCTTAAATGACTCGAATCATTCATTCTTTCATTTTATGTAATTAACTCGAGTTTGATTTTATTCCTTTTCTCTCTTTTTTTTTTAAGAAAGCAAAACATTTCATCTGGATTAGGATTACATTTGATTATATCCTATTTTATTTTTAACTTGATACGAGGTGACTCGAAATTTTTTGTACCATTTTTCCGAAGAGTATTATGCATTTGTTACGAATACAATTTCGTGCAATTTGTTATGTTATGTATACATATTTACATATTTACACGTATGTTCTAAACGATCCTTATTTATTTGAACAAACGAATATATTTTAAAAAGTAGATCTCAAGAACATGCAAAAAAAAGAAAAAGACTTTATTCATTCGGGCCACCTTGTATCCTATTTTTTCTTCGTCTTATACTGCGTTTTAGATTTTTCCAATCTAGATAGAAATAAAGATAAATAAGTAAAGAAAATATCCTATTCGATAATAATATTATTATTCGATTATATGGTACAATGTTTCTAAATTTGATGATCAATTATTATGAAAGCTGGATTATTCAAGTATATAAGTAGTGCCTTGAGATTTTAATGAATAACGAACGAATAAATTATTTTTTAACTGAACATGATTTCCTGGTTGTTACTCGATTCATCGATGTATACCGTATACCATGGGATTTCCTTGCCATACATCACGTGTCTGTGTTCCTTTCTGTTATTTGTTATTTATAACCAAATAATGCGTAGAAATCTTTCTGTATCGAGAATGCGTATATAACAGGTTTGCATTATTAATTTTCCTCGCACGCCATTTGTGTTCTTAACCACCGTTGTTACCATTCGTTTTTTCGATATCTGCGTTGTCGTTTTGTTTCGCTTTGATTTGAGTACTCTGCGGGCCGGGACTTAGATAACAGGATGTCACTCTGGAGTACGATTTCGTCTGGACAACAAAATACCGGGACGAAACTAGAAACCGGGTCTTTGTAGAAGGTGCGTATTCGTAGATTTTGTAGAACAATTTTTAATTTCTCCCCCCACCCCCCCTTTTTTTTTATTTATTTTTCACTCTTTAATGTTTTGTGTCGATGCACTGACAAGTTCATTATCATTATTAATTTCTTTTTGTATTCATTATCAATCACCAATGTATACCATCGTTCAACTCACTACCCTTTTTCTTTGTTTCTTAAATATTATATGACTTTTTTTTTTTTTTTTTTTTTTTTCTTTTAGATAACGATTGAGAATCATTGTTCCGTGTCGAGAAGATTAATTACTGCTCCTATTATGTAAAACCTGTAGATAGCATGGGAAGTTGTAACATTTGGCTTGTGTATATATACTTGGAATCACCCTTTGTGCGAGCAGTAATTAATTACTGTGAAAAAGAAATATTATTTTTTGATACTTAATATCGAGTTTTGCTTGCCATAATACACATGAATTAATATCATTCTTTTTTTTTTTTCAGCTTTTGAAATATTTTCATCAGAATTTCATACAGATCTTGTGTCTTTAATAGGAAATTAGTTTATCAATCGGTCAATAGCGATCATTTGAAAATTTTCTTAATTTTAATTTCAATTCCAATTTAAATTCCATTGTCAGATTTCATTATCGATAGAAAAAAAAATAAATAAATTGCATTGAAGGCACGAGATTCTTGAGATTTTCTTCAAATCACTCTAGAAAAGCTTTTATTCTCTTATGTTTCAGGACCGGAAGTATTATGTTCGTGCACAGTAAGGGATACTACGTAAGAGAGCTATACGCGAAACGATACCACAGGCAGGATAACACAAGGGCTCTGCATTGTTTAGTTGAAACATTGTTCGATGTCCATTTTATCCGAATCGTTTTACGTATAACAGCACATTCCAGCTGCTTTTCTCGATTAATAAGACGCATCGTATAAAGAAACAACTACTTCATGTTGCTGACGTTTTCAATACGGTGACGATTTAAGACATGCTAGCGACTGACTGTTTTTGAAATAGCAAGCAAGGAAAAGAGACACAGAGTATAAGGCGAATTGCTTCGAGAATGTATCTGAATCAAAAATCCTATTCAAGCCAATCGTTTTTTTTTCCTTTTTTTTTTTTTTTTTTGCGTTTCTAGACTTTTCAACAGAAGAGCAGAGGATATTCATCGCTGCAAACGATTATATTGACCTAAAAAGAAAAAAAAAAAAACCGTCATGTATTCGATTCTTTCTTCGCATTGTATAGTACATATGCTATGAATCCATATTTGCATCTACATGCATCTAATCAGGTCGTCATATACATATCCTTTTCGTTGGGTCGTTATACCCATTATGATCGGAGTAACGTGACAATGTGTAATCATTCCACGAGTTCTAGCTTCTCTTTATCAAAGTTCGATAAGAATCGGATGAAAAAAAGGATTCACATTTAAACATAGAAGGAACATTTGTATGTCGCTTAGCATTATTGAATGTATTTCCTACACATCATACACAGAGAGACACACATTACACCGTGCACATTAGAATAATGCGAGTATATTCATCGTCATATTAAAAAGAGTGTAAAACAAGCTAGAAGGGGGAGAAACTGCGCTTTCCCTTTCATTTTTGTCTCTCGGAATTTATTTATGCGGAGAATAACGTATAAACAATTATATTGGAAAAGATTTATCTTTCCGGCCACGTCGATTTCTCTGCCCTATTTATAATTGTACATTTAAGTACTTATATATTAACGTATTCGCAAATATTTAATTTATTCTCTCTGCGTTCGATTCGTTGTTTAAACGACGATACAGCAGTATATACTGATGATCAGTGCAAGCATGATGATTATTATACATATATTGTATTATAAGATCGTAATTATTATTTAAATTATTTTGAAGAGAAAGAAAGAAAAATTTCATTCTTTTCTTTTTCTCTGTAGCCTGTTTTATTAAAGCGCGCAAAACGAGAATTCGTCTTTTGACAAATTTGTATATTCCGCTTTAAACATCGTATGCATTCAAAAGCCAAGAATCATATTGTAACCGGCTGTGAATTAAAAACTGAGTCCGAAATTATTTGATCGTTTGAACAGTTACGACGACGCAGAATGATGATCGTTTGAATTAGTCGAGTCCTTGGTACATTTTATCCTTGTTCAAGTTAAAGATCTCACGTTTTTGTTTCGAACATAATATTGTTATACTGTCTGATACATTCAGTTACCATGGTGATATTTGCTCTAACCACTCGTTGAATACAAGCATGGAATACCACTGTTGCAATAACAATTAATAATTAATTAATGTTGTAATTATAATTGCTTCCATGGTACAATTGTCGATGGAAAGTAATTATAATTGTGTTTAGAAATATTATGACAGAAAGTAGCGAGAGTAATCTTTTACTTCCATTATTGCTTGATAACAACGAATGAAATAATCTTGCAGAATTCTGACCGATTATTATATAATACTTGTTGTATTAGAATAACGAACAAACAAAATGAAGAAGAAAAAAAAAAAACTTTTTACAATGGCTGCTGCTTGCTTGTTCAATATTCTTAAACTAAATATAATAATAACTAAACTAAATATTCACATGTATATGTTGAATAATTAGGAAAAAAAGAAAAAAAAAAAAAAAATCTTTTGAAATAGAAAAAAAAAAAAAAATTCGCTTAAGCGAGCAAAAATATATGTAACGTGAGTTCTATTGGACTGGCCTAGTTCAAAAGATTTAAGATTGCACCTCGAAATACCGGTGTATATTAATCATTTACAGTCGTAGCGATGATGATGATTCGTTTTCGATTTACGTGCAATTCCCGATCGCGAGGCTAGGTTTCACTTTTTATTAGCAGACTTACGGATACAATCTCGGTATTTAGTTTTGCGTCCATCTATGATGATTCTTAGTCGTTTTTTAAGTAATCATTTTTCCCCTCTAGCGTTAATTTTCTTCATTTTCATAGTACATGTTTTTATTTGATTTTCATGTGTGCTCTCATTATCCTGAAAAAACATGCATTTATTGATATACGCTATCATATTCTGCGCCTGAGAGCTTGAAGGCCTAGAATTAGTAGTTTTTATTCAGCTTTATATTTTATATATTTTCTTTTTATAATTGTCTCTAACAGAGAGAAAAATTCTTTTCTTGCTTTTCTATATTTTAATTAGCATTATGTAGCGCATTCAAAAAGTAATATTTCTACAATCGTATCGACCAATCAATGAATTTTAATGAAACTTTTAAGTGCAATCAATGTGCAATTAAATTAAGATTCTTTATAAATTTGCACTATATATGTGTATATGTATATACGTCTATATCACTTTTAATTTTTACTTTAACTTTTGAACAAGAAATAATTATATTAATAGCGAAGTATGAATATATGAATTTTTTAATCAATTTGTATTGTGATGTTTGGTAAAAAAATTTTAAACATTTGTTCGGTAAATTTTATTGGAGATTTATTTTTAATGCATATGTATCTTTGAGAAAGTGACAAAAGAAATATGCGTAACTTTTAATTACTTATCTTATACTTTTATTATTTATTAGATATTTTAGTAATTTTGTAGTATAAAGAAGGTTTTAGTATTTTCTTTTTTTATTTTTACTTTGAGAAAATTTATCCTTTTTATCCTAAGTGACATTAAATATAAAACACAGTTGATAAATGATCTACTTTATAATCAAGAAATATACGTGAAACAGAAATACTAGAAATAAGATTTTTAATATTTACTTATCGTTTAAAGTAGTTGCTTTTTTCTGTCTAAACTATTTAAGGTATTGTAGCTCTCAGGTGCAAGTACTGTTATTTAAATAATATGTAAGTTTTGATTTATAATAAATATTTCCACTTGTAATTCCCTTTTGTTCATCTGCCTCCTTCGCGTGGAAAGCATGCAAATATTTTTTATTGCAAAGAATATTTCAAAAATATGCATTTTTAAGCAATGTTGTAATCGTGTTTTTAGAATTTTATTAAAATTTCGTTGCTAATAAATTTTAGTTTGTTTTTCTTTGATTTTGTATTTTTTAGTTTCCCACTTTAAACTCTTTTGATTTTAAAAATTTTTTTTTTGTCAACTTTTTATGCTTTTGTACAAACTTTTTATCCTATATTTAATACCATAATATCGCTTTTTATAATTTTTAGCAAAAATTCAAGCCTAAAAATCATATATAGTAAGTACAATTATCTCGTTCTCAACACCATAAGCTGATAGGATTGGATAAGTTATTTATAACGTTAAAACGTAGTTATAAATATCGACAGCTTGTGCTTATCGATAATATTTTGTTCGGACATGTTAATTGTCAGACGACACGAGTACGCGCTTTTATAATATCAAAATGAAACATTTTAATGCAAATACGACACATATCGTTAACTTTTTATTAAATCAATCGTATAATTATTCTGAATAAAAAAATCTATTTTGTTCTTTCTTAATCGTAGAGTTATTCAATTACTGTAAAAAAAAAAAAAAAAAAAAAAAAAAAAAAGTATAAATACCATATGAAATTTTATTACGTAATTATTCATTAGACCACATTAGCATTATTCCATCCACTTGTTCAAATTATAGAAAAGTTTTTATTGAGCATAGTGTTACACGTTACAATATTAATAATAATCGGTAATAAAGATGAGCATAATTGATAATCAATGATATTTTTTTTTTTTCTTTTTCAAAAGTGGAAACTATCACGTGAGATATTACATTCACGAAAGGGGACAAATAGAGAGAGAGAGAGAGAGAAAATAGAGAGAGAGAGAGAGAGAATAGAGAGAGAGAGAGAGAAACGGTATTCTTTTACGAACTTCTGATTTGTATCGGCTTGACTAGCATATTAGAAGCATTAACGTTACGATTAATCGTAATCAATTGAATTCGGGGGAAATCGAAAAGCACGTTCAATGCTGAAGGGGATTATTAATTACGACGTTACACGGGTATTAAAAATTCGCTTCGTAATAAATTAGGTACGACATATATAAAGGAGAAATGTACATTTATAAATCGCTAATAATTATTATCATTACACGTATCATCGAGGGCTACACATCGTGTTATTTTTCACCTTTTTTTCGTTTTTTTTTTTTTTTTTTTGTTCTTATTTTCTTATTAAGATAATAATAACAATTGCAAGGCTGATTTGTACGAGAGTTTCAGTAGTAAAATATTTGCTCCACGACTTATCCCCCCCCCCTCCCCTCCCCCCCGTTCCCCTTCATCTCCCATACAAGCCCCGGAAACAAACATGATCGAACTCTGGTCATTATTTTATTACTCATTTCTGAAGTGAGATTAATTAGTTCCACAGCCTTTTATAATAATAATAATAATAATAATAATAATAATAATATTAGGTAAGCAAATCAGCCTGGCAGATTTCGAAAAAAGGAAGAAGCGACACGCGCTCGCGCGACAAAAAAAAAAGAAAATATCCGATGAATGATGATAGTAAAATATTGTGTACAACTTCCCAATAAATATGCGACGTCCGCTTAAAGTATAAATTGCTTGTATAATCCGCCAACGTCTCGTCAAGAAAGTACTTAAAATAGAATCTAAACTAGCTTTCCGTGCTTCTAAGTCTAATAATAAATTTGTATCAAGAGGGGAAAATGATTCCCTATGATTTTTATTCGATTACACTTTAGGCTTGAATCATCCCTAACAGAGACCATCCAGATGTCTCTTTTTTTTTTGATATATATATAAATAATTTATTCAAGATAAAATTGTTAAAAAATTATTTATATTTATAATTATTTATTTATAATAAAATATTAGGAAACAGAGTGAAATTATAAAATATAAGAATTATATTGGATAAAAACAATTAAAAATTAAAATATTAAAATATAATAATAACTACATCTATAACTTAATTTCGTAATATTATCTGGAATAAAATTTAAAAACATGAGAGAGACATTTGGTTGTTCTATTTTAGAGATTTCATCCCATTCATAAAAAACGTACAATATCCTCTTGTAAAGTAGGTTTCGAAGTGGAAGAATACTTATAATTTATTTTGTGTGTTGAGTAAAAGATTAAAAATTTTGTCTTTTTTCTTTTCTAATGTGAGAAATTTTCAATAACTCCTTCGATTCGAATCCTATTTTACTAACGAGACTTAATAATTAGTAACTTCGTTATCGTAGAGTTTCGCAAAATATCGAATACTGAGTAATACACGATTCTTTTTCTTCGTTTTTATATTTTTCACGAAGGAGAAACGGTCGTTCGGCGGAAATTTATTCGATCTCGTGTTCAGTTTTTAACAAACGAACCGAATTGCGCGAAGCTAAAGCTCCGATTCGATTCTCTAGCACCTGTTCGCGAGTAAATTAAATGCGAATTGAATATTGATCGTTCGATCGCATTCTGCCTTTTCGATTGGATTTTTCAGCTGCATTCAATAAAATCATTCTTTGAGATCGTTTGTCCAGCTAGACATTGCACTACTAGATTGCACTTTAATCACTCTCTCTAGCTCTAGCACATAATTTAGAATATCTTTGGATCGTCGCAGCTGTTTTCTGAAATTAATCATATAAATGGGCAGTACTTTTTTAACATTAAGAAATAACCAATATAATAATGACAATTACAATAATTTAAATATCGAATACATAATAAGAGTATAGATCTACGTTATCGTGATTCATTTCGCTCTTTTTTCTTAAATTAAATCTTGATCGCTTTCAATTTCTTTTACATTGATGATCAGTCGAAAGCTAGCTATATCTGGCAGTATACGTTTTAAAAGTTAGATTTTGTGCTCGAGATTGAAAAATTCGATACTCCATTCAAAACGTGTAAAGATGTAAAGAATGAAACAATTGAAAGAAAACACGGTGCTAGTACGAAATTAATAATGACAATTAAAGACTTGAGGTGCTTCAAATTTATTACGCCTTGTCACCACGAAATCGATATCGTTTCCCCTAAGTAGCCTTCTGTTCGCAAGGCTTATTATTAAGAACTGGTTTTCGGCCAGGCTATCTTTGCGTCAATCCGCTTGTAAGCGAAAAGGCAGTGAGAGAGCTCTTGTGGACACTCGTGGTCGCCGAGTAAGGTTTCTATAACACAAAACAATGAAATAATATATAGTATTTCTTCAATGTGTTTTTATGTATAGAATGACACAGGTTAGTAAATACTGGTAGTCGAATTAAAGCTTTTTTCTAATTATTTAATTCTACAGCTTTTGTAGTTAGTTACTAATTTGATAAATCTCTAGTTAATGTGTTAATTTTCTAATCTTTTTTACATTAATTGCACGTCGTGCCTTTATTCAATAGATAATTTGAAAATGAATAAAACATTTAATATTGTGAAATGAAATTTTACATATCCATTCCAAAAAATATTAAGGAATTTGTAATAAATGTGTTATAATAAAATAAAAAAAAATCTCTTGTAAATTATCTCTTTTAAATTGTAAAAATTGTTGCAATAATTCCGATAAAATGAATTCTCACCTTCCCCTTGGACCAATTTGAACAATCCATAGTCCTGAGGATTGGTGCATCTGATTTTATGTGCAAGAATGCGACAAATCTCTCTTGTGTTCATATTTGGCCGTACAGGTAGCGTTCTGGTGTTCAGGGATCCATGCAGTTCATCTGGTACTAAAATTCGTAGTACGGATGAACAGTCTGGTGTTCCACAACCCTGATAAATCCGAATAATAATTGTTTACAAAAAAATATATAATAACAAAAACTTTCTCTACACTTTGCATAATAATTCGCATAATAAATAATTATTGAAATTTATTGTAACGTTTCAGAGGGCAACATCGGCAAAATCACTTACATTTAAAGTGGACATCGTTCCCTGGCTGGACTTGAACGTCTTCAAAACGTGAACCGCGCTGGACAAGGTCGTCAAATAATATCCCCCTTCACCAGTGAGAAGAGAGGGATGAAGCAAACCCCACATGTACTCAGCTTCCACCTCAGCGTCCACAACCTTGCCACGAACCAATACCCAAACTAAAAGGGGAAGAAGATCGTCTGCGCCCAGCGTTACGTGTCTGCCAGAATTTGCGTGCTTCACCTGGAAAATTATTATAATTAATAACGTTTAAATCTCCCTTTATCTCGAATAAGAAAGCTTTGTTACACGATAAGAGATTGCAATGCGACTTACGGAGTTGAAAATCGCTGAAATCGCTGCTAGAAGATTTTCCAATTTGTCTAGAGGCGAATCCGCTTTCTGAAGACGATCAATGTACTTGAGGATCCGCTCTAAACTTGACTCCGATGGGGGTATAATCTTTGGCTGCAAACAAATCAATATTAATATTATTAATTTTATTTTAAGATCGAATTATGATTAAATTAAACTCCTCTATGAATTGTTCTAGCTTGCGAATTTATGAATTATTCAAGAAATTAAGAAAACACTAAATAGACAAGTAAGAGTTAGTAGTTAGAGGATTGTAATTGTTCAAAATTTAACGCTAAAATCAAAGCCTACTTTTATTCTCTTATAAAACGAATAAAAAATGAATAAAAAAATAAATAAAATCGTTATTCTCTTTCTTCCTCTTTTGTTTTCGTTAAAACTCTAACAAATAGCCGGTGAAAAGTGGCCACGTGGAACGAGCGAAGCTACACCCTCGTAGAAGTGGCTACGATTACGAGCTAAGCTAGAACAACTCCCATTTGGCAGGCAATGAACCGTTTCGACAAACTCGGTTTTTACTAACTCGAACACCGAGATCCTGAACATGTTTCCCCTGGGCGTGCTGGATGCTCTCGGCGAGGGTTTGCAACGAACCAGTAGCCGCGTAATGCTCGACAAACAGTCTGTAAACGTGCTCTCTGAGCGGCCTGACCACTAAGCCCATCATCACGCCTTCTAAAATAGCGTCCAAATTCAAGAATTCGTTTGGCTTCAGCTTCAGCCTTTCTTTCTCCACCTCTTTCTCGAATTCTCTTTCACCATGTTTCACCAGGTAGTTCTTCATCCCGGACATAAATTGCCGCATGTTTCTCATCACCACGTGTGGGCTGGCTTCTTTCCCTTCTTTCGTGCATTGGATAAAATTGTCAATGTTTTGGGAGAACGTGGTCGTCTTGTCCGCTGCTAGTTGAAGGGCGTACGACCTTATGCTCGAGCCTGTACCTCCATTGTCACGGTTTCTAAGGGCTTGCAATCTTGGAGGGGCTGTAGACAGAAAAAAAAAAAAAAAAAAAATTCGATCAAGAAGAATTTGTTCATAATATAATAGAGAAGTAGAATGATTGGGTTAAGTGATAATTAAGGGTTAATTACGGAAGCCTCGATCGAGAGAATTGATTTTGACACGTGCTGGAAGCTTTCGATAATCTTAAATATTGTAAAAAATAATTTCTCGTAATTTTCGTCGATTCTTATTGAATTCGGGACCGATAATTATTTCATACCAAACTTTGTGATTAGCTTATTAATATTATCGATAGAAGTAAGAGTATTGTATTGACCGAGACCGAGATAAAGTCTCGAGAATAAAGAGAGCAAATGTTGAAATACTATTTTGGATAACAGATAACTGGATTGGAAGAATGAACATTGTAGTTTCACTAGAGAGGGATCGGTAACTTGATACCGATATTTAAGAAATTCAATAAAGTTTTTTAATTCGATAACTCGGTAAATAAGCATGATATCCCAACACGTTATCTTATGTCTACCGAACTACTAATAGTACATGGAATTCTAAAATAAGCGAAGCACGTTAAAACATTGCAAATAGACTTTATCTGTACACGCAGTTATAAAGATACTAATTTCATTCTCTTTCATTATTGACAAATTATTCACGTGATAATTTTTCGGAGAGAAATTATGCAAATAGAGGATGTCCCTTCGAATTTTTCTCATTTATTCGAACACTTTTTGATATGTATAAATGTGAAAAAAAAAAAAGAGTTGGAAGATTTTAAATTTACAAACACAAGAAATTAATAAACAAAGGGAGAGACAAATTTTCATGCCATGCTGAAATTAAAGATTTTCACTTACACTTAAAGACTTCGATACTATTTTGCAATTTCTTGTAAATATACTGGAACCATCTGGTTATACTTTGCAAGATGCTCCTGCCTCTCGAGAATTTTTGCTTTGTTCGCACTTCGACCGAACAAGTGATCGCTTTGTCCTTAACCTTCCAAATTTGCCAGAATTTCAGGCTACGTTGCTTCATCTTTAAATTTGCTTAAAACTATAATACTGTTTTGCTCAATCCGCAAATCTTCAAAAATCTCTTTCTCAATTCATACCTCGATCAAAATTTCTCGTTCACGAAGTTAAAAAACTTTTTTTTTTCGATCACTTTGTGTTCAAAGTTTATCAATATCTCGAATCGTAAATTTTCCAATTTTCATCTCTTAGCGATTTTTTTTTTTTTACAGAATTGGACGCTTCATCGAGAGATCGCAAGTAACGAGTCTGGTCCAAGTTATTCGAAAAGACTTATCCGTTTTCGAGGCGAACAACTGCTCCGCGAGGAGGAATTGAGAATTTCGTATAAAATTATCGATATCCCACACAGATCAGGATGCTCAAGTCTCGTGTGTTATCTCGGCCACTGTGAAATTTTACGGATAGATATTACGCGAAAAATTTTCTCGAGAGGTCGATCTCTTTGTAGTCTTTGAAGACAAATTATGAATTTCGATTGGTTTTTGATCGGGGAAAAGGTGTAAACTTGTGCTCAAACGTTACACTACAGTTAAATCATCTTCTAAAAATCTATCCATCGATACCACTAAAAATTTTTCTCCGACAACTTGTTGCGAATCTGCGATTGAATTTTTAGAAACGAATGAGATTGTAGAAAAAGAAAGAAAAAAAAAAAAAAATGTCACGTTCAAAGTTTTGCAAACACTGATTTCATCGATCGAAAACACTAGCAGAAAGAATAATCGCAGAGAGCTCGAATCGTTCCGATGACCGAGTGACACGAGCACCGATCACGGATTGACTGACACTGAACAATGGACAGCGCTATCGGGAAAGGTAGCCTCTGTTGTCTTTGCGCTGGAGGGGAGGCAAAAATACCCCGGGGAACAAATTTTTAGACAACGTTTGGAAAGGAAGAAGAGAAAGTAAGGATCCCTTCCCTTGGTCCAAGGTTAAGGATCCATCTTCCGAGAAATACGATAATCCATGCAAAGCAGATCGTAAAATAATTGTTCAGATCGAATAGTTTGGATACTACTTGTTTTCTTTTTTTTTTTTAGCAAAAAATATTGATCACAAAAATTATATTATCGATTTTTAAAGATTTAAACAATCATCTTGATGTATCTGCTAAATATTCGCGAAATATGAATGAAACGATCGTTTAAATTATTCTCGGTGATTATATTTCATAGTCGGCTATTAAACAACCCCTCGAACAATGCAGCGCTCGAATTTAGGGAACGATGACAACACGCGACAGTTTGCTGTTTCAACGACCGACACCCCGTAAACTATTCCAATTTGCTAGGCAAAGCCAGCCATTATCGTTCGCTTTATACGCTGCTCGATGTAAATCTCCCTCAAAGATCAAACTATCATCGACGCTTTCGCGAAACTTTCGCAAAATTCAACCGGAAATTTGTAACAAGAAATACGGTTTATACACGGTTTCTCGTATTTTACGCAAAGATTATCACGTTTCAATTTTCTGATAAGAGAATATTTTTAATAGAAATTTTTATCATCATTTCTTGTTTAGAATTTGTTTGAAAATTGAAATTGGACAAAAGATTTAAACTTGTCAGGTAAACGAAATGGAAAATTTCTGCTAATCCTTTTAAATTAATCCCTCGAATGGTAAACCTGTCGATACCAAACAAAAGAAGACGAGGACAAAAGAATGGAAGTAGACGAAGATAATCAACGACCAAAACTAGCATTGGAATTGAATTTTCTACGCGACAGATTGCGATTTCAATCCGTGCGGTTTTCAATCTTTGTTTTCACGTGGCACTCGATGTTCGCGTGAATGATTAACGATCGGATGTATCGAGATACGTCCGATCTGTCATCGATACGACTGTATCGTGTTACAAATTGTTACTATATCTGCAAATTCTATAGATTTCTGCTTTCTGATGATTTAATACCAGATCAATTATATGTCTATTATTTTTTTTCCCCAATATTTTTTATCCAGTATTAATTGTAAAAATTATTGGATTTATTATTATTATTTTTTTACAATTATTGAAATTTTCCATCCAATAATCTACCGGTAAATATTAGACCAGCTGGATTTTCGACTAAAGATTGAAGGATCTATTTGTCGCAGCATATTGTTGTCGCAGTTAGAGCGAACCAAGGCCAATTTTAAATTTTACCTAACTTTCTAAACCTTTCGTTCCATTTATGGAACTATGGAAAATTTTTTGGAAAATACGTATATATTTGTAAAAATGTTTGAAATCTCAGTTATGATGCACTGTTAGAAAAATTGTTTTCAATCCTTAAGTTAAAACTTAAGTTATTAATTATCAATTAATAAGTAATAATAAGTGACTAATTAAGTCATTAATCGATTGTTGTAATCCTAATTTCCAAACTTTAATAATTCTCCGATCTTCTATTTTTATCTATCCACTTTTTTTTTTTCTTTATCTTTATCATTCTTAAGTTTTCTATTTTCATTCTATTGAATTTCCATTCGCAAACAGTTCTACACAATTTCAAATTTCTACAAAGTTTCGATAAAGCTTCTATAACGATATACCGTCGGAGACAAAGATCATCTCGAAACTATATAATCAACTTCTTATCCTCTTATCTCTACTTCCAGACGAAAAGCGAGCATAATAATTAGCATAATGACAGATTATGCATTATCCATCGAGCGTTCGTGAAACGATCGACGAAATCGGAGTATAAGAATCGTATTTATTCCGTGAATTAATTATATATATATATGACATATAAATATATCAAATCTCTCGTTATATTTTTTTCGACTCGTTACGTCGCAATATTACAAACATTTTTCGTATCACATTTTTTCCTATGACACATTTATCGATCGGTCACTATCGTGCCATTCGCGTCGTGACCTTCTCGATGCGATTTCCGATACACTTGCCACGCGCTAGCAATGCACTTCGATGCTCCTTTGAGTCATGCTGATAGTTTAGTCGATAAATAATTTCACAAATACATGTCCCACATGCGTGCTCCACCATGCTTTATTTATTCACGAAGAATTTCAAATATTTCCAATTGAGTATTAAGTAATTGTATCTAAATTTACAATTGTTCGATACGGAAAGGGTCAATCTCGTGAAAGAAATAGCATAAGAGTAAATAACTCTATACTTTTCAATATTTTTTTCGTAAAGGGATAAAATATAAATAAACGAAGGAATGGAAACTTACAGAGAAGGGGATCCAAACGTTCTTTGAAACTCTTGTTCCTCTTCATCCTCTCCACGTCACTTTCGTCTGTCTCCAATGGCGTCTCCCATTCGGAGGAGTCGTAGATTTGGTCCTTTCTGCTGTCTCCAGCCTCTTCTCTTTCGTTCCTCTTCTCCACGTTGTCGTACGAGGAGTTCCTGTCGCTGTAAAGCGACTCCGACGTGTCCGGCGGTTTCAACAACTCTGGGTACCTATTTTGTTCGATACGCAAAAAATCATAGAGAAACAATTAAAATATAATAATGTTATCAAACGTTATTCGAACGAAAGATACACAGACAATATATATATATAATAAATATCGTCTATTTAAGAAAAAAGGTTTTTCTTTTCTTTTTTTTTTTTTTTTTAATCTAAATTTACTTATTTTTCCTTGTTAATTCAATGCATTCAACAACAATTGTATTGTATATTTATGAGTAAAAGTTATCAGTCAATTGTAATTGAAGATCTACCGTTGAAGGATGATACTCTGAACGGTTAAAGTGTTCCCAACAACGTCCCTATCACACTCCTCGTCCGGAAACTTTCTGGCCACGTTATCACCCTCGTAATCCGCATCACAGTCGTAGTCAGGTTCGCAATCGTCCCCTTCGTTGCCTGTACAAACATCATCCAACTCGTTTAATATAATAAATATTTATTTCCACGAAAGACGATTAAATTATACGAATGACGAGGATTTTTGATGATTCGATTTTCGGATCTTGAACAAATGAACGAGGCGAGGCATTCTAACGTATTTCATCGATTTCATCTTCTTGTTCGTGAAACAAGGTGTTATATCGATGATAACGATAATTCGAAAAGTATACACCAAAAGTTTTTTTATCTCAATTTGAGGAATGAATTTGACAGGAACAAGTTATACCAAGTTATAACGAATTGAACTTGAGACAATTACACTCTCTCGAAAAAAAGAAACGCAAGAGAAGGAAGAAACGTAGGAAAAGCTGACCGATAAATTCCCAGCTGGAGTCCACGGCCCAAGAAGTATCGTTGAACACCTTGGTCCTGATCTTTGGCGGTTGCACAGGCTTGGCGCGTGGAATCTTTTTCGTCTCTTTAGTGCCGAGCCGTTTGGCTAGGTTATCAACCGAGGAGGAGATCAAAGGCGTCTTGTCCTCCGTTTCCTCAGGCTCCTCCCAATCGATCGGGTGCAATTGATTAGAATTCGCACCCGTAGGCGTCTGCAGCCAGCCTGGTTCGCTGTGTCGATACTTGTTCGTCGCTGGATTGTTCCTAGGTCGCCTTCTCGGTATTATAGCCGCGTTTTGAGCGATCGCGTCCGCTGGTTCCGCATAAAACGGGCTACCTTGCTTCGATTCCGGCGTCAACGGGCTGTTACTCTCCGACTTGGCCAGCATTAAACCTAGTTTATTCCTGGGTGGCGTTACCGTACTGGGACTGTTCAAGGAATTCGCGCTGCCTGCTTGAAGAGGAAGAAGCGTATTTAAATTTTATCGATTCGCGCGAAGACGGTTGATTCAAAGACGGTTTTACTCACAAACTCGAGACAACAGGTCGGGTCTCCTTCCCATTCCCGTTTCCTCCGGCGATCCGTTGCTCTGCTCCACGAACTTCGCCTCCTGGACAGGTTTAAAGCTGCTGAATTCCGGGCTGGTCGTCTCCTTGTAACTCAACTTCTCGTTCCCGATCGACTTGTCGTTCCTCACGATCATCCTGTCGTTCCTCACTATCAACTGTTCATTCGTGGCCGGTCGCTCGTTCAAATTTCTCTCGGCTGAATTTACAACAACCCTGTCCGGGACCATCAGCCGGTCGTTCGAGTTTCTCAATCGGTCTTGAGGATTCGCGGGTCCATCGTTCCTCGCAAGCTTGTCGTTCGGCGACCAGGTGGAATGGTTCGATTGATCGGTCGTGTTCCATATGTCCTCGTAATCCGATATCTTGTCACCGGGTGAGCTTCGATAATACGACTCGAGGATGTCCGATTCCTGATAGTGTTGCGAGTTCTTTCGCGCTTCCCTGTCCCGCCTCCGCTTCGACTTGCTCGTGCTGGATGGCGTGGTCGGCGAGAGAACGTTAGGCGTTTTCACGGCCGTGTTCGGGACTAGCTTCGACATCGGAGAGAGGACAGGAGTGGTTGGCGAAAGGGGTGACTTCACGGAGAAGTTCGATATCAGAGATTTGTTCGACGTGGCGCTCTGCGGGCTCAGTAGAGACGTGTTGGGATCCGACGGAGTGTTCTGAAAAAGGGGAAATTCGATAGTAGTCGTACGTGGTGCGACAGAAGAGAGACGATTTTTTTTTTTTTTAAAGAAATCTCATCGAATCACCTGCGAACTGCTGACATCATTCGTGTGATTCAGATTGAACGTCACCGTGGCAGTGACGCTGAAGTTGTTTTGATTTCCCGGTTTGGCCCATCTCGGGGGCGGAGGTGGAGGCGTCTTCACGTTCTGTCCCGATGAATGATTCTCAGCTACGATGTTCCTGATTTCAGGCAGCACGGGCGACGTGGCGCAACAGAAATTGTTGAACGTGGACACGTTTTGGTGGAAATTCGAGGTGGTGACGGAGGAAAATTTGGTCCTGGACAGTTCGACCACCGTCGATTTCGACGTTTCCGCCACGCTTTTCGACTCGAAGCTGACTTTGGTATCCTGGACCGGACTGAGCACGTTGCTTTCCACGTTGTGCACCACGGGGGAAGGGCATCTCACGCTTTGGACCAGGTTTGGGGAGATCAGTTTCTGCGACAATTTGTCGCCCGGCGAGACTTTCTCTTTCTTCAGATCCAGAGGCTCGTTGAAGGTTGTCAGATTGAGGGTGTTCGGTGGAGTTGGCCGAGGTTGTCGAGGCAACGACGACGCGAATGTCGTCGTCGTCGTCGTGGTCAAAGCTGCTGTAGGCGACGAGCCTCCTGCGCGAACATACGATAATAAGAAAATCGAGCTTGATCTTAATTTCGATCGAAATCGTAATCCGTCTATCACTCACGTGTCTCGTGCGGCGAAATGGGAGCTAAATTTAGCACGATGCTCTCCGTCGTCGGGGTGTTATTATTGTTATTGTTCAAATTGTTGTTGTTACCTGAAAAAAGAAGAATGTATAAATAGAAATACATATCGTTTCGTGCGAGATTCGAATTGCTTCCTCGTCAAAATTATATTATACCGCCTCGAAAGCTGCTCAAGCTAGACGTGTTACTGCTGCTGCTCTCCGGTGGCTTTGGATTCGCCATCGGATATCTCCAGAATTCCTGACCCAGAAGCGCCAACGAGGAGAGCTGTTGCCTGTTCTTGGCCTCGCGCATCGCCCTTGGCAGTGTCAATTGGACCGGCAATTCGTCACTGTTTCGATCGAAGAAAAGAAGAGAAAAAGATGGATCGGAGCGAATCAACGGTCGCGGCGAGAAGGATCAACGTTCAAAATCGTTGATCGAGACGAGATGGGACGTGATCGATTTGTTAACCGTGCGATAGAGAAAAAGATTTTTACCAAAAAATGATTTCACGCTTCTCGTATTCTTTAAAAGATTTAATTAATTCAGCGATTAACCCGATCGTTCGATCCTGATTCGAATTGATTCAAACGTTCCAAATGATCGTTTTGCAAAAAGTTTCAGCCTTTAATTACAAAAGAAAAAGATGTGGAAGAAAGGAAAAATGGGATAGAACGAAACAATTAGCGCGTTATCGGGTCGGATCGATAGAAAGGTAAATGGGCGGAACGCTCATGAATCATTAATTAGACTTATTAAAAGGAAAAACGGTACGTCGATTATCACGAAAACCGAGGATTAACACGGTTTTTGAAAAAAAAAAAAAAAGAAAAAACTTTTCACCGAAGCCATTAGCTCCGCTTAAATTATCTGTGAACACGATCCAAGCAAGTACGACTTTCACCTCGCGCGGATTGGGTCGACGAGCGATGGATTTGCACGCGAAAGAAATAATAATTCGATAATAAATGCCAGGCTGCAGACCATGAACGACTATTTGATAGTTAATCATTACGATACGATCTTTGTTTTGGATCCTTTGGAAGAAGGGATTAATGGGGTACGGGGAATAAATGGGAAGGAAGTGTGGCGATAACGAAGACAAGACGATATCCGGTGGAGTGGAAGAAGAAGTGAACGTAAAGAGAGGCCACTCACCAGCACTGAGAATAGTGGGCGATCAACGAGGGGATGTTGTCGAACCTGTTCTCGCTAGTCTCCAAGCTCAGCTTCCCCTTGTTGGCTTGGATCAGGTAGTGCTCGATGTACGGTCCCTTTCCCGGTGGCAGTCGCACGGACAGGGCCATCGTGTCGCTCTGACTCGACTGCCGGACCACGAAGTTCTATAAATAAAAACAGAGAATTATTAACGCGCCAACTCGAAGCAAGTAAAAACGTTTACACGATTGGAAGGAATCAAGGAAACGCTTCGAACAGATATTTTGTCAACGCAAAACTAGTAACTCGATGTCGGTGTAATAATTTTTTTGATCGCTCATAACAGAGAAAACTTTCTTATCGATGATAAAAATCTTTATGATTACGTTATTCTGTTTTTTTTTTTTTTTATAACGATCGTAAAAATTGGATTCGCGTGGAGAAAGAAACTGGAAAGAATTCAAATCTTGATAACCTAGCTTTTCCCAAGTAATCTTTTTACATTTTACATTTCCAAGAGATATTTTATTAATCGAAAATCTTGGACTCTGTCGAAACGAAATTTCTTTCCTGTCCGAAAGAAAACGTGTTCAAACACGAACGAATCGTTAAAACTTGTTGAAATAATGGAAACTTTTCGAATTATCACATCGAATTAATGCACATCGTTTCTAGAAATTACTATCAAGTTTAGGACGGAAGAAAACTTATTAATAAAACTTATATAAAGTTTAAACTCGACTTTCCTATTTCACAAACGTTTAAACATATGTATGCGCGTGTGGTAAACGAAACTTTAATTCGTAAACTGGTATCCGTGTATATTTATTATACGTATTACGTATGCGGTTGACACGAGGGTACGCGAGATACAAAAACATACAGTACACATTGCCGCCGATAAGTTAGACGGATGAAAAATTTCTGAGGTCAACGCCATCTCGCGTTTGGACACTGGAAGCTTCGACTTGCTACTAGCAATACAGGATATGCAAGGAGGTATTCGTGACGTCACAGATAAAGAGAAGGATGGAGAAGATTTAATCTTCAATCACTTGAAGATGTTAAATTAAAAATCAATCAATTTCTTATTTTTTCTTAACAATTCACGCACTTTTAAGATTGCATCTTGAAGCTAGAATTTCACGTAAATTTTTCGTATCGATTCTAACATGAAATTTTTGTTAATTATTTATTTATTAATGATCGTTAGGGAATGTTTCAATCTCCATTTTGTAATCGAATAATGAAAAATCAATTTATTCGTTTAAACAAACGTATAATTATGAATAAACGTTATACGTAAATGTACAGAAGGAAGTAACGTTTTAAATACACATATTCGTATTTAAAAATAAATTTAATAACAATGAGAAATTAAGGAAAAACGCATCGCGTATCAATGGCGACCGTCCGGATTTAATCGTTGATAAATAATTAAACGAAGAGAATTTCAAATTAAAATCGACACGAGAAACTTGGACGAAGTTTTCGCTTCAAAACGTAAGGTTAAAAGTGCAGAAATTATTAGTAGAAACCTGATTAATAATTAATTAATTTTCAATTTAACGTAGCGATAGAAAATATTAGATCACTGTCTTTCTCGCACAATGTTGCTCTCTGTCAGTGACGTCACGAATACCTCCTTGCATATCCTGTATTACTAGTAACAAGTCGAAGTTTCCAGTGTCCAAACACGAGATGGCACTGATCTTATATATTTTTTGTTTCTTGCCAATCCTCGTTGGATTAACGAAGCTCGTAGGATTAAGGCAAATAACAGAAATTCGATTAATATTTGAAAGTATTCGTTCGAGAAATATCGCAAAGAAAATTTACGCGCAAATGTTCCATGATAAAGCACGATACGTTTTTATATAAAACGGCGAATCGTATCGATTAATTAATTAATATATAATATATAATTCTACGTTTAAAGAAAAGAAATACAGATTCTACAGATCGTTATATACGTTCAGAAATGAATCAATAGTAATAATAATAATCAAAATATTTAAAATCATTTAACTTATTTGAAATATTTTTCGTTATATAGGCAATGTATAGCATAGCATTTTCAATATGTTGCAATTTATAAAAAGTTTTTCAAGTTTCGAAAATCCAATTCCGTTATGAAATAGTAAATGTAGATTTTTCTCCGTATATACGTGCTATAAGAATACATACATATCTGCACCCAAATAACGTTTATATCGCTCGCATACGCTCCGATACCAATTATGCTCTTTACTTTCTACTCGACTCGATTCCATGGAAACGCGGATCAAACAAAAAAGAAGGAAAAGAAAAAGAAAAGAGACGCTTATTATTATTATCCACCGGTTTCCTTATTCCGCTCCATAAATTTCAACCGACCAGCCAAGTTTCGAGAAAAGAATCGCAACTGCGCTCGCTTATGAGAGAGAGAGAGAGAGATAATAACGAATCGAGACACCGCGTAAAACAGCGACCCATAAAACACATTGCATAATTCCCCGACATTTCCAGCCGGAAGTCCACGTCCGCGTCGATAGAGTGGTCGTCGTCGTCGTCGTCGTTGTTGTTGTTGTTGTTGTTGTTGCGACATTCGGCAGAGTAATACGAGACAAAGGTCTAGAAGAAAAAAAGAAAGGCAGGAAGAGACCGACTTCTCTTTCTTTGCCGCGGCTCTGCCCTTTTTTTCCCCCTTGCTCTTTTTTTACCGGGACAAAAAACTCACCTCACAGAGGCACAGTTTATTTCAACCTTTTGATACTTTTCCTCTTTGTCCTCGTTTCGAGGGAAATGGGATGATGATCGTCTCTCCCTCAGGTCAAAAGTTTCCTTAAAATAGTCGGTATTGAAAGGGAATGAAAAAAAGGAAAGAAAGGAAAGAGAAAAAAATCACACACACCGAGCGCTCATCCACTCCATCCACATTTCCATCCATCCATCCACAGTATCGAGAGTAGTCGCGATAATTTCAGTCGTCCCCTCCCCTTCCCGGGGATGCACTGGCTCGCGCAATCACCGCTTCAACATGGCGGGGGTGGTGGCGTCTCGCGTCTATGGAGAAGTAATTGCGAGCCGCATTGTTTTTCGGCCCTGTGCAATTGGTTGGCGGGGGACGATTAACAAAGCTGGAAAACAATGAGCCGGCGGGGAAACAATACCTCGACGATAGCACGGCTCGTTCGCTGCCGTTTCCACTGTCCCCCCCTCCCCCCTCCCCCTGCTCCACTGATTACATCGCCTCCCAGTTTTCCGTTATTCAGCGAGGAGAAAAAATAGCGCTCGTCGCCGCCAAGGATGGGTGGTAAAATGTCTGTGCACATTTTCGAAACGTTTCCATCCCAGCCCTGACACGACTCGACTCGAATCGAAACGATCGAAGAATCGAAAGCGATGAGGCGATTTTTTTAAATCGATCGAGCAGAGGCACAAGTTCGCCTCCCACGTTAAAAAACGGACACTTGACCCGATTCGCGGCGATCCTTATCGCCGTTCCGGTCATCATTAGGCGCTACTCCTCCATCTTGACCCCATCCTTAATTTTTTTTCACCGAGCCTTTATCCATTCTTGATCTCGTTCCCAAAGTCACGAGACGAAAGGCTTGACCCTGCTGCTGGCGGGCTTTATCGCGAGGAAACCTCGATTCCATCTTGATATAATTCCGTAAGAGGATCTTCTCGACCTCGCCAGCTCTCCATCTCTCTCCTCGCGTTCCTAGACCTAGCCCTTTTCCCCTCGCTCTTGACACTCAGGAATTTTATTACTCCACCGATATTTACTTTCGAACTTTTTACCTCTCTTCTCCACGAGGATAAATTTCGATCGATAAAAATTTCGTGATCATTTCGAGGCATTTAGTTTTTCCCCGCGAATTTCGGATAGATAATAAATAAATGACTGGTGCGCCACTCGACTCGGCCGGCCAACGGAGATAACCGTCGCGTGGAAACAATGCCCCGTGGCGGGAAGCGATGTTACGGAGTTGCGTAGATGGAGAAGTTTGATCGGTTGTTATCTGACACGAGCGGAAGAACGGGAGTCCAGCTGGCTGAAGACTGGCGGATGGAAAACTGTGTCGAATACAAACGACGATTGTTCTAACGTTGTTATCGTCGGGCGAAATTTCATATTTTTTTTATCGAACAAAGTCGAAATTCACGATTAAAATTTTCTCTCCCCGCATATGTTTCACACCCGTGAAAATCTAACTCGATCGATCCCGTAATCGAGCGTATCATTCGAGATTATTAATTTATAATGAGACAACAAATTAATTATAGATTATAGATAGATAAGATATCGATATCAATTTTATCGATTCTCTATAATTTTTCGCCGTGATTGTGACTTTTACAACACGCGTAAAATATTTCATCGACAGAGATGAGGAAATGTTTTCGAAAGAACGGAATCCGCGACTCTTACGAATTTTTACATATATATTTCATACATTTGTACGCGCTCGAAACACGCATACAACACGCAGTCGTAGAAAATATTTCTCGACCGCGGAGGAAATTCGAGGACAAGGTGGAAAGAATCGGACGAAAAATTGGATAATCGGTTCAAGAGGTGGCTTCTTCGTGTTTCTATTCGCGTTTTCGCGAGGAGGAGAGATCAGCGTCACTTTGTCGCGCGGATCGTGACAAATGCGCGCGAATAAACGGGGGAGGGGAGAGCGCGTCGCGCGAGAAAAGCGCGCTAACAATGCCACTTGTTATGCGTGTTTTCTGGCGGGTTGGAACGCAGCCAGAAGCTTAGGGCGGCCGTATTTCGTCGGGGCAACGGCACGTCTCCCGCGCATTAAACCATCCACCGACTGCCCCAAACGGCCGATGCAGGCCCCACAGATCCAAAAATCTACCGATCTCTTTTTCGAATCGTCGGTTTCGTTCGAGTTGAGAAAAAAAAAAAAAAAAAAAAAAAAAGAAAATAAATTTCAAGTAAATTCCTTCCGATAGGAAAGGAGACGGACGGACGTTCGGAAAAAATCCCCCCCCTTTTATCGAATCCGCGGATGATCAACGGATGAAATTGCCGCGTTGAAATTGGGGAGAAGAATACTGGATGAATTGTGTCTCGGCGAATAAAAGGAGCGAGGCATTCATTTCGGCCAACAATGCCGGGAAATATTCGCGGAATCAGCGAGTGATCAAAGCCTTCGAGGAGAGGGGAGAGGGGGGGGGGGTTAGTAGTTTTTCCCTACGCGATCGAGCGGGACAATCGATTATATTCGATTATTTCGCCTCTCTTTGTTCTCCGAGCTTTCCTCCCTTCTTCCAGAAGCGCATCAAGCCTTTCCAAGCCTTCTTCTTCGCGGCGAGTTGTAAATTTTCCGCGTAATCTCGCCCATTGTGATAAATAATCCCGAGTCTAGACACCGGGGGGAGGAGGGAGGGAGGGAGGGAGGGAGGGAGGGAGGGAGGGAGGGAAGGAAAGAAGTATAAACGATAATCGGAGAAAAACTCTCTCTCGTCGCGGATGATATTTTTGGTCCGGAAGGAGCAGCTTTCGAGCGAAATCCTCTCTCTCTCTCTCTCTCTCTCTCTCTCTCTCTCTCTCTCTTTTGTCTCTCTGTGAAATGCAGGAGGCACCCGCTTTCCAATACTTTGGCCGGTTGATGGAGGGAAAGGGAGGGTTTGCAATTTTCTTACGCCTAATCGATTCGCTCAAGTGCACTCACCCCTTCCTCTTTGCCTTGCAACAAGTGGAAAGCGCCTGCTCTTTGGATGCCAGGAAGGAACCAGATCGGATGGGAGCGTATAAGCCTCTCGATCAGAGTGATGTCGCACGCGACCTCGCTGCCAGAATCTTCCGTCGAGCTCGAAGATCCACCCGAGGTGGCCGACCCCTCCGAGGAAAGCGACTCCTCGCTCTGAAAACATCAATTCTCCGTTATAATCCTTCTTTTAATTTTCCTTCCTCTTCCTCTTTTCGTCTCCTCGAAAAGTAGCATTATTCGCCGCGAATGTTGGCACGAGACGAGGAGAAATACGGTTACAACAGCGACGATGGCAAAAGAGAGGGAAAAGGAGATTTTGAACGGCGAGTGTAAGGGACGAGGGGGCATTGGCTGCAAATTGAGATAACCCGCGCGGTATAATAGCGCATTAGGCGTTATATTGCGTACGACGACGATCGCCCCGAGGATTTACCCGACACCCTCGAAATTGAGGCTTACGGGCCTTTAAGCGCGTACCTTTGCTCCGCGGACTTTGTCCACTCGTTTCTCCGCCCACCCCGCCGCCGGTTTCGCGCGGTTTTAGTCGCGGGATCGAGATTAACCGATCACGTGGAATTAACGTGCGTGGTAGCGAAACGGTGTGGATCAGGAAAATTATACGAGTATAATTTCCCAATTCCTTTTATTACGCGTGCGAATAACTTCTCTCTTCCCCCTTTTCTTCCACCATCCTAACTTTCCACCGAATTCGCTTTCCGTTCGCGACGAAACACCGCTCTTTCGTTTTTAGAAAGTGTCGTGACGAGAGTTTCCATTGCTGTGTATCGATGTATCCATCTACTTTTTTCAAAGTTTTCGTAATCATATAGATTTATGCAATAGTTTTGTGACATTCCATGGAAATGATTAGGCGTGCAAATAAGTTCCTTCTCTTCTTTTTTCTACGATCGTAATTTCTAACCGAATTCGAATTCGCTTTCCGTTCGCGACGAAACACGGCTCTTTCGTTTTTAAAAAGTGTCGCGACGAGAGTTTCCATTGCTGTGTATCGATGTATCCATCTACTTTTTTCAAAGTTTTCGTAATCATAGGGATTTATGCAATAGTTTTGTGACGTTCCATGGAAATGATTAGATATGCAAATAGTTCCTTCCCCTTTTTTTTCCACGATCGAATTCGAATTACTTTACCGTTCGTGGCGTCGTCCCAAGCACCGTTCTTTCGTTTTTAAGAAGAGTGGCTCCAAGAGTTTTCAGTCCTGTTCGCGTTCCAGCTTAGGAAATGTATCTCACGGAACGTGCGAAAAGTCGTAGCAAAGATTCGAGAGCCGGAAATTTTAATTTGAAGGACGACGATCGTGAATCGTTCGACGAAAATCTCGACCCAGACGCGAGAAGAATATCGGCGAATATCAGCTGATTTGGAACGTAGTAAAATCTTGAATTCGGGAAAGAAAGGGGAAAGAACTTATTTGCACATCTGATGCACTCTGCTCGATCGATTGATCGATCGTTGAAAATTTCCGAGGAAGAGAGATTTTTTTTTAATTGCGATTATTTTGAAACGAGAATAAACGTTATTCCGTACGGATTTCGCAATTTCGTTGAAACGAGAGCAATTCAACGGGATATTTCTGCCACGATTGTCGGAGCACGAGAGGCGTTTCTGTTCAAGTGCAAAGGTCTTGCTCCAGTTGGCTTCGCCAACCATTGGGGAAAGGGTTCGCCTTAGAATTGCCTTCGTTGCCATCGATTCACGATCTCGAACCGATACGCGTTTCATCCACGACACTTTCGGTACGAGATTCCCACGCCGATTTTTTTATATTATTAACCCTTTCGCTAGTACAGGCGACTCGAGAGCATCTTTCTCTGGAAACGTAGCATCGATATTTCGTTTTTATCATCAATTTTTTTTTCAACAAACGCTCAAGCAATTCGGATTGCTGCGAACGCTGAAAAGGTTAAGAAAAAAAAAAAAAAAAAAACGATCCCTCGTTCTTTTTTACCACTCACGAAGCGGAGAAAATCGATCTCTCCGTTTCCGATCACCCAAGTAAACCGAATCTAAATAAAATCTACTTCATCGTTCACTCGATCGCAACTCGAAATTAATAAAGAGAAAAGAGACTGGATACACGCGACGATCAACTGGCGCGATTTTTCGATTTCTCGCGGGGCCATCCCTCTCTTCCTTCTCTCGATGGACGAGAGAGAGCTCGGGGTTCCGCGGCGCGGCGCAGTTTCGAGCGTAATTCAATTTGAAATGCAGACCGACGGGTTAAACGGATTAAACGAGGACGTGCGACGCGTGGCGAACACCCTCGCGGCTAATTGCGACCGTATCCCTCGATTGCGCAAAGTATTCGAATCGATCCATTCTTCGCTCCGCCCTAAGGATTTGCTCACCTGTACATGATGTAGCTGCGTGAGCTGATGATGCTGCAGCGGATTGGGCGGAGGCGTGCTCGGCGAGCTGACCACCTGAACGGTCCCGTGCTGCTGCAGATACGGCTCCAGGAACACATCGCTCCTGCGAACACAGAGAAAACAGACCGTTTAGTCGAGCGTCGTTGATTAGCCTCCTCGTCCCTGGAAAACACCCTTTTTAGCCCTCGCGATTACCGTTAATTACCGAATTTTCCTTTCAAAGAAATTCTAGCAATAGAAGAAACTGCGAACGGTAAATTCTCGAACTACGATGCACGCCTTGTGAACCGACAATTCAATTAAAGCGATCTATGGATTTATCTCGCGAGGGAACTTGAATCGAGATTCGTGAAAGCGAGATCGACTTGACGAGAATCTTCCTTAACGCTAAACCTACCGACATTTCATGTATTCACCTATTCCTACCATGACCGGTCAAATGCAAAAAAAAAAAGAAAAAACATCTTAATATAATAGAAAGAGATCTTAACTAATTGGATTCGCAAAGTAAACGATACAGTAAGTTTGCATTCTAAAGAAATTCTAAACGAAATTTCAAAAACGGTCCGCGCCGTGGTAGGTTTAGGGTTAATTATACCTTAATAATCCGTGCTCGCGTAAAACGATCGCCCTCTTAATTAATGCTCTCGTTAAAGTTCTCTCCCATCTTATACGATTCCATTCTCCTCTCCCCAATTGTTTCCCCCTCCTTTTCATCAATCGGTTTATCACCTGGCCAGATCGGGACAAGGAAACTCGGTTTGCTCGCAACGAGCTAACTGCGTGTACCACGCGTCGGAACGTAGAGAGTGAGTGGCGCGTTACGCGGAAACGTCTACAGCTAGATCAACGACGCGAGTTTTTCTGCGGCGCGTTTCCTGGGAACCCAACCAATCCGTCGTTAGCGCGAGTATTCGAGAGAAGATCACGTTGCGCAAAAGGAGGAGGAGATAGAGAGGATACGCCGATCGACAAAGGTGAGATTTATCGATAAATTTGGAGGAGGGTTGGTTCTGGTCGAGGGAATAACAATGCGGTCACTTTACGCGTTTAGTCGAAGCGCGAGTATCATTTGGAGGCAAGTTTGCCGGGTCGAATATATCGGACGAAGGGGCGTTGACGTATGCAAAGTCGCCGACTACCGCCACCCCTATCGCGCTCTATTGTCCTCTGCGTTTGACAGTTGGACGGCCTGTCTCGGACCTTGTTTGCGAATCCATCTCCAGGACCGTACGGATCCAAGGAATTTTCGATCCGTTTGAGAGAGAGGCTGAAATCAAAAACTCGTCCATCGTTCTTTCGTAGGTGAAATCAAATCTGTTCGTAAAATAAATTATGCTTTTCGATTTGTTACGTCGCGACGTATCGATTTTTCCACCGCGACGTAATTGATTAATTGACTGGTGGAAGAGGTTTCGCTCGAGAGCCTCGTAACCGAGACAGGTGTATCGATTTAATTAGACGGGAAACATGCGCCGAAACCGTCCACCAAACCTCCCTCCTCCTCCTCTTTTCTTTCGTTTCAACTTTTTTCTCTTAAACGCAACGGTTCGATTAAATGCGAAAGACACGTTTCGGAAAGAAAGGGAAAAATTGCGAAAAGGCGATCGTCCGTAATAACAATGGATATCGTGCACCGTGGTGATTCAACGATTAGAAATTTCGATCGATTTCTTCTTTCCAAGAGAGAGAGAGAGAGAGTCGTAACCTCGATAATCGCGTTTCATTATCCACACTAGCGCTATTCCCACCATATTTCCAAAAGCCGTAGAAATATATTATACCGAATTATTGTTATACTTTCCAATTACCCCGCCTGTACTGTGTGAAGAAACCGTTTACTACTTCTCGAAGGGACTTGAAACGAATGAATCGAAGAGAGGAAAGATAAAAGGACGATGAGAAGAGAAGGCTTTCTCTCGGCCGCGGTGAATGGCGAGAATCGGTCGATCCGGGAATAACAAAGGGCCAACGACGCGGAAGTTACGTTCCTGATTCGGGTGCGAGGAACGGCCGTCGTCGGCCGTGAGATCGGACGGGGGTTGCCATGACGACTGGCAAGGTTCTCAACACGTGGTCCATCGTGCGCCTTCGTAAGGGTAAAAAGGGATTTTTTTACGTATTAACGATGCGTCCTACCTGCGACGAGAGGGAGGAGGAGGAGGAGGAGAAGGCCTCTCTTCCGTCTCGAGATGTTAACTCGCGTTACTACGACAGAGGCGAGGACACGCGAAAGTCGATTTAATTTCAAATTCGGAGACTCGTTTTAAATAAACGCAGGGAATGTTGTTTCGATTCGGTCTAATTCGATTCGCGATATTGAACTCGGGCCAACCGGGGCTGATATTCTCGCGGAACCTTGAATCCCCGCCAACGGGGGCGGTTGTTTCTTCCATCACGAATTCGTCGTGGCGTGTACATTTTAATTAGAAAACGCGCGCGCGTTCTAATTAACCGGCTGTTCGGTTTGAGAGAGATTAGAGAAGCGCGGGAGAAAAGAGGCCGCCGAGTTCAAACGTTTCTCGAGGAAAAAGATAATGTCTCGGAACGAAGAAGAAGAAGAGCTCGTCTCTCTTTGCGCGGAGAACCTTCTAGCTTCGTTGTACCTTCGTTAATTAAAGAAGGGTTAAAGCGCAGTGGATTCGCTTACGCGGATACAGAGAGACGCAAGTATGAAAAGTCTCGGGAAAGTTCAAAGCGATTTCGCATTCTTTCACAAGAATTCTCGCTTTCTTTCGCCACCAAAGTTTCGTCACCGATGAAACAATAAAAACGTAAAGTTGCCAACGTCTCCTATTACGCATTCCCTTCTTATATCTCTGTAAAATTAACCCTTTGACATATACTTGCTTGTTCAGCAACGAGAAAAAACGCAATCTTGTTTACTTCGTCGGTGAGTCTTAAACTTAAACGTTTCATCTGTGGCGACAGACAGTCGCGATTTCTGCGTATCGTGACATTAGAATCACTCGCATGTGATTCTTATACAACGTAGAAGAATCCAGATGACGATCCATTAATAAAAATACGACGCGCTCGCATTCTCGTTTCATCCAAGATCTTTTATCAAAAAGATGTGCGCATCGACGAAAATCTCACGTTGTTCAAATGCAATATTTTAAATACGATTTATTTATTATAATTATCAAATCACGGCGTTTCAAAAACTTTAACACGAACGGTATACATCGAGAGGAAAAAATGTTTGGATTTGTTTCGGAGCGGATAAAGCGGATACGAAAACTCTAATAAAATCGAGCATAAGATTCCATCGACTCTTTCGTTCTTATTTACCTTCGAAATATCTCTCTCTCTCTCTCTCTCTCTCGGCAATAGAATTTGCAGACAGGTAATTTTCTCGCGCGAATCTCTCCACGGAGAGACGGTTCGTCCCGTTGCGTATTTGTTTTTTGCCTGCGTGGCTGATGCGAAATTAACCGATTCGATCGACGCCTTCTCCTTCTTTCTTCCCCTCCCTTTTCGTACTCTTTCTCTACTCGCGAAGGGAGAAAACGGAGAAGACGGGCTGGTAATTTTTCCGGTCAACGATCATCGCGACTTTTCCAATCCTTCCCCCCTCCCCTCGAGCACCAAGACGTTTCTCGTGACTCAGCAGCATGGTTCCGACGAAAACGCGCTTTTACTCGACGCGCAACCCATGGAAAGTCGAACGCAACTTCATTACTTCAGGCCAATCGGATGCAAGTACGAATAATGCATGCGCCGAGACGAGCGAACCGTGGAATTTGATCAAATTGATCGTAAACGATGGTGCGCGATAAGATCGTAAATTTCCCCGCAAATTTAATCCAATATTTCAACATTATCACGCGCAATTTCACGCGTCCAAGCAAATTATTCGTTCCTTACTTTCTCTTGCAATCTATCCTTGACGCAAATCGCGACCGAGAGAAATAAAAAATATTCCGTTTTGCACCGATATCCCCCAGGATGGATGATATGCGCTAACTAACTTTCTCTCTCTCTCTCTCTCTCTCTGGCTCATATTTCGCGAGGGAAAAGTTTCTATTAATCCAACTTCCTAACCGAGTTACGCTCCGGGAATCACGCGGGTTCATCGGTGGAGATTAAATCGGGCGCGTCCTCGATCCGGATATTGACGGAGGCCCTCCTCCAAGGGATTGATTTCCTTCGTCAAAACGGCCAAAAAGGAAATGATTCGCGAAATTTTCCCGCTAAATTGGCAAACTGGTTCGCAATCTCCAACGAAAAGAGGTTTTCACTCGGTTAAGTGGAAGAGAAAATTGAACAGAATCACGGTGTAGCGAGAGAATGGCTTGGTCGGTCGAGCACGAAGGATGATTCGAATGGGAATCGGGTCGACGCTCAGGTGGGAATAATAATAATAATAAGCGCGGTCTCACGGAGAGCGAAAATCGGGAAAAATCGGGCCGTGAAGTTATATCGCGATAAGGGAAGAAGTTTGGGTGGAAGAAACAAAGGACCGTTCGAGGGAAGCGTACTTGGAGCGCATTAAGACTAATGGCACGCTTCCTGGCCGTTGTTTCATGGAACGAGGCTTCTAGCAGAAACGATTTTTACCCACTCTGCCTTCAAAATTTCGATCGGCGCTCCTTTCCGCTCCTACGTCGCCATCCTACGTTTTATTATTTGCAACGTACTCTTGCGATCCTCTCGTAACCTTCCCAAATGTAAATACGAGGTCAATGCATGCATACGAGGAGGCAGGTGAGCCTCGTGGGCAGGTAGAGGAGGAAGAAGAGCAGGAAGCAGAAGGGAGGAGAGAAGACGGACGGAGGTAGAGCGCGACTCCCGTCCTATCCGATTTCTCCAGCGTGGAAACCGAAGCCGAAGAAGGCTCTTGGGTTACACTGTGGGAGCAGCAAACCGATCTTAAGTTACAACACGCGACACTTTGCCTCGCTAAGTATCCACGCTCTGTTTCGGCCGTCGCCGTTACATCTCTCCGACCGGAAAGATGCGCACGCTTCCAACTCCTCCTTTCTCCCGAATAATCGAAAAACAAGAATCTCCTCCCCCCCTCCCTGTTCTCTAACTGGACTAGTTCAAACAATTAAAACTCTTTCGCTAGTACGGTCGGCCTGCGTAAGATGCGATCGAGATAATACGACCGACTTTTATAAGCACTTTCGCGAGCTCCATGTCGTTGAAGTATTACGGGCGACCATAATCGGCCCGTGGAATGAGACGCCGCGTATTCCATTTCTGTGGAAACGTAGCGTCGATATCTTGTTTTTATATGTATTGATAAAAATCACTAAAAAAAAGAAAAAAAAAATCGGCCAAATCGGCTTTCCCACAGGGAATAACACAGGTATATAGCGCAAAGGTATACTTGGTTATTTCTTCAAATTTGTTCACCTTCGTTTGGATTAATTAATTTTGAACAGATTTCATCCGAATTATATCATATTATTATATTCCGTATAACGTTATATTTGATTCCAAAGCGAGCGTGTTTAAAAGTAAAAGAAATACTCTGTTTCGAGGAAACTTTCCCAACCACATTTTTGGTGCTTCGTTCGCGACGAACAAGTCGCTCATAGCGAAATGGGAGATGGGAACTCGATCTTTTCGAAAATTCACCACGCGGTATCTTCGCTTCTCTAACTAATCCTTCCTTCCTTCCTTCCTTCCTTCCTTTCTCTCGAATTTATTTTTCGAAAGGAGGCGGACCAAAGTCTCTCCCTCGTCTCATCGAAATATACATACGCACCCGATATGGAAAGAAATTATTCGTAACGAACAAGCACGGAGAAACGAGGATGGAGAAGTGGAATTACAGCGTTTCTCACCCCTTCGCGATATTCGAAGGGATCGTTTGTCAAACAACGATGGAAACAACGTTTCGACGAATGGATACGGTCCATTCTGTAAATTGGCGGGGCAGAAACGCGCCGGCCAAATATAGTGATTAGAGAGTACATAATTGCCTGAATGGTCCGTGATCAAAGGTGCACCCCTGGTTTGCCGTTTTCCCTGCCTCGATGATGGCGGGGAAACCGGCTTCCATCCCGTGCGATGGAAAAACCGATTCCATCTAAAACTTTTCCATCTCTCATCTTTCATCCCGATCGTCGCGTTTATTCTTCGAGGCGGATACAAACAACGGATGGTGGTCTTAATCGAGCCGTTCTCTTCGACAAGGACGGGAGGATCGCTTTGAAATTAAACGATTGACTCGCGGCTTGACCCGTTATCGAATAAGCGGGCCGGTCGGATTGAAAGCGGGAAGGTCGATATCGATCGAAAATAGCGAAACTGTATTCCCTCCTCTTCCGTCTCGTCCCATGGAGAGGATGGATTTTAAACGAGATCATTTTATTCGCGTTCGATGTTATCGTACGAACGATCGTAGGTGGAGGGCGATCTCTCATCCGTGACCAGTCTCCAGCGATAATTTTCATTTTCCTTCGATAATTGTTATCTCTCGCCGCGCCACTTACACAACTCGCTAAAAACGAGTTTTACCACCGTGTCTAACGCTCGGCTATCGGTTTCACGATTAATCGATCAGCCTGTAATTGCAGAAAAATTTATCACAATTTCCCGTGGATATATTTCTACGCGGATTCTCTTGATATTCGTCCGTACCGGAAACGATAAATAACACGCACCGATTTGGCCGAACGTGCGATCGCCAACGAAATAGTGCCGCTGGCAACGTTCGATGATAAAACTACTCTGAAACAAAATTGCGCAATCTCGGCGAACTTTAAATATCCGTAACACTTTTTAACCCTTTGTATTTATATCTAGACAAGGTTATTGAATCCCAATCGAATTTCGGAATTTTTCTTCGTATTCGATCGAAACGAAAACATTTTTCTGTATCGATCGTCGACTTGTCGACTTTCAGTAAAATAAATTTGAAAAACACGTAAATTTTGAAATCTGCATTTCATCTTGATCGGTGAAAATCTATATATTTATACATCTATTTATTTTATTTTATATATACACGTACATTCGAGCAGAAATTGAAAGGAAACATCGTAAAAAGAAAGAGTCTCTAGAATGTAATACTAAATACACGTGTAATAATAAAACGTAGGATAGCGGCACACGAAGTGCAAGGAGTTAAATCTCTCTCAAATTAAAACTCGAGAAAGTTTCGATTCGGATTTGTTCTTTCGAAAAACCGATCGAAGAAAGTTCAGAATCAGTTGGGAAAAACGGCACGCGTGTTATTGAAAAGAGAGAAATCTCCGGGTTTATCGCTAAAAACTTTCACTCAAAAGCCCCGTAACTCTCGCCTCATAAACCAACCCTCGACGTATCTCGCGTTAGGGTTCCAAGGCCGAATGACCTGGAGCCACTCTGCCTCTTTTCCTCCCGTTATTTCCTTCCCTCAAATATACAACGAAATTCGTTTGTATTCGAATATTTTCAACACGTACGAGAGAAGACGATGCTTTTCTTTTCCTCGAGAACTTTGCATCCCGCAAAGTTTTCTCACGTCACGGTTTCCCAGCCACGGATCGACCAGCCGTGGAAAACGAAAAGGGAAAGTCCAAGCGATATATCGTCATCAAACGACCGAGTAACGTTAGACCCAAAGTGCCGTTTCGCGCGGTTTCGTCGATTTACTCGCGCGACCACCTCCGCTCCACGACAGACCAAGTTCACGTTCGTTTCCTCTCCTGCCAAAATTCCATCGACGCGTCTAATTTTCCAAGGAGGAGGAGGAGGAGAGAGAAAAACGTGCATGGCAAGTTCACACGTGGTGCACCTCGAGGGTTACTGCGACGAGTGCACCTCGTTCTCCGACCCTTTTCGTCGATTCGATGGGGTTGCGAGTCGCGTTAATGGCAGCCCCTCGATAGGTCCGCCATTGTTTATTGTTGCCGTGCACCGAGCGCGAGATTTCCTCGAAAACAGAATGGAAATCGTCCGTTTCGCTCTTTTCTAATCTAAAGTTGGTTCGGATACATCGTCGGATGGACAAAATTCATTTTCCAACGTACGAACATGTATTAAAATTTCGTATTCCTTTTTTTGTTTTTGTAGATTAAACTTGAAGTTAGGTAATTACGCGTACAATGATTCGTCGCAATTTTGCAAAGCTATATTGAAATTAATTTGAACGCCTTCTTTTTTGATCTAGCCATTTATCGATTAATTTTATACGCTATCTTATATGCATTTCTATCGTTGTTTATTATATTCTGGAGATACAAGCAATGATAATATTTCTTAACTTTACTAAATTCACTTTATTAATATTCAATTTCGTCGTTTTCATTGTTATCTTGAAAATTATCGCTACTTTAATACTAATACTTGTACGTTTTTTCTAACTTGATTTTTCACCTACACCTGCAGATTTATTAAAAACTCATACCACAAATATTTAGCCGTATATTTCTATATATTATTTTCTTCAACGAAATGACAAAAATTACAAAAACAGATCGGTATTGTCCCCGATTAAAAAATTAAAAGCTTTCCACGCAAAAAAAATAATAATATTTTGTCCAGTCACTACCCCTTTCGAACCGCTATCACGCGATGGGAACGGAAACAAAGGTTTCATCGATCGTTTCGACTCCTCCTCCGCGAAAAGACACCCCGCTTTAAAAGATTCTCTTAACCGATTCCTAAATCCAATTTCTCGATTCGAATTTCCCGAAGGATTCGAAAGTCACCCCTTTCGCTCGATCTTGGTGGTGATCTGGTGGGAGGGGGGGGAGGGGGGGCACGTTCGAGTAGCTCGATTAATTAATGGCCGTGTCGTCGCACGATCGGCCGCTCCTCGAAACGAGCTGCGAGTTTTTTCCGAGTGAAAAGGCAGGCGAAACGCGGGGAAAACGCGGGTAACGAGCATCAAAGACGCTCGAAACGGGTGGAAAAAAGGCCCCCCTCGGTTTAAATTCCACTTACGGCCCTTCCCCTCGCTCTTCTTCCTTCGCTCGCCGACAAACCCGTTCGGATTTGCTTGAGCGTTCGCGCTTTTCCGCCCGTGCATCCATTCCTTCTTCTCGCTCTCCTCTCATTTCGCTGTTTAAATTTCCATTTATTTTCCACCCTTCTTCCATCCACTCCGTTCGCACGAGGATCCAAAGAATTTCTACTTTCTCTCTCTCCTCCTCTTCCCCTATTTTCCTCGCGTTTCTTCCGTCTCGGTTACGTTTCGATTTTTAAAAAAAAAGGGAAAAAGAAAAGAAGAAGACACAGTTTCAACTCTGATAAATAACCCTTATCTCCCGATGAAGATAATCCTTGTTCGAACTGGCGCGCAATTCGATAAAAAATTCAGATTAGAACGAAACGCGATTAACGGAACGGCGAGCGATAATATGGGCAGCTTCGCGGGGAGGAACGTCGACCTCGTCGCCGTGCCACGTCCACCACACGCGATTCCTATGATTCATCGAGCACCGTACGCTTCTGTTTGCTTCCGCAAATTCTACCGCTTTTAATCATCTCCACTCGCCTCTAATTTTCCCCCCAAACTAGTCTCCCTTTAATTATCGCGTTATTATTATTTATTTTACTTACTGCTACGATTTTAATCCGCAGAAGGAGGAAGATCTCGTTTAAAAAACTAGAGAGAGAGAGAGAGAGAGAGAGAAAAGGAAAAAAAGACGAGGGTCGAATTTTATTCTTTTTAATGGGAATAGCATCGGTAATTGGGATCCATTGGAGTGGCCTCCGGTCGAAAAGGGAAAAAAGAGAGAGAGAGGGGGGAAAAATAAATGATTCTCTTCTCTATTCGCGAAGCGGATTACTGGTAAGAGGCTTACATAAGAATAAACCGAAGGGCTTCTCGCGGCTCGCCCACTTTCCTATCATATTTCATATTAACCGCTGATTAAAATCGATTTTCCCGCGAGACCAGGTTACATACACTTTGCTCGCGAGTAATAATAATAATAATAATAATAATAATAACAGCAATAATAGCGTAATATCCCCCCCCCTTTTTTTTCTTTTCTCTTTCTAGACACGAGAGAAGGAGGGAGAGACGGCGCGCGCATACGACGGTTGAATCGGGACGCAGCATCGCTCGAAAATTTCCATTTCCGCGTTCCCTGTATCGGGCGGATGGTCGGCGGGATCAATAAACGCAGGTGGCACGAATGGCAACTGCAACGAGCGGGATCCCAGTGCAATGGCCATCGATTGATAATTAACGCACGCTTCCCAGATACGCTTCCCAGTAATTTCTCTTTTTTTTCTTTTTTTCCCTTAAAGCGCCCCCCGACGAATCACCACCACCACCACCACCATCATCATCATTATCTTCTTAGCGGAGAAGAATCGAATATAAAATCGTGCAAATGTAATTAACACGCTACTACTAGACAGGATAAGTAATCTGTCGCTAATTATGAGCGCAACGAAAAAGGAAAGAAAGAAAGAAAGAAAGAAAGAAAGAAAGAATGGGAAAGGAATCTCTACTACCATTATCTACCATTATCATACGCAAAAGCCATGCAACAAACGAATAATAATACGATCGAGAAATTATTTGTTCCCTTATTTTTTTTTTGAAAATCCTCTCGATTCATCACCTCTCTCGTTAGGGACACTGATCTCTCATGCGAAAAGTTACCTCTTGACGCCGATCTCCGCGTAACGGCCCCTCGTGGGCCGAGTGGCCACGCTTCTTCCGCTTCCGGGGTTCGTGTACAGCGTCAGTATGTCGCTGTTAATGTTGTTCAAAATCGGCGGCAACATCGTCGCGCTTCTCCACGTATACCAACCAACATCTCACATCCACCATCCAACGATTCTCCTCGCTTCTTTCCTTCCTCTCGTCTCCACCTTCTCTCTCTCTCTCTCTCTCTCTGGGGAGAATAATTTCGTCCTTGGTCTCGAACGTTTACGCGATCTGCCGGAGGAGGAAGCTCGATTTCGAGTGATCCGTAAAAAGTATCACCAACTTTTCCAAACTTCTCTTTCGAGTCTCTTTCGAGGAAATTCCATTTGATTGGAACCGGGTTCGAAATTCCTCGGGAGGGGAGGGGGGGGAATTCGTCGCGCGACCTCGTGCGTCGATTTTCTCTTAAGAAGGAATCGATCGCGATTACGAGGAATTACGTGTAAGCGTATAAATTAATTGGTGAACTTTACTTTACTATTTCTATTCTACTTTTTCTAGGCTACTTTCTAGTGCACTTCCATCTCAAATCTATGTATCTACTTCTACTGTAAAAACAACTCTGTTGGTGTTCTAAAAGTAAACAATTTATTACGACGGAGAAAGGTGATAGCTAAACAACATGATACGATGATTACGGGTGAGTTTAACGATATACTCTCGCTAACATTTTCCTGATAACAAAAAGTTTACGTCGAAACGAAATGAAAATTCTTCGCGATCTTTGGAGATAAATATAAAGGAAAGCCGGGCCAACATTATCGATACGAAAAAGAAATGGAGGAGGAGCTGCACGCGATTCGAGAAATTCGCCTTGGATATTGGATATCGCGAGGAAAAATGGCTCGATGTGACGAGAAAGCGAGAGGAAGGCCGCCAACTGTCGAGGGTCATCGATCGTCGCGAAATTCGCCCCCGAGATTTCATTCGCTCGTTATCACGTTTTTCTTTTCCCTCCATCGGACATTCCTTCCACACTTTCTTCTTCTTCTTCTTCTCGTTATTGCGACTCGAACTATTTCTCTCGAAGAAAGGATATCGCGCGAATTGTATATTATTGCTTTCCAATAAACGGAACGATACTTCGCGAAAAGGAAGAGGAGAGAAAAGGAAGGTTGAAAGGACGAGGGTTCGTCATAATGGTGAACGCTCGCGCCACTCTCGACTCTACTACACACGTACTCTCCGCTCGAAATAAGCCAAGGACCTTGGTCTCTCGAGAGCGAATTGAATTAGGGATGCAGCGGGTTAAACAACCTCTCTTTTCCCCTTCATTCCAACCGGATATCGTTTCAGGAATGGATTTCATAAAAAAAAGAAAAAAAAGAAGAAAAAAAAGTTTCATACTTTTTACATAATTTTTTGTACGAAAAGAAAAAGAAACCCGCAAAAATTTCGAAATAAAATCGAAATAAGATTGATCGCGTGCGAACGTTGACGAATAAAGGGTTGAGCTTCCTGTCGAAGGAAGGGGGAGCGTGTCAACCTTTTAACAGCTGCGGTTTCGGGGATCGGAATCAGGAACAACGTGTCACGGTTTAATTACGATCGATCGAGCGAATTACTCGACTGCTCGGCCGCGTTGGCATTAATATTAAATACGACACTGGACGGAAATGAACGCGAAACTGTGGATTCAGGGGCGGAAATCCCCTACTTGTAAACTGTCGGCAAACACTAAACGGAACACAAAGGGTATTTCGAACGCGGTGGTTCGTTTCGCGGAGCTAATTTTCATCCTGGACCCGGCCTGAGAATATCGTTATTGAACGTATTGATATTGAATTTTTGAGAGAGAAAAAAACGTTGTTTCGTAAATTTTTTTCCTCTATTCGAGAGCGAGTCGAATTGTCTCGCCCCGATAGAAACGTCGACGAGACGCGCGCGCGGGGATCAAAGGGAAGGAGAGGAAAAAGAGAGACGGATTAAAGGGGGAGGAGTAAGTAACTCGTTTCGAAGCGAAGAATCATAAATAAAGAAGACGCGTCTCGTATCGGTAACGAAGACAAATCGTTCCGTATCTCGCTACATTCTCGTTCATTCACGCACAACCTACGAAAAATCTCGAGAGTGACGCTCGCCGTCGTTTTGCCACTTTTTTAAAAATAAAACCACGATTGAGAAATCGTCCGCCCGAGCCGAGGGACGATTCACGACGATTCGTCATCCGTGAATCGGAGGAGAACGGGCATCGTCGATCGATATTTTTATCTCTATTTATTTTTTTTTTCTTTTTTTATTTCGAACCGCTTTCCATTTATTTTTCCAAAAATTTTGCGTTTCGTTCGCTCCCCTTGATGAAAGTTTGCGCGATGCGGTAAAATCTGGATCTAGGTTGGACGATTATTTTTAGATATTCCGACTAGGATGGCGTGGCGAATCTATGAAATTTGCGAAACGCGTCGAAAGTGAGAGTTCGACGATTTTTCTGGAAAAAAAAAAAAAAAAAAAAAAAACGATTCATCCACGTGACGTCGAAGAAAGAAAAATCGACTTATCTAGAGAAAGTAATTCGATAAGCTACCTTCTCTCTTCCATCTCCCCCCGCCCCCACCCTCTCTCTCTCTTTTAGATCTCTCTTTCAGATCTCACGAGCAGAGTTTCTCGTCACGTTTCTGATCTGTCTTGGTCGCAGAGCAATCTCCTTGTTGGTCGAAAGTTAATTTGCAACCGCGTTTTTTCCTCCTTCTTTTTTTTTTTTAAACAATTTATCGTCGTCTTATCGTTAATAAAACAAACAACGTGAAGATATAACGCGAGAATTTAAAAGCCAATTTTTACTCGAATATTTTTTCGTTAAAAAATCGACGCGGAAATATCGTAACGTCGACCGATTCTCTCTCTCTCTCTCTCTCTCTCTGATATAATAATTTTGCGCGTTTTCCTTTTTTTTTTTTCGATCGAACATTTTCACAACGGAATCCCACCGTATTTTCTATCGAGCAGAACGTGGCGATCGATGCGCGAGGCGACTGCAACACGGTCGTTTCTCCGGAACTGGATTCGTTGGTTGGAAGAGCGAAGCTTCGTGAAACCGAGCCCCGTGCCACTCTCCAGTTTATCGAGAAATTGTGCAGGACGGAAAGTATATCGAAGGAAAAAAGGAAAGAAGAAGAAGAAGAAGAAGGGAGAAAAATTTGTGCCACGTCATTGTCGGTGACGATGACTCAACTTGCAAGTACGCGAATGGTCATAGAACGTAGAGATAGTATTTAGAGAAGATATATGTAAAATATACAATATATAAGATAGATAATTTTATCACAATTTTATCTCCTTGTTGTTATTATTGTTATTGATATTATACTATTAGCATTCGCGTTATCAATTTACCAATTATCTTTTCAATATTGATTCTATTAAAGGAAAACAGAAAATTACTATCGCAGAGCAAAATTAATAAAAGATAACTCCGTGACACCTATAACCTTATTATATTGAATTCGCGTGATTAATACATCTCTTAGAAATTCGTAATCCCTTATCGCGTGTTATCGTTCCTTTTCTTCTATCTTTCTCTCTCTCTCTCTCTCTCTTATTTTTTTCTTTTAAACTCAATAACGTAATTTCGTAAGAATTTTCGTAAATTCTCCATTTTCTTATCGAACGTTCGACAACCGTTGGCTCGTGTTGGACTCACCTCCTTATTCTATTCAACAACTTTGTTAGCATAATTCGTCGCAACGTCTCTCGGAACAAGCGACGATCCAATTCAACAATTTGCCACAAAGAGCTCGGTTCATCTTCTCGGGTTTAGAGATACGTGTATATATATATATCGAATTCACGCGAGAATACACTTTCGTAGTTCGCAAGAATTCCAAGAATCCAACGATTTTTAAACTCTCTTTCGTCGCGAGAAACCAATTTTGTTACGATGATGATCACAATAATGATCCATCCTCGAAACTAAGTCGAACACTTAGCCCGCAACAAAAATTCCCCTCCAGCACAACGAATTTCCGCACAAAATCTCTTCTCACGGAAATTATTACACGGTTTGAAGAAGAAGAAGAAGAAGAGATTAGATACTGGGCGAGTTATCCACCAAGTATTTTTGATCGAAAGCGCGAAAAACCGCGCGAGGTTTATTAAGCAGCGAGAATGTCGAATCGAATCGGTCACGAGCATTGATCCCGGAGGCTGGCATAGGACTGCCGCTGCCGCACCACCCACGACGACCACGTCCACTGCCTCTACTTATCGTTATCACGCTGATAAGTGACGCTCGCGACGTCATCAATCATTGAAACGGGTGCAGGAGCTTGCGGCAATTTAGTAGTGTATCCTTGACCGTGTCGAAAAGAAAAAAAGTCTCAATTTTTTTCAAAAGGTGAAACGAAATCTCTCTCTGAAAAAGTCGCGAGCCGAAGATAACGAAAGAGACGAATTTTTGGGAGCAAGTTCGCGTTGGGAGGTGAGTTAAGGGAATTTATTAGAAGAAGGAGTGTGGAGAGATCCTTTATCGATCGTGATGTACAGCACTTCTTTCCAGATCGATAGAATTTCTTGATGAGAGCCTTCGATAGTTGTTCTTTTAAATGATTTATACGAGCACACGTTCCGTTCTATTGTTTCCAAGACGAGGAGGAGGAGGATTTCTATTGCATTTCCGGCAAGAAAGTGCTCGAGGATACGTTTTATTTTCTCGATTTATAATCGCCAGATCAGAACCGTATCTCTTTCGAGGAAAGAAACGTAATTGCGATTCAACCAGAGAGAAGATACAGTTGATACATTCTGATATCTCTACTGTCCTAAATCCATCCATGTGTTCAATCTTATTCGAACACGAGAAAGAGATGGATCGGTCAAAGATAGTCGAAATAGTCGAATAGAGTCCAATTTCTGTCACATCACGGGATTCACTTTAATCAAAATCCAACGTTTCGAATCTCATTTGACGAGCACTCGACGCGATATATCCACGTTCCGTTTGATCGAAGAACGAGCTACCTTTGAATCCTCCTTCTTTCACGATGAGGCGTCCGATAAGGCATCCGTGACACACGGTTAACAAGCGGTCCGTTATCAAAGTTGTGACAGTGTCACTAGCTAGCAAGATTATCGCGCGATAAAACCTGGCCACGGAATCGGATAACCACGACCGACACCTTAACTCGGTTCATCGAAAGGTATTTTCATTCAAAATAGTCGTCGAGCGAGCGAAAAGTATGGTCAAAATTAGAATATGGTCAAAATTTCGAATAAACCTGTATTCGAAATTTCTATCGTCGAAAATAATACTAAACGTTGCAACAACGTATATATTTATTTTATATCATCTACGATAAATCTGTCACCGGATCGTGCGAAGAGTAAAATAAAAAATCAATAAGGGATTAAATATACATTCTATTTAAAAATCATTAAAAAAAAGTATATAACGTTCGATGTGTGTTACACGGTGGAAACGGAGAGAATAGATATTATTAAATTAAATTATTCAACGATTGATTTCCAGATTGGATTGGCTACGTTAGTAGAAATTTCGCGTTATCGTTATTTTTCAATCGCTATTTTTGTCGCACGTTTTGTGGTACGTAAGTACGGAAAAATAGGGAAGGAAAAGATTCACCGTGTTTCACGAGCAATGGCGATAAGCAACGACGTGACACGGAAATCGTAGTTTTATCAACACAAAACAAGAGATAGGAACACGATTTTGCGTATCGTTGAACGTTCTTCTAATTATTTCCTTTCGACCGCGACTTTCTCCACGTCCACGTATTCGCCTGATTTGTCCATTCGACATTGGACAATGTTATGATCGTCCAATAAAGCACGAATAATGAACACGCGATGTCCCCCCACTCGTTCAATTCCGTTGGATTTTCCCTCAAGGACAGAAACCCAAACGGTGTACACAAACGGAAACCTCGAGCAGAAGCTCGAAAGACGAGAAGTGGGATAAAAGAAATTTGATTTTTCTGGTGTTTTCTCTACGTGTTTACGGTGAAACGACCGTTGACACTTTTCAGTCATCCTTACCAAGAACTCTGCTTGAGTACTCGATCACTCTTATCGACAGATTCGCGACGTTGTCGCGAGACCATTGCCTCCTCTCGATCGGCAATCACGTAAAAGTGACGTCACTGGTGTCGCGAGATCATCCCTTTCTTTTTTTTTTTTTTGTTTTTTATTCCCCTCTATCTCTCTCTCTCTCACCGATTCGCTTTTCCTCTCCTGAAAGATACCTTCGCCGATCGATACCGCGCCGCGATAGACTTCTCTCGACTTTCACTTCCGACGTCCACCGCCACCACGTGTCCCACCACAACAGAACCGATCTCACGACACAACAGGAACGGAACTCACTGCACGACCGAGCAGACAACACACTTGGAAATCCCTTCTTTGCGGAAGGGAGAGAAAAAAAGGAAGCACACGCGCGATACACACCGATGGACGGCGAGATACGCCGTGACGCCGGTTGGCGACGCACTAGTCGGCGGCGCCGCGACGACACGCACAAACGCGTACAGAGACGCAACTGTCGGTTCGTAGACACGAGACCGGTCTACTACCTACCAACCGACGAGCCACGGTGGAAGGGGGAAGCTAGGGGAGACGCGCATGCGCAACGGCCAACTGGTTCATTCTAACCTTGCCATCGGCATCGATACCATCCTCGCTAGATCCACCAAACTCGATGGGATGGTGCCAGTCGAAAAATCGACCACGACCGGAGAAAGTAATTGTCCACTTGCTTTTTTTCGCCTTTTACGGACCAGCCTTTTGCTACGAAAAGGGAACAATCCTGTGTGTTAGAGGCTATAGGTAGGAAAGGGTGCTTGATGATAGCTCTGTCGAAGAACGAGTTTTTTCGATATACCGAAAGGTATAAATGAATTTAGAGAGATCGTATCTACAAGTGCGTGCAAGAAAGCGATAATGCGAGTCACGACGAATCCTTTCCATATTCGTCCCTCGAAATCAATGATCTTTGTTGATCGTAATCGCGTCGATCCTCTCCTCATCCCTAATCCTTTCTTCGATATTCCTCAAAAAGCATTATTTAATCTTCATCTCGATCAACAATCGTTTAAAGACAATTAACCGATCGAATCGGTTTAATCGCCCCCCCCCCCTTCGTTTAAAAGAAAGTGCGTGCGAGTATTCTGTGACCGGGAAACCGGTCCATCCTCCGCAACAACAACCACCCCGATCGTGATCGACCGTTATCGATCCATCGTGGCGCTCTCTAGATCTGTTCGCTCGTGCCGAGGTGTGGCTCCGAGAAACCACGGTGGTTGCGGTGTATCGGCTTATGTAACAGGTTTTACGTGGCCCTGGCGTTCGGACGACTGGTCGGTGTAGTAAAGCGCGAGCTTCAGTTGCCGTTCCTTTTTCAATCGCACCTGAATGCACGCGGTTACCGCGCAGTTGCGGTTTCGCCACCAAGGATCTGGAAATGATGGATAATGGCCAGGAAAAGGACAACCATTGTTTACTGGCTTCTGTTCTCCTCGCGTAATGACAACTCTACTTTCTCTTTTTATCCAGCAATTTGGTAACAAAATATATATTATATTATACTTTGCGGATATTGTTTCATATTATTCGAGAATTTAACGAGCTATTTTATCGATTAAATTTGAAAGGAACGACTTCGGGCTTATCGGTGCGAATGCAATTCTCGCCGGAAACGTTGAAAACCCGAGAGTTATTTATCCGGCAGCAGTGTGAGATTATCTCGCCGCATTTTCTCTTTAATGAACACGTTTATTAGTTTTCCACGATTTATAAAACGCGAACCGCGGGAGGAAGCTGTTTCTCCACAGAGAATCGCGATTGGATCCGTGGCGATCTCGTTTGACTCGCGTAATCCGGACGCTCCGCCATATAATACTCGTGAAACTATTAACACGGACGACTATGCCTGTGCTCTCCTCGTTTCCGATCGAGGAAGGGGCGATCGAAAGAGAGGCACGAGTGAAAGTGGACACGATTCGAGGAAGCGTCGACAAAGTGAAATAGCGGAGACATTGAACGAAAATATTTCTCTTCCATTTCCAATCGTGATTTCTTATCTTCCAGGTCAATTTCATATTTGAAATTTGAAATCGAAGGTATTATATCGAAGGTTAGGGCGCTTTAAAGGCTCGCTGCTTCGAGGTTCTTCGAATCTTTCAGCTGAACGATGAATAGAAATTGTTAATATTAAAAGTACGAGCGTCAAAGTGTTCTTCAAACATCCGATAATCGATATCGTATTTCACGATTCACCTTTCGTAGCGAGAACAAATATCGTACAGTTTCTAAATCAATATTCAAATCCTCATCAGAGTCCTATTCGATATCTAATCTATCGAGATAGAAATCGTTGATCATTCTGTCGCATAATGACATTTGCACGAAATCACTGTGATTAACTCACCCACACATCGATTCTCAAATTACGTACCATCGAAATAATTTAGACAATGAAATTATTAATGTATGATCACTCACTATTGATCCTTTAATTGCGGCTATGGTTTATAAACCGTGTACTAAAATTATAGGCTATAAGATATATAAACAACGTGTTAATTTGTGCTAATATCAAATAGCGAGTGTGGCTCGTATATCATTGAAATAAAAATAAAACAGAATTTTTTAAAATAGAATATCTTCTACTTCGATAATGTAATTTAAAATTAAAAAGTTTCGTTTCAAAGTATATTTTTGTAAACTTTTGTAAACTTTCCCTATAATGTGGATAAGCCTTTTACTTCTTCCTGAGCAAAATGTTGACGAATATATCGATAAAGTTTCAAGTAGTATAAATTTTAAGATTTTAAGTTTCTGTAATAACAACTTGTGTTATACGCTATACTTTCTTACTTCGTATACTTTTTCTAATTTATAAAATAATCAGAATTATATCGTCTAGTATTATGATTTGATTTTTTAGTAAAACCTTTTTCTTCTAAAAAATATACCCGCAGTTAAAGTAAAGTCGCTCAGAAAATAAAGTTTTAAAACTTTATATGAATCCGTATATCCATTCTTACGATCTTTATCGTCCACTAACCGAAATAACTCCAATCCAAAATCCTGTATATCCTTCTCCAAAGGGATTGAAAATCTGCGTAAATCGAAAGAGGGATGGTATATAATAAATACACGGTGGAAACATTGATTCCACGTGGATTTTTCAAGGATAGACTCACACTCACAGATCGGCGGAAAGCGATCGCGTGGAAAGGGAGCGCGATGGATTAAGCGAGTGGCTGTAAAAAGGCCAACGTTTGGAGAAAGCGGTGATGGAGGAGGAGATTTGTGGCAGGGTGGTTTACCACTATCGAGAGGAGGAAGGAGAAGAAGAAGACCCACCACGTTTCGCCTCTTCCTGTGGAAAAAGCGATCGCGACTTCAAAATGTGTGTGTGTGTGTGTGTGTGTGTACGAGAAGAAGAAGAAGAAGAAGAAATATATATAGAGAGAGAGAGAGACTCGAGAAGAAGAAACTTTGATCGTTTTCACGGAGAAAAAGTTTATTGTTCACGTGTCGTGAACCGGTCGTAATGATCTCAGGCTATTAAGACGTACGTGTATTTGTTTTAAGCCGAAGCGCGTTTCGAATCGATCTCGGGTCGAGGGTTGACGACTCTTATAACGTGGAAAGAGAGGAGAAAACGGAGAGAAGCGAAGTCGGGATGCGTCGCGAGTGATTAATCATTTCGAAAAATTTTGATGGAAAATAATCGGAGAGGAAATACTTCTCCTCTCCCTGTACTTGGAAAATCGTGAAATAAGCTCCGGGTGCACGTAATCTCGCTGGAAAACTTTCTTCCGAAGCTGCTTCGGATGCTTCGTATATCTCGTGGATTATAAAAGACACGACTAACTCCCGAGTCGCGTATCTTTTCTCTTTTCAACCGATCTAAGACCAACTTAAGAGTTGGAAAAGTTTTCTTGATAAAAAAAAAAAAAAAAAAATACGCGAGATCTCGCCCTTAAACATTTCCACGCGACTTAAATTTTAAATAGAAACGTGCAAGCAAGTTGCACACCCCGATCGTCAATTCTTTCCTCGCCAAAGTTCCCTACTTTTGATTACCTACGAATCCCTTACGAGACTTCTCCATCTTCCCTTCCCTTCCCTTAAAAACTGGACAAGAGTTACAGTCTCGGTCGTAAAAAGGAAAAAAAAAAAGAAAGAAAGACCCTGCTTCGGTCCCCTTCTCTTCCCTTTCTCCGCTCCCGCGATTGTGCCCTCGAGGACAAGGGCGGCGTGGAATCGCGACCCGTTGAGTAATCACGCCGCACTCATCCCCCTTTTCGAATATGCAAAATATCCTCCTGGGCTCTAACAATTTCTAAACAATTTGGAAAACGCGAGGCGAGACACGACACCTTGCGGGCTGGGACGCACAATTGAAACGAGGAGTGCAATGAATTATACTCCTCCTCCGTTCAGGTGGAGGGGAGTTTGAATGGAGGATGGAAGGCGCGAATTGGGATTAATTCTCGGGGGTTATGACGCTCGGAGGATCGCTCCGGGTTAACGTTAATTGTCGAGCATAAAGCGTCCGCTGTTTTCCAGTTCCCGCTCTCGACCACCATTGAACACATTTCTTTTCGACTTTTCGTTTTTCAAGCGACAATCTTTTTTTGTCTTCTTCTTCCTTTGGGCGGAAGATTTTTGCGCCTGCGAGTCAATTATCGCTTTTTCTCGAGTCTGATGTCCTTTCGATCGTGTCGTGAAAAACGTATGTAAAACAGCGGGAAAAAATTATACGCAGCAGCTCGTTGCATTTTACATTTTTCGGGTAAAGTAAAGAAGGGGAATGTATGTATGTATGTATACATATATATATATATATCGAGATAAAACGGGCGAGATGAATATTTTTGCATACGCGATACGAAGAATTTACATTATCCTGGTATAAAAATATAATAGTTGAACCAAGCACGAGTTCTATTTTCTCGGTTTATCGAACCGAAAGATTCTGATTTCGCGTTGGAAGCGAGTTGGAAGCGAGACGAAAAATAACGATATGTAGCTTTGCAATTTCCGTGAACGAATAAACGAAAAATCGCGAGGAGCAAAAACTCGAGGGAGGGAAAAAAAAAAAAAAAAAAGAAAAAAGAAAAAAAGTAAGCACGAATTTGCACGTTGTAATCGTGGTAACGGTGCTGGTAATTAGCGCGGCTCCGTATGCGGCTCCGGATGAAACATTCCGTTCGCAACACGAAGCGGTCCGCGATGCAACAACAATTTCCTCCTCTCTAACCAACTTTTCTTGCTTTCCAACCGTTTCTTCTCCTTCACTTTTATATATCAATCGTCGTTATCGTTTAATCAAAGTTGAAAAAGCGTTATTCAGGAAATTACTGAAAAATTCCATCGTGTGGATGGAAAATTCTCGACGAAGAAGAAGAAGAAGAAGAAGATTAAACCGCTGACACAATTCGAGGCAATAGGATCTCGAGAGGAGGAGGATGATGATGGACGATCGTGGCGCGTAATCGGAAGCCAATCCTCCTCGGTCCAGCTTCCCTCCTCTCAGGTGATAAATGCCAGCTCCATCGTCCCGGTCTGGCGACAATTGGCGACGACTCTTTCCATTTTCCATTCCTCTTCACCTCCTCCCTTATATACCTCGTATCTTCGTCAAATTCTCGAGCAGCAGACCTCGCCTATGATGAAACAGAAGGGAAATCCCGTCACGCGCCATCTGCTCCCGATCTCTCCTTTCCGATCTCGCAATTGCCAATCTTCTTCGAGGACTCTGAGAATCAGCTCTGCCCCATTTCTTCCTCTCTCGACGCGACAGTATTAATATAATTAGTTATAACTTCTTTCTTCCCCTTTCCTTACCAAGATTTTATTACGTAAATCGGATCACTCCATTGTTTCAGTCAAGGATATTCTCCTCGCGTCTGGGTCGGATTTTTGTCTATTCCTCTGATTCGTCCGAATGATCGTCTTCCAAATTAACATTTCCTGCTTTGAATCTTTGCTACCACTTTTTCAACGTTTCGCGAGATACAGCAAACCGTTTCGGTAGCTTCAACAGCTGATCTCCTAAGCGAAAAGTATCGCTCGAAATCGTCGCCACTCTTCTTAAAAACGAAAGAATGCTCTTCGAAAAAAAAAAAAGGAGAAGAAATTCTCATTCTCACGCCTAATAATTTCCATGGGGTATTAAACGGTTGCAATCCATATAATAATTACGAAAAATTTGAAAAAAGTAGATCGATACTACTCGTCGATACGCAGGAAATTCTTCGAGCGTTCGTCTTTTTAAAGAATTCGGTCGTAGAAAAAGAGGGGAAAGGATTTATTTGCACGCTTTTCTATCCTGATCTCGCTAAGTATAATATCCTAAGTTTAACGCCACGATCTCTCCTCGAGAGACGCTCACCTGTACACAAAGATGCTTGGTGGTGGATCCGCCAAGGGCAGGTAGAGGCGGAATAATTTAATTAGCGAGCGAAGTGGCAGGACTTATCCCGTGGGTTTAATAGCTGGCTCTTCCCCGTTTCCGACTCTTGCCTCCCGCGGGACCCACCCGTGTTCAAAACACCAATTCCCCGCTGGCCGTACGAGATCCTGGAAAGGGACCCGCACTCCTCCTTTTAATGAATTAATTAAGCATTATTTTGCTTAACTGCCCTCCTCCGACAAACGATCCCCCACGAATCCCGCCTGACACTCGCGGCAATCTTGAAATATTTCCTTTTAAATGGACGAGAATTGGAAGATTGGTGGGATAGATCGATTTTCTTCAGGAATCGAAGAACGCCATCACGCTATGATGGGCAACTATAAAATACTCTGCATAAAATGCCGCGTATTCTACGTGAGATCGGAGTTAATCTTCTCTGGAAACGTATTTCGTTTTAAACAACGTCGAAGCAACTCGAATTGTGAACGCGGCCGTTTACGATCTTTCTCGAGCACATTTTTGGTTGAGCGGCGGAGAAGTCGCCCGTAGCGAAAGAGTTAAATTGCGGAGACCTTCTCCGTTCGAAGGAGAGCGATCGCGGAGACGTTTCCTCGCTTTTTGCCTCCGCCTTGTTTCCGGCAGGAAGGAAGGGAAGTTTTATATATCGCCGCAAATTGCTCGAGGCCGGCCGTCCCTCCCTCCTCCTCCCCGCCGGTCGATGGTTACTTTTTAATTAAAAGTTTCGGCTTTAAAGCCGTGGCCGGAGTTGGAGGCCAAAGGGACAAATTGGATCGAGCTGTGCCGCCGTTTGCGACACCGAGCCGCGAGACAATCGAGAACGGAAAACAAGCCGAGCGAGCACACCGCGCATCCAACGGGTGAAAGCATTTCTTTGTCACCGCTCGTCTCCGATTCCACGCGAACTTGGCGAGGAGTGAATGCATTTTTTTTTTCCCTTTTTCTTTTCTTTTCTTTTCTTTTCTTTTCTTTTTTCGCTTTCGTATCGAGGGAACGAAAAGTAAAAGGTCGAGGAGGAGAAAAGAGACGACGGGGAGGAAAGGATGGAGGTCGAGCACAATGAAATTATCGTGATGCGACATATATTACAATGGGAACGAAGCAATCGCCAACACAACTCCAACCGTGTTATATTTGTCATGCAACTGCTATCCGTTACGCTCGTTCATCGCATTCCAATCCTCCTTCTTATCGTTTCGATTTCAACTTTTGCTTCTACGACCTACTCTATATTAAAGATTTTTTTCCATCCTGGATATTTTTCCATCCAACTCGAACAATCGTTTCTTTCGTTTCCTTCCTCAACGGGGGACAAATAATTTTTAGTTGAAAATAATCAATGGACGAGGTACTCGTGTCAGGTATCCCGTCTCGAAAAGAAAAGAAAAAAAAAAATAAATAAATAAAAAATATTGGAGCATGATTCTCTGCGACTGGCCGTCGAGAAGGGGCCCGGTCTTCCTTTTACGACGTGACTTGGCTCGACGACACGCGGCCATTAGCATATTCTTCATTCTGCGCCCGACAGAAGCTCTCTCTCTCTCTCTCTCTCTCTCTCTCTCTTCCCCCCGTTTCTTGTCATCGGATTTCGAGAACAGAAACGTCCGGGTTCTTTGTGCGCTTCGCTCCCTGTACTTCGTCGTCGACCGATCGGTGGCCATTTTTGGAAAAGGATCGGGGTACAAAGAGGAGGAAGAAGGTAGAACGCGTGGGACAGTGGTGGGCAAACTTTGAAGTACGTTGCTTCGATAAGTTATCGTTTTCGACATAATAATAATCGAGAATATAGGCTATACGAATAAATTATCATTGAATAAAGTAACTTTATTCGAATTTTTTAACTAGTTAGTTTTTCAACGGGTCAATGTCCAACTTTGGATACAGATCGTCCATTTTGGATTAACGTATGCGACGAATATCATGGTAGAAATAAAAATACGCGTGAAAATAGGTATTTCCTTTCTTCTCGCTCAGCGATGGATAAATTTTAATAATCAAACTTACGAATAAAATCACTTCGATAAGTTATTTCGATAATTTATCGTTCTCGACGTAATAACAATCGGAAATAATTGCGATGGCAAACGAGCGATTGCACGAAAAGCGGATCTATTAAACTTATTATCGAATAAGTAAGTTTGTTCGAAATTTTCAACTAGTTAATTAGTTTTTCAACGGGTTAACGCGATAGGATTTTCTCCACGAATAATCTGCTCTTGCTCTTTCAAAATTTCATCCACGGGTATGTAATCCAACCTCGAAGCTCGAAAGTTCCAAAGCCCGTGGCTCCGGGGATCGATACGCGCGGGCGGGAGAAGCGACAATGATCGTTGCAGCCACCCACGCGAGATTGGAAAGAGCGCGATGCGCGAGGCAACTATACCGAAGCAACAGGCCGATAATTGCGTACACGAAACCGCGAAGAGAAGTAGAAGGGTCGTTTGTCAGCGGGAAATAGAACGGTCGATTCGATCGGGCCGCCCTCTAACGAGGCCCCCCCCCCCCTCTCGTTATTGTGCCGTCCGCGTCGATCTTTCTCGCCCCGGCCCGCTTTCGATCGCCTAATTAAACCGGGCTTCGAGCTGCTTCGCCTTCGCCACTCGAGACCAATAAAGGCCGAACCAAAACGTGCGTTTTTTCTCCTCTTCTCCATCCTCCTCGCCCCCCTCCTGTTCGCGGGCCACGCGATCGATGGCGAACGGCCGCCGGATGTCCGACATCCGGGGACAATTTATATCGACGATAAATTCCTGCCCTCTTTCATTAGTGGCCTCGCACGCCAGATTTACGCCTATCTCCCGCGCCATCGTATTTCTCCGCACCTTTCCTCAATCGTGTACACGGGTATACACCTTGTTCTCTACCCGTGGGAACAAGTAAAATCTACGAGGAGTCCAAGTTTCGCCCCAAGATTCGAATTACTTTTTAGCCCGTAAATTGTTTTCGTTTCGTCCGCGATCGAAGAAATTCGACCTTCGTATGGTTCGCTGGTGGAAAGAAGCGGGGGCACAGGGGCAAGAGGAGTCCTTATCTCCGCTTCGAACGGTTTGTTGACGATCCTAACACCACGCGCTACACACGTAGCAATGTCGAGCATGAAATCGTTGAAAAAGTAACCGAGCTAAAAATTGGGAATAAAGTTACTTTATTTGTTCGTATTTTATTTCAGTCAGATAGTTGATCAGCTTCTCGCATAACCACGGCCGTTTATAATTATTTCCAATTATTTCCAATTACGTTTGAACGATAAATTATTGATAGTAAGTTCATTCGTAACTTCAACTATTAAATTTTCCCCGTCACTGCTGCGTGCTAATAGTAGAAGAGTTGATGATTTGAATTTACGAAGTTACGTTAAGGATCTAAGACTGGAAGCTGAAATATTTTCGAAACTATCTATAGTACGTCTAGCTATAGTACGTATACATACAATCATTATCTTAACTATTACGAAATTACAAAATTACAAATCTTAATTAGCCTGCACGTATTGATGGGAAAATAAATAAAATTTTTATATCGTATTATACCTTAGAATTCTCTGGATTCTATTGCCTACACGTTAATGCATCGAAGTTTGGATATCATCGTTTTGGATCGATGCACGTGACGAATATTAAAATAGAAACAAAAATGCGTGTAAAAATAATAATTTCCTTCCAAATTGATCGATCAGAACCGCATTCCTTCCGCGAGACTTCTTTCCACCAGTCAATGATGGAAGCAAAATTCAATAATCGAATAAAGTTATTCGAACAAGTTATTTCGTACTTAACTTATCGTTCAAAACGTAATAATAATTCCAAATAATGGCCGAATAAATATTATTCAAACATTTTGATAAATAATCACTCAAAGTATCTTTATTCGAAATTTTTAACTAGTTATTTTTTCAATGCCCAACAATTCTGCCAGCAACGAACAAGCACAGTATACATTCTCGCGATATGGCACGGATAGTTATAGTTATGCGATCTTTTTCAAGCGGAAACTACCAAGTACGTGGGAAAATACAACGTTCGCGAATTTTCTTCTCTTGCGATCGATAAAAACGACGGGGAAAAAGGATGTAGAGACTTAGGGAGGGGTAGAGGGGGAGATTCGCGACGTAGTTTCAACGACGCGGCGTCGCTCTTCGAGATGCCTCGGCGCGCGGTTCGATTTATCATCGGTGAATTAAATTTCGATCCACTTCCATGAACTTGCGAATCGCATCGCGACGTCCCATTCAATTTAAATTCTCGCTCGGTCGAATTTTTTTCGCCGCTCCTCCGTAAACGGCGATTCTGCTCAACACTTCGAATTCACGATCTGCCATTGCGCCTCGTGTGCCGCGCTATGATTCATCGTATGTTTGGGTGAAAGTGATAAAAATAATAACGAAAGGATCGAGACGGATTAATCGTAAACGAAAATTACAAATACGAGACGCAATTCGAAAAAATAATATCGAAACGAGACATTCCATGCAAAATGCGAATTGAAAAGATACGTGGAACGTCTGAGATTTTCGAAACTCTCATTTTCATCGAAATGGATCTTTGAACGATTCATTTCTAAAATTTTAGATCGTTTTAGATTCTTATAATGGATTTTCTCGAGGAAGAAACGACCAACGAACTTCTCTCGTTCCTCACCCCGTTCGATTATTTCCTAAGATAAATCGCGATAGATATACCACAGAGCTTCAATTACCACTCGGAAATTGACTACGTAAGCGTAATTATTAATTATCGGTTTTCTTTTTTATTTAGTTCTATTTAGTTACACGAATGAATGAACGAAATCGTCATCGCGTTGCTAATTATTTTTATATTCGGTAAGTTTTCTTTTATTAAATAAAATTCGCGTCCAACTCGCGAATCGAGACGCTTGCCGACCAACTTGCATCGAACTTGTTGATCGGAATCCGAATACCACTCACCTGAGAATGTGCTGATTGGTTGACTGGAGCAAAATGGTGGTGTACTTGGTGATCAGCATTTTTTCCCCCTTTGAGAGATCTCGAAGAGAAGAGAAGAGAAGAGAGGGTTGCGTGTAGTAATCGCACTGATTCGATACGTCGCGTGGACGCGGAGGATGACGGGCGAGGGAAGAGGGGTTGAAACGCAGTCGTTTCGCATAAATCGCGGGCCTAGGAAAATCGAGCAAAACGGGGCGCGCGAATGCCAGGGAAATTCTTCCGGCTATATTTAACGGTTCCAGCAGGCGCAAAGCGATCCGGTCGCATCCTCTCCCTCCTTTTCGAGCTTCCTTCGAGCGAAAAGCTTTGACGTCACTCGATCTTGGCTGTGGTCAGGCCACCGATTTCGCGCGCCACCTCCGCATGATCGTCCTTGCCTCTCCTTTTTTCTTGCGCGTCTTTCTTTTTTTTGCGACGAGGCGTGGCTTCGAGGCTGCTCGCTCCTTTCCTCCAACTGGTGTCGATTCCAATCGGATTGCCGATCAATCGGATTTTCCTCTCTTCGAATCTCGCCCCTTCCTTCCCACCATTATTATTATTATTACAAAATTACGAAATTTTTCGTAGAAAATTGTCGGATGCGATCACACGATAAATTTAAACGCGATTAACGTGGACACGGTCGATGATTCACGTTGCACACACACCTTCGTCCCGTTCGATCGATGACGTTTCTTTTTTTTCTTTCTTCAACGTTACGAATATGGTTACGATCAAGATCAAGATCTCTTCTGGAAATTTTATTCCATCATCCAGAACTGTTCGATCAATTTTTGCATCGGGACCGGATTCCCGCGAATTCACCTTTTATCCATTTATCCTTTTCTCTCGTTAGAATAAGGCGCGACCATCCAAGATCTTCGATCGAACACACTTAAACGTCCAATCTCTTTACCCTCGACGATACGGTCGCGAAAAATTAATTCTGCCGAGCGGAGAAATCTGGTTCCAGAGGAGGAAACGCGGCACACACACGCGCGCGCACGCGCACAGCGAGAAAGAAGGGAAACGAGCGAAATGCTCTCGTTGGAGGAACGCTCTGGCGAACGAGCCCCAAGGTTTTACACACAGCGTTTACCCGGCTGACAGATAGCGGCAGGTGCAACGATCGCGAGGCTTCGTTCCAGGGAATCGTGGCGCCGTTTCGATTCTATTCTTGCTAGAGTGTCCCCGCTAGAATGTCGTGTTCGTCCTCGTCGACGCGTTCGTCGTCAGCGATCCTCCTTTTCCACTCGTCGATCTTCTGCCCAGACTTCTGCCTCCCCCTTTTTACTCTCCCTCTCTCTCTCCTCGCTTCTTTCGAATCGAGTCTTCGCACCGCGAGGATCTCGAGGAATCGGTGAACGTCCCCGCCCGACCTTGCCAGTCTGGAGGGGACCGGTCGATTATTCTTTATCGAGACGTTCGTTGAACGATCGAGAGCCACGTCTCGTTCGATTTCGTGGAAATCGATCCGAGTCGAATCGTGGATATTTTTAACGCCGTCCGAGAGGGATCAATCTCGAGCGAGATTCCGACACGTGACTTCGGGGAATAAGGGAGGCTGCTGGTCAGCGAATTTCTAAATAAATTGTTAAGCTGCGTGGGCAATGCTCCACGTATCTTCCTTCGTCCAATTGTCGAGACGTTGGTCGACAAACTTTGAACGACCGCACGATTAGGAACGTTACGATTACCGTCTCAATGATTCCGTTTGTCGTTTGGGATTTGGATGGAGGTCGAGGGACGATCGAGTCGGAGAAGCGCGCTTATCTGGCCAAGTCTCGATTGCACGAGTTATAAACGAGTCCAATTTAGCAGAAGCGATAGACGCGCGACCAACGTCTTCATTGTTCTTCGTAAAAATCGAGTTCGAGTTAGGAAAATCCTGGGGAATCGAAATTGTCGAAACAATAAACGATGAATTCTCGAATTCTCGGAACAAGTTACTCGACTTGGCCGAGTCGAAGAAGATGGTTCACTTCCTGTGTACAAGGTCACAAGGTCGTAAGGTTCTTTCTTATTCGAAAATTTTCGATCACCGAGGTTCGCCGAGTGGGCGAATCGTCGTCGAGAAAAAAAGTAGAACGTTCGAGATACGAGGAAGAATTGGGAAAAGGGGAGGAGAGGCACTCGCGCGTCACCGACACTGGCAGGTGGCAGCAAACCGCTCTCTAAGTGGCATCGACAGGAGCGTAGTCGATGCCAGTCCTCGTCTGCCAGCTCGCTCGGAAGTGATCCGCTCAATAAGCGTCGCTCTGTGCCTCGTTTAATCGGTGTCAACGAAGGACAAGCCAAGAGATAAACAGTCTCGCTGTCGGTCGTTACATCGATGACGTCGCTTCTAGAAACTCCTTCTCGAGTATCTTCTACGCGTTGTATCTTCCCCGCTCTCCACCTCCCCGCTTATCCACCGATTCGTACCACGAAGAATCTAGCCAATAGGATAGGAGAGCCCGTGTCTCGATATAATATACGATTTTCCGTCTCCGTGTCTCGAGTCGGATGTATTTTCGATCGAGAAGGGAGTCGTCCACAATTGATCTTCGATCGTTCGGAATGGCGACGATGGAGGACCGGTTGCAAAGCGGATCGACGGCTCCGTTGATGTTTCGCGAGACGCTCACTGTTCACTCCGCCTCGCGTCCCTTCGCCTTCCATCGATTTCATGCTCGATCGATCGCGGCTCCGTCAACTTTTCCAAACTTTCCGCTCGGCTCGAATCCGTTCCGTGATCCTTTATTCGACATGGTCGCGCGAAAACGAACCTTCGTCACAGGCACAGAGACACTCGGTGTCCACCACCAATCCGAGATGTTTATAATTAGACACGTTGCACGCGCACGCACACACTACACCGCACAACGCGCGCGCGCGCACATATACACGTACGCGCGGAAATTTCCTATTCTCGTCAAATCACGGGCCACGCGTCATCGCGAGAGGCAAAATGCCCGTTCGAGACACTTTCTCCTCTCCTCTCTCGATCCTCGACCGGCACGGAGCGGCCAGAAAATTCTCCTTTCACATTTTCGCACCTTCTACCTCCGCCATGGATCCGAGGAGGTGGTGGTAGCGGTATCGGGCATCGTCGATCCGCGTTATCCAAGGATCCACCGAACAAAGAATCTCTCTCTCTCTCTCTCTCTCTCTCTCTCTCCCTCTCCCTCTCCCTCTCCTTGGAAACAGACGATCGAGAGCAAGATCGTTAACGAGGAGGGACTCAGCGTAATTGAGAAGGAAGGAAGGAAGGAAGGAAGGAAGGCGAGAAACGGATCACGAGAGGCGGATAAAGTTTGGAAAAAGACGTGGGATCGATTCGCGTTCTCCAGGATCTCGCTTTCTTGCGAATTATTTATAGACTCGGCGGACAAAGAGGTTCTCCGAGCGTGCAGCCCGGCTGCCGGTCGCGAATGGACTGGCTGTGCACGTTTGTTAAACACTATAGTCGCGGCTGAATCGCGGGGACTCTAGGTTGCACAGGCGCCTATAGGCAGCAGTAGTCCCGACCGGATCGTCCTGTGCTCTCGCCGACTTTTCGTGCACGCCGCCCGGCTCTTCGCGTCGCGTCCGGGGCCACGTGTGCAAGGGGACTCTGCACTCGCTTCGAGAGTGCGCACACCGGCACGTAGGCACGCGGGACGCCTACGAAAGGGTGGGGGCAGGTGGAGAGAAGGAGGAGGATCATCATTTCGACCACGGTTCCTTCTCCTTCGCGTCCCAACGCGAAGCGCGTGCAAATTCTATCTATTCCCCGCCTATTTCATCCGCGAATTTCGATCTTTCTTCAATGATCGCGAGATAGGTTAATCAAGCCGCGACGTTTATCCAGAGGCGAAGAAGGCGTTCCTCGAAGCAAAAAAAAAAAAAAAAAGTTAATTTCAGCCGGTTAATCTAGCGATTATTCAAATTACGCGAGTTTCACGGAGGAGAAAACTCGATCGATATATATATATAACATATATACAACAAATCGCGCCAATGTTCCTTAACCGTGTGCCTCGATCGTTTTGATTTTTCACGTAGAAACGAAAGAAACGAAAAGAAGAAAAATCGCTTAAACTCGATTAGACTCTCTCTCTCTTTCTCTCTCTCTCTCTCTCTCTACACTGGACTCGAGAGCAAACCCAATCGCACGCGTTTACGGTATCCGTTAATTAAGAACAATTCGCGAGTTAGAACGTTCGAGAGGAACGAGTTGGCTCGATCTTGTTGAAATTCCAGTCGCGCGAGACGAGAATATATACGTAATGCGCGTAATTTATCGCGAGCCTCTTACCCGAGTCGATTTCAATTTCTTGTTATTAAGACGCGGTTGCGCGCAAAGCGGTGAGATCATCGAAGCCAGTAACCTTTTTTAATTTCCATTATTCCGCGCTAATAATCACCGATATATACATAAACGTGTATGTTAAAAAGATACGTCGCGTATCATTCGCGAGATTCGTTCGAGAATCGTGGATGATATCGAAAGCATCGTTGGATCTGGAAAGATCCAACGTTCGTTCGTCAGCCGGAAGTTATCCTCTCGCACCGTGTCGCCAACGGCGACAAACGGTCGATGCGGTTCGCAACGGATTCGGGTATAGCGATCGTTCCATCCTTTTCGTCCTTTCATCGTCGCTCGTCCGTCCATTAAATAACGCGCGTGGATTCCAGCTTTTCCAAAGCTGTTGGTGCGATTGATAGACGACGTGGCTGCGTTGTTAAACACGTATCGAACGTATGCCTTCTTCTACTCTCTCGAATTTTATTTTTCTTTCTAATTCAAGTTCAATAAAGCAAAAGTTAGGTGAACGAGAGAATTCGTAGATTATCATTCATTCATCGTACAGGGACGATGCATCATTTTTCCCGAACGCAAAGTAGTCGATGCAAGGTTTAAAACGGTCGATGTAAATTATGATAATAGGGTACTTAGGATGCGTATATCGACGTCTGGTTTGTTCGAGTGTCGGTTCACAAGTGTTCTCCTCTCCCTTGCACGCATCGCGCAGAGGTGTCGCTACACACGAATGAGAATAGATAGAACTCGTAAAAGAGACTTTAAACACCGTTGCCTGGCACGAATATTTTATCTCTCTTACGTCTTTACTTTCTTCGCCTACATATATATATATATACAATATTATACGCGTCTTTTTAAACCTCCATCTTTTCTTTTTCCTTTCGATTTATTATAATATTATAATTTTTACGATCGATCCTCGCACCCGTTTCGCTTCACTTCGAGTTTCGCATCGAGTCTCGATTCCTCTTCCAACAAAGCGGCTCCTTCACTGCGGCTCCGACCTCTTGCAACAGAGATCATTTTTCCTTACCGCATCGCGATATCTCTATTAACCTACTTCTCATCTATAAATCGTAATCGTCGCGCGATGTCGCACGGTTCGCGCATTTCCAAACTTTACCGCAGGGGGAGGGGGAAACGAATTACACGCAATTACAATCAGAAATTCCCAGATATATTCCGCTCGTTAAAAAAGCAACGCGTACCGCGTCGGCCTCATTGTATGCTAACGACGCGCGATATTACCAGGCGTTATATTTTCTCGCGTTTAATTCACCTTCGCTTGTTACGCAATTAACGTTTCGTTTATCCTCTCATTCGTTATCGCGCGCCAATTCCCCTCCTCGCACAAACTTTCAACCCAAGAAGAGTAGAAAATTTGTAATCGCTTGTTCGAAATAATTGCATCGAATCCTGGTGGTTGCTTCCGCTCGAAAACAGGCGTTCCCTTGAAAATTTTCAAACGAAGCGCACACCTACAGCGACACACGCGTATCGAACCGTAGGTTGGAAGGTAAGCGAGAAACGGAAAGTCTTTCCGTTCGATTGTTTCCCTCTCGACAACCTCTCTCTCGTACACCCGTATATAGGAGGAACAGGATCCAGGGAGAAAAATGAACAGAGGAGGGGGAGGGGAGGAGGACGAGATGGAAGACGCAACCTTCGCGAGAAACCGGCAGCCGTTCCCCGAGTTTTGCCGACGGCCAGTGAAGGTCGAGCGTAACTGCTCGGCCAGTTGGCCGGTTTCCACAAATAGCCGTCCTACTGTGCCCTCTTTGTTCGCTAATCGTCCCGAGAAACCCCGCGTATATCGCCTTTCTTCTTCCTCCTTCTCTCCCTTTTTCCACCATCTAAAATTTTTCGTAAAATAAAGGTACTTAGTTTCAAAAACCTGCGAGACTGTAAACCACATCATCCGGATCCGGTCATTAATCGAAGAAAAACGAAATTCGAACGCGTTTCTCTCCAATCTTTCCAACCCCCATCTCTCTTCTCTCGCGTTTATATCCCTACGCTATATTTGCGCCCTTCATTTTCGAGAATTCCACGGCAACTGGTTCAATTTTTCGCTTTCTTTTTTCTTCGAGGGCCGAGAAACACCCCTCCCTGTTTCCCATCTTTACGAGGGGCAAGGAGGGGAGGGGGGCGCGCAATAAGTACTCGCACGGTCCCGTCCAATTTATGGAGGGTGAAAATCGAGCGTTGTAATATCGGGGATCGTGCGAATCACGAGATTAATCGGGCGCGATCTCTCGCTATCCACGCTCGATCGAGGAGATATTACCGCGTGTGTTGTTATTATCACCTCGAATTTATTCACGGCGGGGGGGAAATTTTTGCGAAGAAGATCGTTCCAATGAGCTCGTTCCATTCACCCGACTTTTCCTCGAAAGGGTTTTTCGCGCGTGAGAAAAGAGCCTCGTTGTTCGTCCCCTCGGGCGACGGGAAATCGAGCTCGACTCGCTTCGGCCTAGCGTCGGATCTTAATGAGTCGATACGAGTAATACTCTTCGAGATCGGAAGATTTTCGAAACAAAGGACAGTAATAATAATAATAATAATAATAGTAACAGAGTTGAAATGCCATGGAGACGAAAAGGGGGAAAATCGATCCTAAGATTGGAATCGTCCCTATTAGCCTGTATCTGAATCGGAGAGGACGGACGATTAATTTTACGAGCAAGTGGGGACAGAGAGAGAGAGAGAGAGATCGGCCACGATATTTATCTTCTCTTATCTTCTCTTACCGTCTAACAGACATCTTCTTTTAATCGCCGCAAAAACGAAGAATGTCCTCTCCCTTCTCGATCGATCCTCGAGAAATCCCTCTCTCACTTCCTCGTTTGCACGAGGAACTCGAGCGTGTATTCCTGGCCCAGCCTCGTGCATGAATCTTGCACGAGGTTTTCGGGGGTGGATGAATTTCCGTGGAAAAAAAAAGAGGTGGCGCTTACACGCGTCGATTTATGGAGATTGTACATCATGCTCGGAGCTGGATAATCCGTTGCACGTAACACGAGGAGCACAGACACGGCGCAATGGTTCCCAGGAGGATTCCGATCCAGAGAGAGAGAGAGAGAGGTCGCGGCTTCGCCTTGTAAATAATTCAGTTCGCATTAAGGTGGTCGCGCGTGCGATCCTGCACCACCACGAACGACTCGAGGTTGGAATCGCGTCCTTAGGTTAACGCGACGATTTTCCCGATAAAGTAACGTCGCGAAAAACTGAGAGTTAACACTAAACCTACCACGGCGCGGTCGAATGATCGTTTTTGAAATTTCGTTCAGAATTTCTTGTTATACGAAGTTACTGTATCGCCATACAGACTTGTTGACCCTTTCCATAATGTAGGTACAACCCATTTTTTGATATTCAGTATTCGACTTTCTTAGTATCGTTTACTTTACGAATCCAATTAGCTAAAATCTCTTTCTATATTAAGATACAAATGTTTTTTTGCATTTGACCGCTCATGGATGGGATAGGAATAGGTAGTATACGTGAAATGCCGGTAGGTTTAATGTTAAAAGATCCAGCTCGTTCACAACAAACGTTCCTCCCTCGTGGATTTTTTAATCAGAATCTTGGAATACTTGGAGCAAGCCTCTGGTTCCAAGGGAAAGAGACGTCTTTCCCCTTACCTTTTGTATCACCGTCGTCGTCGTCATCGTCATCATCGTCATTCTCTCTTTCCCTCTTCTCCTCTTCCTTTCCTTTTAATTTTTCCCCCCCGACGCGAAGGGAGCATCTGGCTTCCCGACGACGATGCTCCTTTCACGAGCTGCCCACGTCATTGTCCCGGTGTTATGGGGCGAAAAATGAAAGATAACGATTTCGCGGTGTCTCTCTTCTTTTTTTCTTCTTTTCTTTCGACCTTCTTTCCCTTCGTACTTTCACCACCCTTAATCCCCGCCGAGGCTTTGCGAGGAAAGAAACCGGCGTCGTAAATTCGGGAGGGACCACATTTTTTTCTATATTAACCTCGCCCCCCGAGAAAAGATGGGGACGAAAAAGATGTAATCGTCGTCGCAGTGACTGCAACTTATTTACCTTTATGTACGCGGGTAAAATTAATACAGGGACGAGGCTAAAATCTCGTCCCCGATCGACGAGAACAACGCAACGACGACAGGACGACGTTTATCGGCGAGCCTTGGTCGATCGATCGCGTCCAGCACAGCGTTGTTCAACCGCGATGTCGGGAGCCCGTTGATGCGACCGAGTCCGTCAACCCAACGCGAGGCTATTGTGGCCTCGGTGACAAAGACGCGTTCTTCACGCTGCTCGAGTTATATAGGGAAGTGGAGGTGTGGCGGAATAAAACGAAAAGGAAAGGGGGAAAAGAGGAGGAAGAGAGAAGGAAGAGGCCTGAAGTGCACGACGCCTACCCTAGGCATTGCGACATCGATTTTCCCGGCCCGCTTTGTAAATGCCGGAGTGGAAATTGAGCGGAGAACGGGCCATTCCGCAAACTGCGTTACCGCGAAATAGCGCGGGGGAGGAACGCCGTTTCCGGGATTTTCCTCGGGCGTGCACGCGAAGAAAGAGAAAGAGATTTTTAGCGTCTAATCTTTTTCCTTCTTTTCTCGAACGCGCGTTGAAGATTTTAATCGAAGATTAACACGAAGGAAGGACGGTGTTTAAAAAAAGATGAGAAAGTCGCGAGGATCGATCTCTAACCACTCTCGGGTGAAAATAACTTTCACACCTGGCGGCCAGATTAACGCTCGTCTTTTTCTTCTCGTCTCGAAATATAAACTATAAATTAAATACGACTATTCGATCGAACAACCTCGAATATATATCGAAGATTTGTATTAATATTAGACGGATCGTTGTTTTTTCTCCGTCTTTCTTACTTCTTTTTATTAAATCAATCGCTGTTTTCGATGAAAATTTTACAAAGTTACAGAATATACATATACATATATCTCTTGTTTCGCTTCTTTTCTTCTTCCAGACTCATCGTCATCGTCATACAAATATATCACTTTCTCAGTTCTCCGATTCATTGTCACTTTGGATAACTCGTCTACGTGAATTTCCTCACGCGGATCTTCCACGGAAAACTCTTTCGTGCCATTTGCCATTTTACGAAATTACTAAAAAATACTACTACTTAAAAAGCCGCGTACGTAGCAGGTTCAACAGACGGATAGCACTGACATGAGATACGCAACGAAAAACTAACGCAGAAAGTAAGAAAAACTGAAGCAAAAAGGTAAATTTACGCGCGTAAAATGTTAAGAAAAGATTTCGTAATCTCGCCGCGTAAAATATCTCGCACGGATCGTTTCGTTCGCGGTTTGAAGAATTCGAGATTCCAGTGTGCTGGTATCCGTTATATTATCGTTCGGCAAATCAATTTCTGGGGCGTTCCCCGGCCAAATAATTATAATTTGTGCGCCTTAACGCACCGTTAAACGAGTTAAATAACGGAATTAGCCGAGTGATTTTACGACCGCGCGTGTGCAACCGCCCTCTTCGCCTCTCCTTCTTCCGCCATTCTTAATATTCGCGACGACCGCGCGAGTTCCGCTCGAGCGGAACGGAGCACGCCTTCCTTCCACACTTTACGTTAATCGTCCACGCGTAAATTTTATTCAAATTTTTCGAATCAGATTCAAATAGAATTGAAATAGAACGCGACTCGATCGTATCGCGCGAAATTGAAACCGCAAATTTTCGTTGCTCGGAAGAGGAAAAGAGATATATCGTATCCCCTCGAAACGACGAGTTCCATTTTTATAAAACTTGGCGGTTTCAGACGAAATTGTTCGAGCGCTGCGATTACAGCTTCTCGAGCGTCGAATATTTTTTCATTTTTTTTAACTCGGCCTTTTTTCGCTCGGCCGAACTCTCAGCTAGCTTAAAGCGATTTCACGCACGAATTCACTTATATGAAACTTTTATATTTTAATATTTTACGCGTCTTTATCGTATAAAGAAAGAAAATTTGTCGGATGTTACAGTCTTATACTTGTCGTTTCGCGCGATATTTTAATGATGAAATAATTGCCAAGATGCATCCTCGCTTCGTCAGGATAAAATGTCGTTACAAATCCTACGCGCTCTCGTCAATTTCTCGTTATTCAATAATCTTCGCTCCGATTAATCTCATTCATCTCGAAAACTTTGAAAATAACATTTCAATCGCGACGACCTCGGACCAAAGCCGAAAATGTAATTCGGTCTAATTTCGGATAAAAAAATCTAACCATTCGATGGTGTGTTATTCTACTCTTTACAAGATTATAAACGCAAAAGTCTTAGGAATCTATTCGATCGAGTGGTGTCCGAGAGTCATCGTTGGAGCGCAAAGGACGAATCAAGATTTCATTTCGCGACGCACGCAAGTATTGGAGTATTGGAGAATAGATCCACGTCTACCGACTCGTTTCTTCACCAATTTCTCGACTGCTTCGTCTCAGAAATGAATAACGAACTGTTCCCTTCACGGATCACAGTGCAGTCGTCACAACGATGGTTTCGGAAGAAACCAACTTTTTTCATCCACCTTTTCCAATTTTTTCACTTTATTTATATTTCCCCATCGTTGCATCTGTCATTGGAGACAGACACAAGATCTCGGGGTTTATTTTCCAGATTCTCGTTTCCACAACAGATCCTAATATTTCGATTCGAACGCTTCAGTTATCGCTCGAACCAGCTTAAACTCGTGCAGGAATGATATTCGTTCGCTTCTCAAAAAAAAGGAAAATAATTGAAAAAGAAGTTATTAGACAAAGGAACGCTGAGGCAAAATGCACACAGTTAAGTTTACAAAAAGAATAATAATAAAAAGAAAAGAGGGAATAATCGAAAGGAGAAGCAAAAGATGCGAGAAAAAAATTGGTCAAGCAGGTCGAGACGGAGGAAAAAAGAATTCACCTGTTCCCCTTGTAGTTGAAAATGCCAAGCACCACGCCGCAAAGGACCAACATCACCTCCCGAGATCCTCCGCTCCCTTTTTCTCGCGAGAGAAGAACAGAGGGGAGGAAAATTTAGATTCCTCTTTCCGGGCGAGCGAGAGAAGAGGCGAGAAGGAAGAACGCGATCGAGGAACGACGGAACGCGACTCGACGATACGGCGAGGAGTACAGTGCACTCGGCCACTCGACGGCTAACATTAGACAAAAATAGAAGTGGACGATAATTTGGAAAGATCGGGAGAAGGGAGCGCGAGGAGACAAGCTGGAGCCGGGCCAAAAGAGTCGCCGCCGCTTGTCATTCTCGAGCTAGAGAGAGAGAGAGAGAGAGAGAGATAGAAATTTCCATCTTTCCAAATTACTTTCCGCGGAATAATTCGTACTCGAGGCAACAATAACGCGAGATACCACGTTTATCGTTTATTCAATCCAATTAATCGAAATTACAAAGACTCTCTCTCTCTCTCTCTCTCTCTCTCTCTCTGTACGATAACGCGTTCGACACACGATATTTTAACCATAAATCATTCTCGATTCATCGCCTATAAATTAAACCCTCCCCGTTATTCCACGAATTATTGTTCCAGGAATCCCTCCCGTTACCTTAAAAATACGAGAGAGAGACAAAGAACGGCACACGATATCGATTGATAAAATTAAATCTTCGTTTCGCGCGGATGGAAAAAGTAATTCGCGTTGATTTTATTTCTCGAACGATCGATTGAAAACGGGCGAGGGAAACAATTGTCCAGGGTTGTTGTTCTTCTTGTTCCGAGAGATAAATTTATTCTCGCGTGGATACCAGCTGATTCGATCCGGGGCAAGAGATTCTTCTCGTCGTAAATTTTCCTGCTCCGGTAAAAAAAAAAAAAAAAAAAAAAAAAAAAAAGAAAGAAAGAAGTCGTAACGCGATTTATGGTCCGCCGGTCTTCAATTATTCACCACGGAGGGAGGATGAATCGAAACACGCCTATTAACCTTTTTCAAGAGAGAAACGATAAAATCGTTGCGGGAAAATTGAAAGAGATGAAAAGAAGTACGAATCAGTTAATTCGTTCGAACGGGGAAACGAAAATTGAAGGAGAAAAATTGAAGGGAAGATTATCATATATCGAAGAAAGAATTAGAATTTTCTTTTCTTCGCTACTTTATAAATCGGTAGCTCGAGTCGAGAAATCGATATTGCGGAAAAATGAACGCGCCCCGAGTTTCCCCGTGTGAAGGAGAAGAGGAAGAGGAAGAGGAAGAAGACGAAGGGATGTTTTAAATGCGCGAGACGACGCGGAATGACTGTAACGCAGGCCACCAGAGTTTCCCATTTAACTTGATATTCCATTCGAATACGCGGTTCAACTTTCTTATCCAACGTTCCCTTTTTCCTTACCCCGCCGTTCATTGTTCGCCCCGAGTCTCTCCCGAAAATTTGCTTAATCCATCCCGAACGAATTTCTAATCTGAACCCGCCTTCTCGTCCGTCGATTCTCCTCTTTAAATCTTCATCATATCGAAGCACAACACTTTTTCACTCTTCTTTTCTAAAACTCGTCCACTCGTTCGATTTCGGCGACAAAATTACGCGGCAAGCTGTTTTCGATGAGAAATCCAGTCCCGTTATTCATCGTTGGCGAATTAGTATTCGCTCGATTTGCGTGTCGCGTGAGCGGCGTGGCAACGAGCTAGCATTCACGATCGCGTCTTCGATGAATGGCGTTGTCGACCAGTTTCCCTCGAAAACGCTTGAAAAGCCGTTTCCCCTCCCGCGACCGAATCAACCCAAAAGTTCGCACAATTGCCGCGAACAATGCGAGACCACCATCCTTCCTCTCGTTCACCCTTTTCGCCAACTTTTCCTCCTCGTCAGGGAGGAAAAAATATCGCGTTCGTCCGTTTAAACGATGAAAATTTATCAAGCGTTTTTACTGCCTCTCGTTCCTTCGCCAGAGCGATCGGCGCCGGTTGTTAATTGGTCCAACTCGATAATTGGCGGCAAGTCGACGAACGTTCGGAGAAGAGATTTCGTTTTTTTGAGAGATATTTTTCCAAGTTTTTGATTTCTGAAAAAGGGATTGCGAAATCCCTTTCCTCTTTTTCTTAGCCCTTTTTCGCTCCTCCTTTACGATATTACGATATATTAAGGTGTGCAAACAGTTCCTTTCCCTTTTCTCTTCCGAATTTGAATTCAGTTCCCGTTCGTGAGACAGCGTTCGTTTAAGACGAGCGCACCAAGAGTTTCCCGTGCAACGATTTCAAGCGATATGGCGTCGATGCTTACTTTTCGCGTTCCAGCTTCGGCTGTTGAAACGTGCGAAAATTCGACGCGAGAAGAACCCGAGTGAAACAATGGGGTGATCTTGCGCCCGATTCGTGCAATAAAATCTTTCGAGTTTGGAAAAGAAAGGAGAGAAGAAAGAAGTTATTTGCACGCATTAATAGGTATCGTCGTAAAATAAAATCTCGAACGTTATTCGACGAGGAAACGCGTACGCGCCGATTAATATTAATACCGCGATTTAATCCGCGTTACAACTGCTGTTAATTCATGGTTACGGAACGCGAGCACGCGGAATACGGATGAAACACGGGGCAGAGTCAAAGCGAAACGTTTCGTATACGATATCATTTCAAATTTCGAGCAATTTAAATTCCGATGGACAATTGTTGGGATCGAATCACGTTTTTCAATTTTCCCTCGAACGAGTCCGAGCCGATACATCGGCCGGGCAAACGGTGACAAATTCGACCAATTTGTCTCCCCCTCGAAACGAAATCGCGGAAATTTCGACGCGTTGAAAAATCCTCCTCTCTTTCTCTTTCGATTCCTTTCGAAGGGACTGCCCCTTTTCGTGCAAAGGGAGGGCATCAGGTGTTTCCAACGGGGCGATTTCGGTGCGAATTTACGAATTAGTGCCGACCGTTGATCGCCGTCTACGAGACAACGAATTCGCCGCAACGATCTCGAATATATTATGCGCATGAAATTGGCGTTCGATCGAGGACCGATTCTGTATCGCAGATCTGATGTTGTTTTTCACAATATTCCTTTCCATCCTATACGTGCCAATACAAAAGTTACGTATTTTCTTAGGTATTGGTCTTGAAAGATATTCTTCGCGAAAGAAAAGATCGGTGTAGCCGATCTCTCTCGACGAATCGAATTGGAGTTAAAGACGAACAACGATTTTCGAAATTTCTTCGACGAAAAGTTTCGTATCTCTTGTCTCAAGTGTTTTCTAAGGTTTTGAAAGATTTTTCTTCGCGAAAGAAAATATCGGTGTAGCCGATCTCTCTCGACGAATCGAATTGGAGTTAAAGACGAACAACGATTTTCGAAATTTCTTCGACGAAAAGTTACGTATCTCTTGTCTCAAGTGTTTTCTAAGGTTTTGAAAGATTTTTCTTCGCGAAAGAAAAGATCGGTGTAGCCGATCTCTCTCGACGAATCGAATTGGAGTTAAAGACGAACAACGATTTTCGAAATTTCTTCGACGAAAAGTTTCGTATCTCTTGTCTCAAGTGTTTTCTAAGGTTTTGAAAGATTTTTCTTCGCGAAAGAAAATATCGGTGTAGCCGATCTCTCTCGACGAATCGAATTGGAGTTAAAGACGAACAACGATTTTCGAAATTTCTTCGACGAAAAGTTACGTATCTCTTGTCTCAAGTGTTTTCTAAGGTTTTGAAAGATTTTTCTTCGCGAAAGAAAATATCGGTGTAGCCGATCTCTCTCGACGAATCGAATTGGAGTTAAAGACGAACAACGATTTTCGAAATTTCTTCGACGAAAAGTTTCGTATCTCTTGTCTCAAGTGTTTTCTAAGGTTTTGAAAGATTTTTCTTCGCGAAAGAAAATATCGGCGTATTTCGATATAACGATCTCTCTCTCTCTCTCTCTCTCTCTCCTTTTATTCGAATCCAACGAATCGATGGATATTGAGTTAAACACGAACGATTTTCGAAATTTCTTCGACGATTAGCAAAAATCTCATCCGTCTATTGACTTTTATATAAATATATCGCGTATCTTTTCTTAAATGTTTTCTAAGGTTTTGAAAGATTCTTCTTCGCGAAAGAAAATTTCGGAATATCGTGTATAACGAATCGAATGAATGAAAATATCGAAGTTAAAGAAGGTACGATTGCAACGAGCGATTTCTTCGACAATTTTTCAAACGGAAAGGAGAAGGAAAGGGTGAGAAGCAAGAATCACTTATTCGTTCAAATTAAAATTTCCACTTAAACGTCCGCGCAATCGCGAGATTTCCTTAGCTACACTCTTTTCCTCCTCCTCCTCCTCCTCCTCTTCTTCTTCTTCGTGGCAACGTGATTTTTTGGTTCGTTAGACCCTTTGGTCCCGGACAAACTCGATTTACTTTCGGTGAATTTCGTTTCTCGCTCCTCTTATTCCGCTCACACACAACACTCCGCCCAACGCCTTTAAAATTCTCGAATTTCACGATCGCTATCGAAACATATGCGATCAATTACGAAAACGAATTATCTCTTGCGCGAATCTCTAACGAGATGCTTTCAACGATCTCGAAACAAAAAGCACGCGTTTCGGCTGTTCGAAATCGACTGTTTCGACTGCGTGTGAATTTCGATCGAACGAACATCTTACGATGTAACAAATGTTGTGACAACATCGCCAAAGGGAGAAAACCTCGTCTTTTTCTCGCGCGAAATGCACAAAAATTAAATCGATAAACAAGACGCGAATCGAACGAGAAAAGAATCAACGGTTAAGGGAATCGCGAAAGATAAAAGACGAATCTATGAGAGAGAGGAACCCGATCGAATAATTTCGATAAGAAAATCAACGGTTACGTTAGCAATGAATCGATTGCTCTTGGATTCGTATCGCGAAAGATACCGATAAAAGATGAATCCGCGAGAGAGGAATAACTTGGATAAGAAAATCAACGGTTACGTTAGCAATGAATCGATTACTCTTGGATTAGTATCGCGAAAGATAAAATGCGAATCTATGAAAGAGAAACACGATGGAATAATTTCGATAAGGGAATCAACGGTTACGAGAATCAATCGCGAAAGATAAAAGATTAGGAGAGGAATAATTTCGACATTCCGATGATAACGTTTTGACGACGCTCGATCCGATCTCGTTTCGTTGGTCTGTCGCACCTGTTGCGACAGAGACGAAATAATGGGCGGGTCTGACGCGACGCGAATAATCGAGCGGAAAGTCGCCCAGTCGGCCGGTCACTATTTTAACCGGGATTCTCTGTACGCTTCGATCAAACTTTAAAGTCAACATTTAATTCTTCGAATTCTCGTTTCAAAGGGAAGGATTGGAACGTGTGTGGATAAACTCTTTGTCTCTTTGAGATCCGACTCGAGAGAAATTAGACAATGAGCGAGCGTGTAAAATTCGTAAAAGTAAAATTTATTTAATTATTATTTGGATATTTTCGGGAGAGGAGGAAAAGGACGATCCACGATTACGAAAGGGAGCTCTGCAAGGAAAACGGTTTCTCGTGCATAATTCGAGGTTGGTCCGGTATCGATTGAGTCGGCTACACTCCATGGGACAAGCGAAGGAGAGGAAAGGGGGGGAAAGGGAGAGCATGAAAGATTCACGAGTGGCCCGAGCGTGCAACTTGGTTTGCACAGCGTGGAGACGAGAAATCGGAGAAACGCTCGAAAACTCTCTCCTCTCTATACTTTTCCATAAATGCCTCTCCGTTTTATCCCTTATATATGTATTTTATCTCGATATTTCGACGGAATCACGGTTTCTTCCTATCGAAACGTTCGTTAAGGTAGAGCGCCACTCGTCTTTCCGCTATTACAGTTTTGCTTCGAAGCGCGCGTGTCGTAAAGGCGCGTCGAGAAAGTAAAAAAAAAAAAAAAAAAAAAAAAAGAAGAAAAAAAGAAGAAAAGCACGAGGCGAGAAAGTAAAAGAGGCGGAGGACGAGATCGAGCTTTCGAATTACCTCGAGCAGACATTCCGTTGGATCGACCAGGTGCAATCATCCCCAATTACGTTCCGTCCAATCTCTCCGTTCTTGCCTCTCGTTTCGAGAGAAAGAAAGAACCGGCCGCTCTTTACGAGCACCACCGACTTATTAAGCGTCGACTCGACACGCGCGAGAATTCTCCAAGGGAGAAAAGCAAGATATAAGAACATCTCTCGACAACCTTTTATCAGAACCTAAAGTTCACCGCCGATGTCGCTACTCTCTCTCTCCATCCAGGACGAATTCGAGCAGGGGGATGGATGTTAATATGGCAAGTTCGAGGATGATAGGAGAGCGAAAGTAAATTTACTCGTTCATCGATCATCCGTCGGATTCAATGTACCGTCAACCGTGGAGTTTAAACGATTCCAGGACGGGAGGAGGGTAACGAAGCGCAAAGATTAATGGAGCGTCGTTGGCCGGATAAAGGACAAAAGAGAACGGTGGTCGCGAATATTAGCGGGACCATCCTAGTCGTCGAGGTCGCAAATTATCGCGCTCGTATCGGGCTGCAATTCGCGCAACGAGATTCACTTTCGAGAGCGGTTCGCATTAATGGTCACGGAATGGTTCCCTCGTAAATTCCTTCTCCGCGTCCAACCCCGCCCCTTCGTTCGAGGGGACATAGGATTTCAAGCCTGGAATTCCATTCCACTCCGAACAAATTTCGCCAAGACGATCGAAATACAAAAATATAAAGAAGTGCGAATAAGTTTCTTCTTACGTTTATCAAAAAAAGTGTCGCGACGAGCGCTCCAAGAGTTTCCGATTCCGGGTATCGATGAACGGTATCCATCTACTTTTTTCAAATTTTTCATATTGATTATACGTAGGGAGTAATATGGAATGTAATGTAATGTAAGTTCCTTCCCCTTTTTTTCTTCGAATTACTTCTCGTTCGTCCGAAACAGCGTTCTTTCGTTTTTAAGAAGAATCGCGACGAGCGCTTCAAGAAGAAGCTTCATTTCTTGTTCCAGCTTAGGAGATCGGCTGTCGAAGCCGATCGAAATGGTTTGCTGTATCACACGAAACGTACGAAAATTCAAAGCGAAGATTTGAATTTGGAAATTTTAACTTGATCGATCGTCGAAAATTCGACGAAAATTCGAAGACGCGAGAAGAATCGGCGAATATCGATCTTGCGCCGAATTTACGCGATAAAATCTTGAATTTGGACAAGAAAGGACTACACGCCTAACAATATATTAATTTTTACGTTCCCTTCGAATTCCACTTCCTCTTCTACAACTCGACGATTCTATCCGTCCCGTTTCCAAAAGTGAAGAGCCGGGTTGTATCGTTTACGCTAGGCAACCACGCCTAGGAGAGGGGAGGAGAGGTCCCCGGGGATTCTCCCCCGTGGAATTTATGGGGGAGGGGGAGAGGGGGGGGGACACACCACAGGGGGGGTCTGCGGCTGACAGTTTTAGAAGCCTGTTAAGAAACACGTTAGACACCGAGCAGACGCCAGGTCATTGATTTACGGGACAATAACGCGATCGATCGGATTTCAACGTGTTTCTTCCCCAAAAGCGAATTTCGTTTCGAGTTTGGAAGGAGCTCGTTCGAGGATAAGTTTTCAAAGAGTCAAGTTTCGAAGAGAAATGATCGAAGCACGTACGACGAAACAGATTCGTCGAATTCGCGCTGCAGTATCACGCGACATTGACCGGCAGCCGAGTTGCGTGTTCGCAACATCTGACATGTTTGCGCGTGAAACGACGCAACACCTGGCGTTGACACGGGCCGGAAATTAACCGATTGTCGGAAACTCGGCGTCCGAGATAATAATCCATCCGCTACCATTATTCTCTTAATCTTGTTAATTTAAATCAATCGAAAAATCTTCTTCTCGCGAATAAAAAAGCGATAGAGAATCGCTCTTTTTCCACGCCCGAAAGGATAAAGCGAAGGAATGGCGAGAGAGTCGGAGGAAGAAAAATCTCGCGACCGAAATCTATTATCGGGAGAATTAGCGGCGCCTGGGGGCACGTATTTCGACGACACACCCTTTTGTCTATGGCTAACGATACGGGGTGGTCGGATAAGGGTTGCTCACCCTCGCAAACATCAGACTCGCGTTAGTCGTCAGAAATCAGGGGGATATCCGGTGGCAACCAGGAGGAATCAGCCCAGGGGAATCCCTCCCTCGCGCTCCTTTCCATCTCCTTCTTTCTTTTCTCCCTCGCCGCTTCCCTCCTCTCGCGCTTCTACTTGTATCGAGTTTCCCCGATAATTCGATCGGTGTGCTCGTTTCGCTTCGATCGCTGGGGATTTCGGGGAGGGAAAATTCTCCAAGCACGGAGGAGAGCTACCGGTCTCTACTACCGGTTTTTCTTCTCCGCGCGACGAACGATAGACTGGAAATTATTCTTTTCCCATTTCTTACGAGATGTGCGTTGTAAATAACACGCAAATAAAAAGGAAGATACGTAATAATAAATATATAGAAAGATAGAAATATATTGAAATATTGAAAGGAAAAAAAATGTTGTCGATCAAAGTAACGATTATTCTTTATTTCTCCAAAATGAACGTATATACGATATATAGGTTAAATATCAGTGATCGCGAACAAAATTTCAGTATAGTTTTGCGAATCGAATATGGCGGTAAAATGAAGCAGAAAGTTCCTCTTTCGTATATCTTTCCCATATCAAATCGTTGACAAATCGTTTGTGAATTTCCGACACGAAGTACTTAAGCTTAATTATTAAAAAAACTTAATGAAATGAATTTTGCCCATTTTCAATACATCCACTCTCCTCTGAAAAAGAAGATACACATTTGGTTTGCTTTAGAATTGGGGATAAAAAAGAGAGAGGGGGGGAAACAGAAAATTCGTTCGAAAAATTTCCTTCCTGAATAAAAGGAACGCGAATCACGCACGCCGCGATATAATTACAAACGATCGATGCTCTATCGTTCGTTCGACCACGGCTAAATTATCAAGATCGAACGGGAGATCGAGATCGGGAAGGGGTTGAAAGTGGGCGTACATGTATATATATATATATATATCGAGTAGACGGCCCGAGGGAAGCACACGCGTGTATCCAATTTATGCCTTGCATCGATTACCTGGCCGGCCGACACGGATCATTATCTTAACGATTATGCGGACAACGAGCCGGTCATCCTCGATTAACGAAAGAGGGAGAGAGAGAGAGAGAAGGGGAAGGTTTGAGCGATAACGAATTGGAATGGGAAAAATCGTTGGATCGGAAGAGGATTCGATTCGACGAAGGAGAACGAGATCAAAATGTCCGATTTGTTTCCTTTTCGTTCGACGCGATAAAATAAGCAGACGAATCCATCCAGATGGATGAGAAATCGAATCGTCCTCCCTCCCTCCCTCCCTCCGTGTATTATTAGCCACGCGTCTATTAGTTCTCCGTCCATGAAACGGCACTCGACTCGACGATGAGTCGCGACGCTCGTCCTTTCCCGTTCCACGCACGCGTTCCAAATTTCGAGATGAGACGAGATCATCGTAAAAATCCTTCGTTTACGATCGAACGTTCGCTTCGATCCCCTCGTAAAAAAAAAAAAAAAAAAAAAAAAAAAGAGATATTCGAGTGGACAACATCGATCCGAAACGTTACACCGAGTTTAATCGAATCGAACCCCTTTGGAAAGGAAACCCTCTTCGAGGCAGGGAATTAGAGGAGCGTGGTTTCATCGAGGTAAAATAAGAGACGAGTTTCAAGCCTGTTTAACGAAATTCCATCTTTCCAAGAATAATAATAATAATAATAATAAGAAGCTTTGAGAAAAAGTTTAAAGAGTTGGAAGAATGATGATTCTACTCGAAACTTATTACTTTACGAGGGGAATCACGTAGCAGCGAATAGTTAGAAGCTAGTTGGGAAGGGAAACATCGCCCTTCTCGTCGCCAACTAGCGGTCGAAAGAACGCTATTGTCGTGGGTGAAGAGGCCTCGAGACGCGTTACACCGAGGCGAGAAACACTCCTCGCCTGTCACTTGCAAATCTCGAAACAGCTCGAGAGACGGGAGAAACAAAACTCTTTCAAATTTCTTCTCGCGATTCTCTCGAAGAGGGGAGGCGCAAAAGAACGGCGATACATCAAGGAGGGCCAACTTTTTAGCGAGATTACCGGCCGATAATAATTCAAGCGGGGTTGCGGGCTGGGGATGGAATTTCATTTCAATTCCACCGGCTGGCTCGGGGGGGTTGGAACGCGATTTCGGCCGCTTCTGTTCGCAGGGGTTGTGTAAGTGACAGTGACGGGGCGCCGCGAAATCTCATCTCTCTGCGTCGATCGTCATACGCCGCGAATACACGAATATCTAAACAAGCGATCGAGATTATTTCCAAAAGTTTGAACGAATTCCAGGTATCTTACCCTCCTCCTTACTATGAATACGCTGTATAAATACCTTTGCAAACACTGGTTAATTTATCCCCTTTCGTAAAAGTTTCGAAATTTGCATTAAAAAAAAAGCGAAATCCGGGTAAACTCGCGGAATTATTTTTCAACCGAGAAGAAAGAAATTTCTCTGGTCTGGAGGATGGCGTGAAAAACGAAATAAAAGAAAAAAGAGAGAGAGAGAGAGGATCGACTCGATATGGAAGAGGAACTGGTGGCCCGATAACGAGTCGAGTTACTCTCTCAGCGTATCGTTCGCTGTTGACGCGAATGAAATTTCCATTTTTCCCCATCGCGCCGCCGCTTCCATCCCGTTTCGACGAGTTTCCCCCCGTCCCCCATCGGAAATGTCCACCACCTCTGCTCCATCCCTTTTCACTTTCGAGTGGACCTCTTTCTCCGATCCGCGTAACTCGATTTTTTGCGACCGATGGAAACGCCGATATCGCGGATTAACCGCGAGTCCAGTTTCAAATTTTGCCCAATTGATATCGCGCGACATCGACCGATCGTAATTTCGATTCATTTCCACAGAAATTCCATCGGTTATATATATATATATATATATTTGTACCTCGTATTTTTTTTCAAATCGATCGCTTTATCCATTTAGCCTGTTATAAACTCGTTGAAAATCGTGCGGTTCTAATTTCGATTCGTTTCCAGAGAAATTTCGTCGGTTATATTTATTTCATCCATCGCTTCTTACTTCCAACTCGTTCATTTCATCGGTTATATTTATATCTCGTATTTTTAAATCGATCGCTTTTTATATTTCGAACAAAGAAATTCCAATTCCGTTATATTTCGTATTTTCTAAATCGATCGCCTTGTATTTTATATTTTCGAACCCGTTTAAAAATTCACGCGTACGAAACGAGACGAGGCTACAATTTTCTACAATTTCCATATCGATTATTTCTCTCTCTCTCTCTCTGAGTCCCTTGACTCTCCATTATGAACTTCTGTAGAATTTATCGCGGGACTCGAGAACGGTCGGGGGAAACACGGAAACTTTCCGGCAAACGAGCAGATGGATATCTTGATAGATTATACAAGTTTCTGACGAATGGTCGGCGACTTTTGAAGTTGCGACGAAATTAGGAACGACGGACTTGTTCAGATTGCCACGAGATAATGCTCGCAATAACATCTTGTCGATTCACTGTCTAAATCTCTATCTAAATCAATTATTATCGTAGATATTCTTTTACTCCATATACACTTTTCCAACACCCGTTCCCCCACTCATTTCATCCTACTTGTCGCTTTTCTAATTTTACTTTTGCGCGAAAAACTTTTCTCATCCAGTTTTCGAGCGAGAAGCTCGATTCTCGTTCTCTCTAATTCGAACAGTTTCACGGAATTTCGTCGCATCAATCTTCATCCCGATCTCGTTTCCACGGATCATTTGGAAAGAGAGGATGCGAAAATAAATGTTGATAAAAATTTTTGGAAAATTAGAATTTTGCAAATGAGCCACGCCATGATATTATGCGTAATCGTTTTCAGGTGTTGTCAACCGCTCTTGTCCTTCCCTTCTTCCCCGCTTTCTAATATCCCATGCAAATAACCAACCCTTTCCATATTATATATAGATAAATTTCTAAAACACATTTACATCTTACGTGATAACATTTTCCATATTATTATTATTATTATTATTATTATTATTATTATCATTATCGATTGGATGCAAGCTCACTTTGCAAAAGGTTTAAATTTCCACGAGAGAGAGAGAGAGAGAGATATTCAACAATGTCATAATAATAATTTAAAACGATAAGACGGAGTATAAATCGGAGCATGGTATAATAACCAAGTTATATATATATATATATATATATAAAGTTAGATGCGCGCGTTTAATCCAACGGGGGGTGGTCGTTATACACGGTGGTCCCGTATAACATGGCGCGGATATTGTAGGCAAAGTTGGCCGTAGATCATCACGGGAGAACCCTTACGATATGGAAATTATTCCGCGTGTCGACATTTCCATCGTAAATTACGCCAATTCGCCGTTTAATCGCGAAAGGGGTTGCTCTCAAATTATTTGTTAACGCTTTGTTCGCTCGTACTTTTCTTTTTTGGCAAAATTTGAACGAACGAAATTTCGAGATTCCTTACGAGATTCGATGAAACGTCGATAAAATCGGTATAAAAATTTTCATGCGAGTGACTACACACGCACGCATCGAATCGATCGCCATCAATAGCCCTTGACCTCGAAGAAGACGAAGAAAAAGAAAGAGGTACTCACCGCTCGTAGGAATTCGGGGTCGTGCAGAGCTCGCTCAGCATGCAGTCCAAATCGGTCGCCAGGGAATTAAGCAGCTGAAAGAGAAGCAAAAGGGGTTAGAGCGGTCGAAGCACACCTCGTTTTCGCAGCGTCTACATCAATCGCCTTTTATTCTTTAATGAATACACGCTGCGACGATATTCCTACTGCGAAACGTACCTCACTTTTTCAATGAAAATTCGAACGAGTCCGTATAACTTTTTCAATGAATCCAAAACTCGATCCAAAACTTCTAACGCGAGTTAGAAAACGCGAGAGAAGAAAAAGGTAAGGAAATTCGTCCATCATCCGTGCAATAACACGGTTGATTCGATACGATCGTTTCGAGAAATCGTTCGATGAAATTGGATCTTCGAGAGGCCGCATCATTAGCGTGGTAACTACGTTACCATCGAGTCACGAGGATGCACGGGCCGCTGGTGGCTATTCGCAATCACGTTAATCCTTAATTGAAGCCGTGTTACGGCGAAACCGCGTCGTAAAATCGTTCCTAAACCCTGCGAGAGCCCCGTGAGAGCTGTTGTTGCTCCGCGATAACACAATTCATCCAGGAACACAGCGAGAACACTGTAATCCAATCCAAACCGGCCGTTTCCGTTTCCGGCCGTCGCGCTACGTTACGCAATAATTGATCAACCAACGCCATCCACGTTCCCCTCAATTCGCTCGCTATTTCGCTCGTCAATTTTCATTGGAGGAAATAACAATTTTTATATATCGAATAAGAGTTCGGAATCGACGAGAGATTCTTTTCAGAGGACGAAAAGGAAGGAAAAAGAAAGAGAAGAGAAGACGCGGAAGAAATGAAGTTTGCAAGGGCAGAGGCGTGTTTGTGCCAGTACGCCGAATGCCTGGCTTTATTTGCATTGCATCATGGAATCGGAACCCGGAAAATTAGAAGGTTTCCATCCGGAGCCACTTTCGCAAAGTCAATATTGAACGTGGAGAAGATGTCCGATAAAGTTTCACCGTGCAACGCGGGGAGCACGAGCCAAACTTGCATCGAAAGGAGGGGGGTACGTAAAACGCGGAATTTCTTGCCCCCCCTCGCTTCGTATAAAAATTTTTATATCGTTGATTCGTTTCTATCGCTCGATATTTTCAAAGCAATTATTCAATTTCTGTTTTTTATTTTTTCCTTCTAGAGAGAGAGAGAGAGAGAGAGAGAGAGAGAGAGAGAGAGAGAGAGAGAGAGAGAGAGAGAGAGAGAGAGAGAGAGAGAGAGAGAGAGAGAGAGAGAGAGAGAGAGAGAGAGAGAGAGAGAGAGAGAGAGAGAGAGAGAGAGAGAGAGAGAGAGAGAGAGAGAGAGAGAGAGAGAGAGAGAGAGAGAGAGAGAAGATGCATACTGTCTTAATCGTGAGCATTAAAATAAAAAAATAAATTTATGTATTAACGAAATACGCAAGTAAATTTTTTCCCCTGTTCGATTTTTGATGAAAAAGGCGCACGTCGTTCGTTGCGAATTTTTCTAAGAAACCAACTCAACGATACTTTTGCGGAGAAAAATTTTCGTTTCTTTCGAGATCCTATTTTTCACGCTGGTACTCGAGATTTTATTAGCAAACGAAAGAAATCGATCGATGCATAACAACATTGATTCTTCGATCCGACAAATGGAATTATTTATCGCTTTTTTTTTTTCAAGTCGATCGATCGGTGAATAGAAGCGGGCTTACCTCGATTCATTATTTACGTAACTCGACTTGATCCACTCCGTCGACGTTGATACGCGATTGCACAATAACCGAGAGCAATTAAAGCCTTGTTGTCGTGCGGTGAATGGAAGTTCCGAGTGGCGAAAGGGGTGGCTAGCTGGCCAAGTGGCAGTCACGAGTTACCCTTTCATTTTTTTTCCATCGCGACGTAGGCATAATGAACCGAACCAAATTTCTTTCATTTTCTCTCCCTTGCGAATAAATAGTTCTCCTCCAACGACTCGGTGATCGAAACGGTACCCTCTTTTCCATCCTTCCTCTCGTTCCATCTTTCCTCTCCACATCGTACATCGCCGCTTGCGAATTGTAAATCTTGCCATTTTATTTTTCGAACAGCGATGAAACAGAACGAGCAAGTTCAAGAATCGGTACGAAGTTATATGTACAAATCGAACGAAGCTAAGATCTCTCTGATCCCGGATTAGGAGTAGTTAGCGGTAAGTAAAGTAGGAGGAATAGCGAGAGTGGACGTGACTCGAGCCCACTTGGAGCGGATTGAAGCTCCACAACACCCACAAAACCACTTGGAAAGAAAGTATCATTGGAGGAAGAAGTTTGAGCTCGAACTTGTCCTTCGATTATTAATGGTCACGTGCGAAAAGCGATCTCATACAAAGATAATCGAGAAAATGAAGATAACGATGGATGCGATTATTCGAGGAATAAACGAATTTGAAGGGAGATAACGCATTACGTACGATACGTTTCGAGTGCAATTTAAATATCATCAAAGCGGAACGCTGAACAACCGACCTTAAAGGGTCATCCCGAGAATGTAATTGCGATTCACCCCTGCGCTGTCGATACGAGTATCGAGTTCCCCCGTGACACGGCTACGTCCAGTCCCTCGTGTCAGAAATCTCGGACCATTTCTGAAATTTTCATATCCCATCCGTCCGCCTAGATTGACGGGGATACGTTCTGTTGTTTTTTCGAGATTTCCCCTCCCCCAATCTCGTTCCCTGTCCGATTTCATCGTTTCTACCCGCGTGTCGCTCGAAATGGCCAACACTTTTAATACCATTTACCACTAACTTGTAAATATATTACGATTAATTGGATAATATCGATAGAGGGAATCGCAAAGTAAATAAAAGTCGTCCATTTTCTCACGACGAAACGCGCAGAGTCGAAGAGATTCGCGAATAATTGGATTAATTGGATAATATCGATCGAAGGAACTGCAAAGTAAATAAAAGTGGTCCAATTTTTCCATTTTCTGTCAACGCGTAGAGTTGGAGACGGTGCACGTTCGATACACGAATATTTGGATTAATTGGATAATATCGATCGAAGGAACTGCAAAGTAAATAAAAGTGGTCCAATTTTTCCATTTTCTGTCAACGCGTAGAGTTGGAGACGGTACATGTTCGATACGCGAATATTTGGATTAATTGGATAATATCGATCGAAGGAATCGCAAAGTAAATAAAAGTCGTCCATTTTCTCACGACGAAACGCGCAGAGTCGAAGAGATTCGCGAATATTTGGATTAATTGGATAATATGGATCGAAGGAATCGCAAAATAAATAAAAGTCGTCCAATTTTTCAATTTTCTCACGACGAAACGCGCAGAGTCGAAGAGATTCGCGAATAATTGGATTAATTGGATAATATCGATCGAAGGAATTGCAAAGTAAATAAAAGTGGTCCAATTTTTCCATTTTCTGTGAACGCGTAGAGTTGGAGACGATGCACGTTCGATACGCGAATATTTGGATTAATTGGATAATATCGATAGAAGGAATTACGAAATAAAAATTGCCAAATTTTTGACGATGCACGCTCGATACAAATATTTGGATTACATCGGATAACATCGATGGCAAAAACAATCGAAGAAATTGCGAAATAAAAGTAGTGAAATTTTTGACGATGCGCGCTCGATACAAATATTTGAATCAATCGAATAATATCGTAAAAATAATCGAAGGAATTACAATTGTGAAATAAAAATTTTTGATGATACGAATATTTGGATTAATTGGATAACAATTAATCGCAAAAACAATCGAAGGAAATTGCGCAATTGCGAAATAAGAGTCGTCAAAATTTTCCATTTCCTCTCGACGCAGAAAGGAAGAGATGACGACCGATTCGCGAATATTTCTACGGACGTATATTCGGCGTGAGTCATGCGAGCAACGAAGCATGGAACCCCATAGGACGTCGGCTGTCGAACCTCTCCTCTCGCAAAGCCGATGGAAATCGATAGATTCCCCAAAGCGAGGGAAACCCTTCGTCGATATTTCTCGCTGAAAATCCGATGAAACCCGTAGAAATGATCCACGCCTCGTTCGATGAACTTTCTACGAAATCCAATTCGTTAATAACGAATCGATCCCCCTCCCTCCTACACGCGAATAAACAAACTTGGAGAATCGAGAAAAAACGAAATCATCCTCGACAACCTAATTTATTCTTATTATTCCAGATCCATCATGACGGAAGAAGAAGAAGAAGAAGAAGAAGAAGAAGAAGAAGAAGAAAAAAGGAGCAGAGATAGAATGACAAAGGATCGGGAAAACGCGCGACTGCGTATAAATAACACCGACACCCTTCTATTGTCATTCAGAGGGGAGGATGTGACGGCGGGGTTTATCTTAAATGAGGATCGCGCGGCTTAGAATGCAAAAAGAAAGAAAAAAAAGTGAAGCCAACAAAGTTGAATCGCGATCTTGGTCAGGGACGACGCGGGGCGAGCCACGAAAAAATCGTTGCTGCATTTTTCATGGGGGCGGAGAAAAGCCCGCGAGTGAGAAGAAAACGAGGTACAACTCGGCCACGGTCGAGGCAGGATGAAGGGAGGGAGGGGGGGAGGAAAGGAAACCGGCTGCTTATTCTCTCGCCTTCGAGATAGATGAAAATAAGCTGACACCGTTTTCTTTTCTCCTACTTTTTATTCCATGGATAGATGGTTTTTCAAGTAAAAATTTCAAACGTGTCAGGGTCGTCATAGGCTTTTTTCCCCCCCCTATCCTTTTTTCTTTCTTTCTTCTCACCCCTTTGAATTCACCTCTATGATTTCAGGCTAAGCAAACTTGCTCCGTTTGTATAGTTGATCCTTGAGCTACGCGAATCCTTGAGCTTTTTTTTCCTTTCTCTCCTCTCCGTTAAGAAGAAACGTTGAAAACGCGAAAAGATTAGGCGAGAGTGACTGCGTTATTTATACGAAAGCTGGTTTTATCAATCTCGTCTTAATTATTAATCTTCGTCGATACAGGTTGGTTCGCAGGCATTGTAAAATCTAACGAAATCCATTGTATCGATTGTTAAAATACGGCTGGCCGGATATGGGAATGGGTCTCGAGGTACAAGGGTTCGACGTTAACAACGGGACTGGTTGGAGACGAAAGCGAACTTGTTTCGTGCAAGTTGGACCGTGCAACCACCGAAGGGGATGGTGGCAGCAAACTATAATGGAATAATTCGTCGGAGGTTTACGATCGGAATCGATACTTTTTCGACTCTTCGAAATATACGAATTTCGCGATTAGGATGAATATGCAGGCAGAAACGAAGGAAGGATGACTTTTTCTTAAGGATTTTCATCACACAGAGGGTAAAATCTTTTTGGCTAGAAAAAATTTTCTACGACGAAATTCGATCAGCTCTTTACGACGTTTGAATTTGTACTCGATGAATTGAAACTCGTTTAGATGATTATTTATCGGATACGCTGTAATTGGATACGCTTCTTAATTCGGGTTACATAAAATCGGGAAACTTGTCATCAAGTTTGAAAAACATCTCCCTCGATCCGGCGAATATCAAATTATCGAATTATCGTTGCGTCGTACGAACGAAAATAATTATTATTTACGACTTGTGAAACACGAAATTGGAAAGATTTATAAGGGAAATACCGGAGGTGGACGGAGTCCTCAGTTGCTCAAAGTCGTTCAAAGATCACGTTTCGTATTGTTTGTGCGGTTTGTTCAAAGAGTTCGTTCAAATATGCACGTGAAATCGATATTTTTATTGATAACGATATTGACGTTTGTGGCGTTAAAACCAGTGAAAAGTGTAAGTCCATTTGTTTTCTTTCGAGAAATCGCGTTCAATTTTGCTTCGATACATGTAAAAATATTTATTATTCGGCGATTCTCTCCTTCAAACTCCCTTTATTTTTCTTTCGCATCGTTCGTGTAAGATTTAAAAAAAAAAAAAAAAAAGAGAGAAGCAAAAATTCAGTTTTTCGATTAACTTCAGATGAGTGCCGATCAGGTAGAAAAATTAGCTAAGAATATGCGAAAATCGTGCTTGCAAAAAATCGCCATAACGGAAGGTGAGTAAAAAAAATAATATACCGATTTCGAAAATCGACGATTTCACGCTGCTCGACGTACTTCGTTTCTGTTTGTTTCGGGCGCAGAGTTAGTCGATGGGATGCGAAGAGGCGAATTTCCCGATGATCACGATCTTCAATGCTACACCACATGCATCATGAAGTTATTAAGAAGTGTAAGTGTAAAAAAAAAAAAAAAAAAAGAAACTGAAGAAATATTTTCAATTCGTCCGTAAGATGGATCGATTCTCGACACACTTTTTTTCCCCCCAGTTTAAAAATGGGAACATCGACTTCGATATGATCATAAAACAACTAGAAATCACGATGCCACCGGAAGAGGTAGCTATAGGGAAAGAAATCGTGGAAGCATGCCGTAACGAAGGTAAGAATAACAAATAAATAGCGTTCAAATTCGAAATTTTTTATCGACCATACTTTAAGAAGCTAAGTAAACTTCTCTCGATCGAGTTTCTAAATTTTTTACAATTTTACCGGCAGAATATACCGGCGACGATTGCCAGAAAACGTATCAATACGTGCAATGCCACTACAAACAGAACCCGGAAAAGTTTTTCTTCCCGTGAATAATGCCACGATCGAGGAAAAGAATCGATCGTACCAAAAATATTAGCGAAATATCGCATTCAATATTTCCAATATCGATTAGTCTTAAACTTATTTATAACGTGGAACTTGGAAATTAGTTTCAGATATTATTCGTATAATTTGATTTTGTATATTTATCACTATTACATACATTGCATATTGTATTTTATCAATTGGCAAGCGTTGATAATAAATAAAAACGTTGAAAATGAAAATACGTATGAAAATCTACGATGATAATTAACGTCTCCTTCCTTCCTTCCTTCCTTACGTAAAAATTTTAATACAAGATATTTGTTCACGCGACAACGTGCAAATAATCCACAATCAAAGATAATCATGCACTTTCCATCCCTTCTCTTCGTTATTTACACACCTGTTCGGACAAAATAATTGCGAGAAAAGAGAAGAGAAGATGGGGGATAGGAATGGAAGATCGGCGGATACAATCAAAAGTGACGTAATGCGTTGTATCGGCGATGTAATCCGAATTACACGGCGGTGTTACTCCTCCCTTTCCGGCACAGCTTCAACCTCTCGAGATCGTGGACGGAAAATGGAGGTAACACGTTAATTATTAACCGAGTAATTGTTCGGCTCGAGACTCGAGCAACACCCACAAAATACGAATAATTCTTCCTTCTCCTACCGCCACGAAAACGGACTATAAAACAGGGTGCGCAACAATCGTGCCACGCTCTATCTATCGGGGGGAACAATCGCTGCTCGATTTCGTCGCGTTTTTATCGCCAAGTTAGACACGTTCAAAAGAAAGAAAGAAACGGAATGAAGCTCAGCGTCTCCCTGCTGGTTACGTTGGTGCTCCTGATCCTATTAGCGATCGAGGATACCGTGAGCGTAAGTCGATCCATCGATTCCTCGTATATAATTGGCCTTCGAGCGTACGTGCATCCTGCACTTTTGACTTTTTTCCCTTTTCTCTTCTACAGAAAAAGATGACCATCGAGGAAGTGAAGAAAACTTTCAAGAATCTGAGGAAAAGTTGCAGCAAGAAGAACGATACCCCCAAAGGTACTTTTCTCGATCGATGTTTCAAGGGATTAGAATCGTTCGATCGTTATGTAATTATTCGGTGTTTCGCATTCGCTTCTATGAAATTTCTTCTTTCGAGTAGTTGAATAGATAGAAAAATGTTGCAAATTTATGATTCGTGCGAAATCGATGGGCTACGCTTTCGCGATAAAATTGTTCACTTTGTTCAACGATCCGACGAATTTTTCTTCCTCGAAAATTTCATTTACTTTTTTTTCGCATAGAGCTTTTAGACGGCCAATTCAGAGGCGAATTCCCAAAGGACGAGAGGCTAATGTGCTACATAAAATGCATCATGATATCAACTAAAATGGTAAACGAATATTTTCAAATATCTTTTCTTCTCTCACACTCGAAAGGGTTGATGAAAACGAAAAGGAGTTTGTTCCTAGATGAAAGACGACGTTATTCTGTGGGACTTTTTCCTGAAGAATGTTCGTATGATGTTACTAGATGAACACGTTCCACGCGTGGAGAGCGTACTTGAAACGTGCAAGAAGGAAGGCAAGTATATTTACGTATTCGTAATTCGTTGTGCCAATCGATAGAATAAAAATTAATTATTCTTGTCTATCGCGATTACATCGATTGATGATTTTTATCGATTTTTAGTGACAGCTACGGATGGATGCGAGATTGCATGGCAATTTGGCAAGTGCATCTACGAAAATGACAAGGAGGTGATTTTTTAAATACTTTGGGTGCTTAATAATTTCGTAGTGGACGTCTTATTTATAGTTAGATCAATAGTTATCGTGTTATCATTTTGCTCGTCTCGAAATTATTCAACCTTTGTTAAAAATAATTTTTTCTTAATCCATTTAATCAGAATCGACGATTAATAATTTCAAGTATTCGTTGCAGCTCTATATGGCACCGTGAACGAGCTTTCAATAGCGAAATCATCCAAGAAGCAAAAGAAATTTCTACACAAGGATGGTGTGCAGAAATATTCGAGTCTAGAAGAAATATTACGGACGATATTTTAACATTCGAATGATTTTTTCGAAACTTTATCTTGAAATTTCGATGTAAAATTATTTAAAATTAATTATAAATATTGCATGGTACAAATCTATCGCAACATTTCCTTCCTTCGATATTTTTACTACCGTGTAATCTTGCCTAATTATTTCCCACGTTATTATGTACTCGTTTATGTATACGCCAAAATCGACGAAGAATATTACTTTTGCCCGCTAATTCGAAAACCCGTCCAAATAAAGAATTGCTTCTTATCGTTCGAAGCAAAGCCTGGTTCAACCATTAATTATAATCGCGGGAAACGCGGTAAAATAAAAAAATTGATTGGAAAAACTGGAAAATTCTACCACCGATCGTTCCACCTGCTCCCGATCTCGATCTGATGAAATCACCGAGCCACCGCGTTCCCAGGCTTCGATCCACCTTCTCTCTCTCGATCCTCCAAGTTGGAACGAGTGAGGACGATCGAGAGATTCTGCAGGTTGGAGACAAGGGTGGTCGGGGAGTGATAACGCGTGCAAACTCTCGAGGATCCCCGCCGCGATCGTTAAACTGCGAACAACTGCGGCCAACCTCGCGTTGTTCGAGCCCCCTCCGCGGGGAAGAAGAGCAAACGCGCACGATAGCTCGAATTAAAATGGTCCGGTGAAACTCATTCCCCGAATTAAACGGATCAGATCCAATCAGCACCGTGGTCGACACGTTTCGTTCGATTCCTTTGTTTAATTAAAATCCATCGAGCGCGATAAGAAGAAGCTGCCGTGCCATCGTGAACGTATGCACAACATTTGAATACACGTTTGAGAATTGGCTTGGTTGATTAATGGAGGAATCGATGGTTGGATAGAAATTTCGTTCTCGAGGCCATCGCTGTCCGGCAAAAAGCGAGCAAACTAGAACAAGTAGAGTGATTCAGATCACCGCTCGAGATAGCCGGCGATGCGTGTCTTGCGATACGTCCGTTATGCTTGCGTAACGCACTTGTACGCATGGACGTGTGGTTCATATTTTATATGTACTCCACCATACGTTACGAGGCAAAGAATTTGGAGAAGCCCCGTACAGGATCGGCGTCCCAGAGGAATCGGCTCGATTACAGGGGACGCAAGCATTGTTCCGTTTACATTGTTGTACGTAGTCGATTAATCAGCCATCCATCAGGTTGAAAATCAATCGTGTCCCGAGGGTTGTCACGTATTATCCCTATTATCTCCCTCCTGATTAGTTTCTCCATGTATCCAAGGAATCGGGATTTTTTAACATAACAATTTCATCGATCCTCTCGAATTTACCGTTTTCGTTTCCTTCTCCGCCAGCGCACAAATTAAATAACCGGGTTCCAGCGATACAACGCGCGTTGTAACAAACGTACGCGTCCGGTTGTGTATCTCTCGCAGCCGCAAAAGTCGAACGTTCGGTGGCGCTGCAAGAATTCGTTTAATAGGGGCGGACCGGAAGCGGATCATTTACACGGTGTCTCGATCGAAAGGGGTCTACTAGCGCCTCGAGGGGACTCGATCGTTTCGTTTCGTTTTTAAAATGGAACGAAGGAAAAGAAATTCGTTATTACGTGAATAAGTACGTGAATGGAATTTGTTTTCGATTCGAGCGAGGATCGGCGATGTCGATCGCGTTCGAGGTGTAATTTTTAATCCGACTCGAGTTTCGAAACTGCGGGTACACGCGGTGTGCAGCGACAGCTGCGCCCGATCGGGAGAATGCTACGCGTTTCTCGTGGCCACCATTTATTTACCAGCCTCTGTGTGTACCCAGGAACGAACGCACGACAACGAGGATGATAAGACGGCGAGAGAGAGAAGGAGAGGTATAGCCGCGCGTGCACCTTCGTGTCTTCGTGGCCGGGAAAAGGAAGGGAAAAAAGGTTTCGACGAAGACGCGTGAATCTAAGAGGTAGAACGCGCGTGACGCGAATGTGGATTGTCGAGGGAGCGATCGATGCTGCTTATGGAACGTTTAATCTCGTTTAAACCAAATATCATACGATTTCAAAGAGAGAAGGAAAGTTTTCAACGCGCGAGAGATATATAACAGATCGATTATAACGATCTGATTGAACGTTTTTCTATTCTATCTTATTTCACCGTGTTATTCTTCGATTCGCGTAGCGATCGAATGCAATTACATTGACTCGGTATATCAGATTTAGAAGTGAAAAAACACAGCTCGTATACACTTCATCCCCATTTCTCTTGATTTCAATTTCGATCGTGATGCAACACGAAGGCTGATCAATTTTTTAATTTGATCATTTTCAAACTCTTTTGTTAAAAAAGGGAAAAAAAAAACGATGCGAACGAGTTAATCATTCGCAAGTGGACTTTCAACGTGGGATGCGACAAGAAGCTATCGGGCTGGATTCAAACGTTGCTCCCGTTTTAATCGAATCGATTGCGTAGATTTCCGAGGAAATTGCTATTTCGAGCACACGCTCCATCAAATTAATTAATCGTCCGAGAGTTTGCGTTATTTCGTTCGTGTCGAGAAAAAAGAATCAATCGAGGATCCACCACTTGATTGAAACAGGGGGAAGAAAAATTGTCGATTTTTCATTTGCTCGTAGATGTTGACCAGCGAAACACGCATAGATAGTGAAACGTGCGAATTCTAATAGAATCTCGGAGTTAAAAACCAATTCGAATTCGATCCCATTATCAGGAATCAATTGTTGATTCCTCGACAAATGCGATAGACGTATCGAATACACACAGATGGATAAAAAGGAATTCTAAGAGAATGGAAAATCAGTCGAATCGTTCGGTCCTCTTACCAGGGAACGTTGATTCCTCCTTTCTTCGCAAGAAGATAACGCAGAAGAGACACTTCCGTTTTCTGACAGACGATACAGTCCACGATACAGAATTTCCTCTCTAAAATCCGGTAAACACTATCTATCTGCCAGCAACGTCCAGTCTCGTTTCGACGAGTCGCACAACCACGCTAATTTCACGACGCGAATGACGCGGCTTTTAATTGCATTTCACGCGACACGCTCGACGCGATGCGAGAAAAAAGTTGGGTATAAAAACAGAAGGGGAAAAAAAACTGGATCGAACGAATTGGTTTTTTGCCACGATTCGATCGAGACCCCGCATTTCCAAACATCCTTTCTTTCGATCGATCAGATATTTATATATATACTTTTTCCTTCGAATTTCAAACGTGTACGAATTTGAAGAAAGTTTTTTTGAAGGATTTCTTTTTTTTTTTTTTTTCCTTTTCAATAATCTCTCGCGTTTTCTTCTCAAATATCGATCACGATGTTCTTTTTTTCTTCTTCCTTTTATCTCGTAAAAATGGAAGAATGCAGGATGATTTCGGAACAAAGTGGCAAAAGTTTCTTACGATTACGGAGCAGGTGAGTGTACTGAACTTTAACGCGAATGTGCAGCGTTAGTAGACTCGGGAGCGTGTACTACTCGTGTGGCTGGGAATCGATACGAACCGACCCATCGTTCAATTTCCATAGCAACATCTGAGCCCAAACAAAAATGATTTCGTCCCTAATTTAAACGAGACGGAATCGAAACGGGCGAGAAACGATTTCTTGGCAAATCTTCTCGATCCATCGACGGCCATCGCTTTTAACTCGCGTTCTCTCTATTCTTTGCTTACGAATTTCCATCCCCAACATTCGTTTCTATTTCCGTTCTATTTCATCGCGAGCGAAGAAGAAAAAGAGGGAGAGGAATTGCTCGCCAGAATGCAATTTCTCCGGGTTTTTTCAGCGAAAAAATTCGCTCGAGGGTTGACCACCACCCGCGGCTAAAGGTTTCGCCTTTAAGCCGTCGACTTAAAGGGGCGCTCCTTCCCATTCCAAAGGTGGAAAAATATAATCTTACGACGGCGCACGCCTCCACCATCCAACGATGCCCTTCCAAATAATTTAGCATCGTTTTAACCCGATCGAACCAACGATTTATCGGTTTCTCTCCTCTCCCTCCAACCTTTTTTCCACCTCGACGGACCTCGCTCGTACAACTTTAACGTTCCCCTTCTCCCTCTCGCGCTTTCATAACCGAGTAAAGAAGAAGAAGAAGAAGAAGAAGCTCGCTCCGATTCCGTCGAAATAAAACGGATACGAAGTTTCTCTCTTCCCTTCTTCGATCGCCGGGCTTTTAATCCCGATAATTGAATCGAACGTGAGAATTCCAAAGATTTTGCATTTTCTCTCTCTCTCTCTCTCTCTCGATAAACGTAACGATGGGAGCGGAGTCGCCGGCTAATTGCGGCGAGAGATCGAACCGTGGCGAAGGGAGGATCGAAAGTGTATCGGCTGACAGGAAACTTTCTAGACATTGGAACCGATGGCCTTCGATCAAAGATGCACCGGGTGTCGAACAAGCATTGTCCTACCTTTTATTGTATACCTCGTCGATGTCCAAAGAAGGTGATAAAATTGTTTGTTATCCGATCCGATATTCGATGAGATATCTTTTTCCTTATTTTCGTTTAAATTTCGTTCGTTAATCCGATCGATTAGCAAGTTTTGTTTCATTCACAGTTTCGGAATATCGGGTGGATATTCTTTCCTCCAACGATTGCAACGCGCGATAAGGGGAAGAGCGTTTCGAGGACACCGTGTAGGGTGACTGGATGGAAAAGTAGTTGGGCCTCGAGGACGAAGTCGGCTTCCGCCGAGAATCAACCGGTATGCAAATGAAGCTTAAAGTCTCGTCCGCCGATCTCTGAAAGCGTAGAGTGGCGGATCGATCGCCGGCGCTTAATTGAATTAATCATCGGATTAAGCCTTCCTTTGACCTCTGGAAATCGTTTTAAGCCTCGGCGAAATTGAAATTGGATGGACGTGAGAAAAAAAAGAAAATAAATTTATCGATCTGGTTTTTCACGCGAATCCCTGTTCTATTCTCGACGAAAAGCGTGCCTCGCAAATGCATTTCGAAACGCGTTGCGTTATTAATTTGAAAGAAAGGAAAAATTGTAGTTGCAAATCGAGAGGAAAAAGAGTTTCGTTATTATTGTTATTAAATTTCGAATTTCGTCGTTAAAAGAAAGAAAAAAAAAAAAGGAGGAAGCGAGGAGAAGAAAAGAAAAAGCGCATTTTCTTAAATGCGTTCTTGATGGCGACGTTCGTGAAAAATAGCGGTTCCGTGACCACTTTTGAATATTCCAGCGAGCATTAACTCGCACGTGTTCCCATCGAAACGCATCCGTTCTTATCCGTTCGGCAGGTTGAAACGTTCTTAAGCTTGCCAGGGACGGTAAAACATTACCTTCTTCGAAGATTCTTCGAAACCAGAGAGAGAGATTAAGAAATTAACGCGTGATTCGATCGTTATATTTCAACGAAATATAACGCGTCTTCCTTCCTTCACGTTCGAAAGCTTCGGATCGGAATTTTAAAAAGCGGAATTAAATCGAAGGAGGAAGGATTTTCGGCTATCCATCACGGCTCGATAACGGACAGGGAACGGAAATGAAAGGGAAACACGGGCAACATTAATTTTACATCGGTGCATGAGAAAATTTGCATCGAACGAGGAGGAGGGGTTCGCGCCGACTTTGCCGTTTTCGTCCTCCTTTCGACGACGCCTCGCTTTTTGCATACCTTTCCTCTTCTCCTCGCCCCTCCTTCGCCCGGCTATATTTCCCCGCCGTTTATAAAATTCCAGCCACGACGACGACCGCCACGACCACGTCGTGTTCCTGGTTCAATAGCGAAAAAATGGGAGAAGGAGACACGCGAGGATGAGGGGAGAGAAAAGATGCGCTCCGTTAATGGGAAACGCGGCGGAGAATGGCTCGCGCGCGCGGTGAAAATGGCCGCGTTACGCACTTTTTGCGGGGGGGGGGGGAGTGGAGGTGACGGCGGAATAGAGTAATTTCGAGCGAGTGTAAGTAATGGGGGGATGGAAATGGCGATGGAAGGGAACATTGGGGGCGATTTCCGCTCGACGAGTAAAATTTTGTGGGAAAAAAAAGGGAAAAGAAGGTGGAGGTGAATTTTTCGAAATGTATTTTATCGATCGACGAGGATGAACGAAGAACGAAGGAGATGAAATCGCGTTGCAACGCGTGGCGAATAATATTGTGGGGAAACTTTTCCACCTCGAGTTCCCTCGAGCATCGACGCCTTCGAATTATACCAAGGCGCCACTTTGTTTCCGGGATCAAAGTCCGCCTCGTTATTGTCGAGACGACACCATACCCCCCGGAATAGAGCTGCCCTGCCTCTGGATATCTGGCCGAGATAAGGACAAGGGGTATGAAAAGTTATTTGGACAGCGATAGCGCGGAAATTTTTCCCTCCCCGCCGAGATTAGGCGAGTCGAGGTCGTCCGCGGCGAGAGCGTTCCCACGGGATTAAACTTGATAGAGAAATGTTTCCCGACGAAGCGCTCTCTTTTTGCTACATCATTTCGCCAAATTTGGCTTGGCACGCGATCGAGGAAGGATCGATGAATTTTTCAAACTCACCATCAGATAACTGGAAGCATTGCTGCTGGTGGATTCCCTCTTCCGCGTTGGCGCCACATCCCTCTGTACCAATGACGTCATCTTCTTATCATATTAGTCGTCAAGGTGATCGACGCTTAATCGTCGTTGAACACGATTCGATTCGTAATTCGACGCGTTGAATACCGCCAGCCAACCTCCTCGTGTCTGTAACAGTGAATCCGCGTTACTCGTCCAAATTTCTTCTCGTTAAATGATAAAAATAAGAGAAGGGCGTGAAATTATCCGATTTCTTCGTTTCGATAGTAGGTTCGACGCCTATACCGTCAAATTTCTCTTGAAAATTATTCGGATTGCCGCGAGGGACGAATATTTTCTGCCGTCAAATTTGTCCCGACTCGTAATTTGCGGCGATATTTCATCGATTTGAGGCCGGCCTCGGGGATTTAAATCGTAAGCCGCGTTAAAGCGGCGGCTTTACGGAATCAACCGCCATTTGTTTCGCCAGGTTTGGATTAACAACCAGCTCGGATTAAACTCGCATTCGAATCGTTTACTCGAAAATAACCGCGAGAAATCGCGACGCCAACTTTATTTAAAGATGGACATGTTTTTTAACGGGACAGTTGCTTTTTTTCGCGGAAATGCTGCTGTCTTTTCGTCGAACGTGATCCACGTTCCTCACGGTGGATGCTGGAATCGAAGAAAGATTCGAGATAAATTTCGAGAAATAAAGAAAAGCGTCCGAACGAACAAAATTCCCGACTCGTACAAACCTCTTCTCGGCTAAAATTCGCGTGAAATTGAATTTTCCGCGTTCTCAAGCTCCCCCCCTACGCGGGTTAGGATTTATTGTAAATTCGCGTTTAACGCGATTTACCTTTATCCATAGCCGCTCGATGCTCCTTGACTGAGCTTTTCGGCCTCTAAATTCAATTCACCACACTTCATGGTGAATCGAGTACGAGGGGAGAGGGCTGGCTGACAACAACGAAAGCAAATTCTTCCGTGAAAACGTTGCCAACAATGCGGTAAATTATACCGCATACCGTTTATAGATATCGAGGGTTATATCGGTCAAAATGCGATTAAGGGAATATTATATTCCCTTCGCTACCTTTCCCTTCGCTTCGATCGAAGAAATATCTCGGTCATCCGCGATATTGCGAATACTTCGATCGCAACGATTTTTTAAACGATCGAGCTTCCTGGATATGTAATCGAGTCGAGTCGAAAGAACAAAGAATTTCCGGACAAATTTTTTCTCTTTTTTTCTTTTTTCTTTAAAAAAAGTGTTCGATCGAGGTGAAAATTCCGAATTTACGATACATTTTCGAGAAAGTGGGATTTGAACCGATTTGTCGATAACCATCAAGCGTTTACCATCAATCCTCCCCTGGTAATCGATCACATCCCAGGGGATCCGAATTTATCTTCGGGGAGTTGTCCTGTAATATCAATCCGCCTTTTTTTTTTTTTTTTTTTATGATTCCACTCGCCCTGCTCGATCCCTGCGCGTCCGCACGTGGACATTAATTTACGAGCGGCGTCACATCGAAAATTCATAATTTCGCCGAAATTCCGCGGCTTTAATCAAGCCATCGATATTCATTGCTCGCTTTAAGCCCCATTGGGATGCAAACCAACCTTTTTTTTTCATCAACGTTTTTCTCGTATTCTCGGGGATGACACGGGGAAGAAGAGGGAAGAAGATAAAAAAATAAGATAGAAAATTTTAACTAACCCGCGAGATTTTTACACGAGGGATCGGAAAAACTTTTCATATTCCATTTCCACTCGAAATATTTTATTTGGATTGTTATTCGGATAAGAAAAATGTTTAATTAATCGTCTGGATTAATTATCCCGTAATTTTCTCGTAATTCGAACGCGCTCCCATGAAACGTTTCGAAGTAATCGTCCATTGGTAGCTTCACAGTTATTGCCCTGATTGGTCTCGATTAAAATCGACTTGCGAAATCGTCTAAACGATCCACGCCGATGACATCAGACGGTTATAAGAAAGGCTATGATGGACGCGTTCGATGTAACACCAACGTGTTTTGCGCAAGGAAAAAGGATGAATAATTCACAACAACTTCCGAATAGAGATGATCGATAGATCATTATTCATCGATCTATCGAAAGCGTGCACGGATGTTCGACGATTGAAATAAAGACGATAAAATTTCCTCTCGCGAACCAATTTCCTTTCTTTCTTAAAACGATTCATCGGTGAAAGGAACGCAGCCCCGATTTGAAAGGAAATTAATATTTTCATCCGTGCGTTTTTCTCTTCCTATCGTGTCACTGGATACAAAACGATCGTATCCAAATCTCGATGCACGATAGAGAATTCTAAGGATTCTTCTATCGATGCAAAACTTTTTTTTAATCTCTCATCGATACTAGGTTAATTACGATTCGTAATTTTCGAGTAGTTAAGATAGCTACATAAGCTAGACGCGTACATAGACAGTTTCGAAAATATTTCACTCTTAGATTATCCTTTACGTAACAACTTCGTAAATGAAAATAATTTTTACGATTTTCAATATTCGAGTTATAGCTGTTTCATTACTACGTAGCTGTAAATAAAGCATCTAAAGTGGGGATAACGAAGGATCCTTGTTGCCCCGTTCTACGAGACTTCTTTTCACCAGTGAATGGTAGATCGCCGATTATCCCATAAGATCGAATCGATCACCACGGTTGGGATTAGAAATACAGGGAAACTCCATTTGTGAAATTTCACGCTCTGTTTATCGAACGTTAATAATCCATTCGCATCATCGATGTGACCATCATTTTACGAGCGTTATCGATCGATCCGATAACTTCATAATTTCATCATCGATAATTCAAAATTGTTGGATACGCCTCGAAAACGTGTTTCGTTTACAACGACGCAAAGCGCATCGAATAATCCTCTTCTTATTCGTACTTATCCGTACTTGCGCAACGAGGCAAAAATGTCGAGATTACGTCCGAGGATTGATCGACGGTTCCATTGACATCGGTGTCGAGCTTCGTTCGTCCAACCGAGGATACGTTTCGCTTTCCAGAAAAACCTCCTCCCACTTTTCCTACCACTTTTCACGTTTCTCGCCAATGACACCTGCTCCACACAGACTTTATTATTAAATCCCCCGTCCCCCGTCGTTGAAAACGAATCCACACCCAGACGGCAATCCCCCTTCTCCTTTTCTTTTGATTTCGGAGGAGGTGACGAGCGCGGAGAACTCTGACGTGTTTGGTAAATGAGTTTCGACGATGAATATTAACGAAGAGAGAGAGAGAGAGAAAAGGAGGGTGGCACGATTGATTTTTCGCTTTCCTCGATTCCCTCGTCTCTTTGGTCAATTTTAACTCCAATTAGATTTGTAATCATTTTTCCCTTCCCAATGAGATAACGAATCCATACTTTTTCGCTCGTAAGAGAAAGAGAGGGATCCGATCTCGATCCGATTCACTTTGTCAAATTTTTATCGAATCCTGTAGAAAATTGCTCCATTTTGTCCGGGACGTCAAGACGGGCGAGTCAATACACTTACGCGTCGAAAATACGAGTCCCTCCGTTGAGGCGAGCGAGTATAAAAATGGAAACGTTATATCCCTCCCTTCTTCGACGAGAAACTTGGATAAAACTCGCGATACGCATCTTTCTTGATCGCGACTATGGTAAAAAGGGAAAAAATACCGTCGCAACGAGTGGCATCACCGTTCAAAAATTCACTTGGAAGGAAGGAAGGAAGGAAGGAAGGAAGGAAGGACGAACGAGATTTATCCAATCGTTGTCCCAAGTTATTAGAATCTTCGTCTCGACTCTGTGCAAAATACGAGGATGCATTTATCGTATCGTCGAAAATTATATTTTACGGAAGATCGATTGTTTGGAACGATTTTTTTTTCTCTTTTTCAATCCTCTTTCGAGGTTAAAAATAATTCCTCCATTTTGAATATTTCTTCTTGTTCCTTTGAGATTTGATACGCGACGAAGGACGGTATGAATTAGCGTAAATTGGTCGAACGGTTCGACCCGCATACACCCGTATGATCCTCGATAGAAACGAACCTTGACACGCGTCTTCTTCTTCTTCTTCTTCTCTCGTTGGAAAAAGAAATTTCTTCCTTTAATACCTTTCACGTGAAAAATTGCATACAAATGTCATTCTTAAAAAAAAAAAAAAAAAAAAGGATTGGGAAACGTTTCGATTGTCGAGCAACGAAAAAGAAACGAATACACGTTCTACTGTAAAATACTCATCACCACGCTCGAGAAAAAGTAATCTTTAAAATTAGATAAGTTATTTTTCTTTTTTTTTTTTTAATGTAATTTTATAAATAAAATATTAACACGAGATTCGATCGTTTCGAAGGACTAACTCGATAACGAATGGTACACGCGAGTGTTGCGATGTAAATGACTATTAACGAAACGAGATGTTAACCGTGCAACAACTAAATTGAAGCAATGCGGTTTCTTTATCGTGGCAGGCGAGAGGGGAAGCAGTTAAGAGAGGCTAAGAGACAGACGAAGCTAAGTAGGCAGACGAGTGTTGGTGTGTGAAACGATAAGTTAGCGAGCAACAAGCCTGAATACACATTTGAAACACGCGCTCCCTTTTCATTATGTTTATACACTGGGTGATTCAAAAAACAGAAAAAAAAAGAAGCACCGTATCGTTGATTTCAAAAAAAAAAAAAAAAAAAGAATTCAACCGGGGAAGAAATTGTATAATAGAATTAAAAGTAGTAGAGAAAAAAACATCGAGTTTCGTTTCTCGTCACACGTGCATTTATCTATCGTTAAATCGATCTAAGCGTTTCCGATGCTGCGACCGATTCCTGGCAATCAACGCGATTGGAACGCGGTGGAAACTCGTGGCGTATTATAAATAATACGAATCACGATCGTCCAATTCAAAAATGCTCGAAAATCGACTGGATATCGACAGCGTCTCTTTTTCGAGGAACGAAACCAAGGCATTCCGTGCACGCATCGACCGTGGTTCCTGTTCAATCGATCGTTCTCTTGCTCACCACGGCTCAGAAAATAAAATAAAAGAAAGAAAGAAAAGAAAAAAGAGAAAAGACATCTCGAATCGATGGCACCGCGTCGAACGAATAATCATCGTTCCTCTTCATTCCCTTCCAGGTATATTTTATCCACGCGTGTAACGAGAAAATGATCGTCACGGGATCGTTGTTGGCCTTGTCAAAGGGGAGGGGGGGAGAAAATTGAGCGACGAATTTTAAATACGACGAGAGAGAATTTGCGTCCCGTGAGAATTTCGGTTTCGATAATATCTCGTTTTACGAATGGCCGATGTTTACGCGTCCCGATATTATCATTTCGCCTACGTTGTCGTCCCTCGTAGATAACCAAGTTTTGTTTACTAGCCCGATCGCGCGCTTACTATCGTCGCAAATTATAATATTAATCTTCGTTTATTACGCGCATATAAAGCGATAAATAAATACGAAAAAAAGATATATATACGCGTATGTAATATTAAATTGAGGATATTCACGCATTCAATTCAATTCATGCTTGTAAAGTAATACAACGAAATAGAAATAGAAATTTTCTTTCCCAACAAACTGTGCGTTACGACATGTTTTTTATTCTCCAATATCCAATATTTTTCCGGGGTATATTGCGGGAAAAATTTATCAAACGAAGAAAAAGAAAATGCTCCACTTACCCGACACGTGTCACGCACCAATACCGACGAGTTGAGCCGCGTAACAGCTTCTCGAAAAAAAATCTGCAACGGAACACGAAGACACGCGTCGGCGCACAAGTTAGATAGAAAAAGAAAAGGAAGGAGGGGAGGGAGAAGAGGAAGGAAGGAAGGAAAAAGAAAGAAAAGGAGAGAGAAGAAAGATTAGAAAAGACGGGACGGTTTTAAGGGAAAGACGACCGGTGGCGCGGCGACGTGGTCGTCGACTTGGCCCAAGCACGGTCACCGAGACACTGAACCTCAGTCCTTGCCCTCGAAACGCTCAGGTGGCCCGCCTTTGCAACGTAAACACGATCACGATTCAAAATTCAAAATATTTCTTTCCTCCTTCTGCCTCCCTCCCTCCCATCCTTCTCGTTTAATTTCTCGTCATTTGTTTTCGCGGATCGATTTTTTCTTTCTCTCGTAAAGAACAAGTTCTCTCTTCTCTTTCGCGAGTTTTCTCTTTTCTCTTTCGCGAATTGATCGAACAAGAACGATCGCTCGTTTTTAACAACGCGTGGACAAATTACGTGGAATTCAAAGATCTCTCGTTTCTCGATTCGATCAGGGGATTAAAAATCTTCTCTTTTCTTTTTCATTGCGTTGTCCATTCATATTTTCTTCTCCTTTTCGATTCGTTATGGTGTAATTCCCTTCCAACGTCGATCCCAATGCGATTAAATATTTTCCAAATGGATATTCGAAGTAGCGAAACGAGTTCAAACAATCGTACAAATTATACGATTCGAACGAAAATCACCGAGAGGAGAGGAAAGAAAAGAAAAATGGCGCGAATCTTGTCTCGAAATTGGACGAGATGCTGCGGAAGAAGACGACGACGACCACGGAGAAAGAGCCCGGCACCACTGGGCTCGCGGTATTCACATGCACATCATCATCGCCATCAACCTCCTCTTCATCATCACCACCACCACCACCACCAAAGTATTTGCCTGCAGTGCAGACAGCGGCGCTGACAACGCTGCCCTTAAAATCTCTCTACTTTCACGAGCCTCGTGTGTCTATATTCTACTCGAATACTAATAATTCGTTAATTTTAATTTATTTCGTTAAACTCTCTCTCTCTCTCGTAAATGAGAATGTACGTGGAATACGTATGGAATGATGCAAATTATGACGACGATGATATCACGATAACGATAAAAACGTAAGGGCAAAGGGAAATTATTTCGCTTTGTCTCACTGGAATGGAATACACGGATACGCTTTGTCCCGATTATTATATCGTAAAATTACGGTCGAAAGAGAGATGTAAGCGGAGAAAAAATGTACGGTCTCTTCTCGAATGTACGTAAGCCGAAAGAGGAAGCGGCGGTGCAAAATTTCGCAGGCAAGTTTTCTCGCGTCACCTTGCCGCGAGATTCTCGAGCGGACAGGCTGCTGCGTGGAGGAGCATCAAAAATACAGGAGAGAGATAGCGGTGGAAAGAGAGAGAGAGAGAGAGAGAGACTCGCGTTTCGCTGGCCGCTGAATCATGCAGTTAAAATATACCGAGTGTACGTTTCGTACACTCTCACGGACACTGGTGGTCATTAAAAAAAAAGGAACAAATCGAGCTTGGGATGTTTATTAATAAACGAGGTTCGCCGAGGTTCGAGGCGTGGAATAAGGAGAGAAGTCGTGAGGGAGGGGAAGAAGAGTTGCGATAAAATTCTCTTTACGAGATTCACGTTTACGAAAGCGAGAAACTAACTGAGTTAAGGATCGTGATATGAAATTGTATTTTTTTGAATCGTAGATAAAAATCGTTTTTTCCCCCCTATAATATATGTTTGAGAAAGAAAAGAATATCAAGATTATCGAGATTTTTAATTACACGTAATCGCGTGGCGGAGAAGAATCGTTGCTGGATAATTAATAAAACGAAGAAACACCACTATCATTAATTCCACCATTGTCTACGGCTAATTATATATCGGTTCGAATGTTTTATTACGCAATCCCATTATCGTTACGTAAATTCTACCGATGAAATAAAAATCTTCGAATCACCTGCGGCTAATATTAGTATTGCGTAATGGAACCACTGATGAAAATTACTTTTGTCGAAAAACTTTCGACTCGACTAGCATCTTCGACGATAAAAAAAATTTTGATCAAGAATTTAAATCGATCGATAAATTTTTTTCTCTCTACTCAATACTACCCAATTGCTCCAAAAGAAAGGTAATCTAGTGTGCGCTCTCTAGTAGGATAAATAAAATCGAAAACTCGATCGAGAAAATGTAAAAGCCGGTCGATGATCGTGTAATACAATTACGCATTCGAAAGTAATTAAATTAAAAAACGATCCTCGCTAATCGGCGGGTGTCGAGCTTCATTACGAGTCATCTTTGTTCTCTTTTATCCCCTTTATTCGAATTAAGCGTGATTCCGCGGACTGGAGATAAACCGATCAGACTCCCTCCATCGAAAATAATTCGGTATAAATGGGTGCTCGGATTTTTCCAGTGATCGATTAGGAAAAGAATCGTTGCGTATAAACTTTCGTTCGTTCAACGTGTCGGGTACAGAAACGCAATTATCTTTGTTAACAGATGCTCTCTGTTAATATCCATCGATTGAATTCTCGAAATGAAAATTTTACGCTCGACATAATATCGACATAATCCATCTTTTTGTCTCGTTAAAAGTTACGTGTTTCTCTCTTTCGCGTAACTTCGACTTCGTGAAAGAGAAAAAAAAAAACAAAAATACTTTGCGAATAAATAAAATTAGAGACGTTATGGTTCCCTTTGTTGCCGAAAATGATTTCGAATACGCGGCGTATTTACGTATTCGCGTGTAACCGGTAACGTTCCGCCATTTCCATCCGTATTTTCCACGCGTTTGGACTCGTTTCGAAACGAAACGAGGCGTTACATAATTTGTTAAACGGGCACACACGCGGCCACACGCGTATAATTCGTAAGCGTGAAAGTTTTCGAGTGATTGGGCTTCGGTACGAAACAAATTCCAAGTGCAGTTTGTTTGATAGGAAAATATACGGATTGGTGGTGGAAAAAAATCGGTCGAGGAAGAGGGGGAATCGCGCCTCCGCGGCAAAGATTATTTCGAGAGCAACGATTTCTGTTTGTTTATCGTCAAATGGACGTGGCTCGCTCGAAACTCGCAGGAAACGGATACGATTAGGTCTGTTCCGCGTGTGTGTCAGCGCACGAGAAAATAGTAGACAACGATATCGCGAAGCCATTTTCATTTCCAGATTAGTTTCTTCTTCTTCTTCTTCTTCTTCTTTTTTTTTCGATTGCCGGAGACGTTTTTAAAAAAGAAAATCTATCGAAATACACGCAAATGTAAATTTGGAATTTTTCAATTCGCAGGAAGGAAAATTTTTAATCAAGGTTTAGATTCAAGGCAAATTTGAGAGGAAGTTAAGAGAATGATAAAGGATATTGTTGGATCAATGGTCCAATCGTGTTGTAGGATATTTTATATCGATGACTCGAAGGAATCGCTGATCCTTGAAAATCAAGGTTTCAAGGATCCTAAATCTCGAGTTAGCGAGAAAACGCTGATACTGAAAATTTCTCCAAGATCGTTTCAACGGCTCTAAATCACCGGTTAGTGGTCTACCAAACTGCTGAACTTTACGATTTGTCAACGAACCCTTGAAAAATTTCAAGTAACATCGCTGCTTGAATTATTTTCCTATTTACCAATTATTTTCGCTAAAATCGTCAATCGAAGAAGAGAAATTTCCTTATTAAGAGCAAAAATTTCTTCGAGGATCGAAACGATAATAACTCGAACCGGTAACGCGAGTCATTCTTTCGGTCTGCTAATGCCGTAACAAGGATCGGTAGATTAAACGTTCGACTCGTGATAGAGGGGAAACAAGTTTGTGAGTCACATCGTGTGCCGGAAGAGGAGCGATATCTCGAAGCTCGACCTTTTTCGCCCCCTGATGCAAACACGCCGTCCAACCCATTCGAAAACTTCTCGTCAACTATCGTCTCGATTAACGATCGGTGGTACGATCTTTGCAGTTCGATAAAAAGATAAACTAGATCCAACTAGATTGAACGATAATACGTATCGAATAAAATTATCCATATAACGTATCATTTATTTCGTGATAAAATAGTTTAACCATTTTTCAAGGGAAAGAATTATTCAACGTTCGAGCAGTTTTTATCTCGGTCGTCAAATATTTCAACTGTGAATAAATAGAGACGAAAAACAAATTTCATTCTTGTGACATTTTTAGGAGAGAAGATTTGAACAGTTTGTTCGAAATGTTCTTTTTCAAAAATTTTCGAATCGCATCATCGATTGAAAACTAATTGAGCCAAGTTTGGAACTCGGGAGAATTTAATCGAAAAGTAATTAGCATTACAAAGGGCAGTGTTTGATCGGGAAAGAGTACGCGATTAATTTATTACGCGATGTCACGGGGCTATCGATTCGTGATTCTGCGTTTCGAAAGCGTTTGCTTCGTTTATCGCATGTTTTTTTGGTGGTGATGTTGTTGCAACAATGTGACGCATTGTCACCGAATGTCTACGACGTAGAGATTTTATTCGAACGAAGGAGGCGATATTTTTCTTAATTTAAGCTCAGATCAGAGAATAAGAGTATCTCGTCGATCGCTCTTCTCTTCCGATAGGAAAAAAATTCTGAAATATTTTTAACTACATACGATTCGATCTTTTCTTTCTCTCTTTCTTTTTTTTTTGTTTAAAGCAAAGCTTAAAGAGAGAAGAGTCGAATTGGTCGTTGGACAAAGCGATAGTGTTTCTTATCGACGATACTGTTCGTTACATAACATCCACCTTGAAACGCAGTTATTACCGGTAATTAAAGCCATTTAATTAGGGTGGCGTCGCAGAGGTCACGTTATTCTCATGCCTCGCGATTCTCTAACAGGTCTTTCCCTTTCCACAATTCGTAACATTGTTGCCACTGTTTCCACTTCGCCTCCTTCCCTTTTATTCGCTTTCCGCATTCTTCTGCCCTCTATTCTTCGCACACGCTAAAAAAAGCTAGTTTTACGCGCACGCGATCGTCGATTGGTCGCGCGACGTCTATAAAGATCCAGACATCGAATCGTTTCCCTTTATCGTTCGAATCGGATCGAATCGAGTGTTCTCACGTTATATTCTTTCGTATCTTTTATGATCGATGTTTACGGGGGGAGAGAGAAATCATCTCACAGGTTACATTGAGAGTGGTTATAATCGAGGAGATAAAACGATATGCAGAAACGCGTTGTCCCGCCTACTAAAAATACGTGCACGTGTAAACGAGAAAAATTTCGTGAGATGATGACATCGGATCGAAGTAACAACCGACGATGGAATCCGATCGCGCAATACCAGCCTTCCTTCACCCACATCTCGACATCTGCGTGCTCCTTTTTCAACGATCCGCGATATCATAACGCGAACTTTCTCCGCTATTCATGGACATGCTCGATTTTACGTATTATATTACTCTTCGCGATGAAATGCAAATTTAACGAAATTTAACCTTGTTTAATTCAACTTGAATCCCGTTTAATTCAATTTACAATTTATTCATATTCGGTATATTTATATCGAAAACGAGACACTCGTAGATGCAGAACTGATTTTCAGAAACTTGTCATCGATCGTCTATTTTCGAGGAAACGAAAAGACGAAAGAAGAAGAAAGGAAAGCCTCGAAAGATAGAGATCTAGAAAAACGAATATCGTATCGAAAAGTCGCTTACCAAATACGGCAAAGGTTCTCGAGATACGAGGATTCGATGTTAACGCGAGTTCCGTGTCGACGAATATTTTGTGTATCTAATACTTTATAATTATTTGCGTATCGAAGACGCAATTCGAGTCACGTGGTAACGTTACTCCTCCCTTTCCGGCACAACTTTAACCTCTCAAGATCGTGGACGGAAAGTGGAGGTAACACGTTAATTATTAATCGAGTTAATGTTCGGCTCGAGACTCGAGCAACACCCACAAAATACGAATAATTCTTCCTTCTCCTACCGCCACGATAACGGACTATAAAACAGGGTGCGCACAAGCGTGCCACGCTCTATCTATGGGGAACAATCGCTGCTCGATTTCGTCGCGTTTTTATCGCCAAGTTAGACACGTTTAAAAGAAAGAAAGAAACGGAATGAAGCTCAGCGTCTCCCTGCTGGTTACGTTGGTGCTCCTGATCCTATTAGCGATCGAGGATACCGTGAGCGTAAGTCGATCCATCGATTCTTCGTATATAATTGGCCTTCGAGCGTACGTGCATCCTGCACTTTTGACTTTTTTCCTTTTTTTCTTCTGCAGAAAAAGATGACCATCGAGGAACTGAAGAAAACTTTCAAGAATCTGAGGAAAGGTTGCAGCAAGAAGAACGATACTCCCAAAGGTACTTTTCTCGATCGATGTTTCAAAGGATTAGAATCGTTCGATCGTTATGTAATTATTCGGTGTTTCGCATTCGCTTCTATGAAATTTCTTCTTTCGAGTAGTTGAATAGAGAAAAATGTTGCAAATTTATGATTCGTGCGAAATCGATGGGCTACGCTTTCGCGATAAAATTGTTCACTTTGTTCAACGATCCGACGAATTTTTCTTCCTCGAAAATTTCATTTACTTTTTTTTCGCATAGAGCTTTTAGACGGCCAATTCAGAGGCGAATTTCCAAAGGACGAGAGGCTAATGTGCTACATGAAATGCATCATGATATCAACTAAAGCGGTAAACGAATATTTTCAAATATCTTTTCTTCTCTCACTCTCGGAAGAATTAACGAGAACGTTTGTTCCTAGATGAAGAACGACGTTATTCTGTGGGACTTTTTCCTGAAGAATGCTCGTATGATGTTACTAGATGAATACATTCCACGCGTGGAGAGCGTACTTGAAACGTGCAAGAAGGAAGGCAAGTATATTTACGTATTCGTAATTCGTCGTGCCAATCGATAGAATAACAATTAATTATTCTTGTCTATCGCGATTACATCGATTGATGATTTTTATCGATTTTTAGTGACAGCTACGGATGGATGCGAGGTTGCATGGCAATTTGGCAAGTGCATCTACGAAAATGACAAGGAGGTGATTTTTAAATACGATTACGCCGAAAATAATACTTGGGGTGCAGTAATTTCGTAATATTCATTTTTAGTTATTTGGTTTCGAAATTATTTCGAAACATCTTTGCTCAAAATTTCGAAGTAACTTGTATTCGTCTAATCGACGATCGAACATCAATATAATTTCAAGTATCCGTAATATATTTGTTGCAGTTCTATTTAGTCCCATGAACGATCTTTCAGTAGGGAATTCGCGATATTATCGAAGAAGCAAGAGAAATTTCTACACACCTGCACATCGTGCTTATCTTCGCCATCACATTCGTAACCGTAAAAAGGCAGTGTGCAGAAATACCAGGACCAAACCTCAATGTAGAAGAGTCTAAGAAATATCATCGACCATACTTTATTCTATAATCGGTCAATAATTTTTCGAAACTCTTTTTTTTTTTTTAAATTTTCATGCGCAAATAATTTTATCGCACATCTATGAAATGATTATAATTCGTTGTCTCCTATCGAAAGACTAGACTAGACTTTTATAATATTTAATATTACTGTTTTCCTAAACATTGTTATAATTTGATAAATTTTATTTCATTAAATTATTATATTATTATACAAATGTATTATTGTTTTTCCTTCCTTTAATATTTCCCACCTCTCTAATCTTTTATAATTATCATCTACTTTATATTTGTCTGTAATTTCGTAACAATATTGAAGAATTTTGAAGAACTTTATATTATTACAAATATTTTTTAATATCTGATTTGAATTCAATTTATTATTCCTCAATGTGTCTTAATTTTTTTCAAACTTTTCAATGTGAAAAATTACATTACAAATCTCTTCCTTATTACTTTTTCCTTACAATCTTCAAAATCTAGTTAATAAAAAATTTCACAAAATCAAATTTTACGTATTTTTATCCGAACAATTATGCTTAAATTGATTACACTATTCGTCAAGAATCATACATAAAAAATCTTTTACACAATTTGCGTTGACAATTTATGAAAAATATTAAATCGATTAATAGATATGATACATGTAATTGAATTTCCTCCGTTTATTAGATGGAACAAGATATCGAATTCGAACGAAAACGAAACATCATTTTGATTTTTCAATTTAATTAATATTTTAATTCGAACAAATAAATTTATAGTCCGAAAAATCATCCGAAAATCCGAAAACTGTTATTTTTTTTTTTTTTTTATTTTTGATATTCGCCTTGCTGCGATTAAACGTGACATTAAAGATACGTAATTTACTTACATAGAACTTGCTCTTCGAGAAATACTTTTCCTTTAATTTTATTCATTTTTTAATACCAATTACGAATAGCAAATAAATTACTTTTATATTATTTTCTAGCAATAAACAACGATCTCAAAAACATCGTAAAAAAATCTCATTTAAAATTTTAATAAACCTAAAGTTTTCTCCATTCGTTAATAAATAAATTTAACAAACAAAATAAAATAAATCGCAATACATGTATGTAAAACAAGAGAATTAATAAGCAAGACGATTATTTTAATAAAAAATCAAAAAAAAAAAAAATCAAAATGTACAAAAAAAAATTCTACAGAATTGTGTCCCGATTTTATTAAAATCGATGCACGTACAACCTCGAACCTTAAGCCAAATAAATCGTCGGCAAAAAGATGGAAATATTACTTAAAGAGGAAACCCGAATATCTTCATCTCTCTTTACACGCCGCGATCAAACGAGGAAAGTTGATCGCGAGGAAGTCTCGTTAATTGTTGGTTACTCGGCTTGGAATCAAAGATTCCAGGAACGCGTCTATCTGCAACGAGACAAGGAACAAACAAATAAATCGGCAACGCCCGATTTTACATTGTCACTTTTAATTTTTAGTCCCTCGCACGAGATTATAGCATGAATAGCGTGGAATCATTGCAGGATGACTCGTTTGATCCCGTAATTTGAACGACTCCTTCTTCCACGATCACCGAAACGCACGACAAACAATCATTATCTCGTGACAAATTCGTCGCGTACCGGCAATAATTATAACGCGTTTCGCCCGTTATTCGAACCGATCTTACGTAAATCGGCATGGACAAATCTAATTATCTCGTTTCCTGCTGCTAAAATGTTAGACCTTAACGCTCCCTATCGTCCCAGCGTATCCTGCTCCTTCGGATATAAATATCCATACTTGGCTGGTATCGCGCAACAGTATCGTATGAAAACCGATCGATCTCGTTTCGAGAATTAAATCGCGATAAAGATGAACACCCTCGTCACCGTTACTTGTCTGCTGGCCGTTGCGGTAAGCATCGCAAAAAAATTTCGAATTTCCTCGAATATTTCGTGATAAAAGCAGAATCGAGCGTAATCGATTTATCTTAATCGATCGAAAAGATTCGAGTAGAAGAATCGTTCAATCGAGAATCTGTGCTTGCAGAGCGTTGTACGTGGATACGATCAAGACACCATAGTCGCAAAGTACATGGAGTATTTGATGCCCGATATAATGCCATGCGCCGACGAACTTCACATTTCGGAAGGTGATCGATTCTTTCTTTCTTTTTTTTTTTTTTTTCGTAGAAAAAAGTTACGATCGAACACAGATATTTCGCAAATAGCTAGCTAGATTCGATCGATGAAGTTTATAATGGTTCGTTTGCCGATTGAATTGTTACGTTTCAGATATCGCAACGAATATACAAGCGGCGAAAAATGGAGCCGATATGTCGCAACTTGGTTGCTTGAAAGCCTGCGTGATGAAACGAATAGGCATGGTGAGAGTAATATCGTTAAGTTAAAGTTATTCGATTGACTCGGTTTAACGATTTTTCTGACTAACATTGATCCGCACTCTAGTTGAAAGGCACGGAACTTAACGTAGAGCCGGTGTACAAGATGATAGACGTGGTTCACGCAGGCAACGCGGATGATATCCAATTAGTAAGAGGGATCGCAAATGAGTGCATCGAGAATGGCAAGTACCGATTATTTTTTTTCTACATTCTTAAATTATATATTTTCGATTTTGCTCGAAATTTCGCGTGAAAAATCGTCAATTTGAAAAATTGTAATTAATATTTTGTAATACAATGATAAAAAGTGTTCCCGATAACGTTGATTAATTAATATATATTTTGTTACGCAGCCAAAGGGGAGACGGACGAATGCAATATCGGTAACAAGTATACCGACTGCTACATCGAAAAGCTGTTCTCGTAAAAAAAAAAAAGAAAAAAAAGAAAAACGAAAAAGTCACGTACCGAAGATTCGAGTTTATCACGTATTGTACACGTTTAATAAAACGATGTAAACGATACACGGCTCGTCTTTTTTCCCCCCTTTCCCCTGCCTTCATTAATATTCATCGAGCCGATCGATATATATCTACCAAGTTTCGTGTCGCGACACCGATATCGAACGATTCCTTTCTTTAACGGACAGTTGGCGACATCTCTCGATTTACAGCCGATCTATCGGCGATCGCGAGGAGAAGGGAAGTGCGAGAAGAAAAAAGTTTCGCGAGTCGATCCTTTCGAATCCCTTTGGTCCGAAATCGTAAATAAATCGTTGAATAATCGTTGAAGTATTGCATGTCGATTTACAGGCTATTACGATTACCTCTGCGATTTTCTCTGCACATCGAGCAATTTTCAAGATTCAAGAATTAAGATAGAATCTTTTTGCTTCCTTCTCGTAAATGGCAAGTTTGTTTCTTTCTTTCTTTTTTTTTTTTTTGTTGCAACGTATCTATATAAAAGGAAGAAAACGCGTTGGCTTCCATGTAGGATCGATTTCAAGGGTGAATCATAAATTGGCGTATATACGTGTATCTACTAGGTGGTCGTGAAGCATGGACAACGGGATTGAAATGCAGGGAGCGCGATGTCCGCGTCTCGAGTGCAGGTTAATTATTCATAACGCGTTAACGGCGCATTGTTTATTCATAAGCCTCGACCGCGCGATGCCTCGAATCGCCGCCCCGCATCGTATACGTTTAATCTCATTCCTATTAATGAAATTGTACACCTTGGCAGGAGAAAAGTTTCCAAACTTTCTTCCATATTTATCTACGGCGCGTGCTGAAATGATAAAGTTTTAAACGGCTGAAATATCAGGGATCTCGCGTTCGTTCATCGTCGCAACGATCGTAGATAATTTTGATGAATATTTTTTTTTTTTGCGAGAAGAGAAAAAAAATAACCCAACATCTACTTTTTCGAGAATATTATTTTATACTATTTCATTCGATGGATTATTTTATTTCGAAAAAAGAGAGAAAAAAGAATCTTGGCTTTTTCTTATAATTTGTCGAGATCCATGCGTCGTCTCTCTTATGTAAAAAAAAAAAAAAAAAAAAAATAACAAAGGATAATATTCAACGATTTTAATTATTAATAATTAACGTAACGTCTCAAATTAGAATATCGTGAATGATTACGATGATATTGTTATTGTTCGCACAATAATACTATGGATTCGTAAGTTTCGCTTTTCTCGGATCGAATTTAAACAGAAGTCGAAATTCTGTCGTCTTATTTTTTTTTTCGAGATTTTTGTTTTAAAAATTACAGGATATTTCGTCGTAAAACGTAATTATCAAAATTATCCTCCTCTACGTGTGTCAATTGTCGTCTATTTTTTTCTTTTTTCTTTAGAGGATAATAAAATCAGATAGTAAAACAATATAAAGAAAATTATCCTTTTCTTATCTGCATCCTGATAAAATAATTTAAATAAAATTGCGCAATTGTTTAAAATCATTAACGTTGACGTTCTTGCGTTCCCCGACATGCCACCACTTTACCATTTTTGCTGACTTGCTAATTTAGTTTCCATACGTGTGCGAGTAAAACAATTTTGGTTTAAAACCTGATACCTGTTTATCAAATAAAATTTTTTCATGGTCAACGACAAATATAAGCATCAACGTCTCGCAATAGCTTGATGCAGTTTTCATATTCTCTCAAAGAAGCAGGTTCCAGTCTCTCCGCCATTTCTTCAATAGTGAAGTTTTTAATAACAGACAGTGTATTATAATTGGATAATTCAATTGGATAATCGATTGGAGAGATGAAGAAATTTCTCCTGGTTTTTGTTTACATTCTTTCCGTTGCCGTAAGCATTTCTCGTAAGGTCTCTTAAACGTAAAAATCATTTATTGCGTGTTGCGTTTATTTTATTCGAATATAGCGCCTCGGAAAATTCGTAAAATTCGAAAAAAAAATTTGGAAATAGATCAATTTTGAACAATTTTACGCGTTACCGATCGTATTATTTATTGGGATATAAATAATCGAATCGCCGGTAAATCGATCGAAAAGAGTGAGAGAGGAGAAAAATATTCCGTCTCTTCGAAATTGAATTAAAGAATAATAACCATTCGATTCGAGTAATTGTTGTATCTATTTCAGGTAATCGTTCGAGCAAATGGGATAAACGAGATTTTGAAAATTATCCCCATTTCAATGAAAGATATACGCTACTGCGTAATACACATGGGCTTGAGCATTAGTAATATAATTAATATTATTTCTTTATAATATAATATATCGAGAAAATTTATTAAAACTAAGTTGTAACTCGTATGTATAAAAATATGTTATTTCTAATTGGTTATTTTTTTTTTTATCCTTTTACCAATCGCTACAGAGGACTTTATGAAGATGCAGGAACTTTTGCACGACGAAGATATATCGGAAGAAAATATAAAGAAATATTTGACGAATTACAGTTGTTTCATTACCTGCACATTGGAGAAATCTCGTATCGTAAGCGTATCGTTTATCCTCTTTTCCCTTGTCGTGATTTTTCATTTTCAGATTCGTGCGAAAAGTCATTTTTTTTTCAGATACAAAATGACGAAATTCAATTGGACAAGCTGGTAGAAATGGCGAATAACAATAATATATCCTTAGACGAGAAAAAATTAAGCGAATGCATCGATGAAGGTGAGTTTTCGAACAAACGGAAATTTTTCTTATGTCTCTCGTGTCGAGGAAAACAGCTATTTTCCAATTACGATGGAATGTTTTGAAAGAGAAATAAATAAAATATTTTTAATAATTCGAAAAAAATCGAAGAGAATTTCTGTTTGAAAATTATCTTATGAGAAATATGATCGTGTTCGTTTAATTATCAAAACTAAAGTGATATTAAAAGTGGAAAGGAAAAATAAATAATTTACGCTATTAGAGAAATTTATCGCGATTATTTATAAATAATAATTTATAATTGTACGTACAGTATTACATCTCTTACATATTTCATACGTTTTCGAAAAATCAAGAAACAGCAATACGCGAGATATGATTTAATGTTTTACTTCTCGTTGATGTATCCACTTTTTCAACTAAATTATTTCTATCGAGCTATTTTCTCTTTAACATGTCTATCTGTTTGCCTGTCAAAATATTTATATTGATATTTTTTCCAGCGAACAAAGGTACGGACAAATGCGAGAGTGGATTAAACTTTCTGATTTGTTTTTCAAAATTCTTAAGCGAGATAAAAAGCACGAATTGAAGATAGAATAGAATTCAAAGCACAGAGGCTACGTATGTAAATTATCAATTTGAATAAAATTTGAATTTAAAAAAGAAACGAAGCATGAATAAACGAAACTTCTCCTTTCTCCCTTTTAATAATAATATTCTCTCCTGATTAAACGATAGAAAAATAATTTGCATCGAGAAGAAGAAAAATTGGATCAATTTTCCTTCATCTTTCCTTTCTACATTTTTCCCAAATTACTTAAAACCGAATTTTACTTAATAATAATAAAATTCCGTAAACGTATTTCCTCGAGCGAATCGAAACGAATATTAATAAATATTCCAACGATTCCAAAATTACTTTTCTAATTGCTATTTATCGTTAATTCTGATTTCGTGTTACACAAAAATTATGCGATCTTTAACCTCTAGATTACGATTTGACTCAATATAAATTCGAAGCCAACGATTAAAGCGAGTAAATCGATTCGATCGATTGAAAAAGTCGAGTCGATTGATTTCGAAAACAATCACGTTAAAAATTAGAAGCCACGAAGTATTTCGTATGGATATTGTTCACGTTAGTGGTCTGTAAGTACGAGTACATACAAGTTACTTAGATTTTTTTCAATTTGATAAAATATGCGCTTGATCGAAGTTTCGAACGACGATATTTCGCGATAAATAGATCATAATCAACGTATTTATGATAAAAAATGTTTTTTCCGTTCAAGATTTTCTAGCCTTTCAATTCTTATATTAACGAACGATTGAATTTACTTAAATATATTTATTCAACTTTTATCGACAACTTTGAACTTGCGTTTTATATTCCAACGAAAATTTCTATTTACTTATCACGAATATGATCGAGATCGCGAAGAGATTTTTCTTTCAAAATGATCAATCATCAATCGAATTCGAAAAGTTTTTCTTTTCTTGGTAAATTATTAATAGTTTCCATTTCGTATTTGTTCTCAAATCCTTTCTGCATCGTTCGATATAGAAACTCGATCAAATCGAATGTTAGACAATATTATATCGTATAGCCACAGAAGATAATCGAGACAAATAATTATATTTTCGTTTAAGAAAAGAAAAATATAAAGATGTGATAAAAAAAATCGATAAATCGAAAAGCTGATAACCTTGATTATCCTTGATTTCAATTTATATATGTATATTTTTTTTCTACCACATGTTTGGTCGTGACAATCGATAAAACGCAAAAACTATTATATTTCGAATTGTTTGAACAGTATCTCGGTTTTCAGATCACACGTTGCGCATAAATGCAATCCGTTAGAAAATATCATTTAATCATATTTTATTTATAAACGTTTGTTATTGTAAGAAATTGAATTACATAAATTCCTTATCTATGAATGATTAATAAGCTTATTTAATTTACATGTAGTATGCATTTATTGAGTATAAATAGCAGTTGGAAATATCATGCAACTAGTCGAGGAAATTGTTCGCATTTCCCCCAAGTTTGTTCAAGGGACAAGACAGTGTCCTAAAGATCCGAAAAAAATGAAGACCATCTTATTTCTCACGCTATGCATCGCCTCTTATATGGTAAATCTTTATCCTCTTTTTATTACCATTCGTTAAATTGAATATTGCATTCTGAATCTTTTGTGCTCGCAGTGAAAGTGCATTTTTTTTTTTTTTTTCGAGAAACGAAACAATCGCTATATTCATTATTCACCCAGACGAGAAAATGTAATCTTTGGTAAATTTATGAAAAAAAAAAAAAAAAAAAATTCATTTTTCGTAATTTCACAAAGCAGATGGTTCGCTGCGACGATACCGACGATATAACTCTGTGCTTGGAACAAGAGAATCTCACCTTCGGTAAGTGAAAATTCAACAAACTGTGCTTCCCGTTTCAACTGTTTAAACTGGATATCGAAAGGAATCAAAACGATTCGAAACGATTGATAATTTGATTCAACGAAACAACGATCGGATGAACTCGAAACGAATGTTACGCGAATATAAACGAGAATGAAAAATTTGGCATAGATTAATTTTTTTTAGATGATGTTAATTCCTTAATCGAGGATAAAAGTGAAAGAACGATAAGAAAGCGAGGGTGCATCGAGGCCTGCCTTTTGCATAAGTTGGCTCTGGTACGTGCGAAAGAATTATTAACATAATCCCAATTTATAAACAACATAGTTGAAATACATCAAATCTCGAAAATCTTCGATCAAAAATTTCGATCGACGAACATTTGATTTCAGATGAACGGCAACATCTTCGATATAGAGAAATTCGATGTATATTTAAACGAAATAAGGGAGAATCAAAAGGAGAATATTCGAAATGTTATACGCCAATGTATCAATAATGGTATGTATTAATGCATAAGTGCAATGTACAATTTACACGATAGCATGTGAAATTACATCTTTCTTTCTTTTCAGCTGAGAGCCAGGATAAGTGCTGGGCCGCTCAAAAATTCACCACTTGCCTCGTCGATTACGTGAAATTCTACATCAAACAATTTATATTCTCGTTTAACGACTCAAACTCAATCTCGAACTCAACGAGCGAAGAAGAAGAGCTCAACTCTCCTTTATAATAACTATTACAAGTTTAAATATTAAATTAATTGTATAAAAACTTTTAATAAAGTAACGAATATCTAAATATGATGATCGATTCTGTCATTATTTTTTTCTTTTTTTTTCTACGCTACTATTACGATCTTATCATACATAAAAATTCTGCGAACGATGATGTCCTTTCTATAATAATTATTTCAAGCTTGCGTCCATTATTATCCATGTGACGATGATACCTCGATGATGCTTTAATAAACCATATTTCCCAGAGATAAAATTACGTAAATCCATTATCTAAGACATCAATTTTCTACACCTTATACACTTAATAGAGTATAAATAGTAGATCGAAACGCTGTCTAGTTAGTCGAAGAAGTTGCTCGCATGTGCCAACTTCCTTTTTAATCGCCTAACGCAACTATTTTTGTGCAAACGCTTTGGATAATATTTGAAGGAAAAAGGGGGGGAAAAAAAACGCAAATATGAAAACCACCGTCGTCTTTCTTCTCTGCATAATATACTGTGCGGTTAGTTTTTGCTCTGGATCGATGATTCAGTGGTTAACGATTTTTCAAATATCGAATGTCATCTTCTTAAGTACACGTTAAATTTTGTTTACGGAAATTGAAAATGTAAAATAAAATTTTCCATTTCAAATTTTTCTTTTCGAAGGAAATCGACTTTAAAAATTATTTATTAAATTTGTCTAATTGCCGAATAGAGAAAAGCATATTTCTTGTTTCTCTTTTCTTTTTTTTTTTGAATTATTAATATTAATAATTCAAATAACTCGAAATATTAATTTTTTTTTTGATTTATTTTAATTCTACTGTAGCTGGTTCGCGCAGACATGATAGATCAATGTTCGGAAAAAGCAGGCTTCAGTCTTTGTAAGTAGAAACTAGTTTATTTGCTAATCTTACACGCGATTAAACACACTTGCTTTCCTTTAGTTTAAAACTAGAAAAATGCATTCGAATATGTAAATCTTTTGATGGAAAAAGAAAATGAGATAAACGAATTCGATCGTTGATAAATGTATATAATTAAAATTACTCCATTAGCCGATCTGAAAAGCATATACGAAGGTAAGGGCGAGGAAGAAATAAAGAAGCTTGGATGTTTCGAAGCCTGTATCTTCCAAAAGCTTGATATGGTATGTTATTCGTCTCGTTCTTCTTAATTTTTACTTTTGAGTACATAAAATATTTTGAGAGAAACATCTTCGTTCGTGCGAGGAATCTCGAGTAAAGCATAAAAAGATCACGAATTTTAATTTAAAACGATTCTGAGAAATTGACAAATCGTATTATCTTCCTCGGATAATTATCTTCTTTGAGAAAAAAATGTTATGTTCGTTTCAGATGAACGGTAATACTCTGAACGTGGAAAAACTTGAGTCTCGCGTGAAAGAACTGACACCCGATGACTTTACAGGGGATGTACACGAAATTATCGAGCAGTGTGTTAACCAAGGTACAAGTCGATCCGATCAAAGTTACGTTCTTAATTTATACGTACACAACGCATATTTTACACCTTGCGTTTTTTTTTCCGTTCATTAGCTGCAGACGACGACGAATGCATGGTTGCCCGAAAATATTCCGATTGCGTTATAGAACAAATAGACTTTCTTCGTTCTAAAATATTACAAGAATTAAATGAAAATTAAATATAATAACTCGATGATTCGATTATTCTCTTAATTCGATCGAAATTGTATGACGTATTTAAATTAGTTGGTAGAAATAAAACGAAATAAAACGAAAAGCAAGCGAGACCAACTTTATATCCGTACCTTTTATACCTTTTAACATTTATTTATATATTTTGAAAATTAATAATTATTAATTTAACTACCTCGAAGAGGCAATTATTTATCATTATTAGACAGACGGAAAATGACACGTTCACGCGTTACACAGTTTCGAAGAATCTAAATAACGATTCGAACGATTGGTATCAATGGCAGACGATGATGACACATCTTGTCTGCGAGCAATTCTTTTATTTTATTTTATTTTTTCAAACAATTAAGACGCGCAACAAAGTGAGATTAAATCGTGAAAATAAGCGGAAACGTATCCGCTAATTAACATTATATTTTTCTCGACTCTTCCGTTTGAAATTTTCTTAGATCGGTGACTCGCGTGCTACGCATACGAGCGTCTAAGTAAACCTCAAGGTCTCTATTATCCGATTCTTCAATTCCTTCCTCGTATAAATAAACGATTGCACGATCCCTCTTCTTTTATCTTCCTTTCTTCTTCTTTTTTCTTTATCCATTAAATATCATTTTAATTTCCGTAATCAAAGTGATTATCGTTCGCAAAGATGTACGAGAGCATTCAGACGAGATATATCTAAACTGATGATGAAACTGGATGGAAGAAAGAAAAGGAAAATTGAAATTTCGAAGAAAATCTCGGTTGAAAACGATCGATGAAAGTTTGCTGGGAGAGAGATGCGAATACGCAAATGTTTGCGGGCGGATTCGACATAAATGAAATTACAAAGTCAAATGTAGATTGGGGTACGCGCGTCGGATAAAGCCACTTAATGCAAACGACTATCGTCAAAATGGCTAAACCTTTTGTTCAACACAATCCGAATTAACCAGCAATGATCGCTCGAATCCATCGTCAACCCAACTCACCCACCGCTCGTCTCCTATACGATATCGATATTTTTCTTATATTCGCGGATACTCCGGTAAGCCTAGCTTTCTTGCGATCTTCCAAGCGGAAGGAAAATGGAGGAATAGTCGAAGTGAAACTTTCGTCTCGTTTCGTTCGCGATGCTCGCGCCTTTTCCCAAATATGTGCGCTGAAAATCAATTATTACATCCCGTTGAGACACGAGCGAGCGTTTAGCCCTTAGACCGCGCCAAGTGACTCTGGGATAACTCTGTTACTATAATTCAATCGACTCGTCTGCCGGTTCCATAAAGGCTTCCATAGGCACGCGGCAACCTGGTCAACATATCACTGCGCAAACACGCGTAAACTTAGAGAGCGCGTTGGAGAAGCGAAAATGATAGTTTGTTTTTACAATTCGAGTTTACATTGGACGACCACGTCGTATATACATTGTACGATTGTTGCGCAACGATTGTTCCACGATGGTGGAACGTGGTCGCTCAACTATTCTTTTCTTCCGTTCGATCATGACCGTCACGTTCACATTGCGTTTTCTTTCTTAGCGAGATGATTCGATCGGTCAAAAAGCGAGTGGAAAGGTGACAGGCAGCAACGAGTCTCGACGATCCTTTTGCTTCATTTTCACTACGATTTTGAATAAGAAAACGTGTCCAGATAAATAGTTGACGCGCTTAAGTTAAAGTTTATTGAAAAATTGTTTATGCTCGATGATATCAGATGTTATTTCAACGGATGTTTGATTCGGTTCGAAAAGAAGATTGCTGAATAACCACTTAGGTATGTTTTAACTGATGACCGAGGTCGCGAGTTATCGATGTATCCAGCAAAAGGCAGAATATTTGCTACACGTATCGAACAAAAATATTTCCTCTTTGCGCCTGTATATACATAAGTTTTCCCAAGCAACTATGAACAAAATTGAAATTTAAAAAAGAAAAAAGAAGTTGCGTAACTTATTCGTACACGTTCAACACACAGCTTAATAATTCAAGGTACGACGAGTTTGAAAACGTTAGGAAAAATAAATAGACTCGACCGCAAATCTGAGCAAACTTTTAAATTCCACGGGATCGAATTGATTGAAAATGCGGAACGAAGCGAATGGTTGAAAAAAAAGCCGCGTTACGATAAATTGCACGCATATCGTAACGCGAACCAACAATGGAACGAAAGCGTGGAACGGCGAGGAAGGTTGTTATCGCGACCAATATTATCTGTTGGCGACGCGATGGTGCGACGCGACGTTATTGCACCAATTGCTCCGATACCGCACGGCCGATCGAACGTTTCCGGTAACGCGGTTAATCCAACTCCGGTCGAAATAGCGGCAGATGATAACCGGCCTCCCCGATTCCCCTATGATCGAATTAGCAACGATGGAATATCGAGAATAAGGAGGAGGATTAATTTTCCCAACTGTTCCCTTCTTATCGTGAATCCATGAATCCTACGTTTTCCTCGCTATTCTCATGATAAATAGAACGCGAAAAAAAATTCACCCGATGATTTTGTAACTTACAAACACTCGCGATGTTGTTACAATGGGGATTAATCGCTGGATGTCAGAATAATCATGGAGAAGAGCGCGTGGAAATTCGATTTCTTCCTTTCGAAAAGATCCGTCCATAACGTCGCGACGCGATGAAACGGGTCCACGAGTGATAAAATATGGCGGCGAGTGCACGGTCCCTGTATAGGGATACGTGATGGAACGACGTGGAACATCGAGCAGTATTTTGCTAATGCGCACACCATCATTCTGCGTGTATGCATATATTACGCTTCCGTGCATACGTAGCGTGATGTAGAGGGTGTACCAGGTGTCGCTGTGCATTATTTACTACAACAGGGAGTGAATTACAACGGTGAAGTTGGCCGCGGGTAATCGAGTGGAAATAAGAACGTGCTCTAACCGATCGTCCATTTCCTTTCTTCCTTTCTTTTTTTCAGCACGAACAATTTAAAAGAAGGAAAACATGCGGATAAGGAAGAAAAGAAAATGATGGCGTGCTCCACGATTCATCGCGAAGAATGAATAACGTAGGATAAAAATGAAACTTTTTCAATCGGTATTTTCTCAGTAATAATTTCTATAATAAATCATTCTCCGACCGAAAATATTAATAGAAATATTCATTCTTGAGAGACGACGATGTTTAAAAAATATTATTTAGCTTGAACGATTTTCGAATTTGAATTTTCACGCTTTCACAACGCTTTTATTATAAATGAACGAATTTTTTTATCGATCTTTTCAAAAAAAAAAAGAATTTATTCGAGCCACGTATTATATCACTCTCCTTTTTTTCATCCGTATTTTTATAATTCACAAATGGTTACACAACATAGCGTACACGGGAATTTATGCTCGTAAATTTTGTTCCAACGGAAACGATTAGATATGCAGAAACGTTTCGACTTGGTTTTCAGTGAGAAAAAGTGGTATCTCAATTTATGTAACATTCTAATGGAAATACATCACAAATATACGTGTAAATAATTTTTCGTAGAACTTTCTTTTCTACTCAACTTGGAAACGCACACGTAAGTATTGAAAAATAATTTATTTGTCAATAACCATAGGCAGGGAATCAGCAACATTTCAACGAAAGGAAACGGATCTTAACCGATGCGTTCTTTCCTATACCTGTAGATATACCTAGATACTTGGGTATATCGCTTTTGTAGATTTTCTTTTATCCTTATTAGTTCGAAATCTCGGGGAAGAGAAGAATCTACAAACACCCAGTGAAAAATAAACAAATTTGCCTCGACTCGTCTTTTGAATTCCGTTTTATCCGTTTTATCGAACCGTTGTTAAATAACGTTTGTAAAAGTTTGCCATCGAACGAACGTTTATTAAATTAAACGTTGAGAATGCAAATAACGAAGACAAGAAAGGAAGGCGACACGCGGAAATGCAGGATATTTGGGAAAGTTACGTCGATTCGACTCTACGCACGAAGGTCTATGCCCTGTCTGTGTCTCTCTGAATCGATTTTAGGAGAGCGTGGTCCACCATAGGCGTATACACCCCGTGCCACGAAGCGAAAGGAAGCGAATCGTCGTTCGCCACCCAACTATCCGAGTAGATTTCGTTTCGAAACGAAAACACGATCTCTTTCGATTCACCTCGATTCACTGCTATTTGTAATGGGAGGACGGGAATCGAACGGAAAGTTGCGAAAGTTGAATTCGATTTTATTCGAACAGTTTTGAAAAACTGGTAAAATTAGAATTAGATCGTCGACAATGTCTATGCACGAATTTTTTCATTTTCTTTGAAGAAAATAGGTAGATTAAGGTAAGAAAAAAAATAAAATAAAATGATCCTATTTATAAATGATCGATATTATTTATCAAGTAAATATAGGATATTGAAGAGATTTATTATTACAGAATTCGCAAATATATCGAAAGAGCAGTAAGTATTTATACCGATGTAAATCTCTGGACAATAATAGTGCAATTATTTTCGCGAATATGTTATCATCTTGTACGTATGTTATGTGACCGATAAGGAAGATAGTTTGTGGTAGATGTCAAATGTCAACGAACCAGGTAGGTGGAATGAATTTTATCTTATCCACATGTACGCTTACTGGTGATCCTCTCCATTTGTCTCTTCCCTTCTCAAGGTTTCCAAATACATCGAGTGACAGATCTTACTTACACAGCTAGATCGATTTTAACTAAACACCGACGACATCTTCGATAATAAAATTTATCGATAAAGTTAATTTTTTTATTTCAAAATTCGCGTTTCAACTTCAACTTTTTGTTTCATCAACGATTTACCATCACAACTATCACTTTCACCATAGCATATATATATATATATATATACGATCGAGAGAAATTTTTAAAACCTTTTTTCACGCTCGTACTTTATTAAAGTTGTTTCCAATTTTTTCCATTTCACCCTGTTTCTTAACGCCATCGATATCATCTCCATTCGTTCGTGATTACGATACGTTTTCGAGGATGTGAACGTGGAGATTCGCGCTAACGAAGCACGGGAAACGCGAGCCGAGGGTAAAACGCATAATGACGACGTATCGTGGCACACTGTGATATCGTTTCCAAAGATCGAACTGTTATTTACAAAAGTGCTCGCGTAGTCGAGGGTTGGAAGCATCTTGAAAACCATATTCTGAAGCACTTGATGCGCGTCGCATCGATAATGCTTCCTTATCGTCATCTTTAAATTTTTTTCCCCAATTTTTTATGGCCGATTATTTTCCAATGTTTCATACGTAAATCGATTTTCAAGGTGAAAAGTGAAAAAAGTAACGTTTAAAAATTTTCAAATAATTGAACGAAATGAGCGAAGTTTCATATCGTAACGCGTTTCAATATTGTTCAATCTATATTATGCTCGTACTAATGATTAAAAATATTATTATTTATGGGCATTCATAGACATTCGAACAATAAATCTTCGATCCTACATCATATAGTCATTAAAAGAATAGTAATATTCAACATTTAATATTTAATAGTTAACATTAAAATACCGCGAAAAGATTAAATTAATTGCAACAAGACAGTTAAAGCAATAATTACTTCTAACGCAATAATTCATAGTCATTTTTATTGTCATTTTATTCAATAGACAAGTTACTTAAATTTATTCGCGATTCTAGAAGACTTACGAGACTTATTACGAGTATCGAATTATTGGAATAATCCTGGTGGTGTGTCTACGTTTTCTTACATTGAACATAAAAGCCAAGGGACATTCGATCGTTGAAACACGCCAAATGCGTGAAACTCGCGTAGGTTCTAATATTTTTGCACCACCTACGCGTAGAAACGGGTTTCCGCAGAGTACCAACGCCAGACCATTCACTTTTGCGATGTTAGAATCGAAGATTATCGATGTTGTTAATTACATCGATATCAATTACATGGTTTTCTACTAGATGGAAGTGCCGTCACAGATTTCAACATTTAACTCTATTTTTTTCCACTTTTTTAATAACGTTACACTATCACGTATTACAGAAATCTTTATATGATAATTGAATCAAATATTATGCAAATCAGAATTCAATGTTATTCTACTTTAATAGATATTTTGTATATGTTACATATATTTATTGTATAAGTACATCCACAAGTTATCAAGTGTGCATTACACTCGAAATGAATATTCTTTAAAAAATAAATTATTTCGTAAATTATTAGCTCTTAATGAAAAAAAAAATCTTGTATAGTAAAATATTGTAAGTGAATCATGATGCAATCTACGACACGTATTTATAGAATTCTTTGATAAATTGTCATTTCAGATTTAAATCGAATGATGCCTCGATAAAAGTGGAAGTAGAAAATATATTCACAAAACTTGTAACAAACCTGATTCATTTTTTCGCTGAATCGTCTCCTATGTGAATTGAATGCATCATGTTAATTGGCTGGCATAAATAATTCACTAATTTGCGATTTCATTTATATGCACGCGCGTTTAAACCGTACTATCGAGCTCCGTTTTTGAAATGAATGCGACTATGCGACAATCGCACAACTAGTGACATCATAGTCACGTGATCAGTTTATAACGATATCTCTTCCTTAGGCTATTCAAAATTATTGTAAATTTCTTAATTTTTCTTAATTTAAAATATATAATTATGTAATATACGAAGAAATAATACGAAACAAATATTCATAGTTTCGAATTAGAAATACGTATCATTGAAATCGTTTACATACGTATCTTACTTTAAGAAGATCAAGTTTTCAAAGCTCGATTGTCAAACGACAAAACGAATTCTTCATATTCTATGGCGCAATAAGAAAGAAGTAAAAAATTTACTCTTACGATATTTTTCACGATACGATCGAAAATATTATTATCGATTTCCATTATTACTACTTTATACAAATTTTTTAAAAATCCATTTTAAGTAAAATTAAATAACAATATCTTCAGAATAAATTGATACAAAACTGATTGTATATATATATATATTATATGAGCATTTTGACACAATGATGTCATTACGATCATTCTTGTTTACAAGCAAATAATGACAAAATAAATTATGTTTGTTCAAACATGTGAACCTAATAACCTAAATATTACAGATTTCGTTTTGATGGATGATATTAAAAGCTTTTTGAAAAATTTCCAAAGTGATACGTAAAATATTATTCTTCGCTTTTGTATAATCAATAAACAAATACTTGCCTCTAGCCATATAACTGTTTTCTTAACGTACCATGTATTGCAAGTTCCAAAAATAATTTCTTGATGATACGCGTTTTGAAGTAAGGTATGCAATAATATATATAAGAAATGATAGTCTATATTAATCTCACGAAAAATTCTTGGAAAATATATAAACACTTGTCCAAATATAAGACAGAGTATTACAAAAAGTTCACACGAAAACTTGATGAACCGTAACACCTGTTGCATTAAAAAACACAAACTAGAATGTATGACACAAATTTTATTGTATTACACTAATGGTGCATTTTGCGCCATCTGATAGTACATTTCTGTATAATACTTTGTTATCGACATAATGTATTTCACCACAGATGAAGTGCAGAATAGATTTAACATTTAATGAAATTTTATGTCTTATGTTCTGAAATACCGATTGCGCAAAAAATCATATGATTTGGAACGGTGAGTGTAAAAATTTATATTTCATTCAATTAAATAGTAAAGAAAAAGAAACAAAAAATAGAAAATCAAAACAATTGGTTAACAGATTTTAAAAATAATTTTTTTGATTTTGATCTTTTCAAAAATATAAATATTTCTATTGCACTATTGCAAATATGTATAATAACATACAAAGATAATCTGTAATGTATGAAAAAGTTTAATATGTAAAATATATAGAAAAAAAAAATACGTACACATAAAAAAAATATATAATATATATATTCTCAATACATATAAAAGAATAAATATAAATATATATATAACGTATAAATATACAAAGATAAATATGTATGAAATATATATATAAAGACATGTAAAAAAATTTAATTGAATAAAAAAATATGATAAAATTTTTAACAGATTAGGCAATGAAGAAATAGGATAAGAATTAGGGAATAAACGCCATCTCTAAAATACTGCAAATGAAATATTCAAAGAAAGATAAAAAATAATGAGAGAAGCATAGAGATAAAGTAAGAATGGATTATTAGCATTATCTTTTGAATACTTTTAAAAATATTTTTTTGAAAAGATATCTTTGAATTCAAAAGATGGCGCTGATTTCCTAATTTTTAGCTTTATCTTTATCTCCTTCTCCCACTGTTTGCTTTCCTTGTTTATATTTATTGATAGGCAAATCAACAGATACGAAATGTCAATGGAATTCATAAAAATATTAACTATTTTGAGAATGATACTAAAATAAGAAGAGTTCCAGTACCCAAATACAAAAAATACATTTAATATAATTATATACATTTATAATATAATATAATATAATACGTATTTAATATAATAAAATATACATTTAATACATTTAATAAGTCTATTCTATTTCTAATATATTAAATAAATAAATAAATGAAATCTACAAAATAAAAAAAAAATTAAAAAATTTTCAATTATCATATTATAATATTATTTTATATAATAAATATAGTTATAATTTATACTATGTTTTAAATAAAATTTTACATATATAAAAATATCATTTTATTTTATTTAATATAAATTATTTATTTAATATCTTGAGACAAATCCAATCATTAAAACATGTATGTCTTTTTGAACATTTTTCATCAAAAATATATGGTATATGCCAATAATTATTTTTTTTTTGAACAACTGCGTCAATTTGTGTTTTTGAATTTAATTTTACTAAACCTTTATATTTATCAAAATAATATTGATACGAAAATTGCCATTTATTAAAGAGAATATTTAACTCTTTATTTTGAATAGTAAATTTTTGTTTACGCATTAAATCCTTAGAAATAACTATAGCATTTTTTCCACTTGAAAATGCTGCATATAATACGAATAAATCATCATGTGTCCTATAATATTGGAATAACAATATAAAGTATATTGTGAAATAATAATAAAAAAAAAAAATATTATATGCAAATATAATACAAACCAATTTTTAAGAAGGAAACAATTTTTTATGTTCAGATCTAATTTTTTTATAAAGGATTTCATATGTATTCTTCCAATGAACAGAATTTTTTTATTTTGTTTTTCGTAAGATTTAATAAGTTCTACGATCTAAAAAGTACATATTAATTTTTAATTGATCATTTATATTTTATTCATAAAAAAGATATATTCATTATTAAAATATCATCATAAATTTATTTATATTATCGAGTTATCCATTATAATTGTCAATTACTTACCATACTTATATATTTTTTATCATATCGAATAGCATACATAACATTTAATCCATCAATAATAATATCAAATGGTTTATTTTTCTTGATAAACATCATATATTTATTTATTTCTTCTGGCAAAGTTAGATAATACATGTTAGAAGATGTAAAATTTTTTTCTACAACTTCAAGTAAATATTTAAAATCTCGATCAGATATATTTATTTGCGATAGATTTTCTTTACAATTATTGCATCTTAAACTGATATAAAGAAAAATAAAAGAATAAGAAACAAGAAATTATTTATTACTATTTATATTATAATTATTAGATATACTTTGATATTGTTGTTGGGTTAGCAGACCAACCATGTTCGATGCATGCCGTCATATATTCAAATGCAATCATCTGAGTAGGTTTAATACCATATGTATTCCATAATATGAATATTTTCTCAATTTTTTCATTAAACGTATCTTTTTCTTTTAAACAATATTTTAAATATGTAATATATATACATTCATTAGATCCTACTCCTTTTTTCATACTATTAATTAAATATTTGTATGCTAATTCATCTTTATTATGATCGAATAAATATGCAATTAAATCATTATATGCTCTCCGAAGTAAATTTTTGTCAGTTACTTCATATTTTTCTATAACTTTAATAGCTTCCTTCCATTGATTTATTTTGCATAAGATTTTAACAAGAATATTAGCGATATTTGCATTAAATGAAGAATATTCAGTCATAAGTTTATTATATAAACTTAAAATATGTTTTTTATCTACTTCTGTAATTAAATCATTTTTTATATGATATAATTCTAAATATTTTATTATAGTATGCACCGAAGGATTATAATTATTATCTTCTAAAAATTTATAATAACATATTCCAGTATTTGGTTGATATTTATGATAGAATGTACTTAAAATAGTAGAATCAAGAAATGATGAATCACATTCTGATTTGGCATAATTTCTTAAATTTTTCCATATTTCTTTTGATACACTATTAGGTTCTACCAACACATTCTTATAATTTTCTATCAAATAATTCCAAAATTTCGTGTTATTTAAACATATTGAACTAGAAAATTTTTTAGTTATATATAAAAATGATGTTTGACGTAAATATAAAATCATGTTAGAAAAATGTTATATTAATAAATTTCATATATAATCTTTTGATTTTAACATATAGTTTCCTTGAACTTATTAACCTAAATTTGTAACCTCAAAAAACAATAATATTTGGAAAAATACTTAAAATATTAAAAATATCATATATTTAAAATCGTATGATTCATCCACTCTGTTAAATAAATAAATTTCTCTTCACTATTCACTTTTTATTGATAAGTTGCATAAAAATAACAAACTTGCACGTACACGTGATTACGATGAACGTTCAAGTAATTTTTGAAACGATATCAATCAGTATGTTACTTTATATTCAGTTATAAGATGAATTAAAAAAAAAAAAATGATATAATTATATGTAATTGATTTTAAGTTAATTATATTATAAATTATTAAAATAATTATTAATTTTAATTAAATATAAATATATAAATTTATAATTATATAATTATAAATATATAATTTTTTTTTAATATAATTGATTTTGAAACTAAAATCGATTCAATTAATAATGGATTTAACTAAAAAAATATTAATTTTTTCTCATACTTAAAAATTAAAATTTTTTTTAGTCTTTGTCGCCCGCTAGTTACAACGGTACTGAGACTTGACATGCGATCTGTGATGTCAAGTGCTTCTGAAACAATATAAGGAGAATTGATAAAACCAGATATAGTTCAGTCTCAAGCCTTGCGCTTGCACATCTCAAGTTGATCGTGCATCGTGCAGCCCAGTTTCTTTATAAATCGTGACCGTACGTGCTATGAAACTGGGAACAGTGAACGTCCAAGACGATCGCGCAACAAAGAAGAGGGAACACGTTCTGACGAGATTCGAGATTGCGACAAGGTAAGAGAATACGTTGAAAAATTATCTCGCGTGATAAAAATATTCGAAAAATTCATAATTACAAGCAATTAGTTTTGCGAACAATTAATTTTAATTTTACGATTTTATGATCTGTATGATCTGTTTTAGAAAAATAATAACAGAAGTCCTTAAGTAAATTCAATAAAGTCAATAAAGTCTTTACTTTTTAGAATTCTTTATGAGAAAATTGTGTATTTGTATTATTACTGTTATCTAAAAAACACATATTTGCATATTTGAATAGAAGAAAGAAAATAAAAAAAATTGTTTTTCTTTTAATGGAAAAAATTATTTAAATTATCGTCGATTTTGAATAACAAACTAGGAATCAACTTTTGATTCTTAATTAATCTATTAAATCGAATATCTTAATCGAATATCTATCTTAATAAGTAACTTGTAATACAAAACAATCGAAACATATCATATTCACAGTCTACCATGAAAAATTCTATATGATACTAGAAGGTAATAATTATTTTTTTGAACAACATGAATCGAGTTATCAATAATTATTAATTTACACGATTCTTATGACAAGATTTAAAATAAAAAGTACGCGTTATCGAAACAGTTTTACGCAATGTTTCACGTTCTCTAATATTCGATGACATAGCAAGAATTCATACGTTTAATCGTTCAACATATTGAAGAAAAGTAATATTTCTCGAATATTATTTTGAAAAAAAATAAATCTTTTTAAATACTTGATAATCCACGATTTATCTGACATAAAATTTGGTATTTTATTATACGACCATTTAATCATATGGTAAATCATACGATTTAATAATTCGTAAAACGATTTATTATTTAAATAGAAAAACAAAATTATATTATAACATTATATTTTACTTCGATTAAATTGAATAATTTTAATTTTATCGAATTTTGTATAAAAAAATATTTGTGAAGAATATTTGAAAGAAAAGTTTTCTATATCTTGTTTTCTATGTTTGTAACATTTCGTTGAAAAAAAGAAAAAGCTTATCTTTCAAAGGATCGTGTTAATTATTGATAAATGCATTTGCTTTTTCCATTCTCGTTTTTTACGTAACACATAATATACATACATAGAAATTCTGTAATGTTATATTTATCGATAAAGTAATTAATAAAAATTATTGTCGTTAAACTTGTTTTTCACATTAACATAACGATAGATAATCCATCTAACAAAGAAAGTTATACAGATATAATAAATTAATGATAACGAGCGAGATGAGTATTATTCTCGTGAAAAAGATATCGATTGATGCGAGAAAAATGGTATCAAAGTCTGCTATTATTTTTTAGACGTTTTAGATTCAGACGTTTCGATAATGAAATGAATTAAAATAAAGGTAAATAGAAAAAAAAAATAATAATAAAATCATTTCAGTTATTAGGTATTCATGATCTCTTTAATCTTCAATATATATAATTAAAAAGAATTATAAAATACCAATTTTATATTTAACTTTTTTAACTTTTCTCTTAACTTTTGCTTTTCGCAAATAACATAGATCACGTGTCATGAGATAATAGATGAATAATTTACTCTGTTTAAAAAAAAAAAAAATACTTGTATATATAATAGTGAAAAAAAAAAAATTCGCGATTATTATTAACCTCGTTAAAAATAAAAAATATTTAATTGAATAAATTTACTAATTTACTAATTTTTAAAATGCAAATCTCATATTTTTCAAGGTTTCTGACACACCGGTGGTCCAGTGAATTTTTATTTATGGAGAACTACACGTCGGACTCGAGCGATTCGGATTCCAGTACCAAAACATTGGATTTATCCTATCTGATGCTCGACACTCAACTGCTAAACGATCATTTCATCAATACCAAAAATCCAGAAAACGTAGACACATTGTTACTCCATCAAAATCGATTGAACAACATTCCACAGACGATAATTAGATTCACGAACTTGAACTCATTGGACATATCAAATTGCGGCCTTCATCGGCTCCCTGATTTCCTTGGGGATTGCCCTCTCACGTGTTTGGTGGCTAAGCATAATAATTTGACGAACGATTCCTTGCCTAAAAATTTTCAAAATTTGTCGAGACTCAGAGAGCTGAATCTGAGCGGTAACAGATTGACAGATTTTCCACTGCAAATTCTAGATCTGACAGAGATTAAGTATCTGTATTTGGGTGGCAATCAAATCACTGAGATCAGTAAAGATATTTGGAAACTGCAAAGGTATATTTTTCAGTTCATTTGTCTGCGATTTAATTTGGACCCTCGATTAATCAAATATTTCGATTTTAAAGTATAAAGTTTTCTTTGCGTTCGCCAAGAGGCATAGTCATAAAATATCAAACGTAAAACTTACGTATACACGGTATCGAGTATTTAAAAAATATCTCGATCCATCTTTTATCCTAGTAGAGTAATTGGAAGAATCGAAAATGATAAAGAACGAATAATTTTATTTGAAGATTGCACGTTTTATCGATGGGAGGGAACAGATTGACGGAAGTGCCATCCACCTTAGGCGAGTTAATGTCTCTTCAAGCGTTGATATTATGCGACAACATGCTGGAGAGTTTACCTAGTTCAATAGCAAAATTGACCAATTTGAAATCATTGTTACTTCACAAGAATAGATTGAGAACATTGCCTACTGAAATCATCACGTTAAAATGTTTGACAGAGGTGATGTGAAATTATATTATTCGATATTCGAGAAGAAATAAAATATCCGAATTTACTAATCTTAATACGTTTCTATACGTAGACGAAAAATTAAAATAATCGTAATATGCTTATATACGTTTATTTTCATTTATTTATTCACATTTTTTTTTTTTTTCGATTCAGTTATCTTTGAGGGATAATCCATTAGTAGTAAGATTCGTGTCGGATATGACACACAATCCTCCATCCCTATTGGAACTGGCCGCTAGAGTGATAAAGACCAATGACATCCGATACGATAGGGAGAGTATACCAAGGAACCTGGTGGAGTATCTAAACAGCGGCCACCGTTGCGTCAATTCTAAGTGTAAAGGTCAGCGCCTAGACTCGTATAAAATTCAAAGTTCAATCAGCTTGACCACCAACGACATCCATTTTTTTTTTTGATTCATGATCGGCAGTGTTATCACGACTGCACTATTGCACATGTATACATGTGCACTTTTCCTTGGAATTGTTTTCACATTTCAATCATCTCAAGTTGAAACAATACACAATAATACGAGAGAGAGCACAAGTTGAAATTGCAATTTTCATCTTTCTCGTTATTTTTAAAAATAAACAGTTTATTCGTTTCGTTACAGGTGTATTCTTCAATAATAGAGTAGAACACGTCAAGTTTGTCGATTTTTGCGGAAAGTATCGTCTACCATTGCTACAATATCTTTGTAGCAGGAAATGTATAGAATCACGAGATGGGGACGAAGTGGTCAGCGGTGCGATGATAAGAAAAGTTCTTCTGGGCTGATTATTATTAGATGAAATTTTACAACTTCAAGATTTGTTATCTTTCCTATGCTCAAAGGAGATAGAAGAATATCGATCGATCAACGATTGTCAAATACAAGTATCAGTTTCGAAGATTTGAAGGTTGAACGGAGAAGATACGAAAGGAGGGATTACGACTACGATCAATATGCAATTGCACATTTGGATTCGAAAATTCGAAACTCGAGACACATATATATATATACATACATATATACGTATATACATTGATTGTAAATTGAACATAAGTTAAAGAAAAGTTCAATCACCAAATAGCGATAATATCGCTAATAAATCTTTCAAAGTTGATGAATCGTTTTTACCAAAATTGTCATTTTTATCGTCATCATATATATATATATATATATGAGGAAAAAATACATTCTTTATAAAATATATGTATACTTGACCGAGTTTTGCCTCGTTTTGTTGCGTTGCATACTTACTTGCTCCGTATCCGCATCCATCGTGCAGAACTGTAGCGAATGAAACCGCAGTGTTTGTTAACGTTATCGTTTTATTGTTAAATAAACCACAAAATCTACAATAATAATAATCATATTATCATATAGAGTCTCCGTAGGAACGGAGGCGTTCGATCCTCGCTTAAAACACATCCATTGATTTATTTCTACGATTACCGATTATCGACTATTCTCTCGTGTGTGAACCGTGTAAAACTGAAAACATCCGTCAAGTGAACGGTAGCGAAGCGAACGATGTTACTTTATTATCGTGATTCGTCGATATAGAGTCGTTTAAGATTCATAGAGAACATCGTTATTTTTTTTTCCTTTTTTTTTTTTCCATTTCCCCCCCCCTTTTTTTTAATAACTCGAAGTAAGTCGGTGACAATCTTCGTGAATATAGCAATATCGTATTTAAGAGTTCGCTAGTCTTTTTTTCTTTTTCATTCTGCTTCTTTTTTCCCCCCCTTTTTCTTTTCTCTTTAATATCGCGTATAATGTGTTGCTGTGTTTATTAATTATCTATACATACATATGCATATTCATATATATGCGCTCTGTTATATTATACATTACATACATGTATATGTACATACATGTATGTACATACTTCGATTTCCCCCCCTCCCTCCCCCCTCCCTTCGCCGCTCTATTTCTCCAGCGAACGAGTATTCTTTGTGTTCACACGCGTCAGGCACTCCATTTCGCTCGCACACAGCTGCACGTTCGTTTCTTCTCTTTTCATATCTTTCGATCTTTCGTGGGATCGATGTATTTTCTTAATTTTTTTTTTTTTTTTTTTTTCCTTTTTTTTTCTCTCCTCTTCTCTTCATAACTATTCTTCTCGTCACTCTCTTTCTTTCATATATATTTTTTTTTCTCGTTCCTTTTCGTTTTTGCGAATCTCACGCCATTCGCATTCACAGTATTTCTTGTTTTTCCATTTTTCCTTTCACAGATTATCTATTTATTATACGTATTATTAACATAATTTTCCCTAGTAGTATAATCGCGAGTAAACGATAACCCTCTCGGTATGGCATTTATGGTTTGTCAGAGGTGTGAACGAGATGTTCTCGAATGATTATTAATAGTGCGTTATATGGACGTTTTGTTGCTTATTTTACAGAATACGTGTAATAAAAATGAGGTTGTGGTACAAGTTCACTGAGACTTAGCGTTAGATCGGATCGACGAACGGGTATGCTCACCATGGTTTCCGGCTATGGTCGGCAAGCGAATATAAAAGCGTACCGGCTTGCCGACTATAACCGTCCACTGCAGAACGTAGTACTTTTCGAGTAAAGCACGAAAGATTGATTATTAGTCAACAAACTCCTAAATATTACACTTTTTTTTTTTTTACCGCTGATTATATTCGACTTGTAGCTTAAGTAAGCGTATAATGACGGTCGACTATAATCGAGTTGCGAAAGAACGTAACCAGCCAGTATCGGATAGGGGATCGATCGATTATAGCCGACGAGTTAACTTAGGTGAAAGACTTTAGTTCCGGACTATAATCGTCACGGCGAACATATACAGATTATACAGGGATCGCGCACGAGATAACGAGCCTAACCGCTATATAACCTGTACGCGTTCCCTAACTCGACGCGATAACATGTTTCAGGGGGGGGGGAGGGGGGGAAGTGTGATCGTGTACAGTCGACGTGTATACATAGGACTATATAAAGGAGCATACTATGATCAGTGAAAAGATCCACGAGACCGTCAATTATATTATTAAAAATCCACGAAGCACTCGACTATCCGTGACTATACTTGGTTCGCAGACTGTATACATGGCCATACCGGAAGGGGTTAAAACACTCATTCCGAATGTGTATCTCTAACGTGGACGCCGTTACATGACTGTATAATTCTCTCCGGGCTGCGAACGACCGTGTATAGTCACCTCCGTTCCCCTTCCTCCGTTTCCACCGCTCTCCTCCTTCTTTCTTCCCCCCTTTCCTCGCGCAAACACGTAATTCCCTTCGTTCGTCAAAATTTTCACCCTTTTTTCTTCTCTTCTCCTTTTTTTTTTTTTCGATCTTGGCCATCGAGTAGCGCGTTGCAGAGAGCGGGGACATAGTAGTACGGGGAAGAGGATCGTGTAAAAACGGATCGGTTATCATATCATCCGAACGGAACTCGATTCCGGTTTGAATAATACCATTTTTTTTTTTTTTTTTTCGAGAAATCGTGGCCGATCTCATTCGGGAAAGCGAATAATGGCCAATTCTCGATTTATTTGTCGGGACTCGAATGTCGTTCGATGCAAAAAGAAAGGAAAGAATAACGCGGACGATTCACGCTGAGAACGCGGCGTTCCACGTTAAGGAACGTTTCTTCTTTTTTTCTTCTTCTTCTTCCGTGGAACGAGTCAAATTAACGATCGATTCTGTCGGATAAATTGGCGAGGGATATATACGTGTGTCATCTATACTTCTGAAGAGGATGTCCTATAATCATAGCCTTGTAGTAAATGAGTCGTTCAAGCGTTATAGATCATATCATGAAAGAGACAAAGAGATAGCACGTACGTTGTTTTTTTTTTTTTTTTTTTTTTTTCGATTATATCGTATCGGCTATATCGTAGAAACGAGAGATATTAGCATATGTTACAACCGATATTGCCAAAATATCTCCACTCTATCTCTCGAAAATCTCTCTAATCCCCGAAAATAGTGGTACAAGTGTGTACATTCTTAAATATCGATCGTCTACTACTTTATGGTTTTTCTTTTTTTTTTTTTTATTCTTCGCGACAAGTTTCTCCTTGCCATTGTTTTTTTTTTCTTCCTTCTTTTTCTATCCTAACCTGCACAGGTAATACGCGCGAAAGTAATACGCTCACTACGGATAGAATCGCTACTTGTGGTGCAAAAGTAAAAAGCTTATAAAAATTCGATCGTGTATGTATGTATGTAAGATCCGCGCTCTAAAAATTCTGCTCTCTAAAAAAAGGCTCGATCTAACATTCAGCTTTTTTTTCCCCTTTCGACTATCGTCGATAGATCGTTATGTGTATAACCCTTGACTGGTATCGTTGGCGTTTTCTTAAGCGACATTCTTAAGCCGATCATCCATTGAATTTATAATATAATATCTCTTTGTATGTCACGACAGATATAAATGATATTGGCGGCACTTATCCTTATTAAGCGAAATTCGGAATAAGAAGTTCGAAAGCGAAACAAATGTACGGGATTCGCCGTGAATCATCGAACGATACCAATCGAGCGTTAAATCGGGCGTAAAAAGGCGTATTGTTCATCCATTCGTTTCTATTATTTACACGCATAATATTTCGCGATCGAGATCGATAAAGGGGTGCGCGCCATGCGATCGTGAAATCATCGCTACCACTAAATCAATTATTATATTGACGCATTGGTCAACGCCAGTATCTACAGTAGATCGAAGATGAGCTATACATGGTACAACATTTAGAATTCAATCACCGATCGAATATAAGATCTGATCTTATAAGGATTATTCACGAATGAAAGGTGTCTTTTAACAAACGTTTAAAGAAAGACACGAGAAGAAAACGAGAATAGGATTACAAAGAGATCACTTATACACTGAGCCTGTGTGACACGTGAAGTTTAATACGAAATTTTTATTGCGTCCTTCGAATTTTACATGCGAAAAAAAATTACTCGTGACAAGGAAAGGAGTTACAGTTTCTTTTTTTTTTTTCTTTTTTCTTTTTTCTTTTTTGTCTACGATCGTCTCGAACCAATCAATCAGAAACAAATAATCGTTTATTCATCGACGAATTTCGTATTAATTAATCACTATTATAACTTAAAAATATATTTGTCCTTAAAAAAAATACCGTATACATATGCATATACGGTATTTATATACCGCAACGAAACGAACTTACTTTTTTTTCTTTTTCTTTTTTTTCTTCTTCTTCTTCTTCTTCTTAGTTTAGATCGATTATTCGCCATCTTTAGGACGTGTACGACACGAAAAACAAAGGACAAAATTAAAAGAAATGATCGTAACGATAATTCAACAATTCATCGTGATCGAAGCGTTTTCGTTTCGTTCATCGTGCGTACATGTTGGACATATACAGTGCTTACTACGCTACTTTAGCCACGATCGTTCGAAACGTGCAGTATTCCGATTGAATTTTCGAATTTCTTTCTAACGAATGATACATCTCAGAATTAGGAGAGGAGGAGAAAAAAAAAAAAAAAAAAAAAGAAGTATAACTTTCACAAACAGAAATAGAGTTAGTGAAACATCATGGATAATCGTGATATAATAACTCTTAAAGAGGTTTTTTTTTTTTAATTTCTCTTGCATGATAAGATTATTATCGTTCTTGCTCTACAAAGATACTCGACAGGAATATATTTTACGATCTGTAGCTTCGTGTCGAAGCGTCGAATCGAACGGAAAATAAATGATTCGCGATTGAATTAACCGATCGAAAGCCATTGCTAATTTCCTTTGATCGATACACAGCTAATTAAATATACTTATAAATATACTCCTCTCGAGAAATATTTCTCTCTCTCTCTCTCTCTCTCTTCTTTCCTCCCTCCCACCCTCTCTCTCTTTCTCCACATATATACATATGCACATCACACACGCATACATATATGCATACATATATATATATATATATATATATATATATATATATATATATATATATATATCACGCACATATTAAATTACTTTATTAACGTTTTTTTTTTCTCTTTACACAATTATTACAATTTATTTACTAGATGATTGGAAACGGTGCGACATGATGATAGTAATAAGAAGACAAAGAAAAGAATTGGTGATTTTTAATTGTGGTAACGGTAATGAGAATTATCGGGCAAACGATGACAATAGTTGTTCGAATAGTCAATCACTCTTTTTTCTCTTCCCTTTCTCTCCACCTAATTCGCGTTTCTTCTTATTTTTCACTTTCTCTTTCTCCTTCACACCCCTCATTTACTTCCTTCCTCACTTTTTCCTACTTCCTCTTCTTTTCTCCTTCTTTTTTTTCTTTACAATAAAGTTAATCATTAATCGCTATTGTTAAAAATTAATTCGTATATTTGTATAAATATATACACATATATACGTAATTTAATAACACATATTACGCGTATATGTTTATATAAGTCACATATATAATAAGTATTTTTATATGGTATGAATTTTTAATATTTTTTTCTTTTATAGTTTTCTTCTTCGTATCGTTACTTATTTACATTTTGTAAATGTCTGTGTCTCTAACGTGTCTATACGCTCTTGGTGTACTTTTTCGTAATAGAGTAAAATCCTGAACCAAAGGATAAAACGAAATAAGAAAACATCGGAATTGATTTACATTTGTTAAAATTCCATTTTATCTTTTATACATGTAGATTTGATCCCTTTTGATCATACGACGATTCGTCTTGTTTTTTTTTTCCTTTTTTTTTTTTTTGGACCGTATAACTTAATTTTCTTTCAAGTTCACGCTGAAAATGATATAGTCGAAGTACGCAAAGTTACAAAACAGAAGAAAGATTGAATTAGAATTAAATCGATATAAATTTTTCTTTATTAATAGAATAATCTCGACAATTTAACCAACAATTTACTCTTTAAGAAGTGCAAGATTTCTTCGTATTTGTTTTCATCCCTTCCTCTCCCCTTCTTCCCAATATACATAATTTGTGTTGCTTTTTTTGCGGCTGTTCTTATCATTATTCTTTCGTCCGTCTAAAATTTAAAAATAATAATTTCCCTTTTCTCAGATTTTTCAAATATTCGCCAAATATTACCAATTCTCTTTTTTCTTCTTCTTATTTCCAAGATGTCAATCGACAAAGGGAATTTAAATATACATCAATCTTACTACGTATTGTTCGAGCATATCAATAATTTAATAAGATATGCTCAGAACTTGCCGGATGTATCACGGCAAATGAAAGACAACATGGTTTCATTAAACAGAAGTTTAAATAATGATACATTAAAGTTTTAATAAGTAATTTTTCTTTCTTTCTTTTTCTTTTTTTTTTTTCTCGACCAAAATTGATAGAAATCGGAAGAAATAAATTATTATATAATTCTAAATAGCGAATAAAAAGATGATCGATATTTTTAAATCGATAAAAATTTCATGATCGATGTATATCTCGAGACGAATATTCGGATTCGTTTCTTTTTTGTTTTGTTTCAACGCGATAAGGGAAAATATCATTGTACGATTGTCAAAACATAAAGATTAGTTTTTTCTCCGGTATTAAAAGTGTATTCCGTTTTGCGTGTTCAGATTGGAAAACAAAAAGAGTTCGATAAATTTATCCGATTGTTCATATAGCAATGAGAAGCAATGAATTACAATTTAAATAATAGAAAAAAAAGAAAAAAAATTGTTCGTGTTAATGTTAATCGTAATTTAAAAACGTATCGTAATTTACATCGTATTAACGCGGTATTAAAAATTTTGAAACAAATCTTATCTTAGCATATCTCTTTCTCTCTCATTTTCGCTCACTTACTACTTTCATTCTGTCCCCCCTTCTGTCACACTCCCTTTCACATTTTCTGTTATTGATCTATCATCTGTCTTCCATTTTGTTCTTTCTCCCTTATTTTTCCTATTTTCTTAATCGAGTCTGTCCTTTCTGTCCTTTCTCTAAAAAAGAAGGGAACTGAAATAAATCATTCGGTATTGACTTTTTATCGATAGCCTCCTCTTTTTTTTCTTTTCTTTTCTCTCTCTCTTTTTTTTTTTTTTTTTTTTGCAGTTTCTTGAGACGCGATATGATATGTAGAAACGTGTAAAATGGCGGCTAACTCACGCGCAACTCATGCTCCGAAAGATCCAATTGCATAGAGGTCATCAATTTCGTGTCATTTAAAAAAATCGAAATTCATCGTGCGAAATATACAAAACTGTTTGTACACTTCTATTATAGTTTTTTTTTTTTTTTTTCGCCGCATAATTCTGCAAGACAATGAATTAACGAAGCGACCATCTCGATCTTCGACATCTCGATCAGGAAAGTCGGAAGTCACTCTATCCGACAACGTCGTTTCTTTCGAGAACATATAAAATATGCATGGTGATGCGTACGAAAGAATAATCTATATAATTCGCTTTATAAGTCTGTACTTACTACTGTCTGCTCTTCGCATGCTGATACAGAAATGAAAAAGAAACGTTACAAACATTTCTAAAATCCTGTTGACACAAGAAAAATAAATTGTGACAGGTTTAAAAAAGAAAATCGCACTCTGTAGAGTTTCGTCGCGTAGGATGAAAAATATCGCTCGGTTTATGGCCGAGAGTCCGTTAAAGAATATACAACGATAATCGTGTGACAATTAAATACGTAACGAATAAAGTACTCGAGTTAATTAGCGTTCATTTCATTAAATAGAGGATAGCGATTCGAATCGTCCAGGCATGGCTGACAATAGGCACGAACGAGTGTGTGAACGTAATACGAGAGTGTTTCACGTGTGTTTGTCGTGTCCCAATAATAGAAATTTTCTTTTGTGTCTCGTTCAAGATCATCAGATACATATTTCCTTTTTTCTTCTTCCTTTCTATTCTCGATCGTATCGATGTACGCAAACATATCTCACGTCGGAAACATAGTCTTTAATAGTCGATTTAGATAGAGATTGTGCACGCAAATTATTCTTGTAACGCGTTGTGTGTGACGTGTGTACGTGTGTGTTGTGTACGTGAGTGTATGTTTGTTAATCATCGTGACTTTTCCACGTGAAATTTTTCTCTTGCTTTACGAAAATATCGATCAACGCTCGAATTTTGAACACAATAAAAAATATTCCTAAGTGTTTCCGCGTATTTTATACATTATTACAATTATAATTATTGGAATCTTCGTCATTCCCTTTTCCCCGGTTCATTCGTCTCATGTACATTTTGGAGGGAACTTGCAACTTTTCTTACTCGTTCTTCGCGAAAAGCCTAGCGATTTTCTTATTCCTCTGTAAATCTTTAAAAGTCATCGATACAAGTGTCAAAAAAGCAAATAACTCTTATATATCTCTTTAATAATAGCTATTAATGTGTGTATTTGTATGTGTGTGTTCGTATCGTGTTCCGTTGAATGATAAAATGATCGACGACACAAGCGACGTGAATACTACAAGACACAATGTATGATGGTACATATCGTTTGTTTTCTCCTCAGCTAGAAAAAATTCGCGTTCATTTTTTCTTTTTGTCGTTTTGTCTCTTTCTTTCATTGTTTATAGCAATTATCGTTTAAAGTTAGTGGTTACGGGCCAGTTCCTATAATATATATATATATATATATACACATTAAATTCAATATTTTGTTGTTGTTGTTGTTGTTGTTGTTGTTATTTTTGGCAATAACGTGGCAATCAAGCACTCGCACACGCCACTCGAAATTTGGGCTATTCCCCAGGCGAACCCGTTACAAACAGGGGAACTATATATTTTAATAATTCTATTAATGATATCTCGTCATTCGTGTTTCAAGCAAACAAAGCTCAAAATACCAGACGGTATCGCCATTCGCATAAAGTTGAAAAAATTTACAATTAAGGGACTGTGTATGTATGTATCGTGTATGCTTTATGTTGCTTTATGGACATCCTCCTCAAAAGAATATCGATATTCCTTTCATTCGTTCGCTCTTCTATCTTGATCTACTTGAACTTTTTTCTTTTTTTTTCTTTTTTTTTTTTTTTTTTCCTTTTTTTTCGTTTTCTGTTAAGGCTAGTTTCTAACACGTGAATTCTTTCGGTTTTTCCGTCTCTTTCTTTCTCTTTGTGTCTTTCTCGTTTGTTGTTTAATTAATTACGTTAGAAATAAAAAGTAGCTTAAGCCATGTTCGATTGGCCGGGGTCTGTGTTCTTTGAGGTGGATAACGTGGCGTTCACGTTATTATCACTAACGTTACCACTGCTACCCGCGACAGGTTCTGACTGGCCTCCAGCGTTCTCCGAAGTCTGCATGTACTTCGGCTTTAGGATCGAGTTTAAAGATGGCTGAATCCGCAGCTCGTATTCTGTAAAGTTAAATAAAGGGGGGAGTTCTCGGCCATTTGGTAATCGCGTACCCTGCTCCCGAAGTTCATCGAAGAAAGGATGAGCGCATGCTTCTAACGGTGTGATTCGGCCGGATGGCGTATACTCTAGGAGACCAGCGACTAATTCCATCGCTTCCGGTGGCGTACGTGCCCTGAACACCTGCAAACAACCCCAAATCACGTTATTCCCTCCGCTCTTCCACCCTTTCCTTTTCTTTTATCATTTTTTATCATGGTTAATCCGTGGTTAACAAGGACAAGTCTTCAATTCGTCGTGTTTTTTTTTTTTTTTTTTTTGTGCAATTTTCATTTCTGTCCTCGTAAGAATATTTGGTTAGGAAGAAAAGACTTTGATTTTCGGGGCACGTTTCCTTTCCAAAGAAAGACTTATAGTAGAGGCAACAAGTTTTATCCGTTCAAAGATAAGATCATTGAATACGAAACCGATGTTGTTTAATTAGAGATTAAATGGAAAATACTTTTTTTTTCGTTTTGATTAAATTAAAATACAATATAAAATATAGGTAATTTTCAAAATTAACAATTTTCCGACGAAATTCTCTTTACACGATTCTCTCTATATCGCTTTCCTCGATTCTTCTCATGTGCAGCCAAGCTTGTCAACTCTTTCTCGTGTTCTTTTAATCATTTCTCGCTTGTTACGAATACATTACCATCAACAATACTTTTCGATACTTTTTAATCTTCGTCCAAACAAATTCTACCATATCTAATTAAATATTTTGTTGTTCATTATTATATTAATTGTTGTTCATCGAATCGAATTGATATAAAATATCGCGTGTTCATCGAGACGTTCATAGAATTAACGATAAAAAATTAGATCGAGAAAAAGATAGACGTATAAGAAATAATCTTAACTGAACAAAAATTTTTGCCTCTATTATATGAAATCACACAGCATTATATATATATATATATATAAATAGATTGAATGGAATCCTATAACGGCAAGCAATAAAAATACGGCAGCAACACGTTTTTAAAATTTAAAAATTTCCGTCCGATCTGTGTTGTATTAGGTGACGTATTATGTTATATTCGTTATTAGTAGATATGAGATGCATCGACTTTGACTAAATTTTACATTTGTTTTACGATGTAAAATTTGGGCTTTTGAAAAACAAAAAATGCATCTGATGTATGCATCAAATGTTTTCTGTTTTTTAATAAAACGTATTTATTTGAGGGGAAAAAAAAAAAAAAAAGAAGAAAGAGTTTTGGTCTGGAAGAATACGTAACAATTCGTGATTGATATAAAAATAAATTATATCGAATATTCGGATGGAACAAAAATGGAGAAGAAGAAAAATGAATCGTAAGATGATTTCGTGTCGATTTTTTGTCATCTGTTGCAAGGTATTAAAAAAAAAAAAAAAAAAAGGAGAGGGGGGGGGGGAGGACAAAAAAAAACATTAAATCGATACGAATTATCGCATATCGACTTTGACACATTAGGAGGTATTCATCGTTCACCACCAGAACATTAGAGTAAGTGATATATCAAGACTTTGAACGGGATTATTAATGTCAAAATGATTTTTTTTTTTTCTTCTTAAAATGTTAGCAATTGGTTAAAATAAAGGAATAACGACAATGAGTCGGTTTGGAAAATGAAGATGAAAAATGACAGAGAAAATGGATATTATATACGTGAATTTGAGAAAAGATGCACGTCGGGCGATTTTTGATGCAGAGAATCGAAATGAAGATGGTTTTCGTTTTCGTCGGGTGGTTCATCATCCTTCGTTTAGCGTAATTGAGCATCGTATCCTGATTATTTTTATCATTTCAGATGCTGAAAATATTGGTTACGTTGGTTAGTAATATCACGGACTAGAAAAAAAGAAAGAAAAAAAGAGAGAGAGAGAGAGAGAGAGAAAGGAATATTTGCTAGCGCAATAAGTGATAATATAAAGAAACATTGCGTTTTCAACAGGGGATCACTTACTCTAATCTTCTGGTGCTCCGTGGAACACTTTAGTCCACTCATTCGTTGAAGCATAAACTGTAACCACGAGTAACCATGTGTCTATGAATGTGATTAGAATCAATTCGTGTTGCAAAACCAATTAGAAAGAACGAAACCTTACCCTCGAACACGTTCTTTCGCTTTCCTTCTTTTTCTTTTTTTTTTTTCTTTTTCTTTTTCCTCACTTTTATGCTTGTACAAACATTTTTAGCGACAAGAAACATTATTACACCTGTACAAAGGCAATCGATTTTTTTTCTTTTCTTTTCTTTTCTTCTCAAAGTAGTTTCACGTTCGATTATTCATTATAATTAACGATTTCATTCATTAATTTTTTTATTTCTAGTTGTAAAAAAATAATATTTCATAAATCACTAATAATAGTATTTCTATAGCGAGTGAACCACCTACTCCGATAAATCATTGAAACGAGAGCGCACTCGTTTGGCTCACTCGTTTCACCCATTAGTCATGAACACCGAACATGTACGCAGTTACGAAATTAGACTAGGTAGACGAAGAACAGTGTCAACGGTGTACAGTGTTCTAGCTACAATATTATTAGAACAATTATACGGAGGTGATGGGCTACCTTTTGCCATGGATGCGCCTTAATTTGTGGGAATTTGAACTCGGTGTAATTGGGGTTCATCTCACGTATCTGATCACGTGTCGGGGTGCCGAGCACCTTGATGATCTCGACCAATTGATCCACTCCACTGTCCCCTGGGAATATTGGCTGGCCGAGCAATAATTCTGCTACTACGCAACCTGCGCTCCAAACATCTGTAAAATGCATGATAACTGCCCGTTAATTTCGTACGAATTTCGGGTAAAAAAGTGTGGACGAAAAAAAAAAAACAGAAAAAAAATTGAAAAAGCGAATTTTTCAACAATCACCCAATAGTTTATGAATAAATTGATCGTCGTGAAAATTTAATCGAATAACAATAACGTACCGATTTTTGTAGTATAATCAATAGCACCAAAGATCAATTCGGGCGCGCGATAGTAACGACTACAGATGTAAGACACGTTGGGCTCCCCTTTGACCAGATGTTTGGCGGAACCAAAATCACAGAGCTTAAGAACGCCAGATTCCGGGTCGAGGAGAAGATTTTGCGGTTTGATATCCCTGTGGCAGATTCCCAGCGAGTGGATATACGCCAGAGAACGGAATAATTGATACATATACAGCTGAAAAAGATATAGATGTAGAGGAATCCATGCTAGCCAATGTCGGGGGTATGAATCATTGCGAATAATCGTTCGATATATTTATATTATATGTACATATAAAGTTTAACGATTTTTAATTAAGGCGTGTAACACAGGCGTGTGACCGTTAGAATATAGAAAGAAAGAACTTACCTTAATGAAATTAATCGGTATGGTCTGCTTGCTCTTGTTATAATGCCGAGCAACTTTATACACAGTTTCAGGTATGTATTCCAGCACTAGGTTCAAATAAACCTCGTCCTTCTAAAAGAAATCCGCGGAAGATATCGGTTAATAGAGATGTTAACAGAGAGATCGATACACGTACGTGATCAGATAGGTGTCCCGTCTCAAAGGCACACGCGGCTCTAAATTGACGTCTAGTTTAAATCTAGTTTTGTTCACGCGCCAAGTACCTTTGAGCCGCACACACGCAACCACACACACACGCGCGCGCGCGCAATTCCAAAAGATTATTTTCTATAACTAGCCAAGCTGCATTAGCTACTACAACTTGAATAAAAAAAAAATAATGATCATTCAAGGCTATCGATACACATTGCACACTACTATGGAGGTAAAAGGAGGAAGAAGAAGAAGAAGAAGAAAAAAAAAAAAAAAAAAGTACGATAAATTTCTTGGAGTGGAGTGAACTTCTAATATGATTTCGTGACCAGGGCAAGTGACCTTGAGTAACAAGGATCTTTGACTCGCGTCTATAAATAACGGATTTAGCGTTCTCTACGTTGTTCACGCATAACTGGAATAACGAAACGCGTTAATCGGTTTTTTTTTTCTCATCTCTTTAATCTGCCTATATTTAAGCGGGATTGCCTAAATTTTCTCGAGAAAAGGATCTCTCCGTCAAAACTACTGGATACTCGCTTGTTCACTTACGTCCACATGAAAAACTGGATTAGTTGCGTTTAAGATGTTCTACAAAATAACACAACGTCGCATGCATTAAACAACGAATACTAGGCGTTTATTTAGAAACTTTTGTATCATTCGACAGAAATCAGAAGTATCGCTGCTATTATATAGCAAGATATATATATATATATATATATATATATATATCTTAATCAAAATCTTGGGAAAAAAAAAAAATTAGAAAAGAGAGAAAAGAAAAGAGAAGAAAGAAAGAAAGAAAGAAAGAAAGAAAGAAAGAAAGAATCGAGATAATTTATGTAACGTAAAAGATATCTAATTTGCGTAACGTAAAAGAAAAAAAAAAAGAAAGGAACATTTTCATAAATCATAATTTTATACGTTCAAAATTTCAATCGAGTGTACGAAAAATAGGAAATAATGGAATAACGAATAATTACCTTATCACCACTAGAATAGAAGAAATATTTCAGTTTCACGATGTTACAATGCTCGAGGCGCCGCATGATTTGCAATTCTCTGTTCTATAAATAAAAGGAAAAGAAAATTCGATTAATGCATACGATTCCATCGCGGTAATATGTTATCGTATTATGCTCACGATTCGTTACGAGAGTCAATAGAGATTAAAAGTTGCGCATTATCGTTTTTCCAAACAATTTATCGAGATAAAACGACGATACATTACGTTACCAAGGTTTTTCCTCACCTTAAATCGTTTATCTTGAAGAACTTTCTTGATGGCGACCAGTTCTTCCGTGTCGCATAATTTCGCTAGATATACAACGCCGAAGCTGCCGTTACCGATTACTTTAGTGTCTGTATAGGAGATCTCTTGGGGACGATCTGGACCAGCACCAGGTGTAGCCACCACGGTTGTAACTTTGTTGCCATCTCTATCTGCATTATACATCACACCGCCCATAGAAACAATCGAAAACCACAATGTAAAAAGATAAGAAAGATACAGCGAGGATGTAGAGGATTTTATTCTACGAGGCAATACCGATTATTGAATATCGATCGATCGTTTAACGCGTTCGTTCGTTCGCGAAAAAAACAGAAGTTATTGGTTCATTACTCGATCCGATGATTTCGATATCGATCATTAAACACGAATTTTAACGCGTTGCAGAGACAATTCAAATGCGATTCGTGAAACAGCCGCATCGTAACCGTATTAAATTTTCGAAATCGAAATACGCGAAGCGTACAATTAGAAAATTGAACAAGATTTTAATAAAAGTGGACAACAACAAAATTGAAAAAAAAAAAAAAAAAAAAACTATCGCAAGTTTAGAAGATTTGAAGTATTACGATTTATTTTTTCGATTAGTGAATGAAATTTAAATACTTTATAAACGAGAAATGTAAAATATAAATCTACCTATATCTTTTTACATGACTCTATCTCTTACATAAATATTATTAAGAATTGCGAATCGAATAAGAACAAGAGAGACAATTTATAATGATTTGAACATACATTGCTCCGTATATATTTGATTTGATCAAAAAATAATCTCGAAATTCGAAAACTTCTTTTCGAAATAAAGATGATAGAAAAGGGAGAGACAAAGAGAGAGAGAGAAAGAAAAGAAAAAACCTACGAGAAAAAAAGTTGGAGTCGACAAATGAGGAAACGATAAAAATAAGAATTGAACGATCAAATAAAACGAGATTCTCAAACGATGATATTTTTCTCTATATTCGTTCAAATGATTTTTCATTCTTGGCTATATAATAACATAAAAAAAAAAAAAAAAAAAAAAAAACTCTTGGAAATAAAATCATTAAAGATTCTTTCGAGGAGAATCGATGAGCGAATGGGATGAACAAAGAGAGAGAAAAAAAGAAAAGAAAAGAAGAAACATTGGCCACAAATCGCGGAAATGTAGAGTGCAATTATGGAGAACGAAATTACAAGACATTGTTACAATTTGCACGATCGTATCGATCCTTGCGATTGTCAGCGGACGAGAAGGATAACCTTGATAAGATACTACGATTAATAGATAATAACGTGCAACGTGCACGTTTGCGGACCGGTTCTCTTCTCGAACCATAGCTGAAAATAGCGCATAAATGAATCGAGCGGCAATCGGGATATCCGATCAAATTGACTCGCGATCAGCGGATGAATCGAAACGTGCGATCGAAGCCAACGATAAGACAATGCCACGTGGACCATGCTTTACTTCTTGACATTCCGCCAACATTTTTTCTCTTCGATTAACCTTTTCCTCTTCCGTCACCTCTCCCCCCCCTCTCCCCTCCCCCCTCGATTTAGTAGCATTATCTCTAAGTTTCGATTTAGAGCGAACGCGCAACCGCGATCAATTGAATTTCTTCCGCTTTGTTTACTCGCCGTTTAGAAACAATTTGAACGCAAATGGCTCGAATCGATGAAGGAATTTCAGGTTGAACGGGTTCTCCCTCCCTTCATTACGCAACGGTACGATTATAATCGTACGGATTTTCCTTCTCCACGTAATGTATCTCATCGATACGAGGAAAATACGAACAATTTTACAACACGTCTCGAGCATCGATCGACTCTTTAACTCCTTCGTCAATTCTATTCATATTTCTAAATTGGTTTAATCCCATTGAAAGCATATTTCGTACCGCGCAATATAATATACAACGTTTCTTCCGTCTGCTCGACAGTACTATTCGTACGGTACGATAAAAGTATTACGATAAAAAATCTATCTCGAACCGTTACGACAAATGTACTTATTTTCATGTTTCTCTCTGTATAACACGACAGTTGTTACGTGACACTTAAAAAAAAAAAAAAAAAAAGAAAATGTAGATACAAGAGAATGGCAAGATGGCGTTGAATGCAAATGCGAATTTATTTCGAAGCGTTACTTTCGATCGTTACCGTCGACTTGTCCATGTTGCAAACAGTGTCGAGGAGTCTGTCGAATCGAATATTACCGGCTCGAAAACGCTCGTACATGAGAATCGATCCGTGAAGATGGAAAAGAGAGCAGAAGAAGAAGAGTATTTTTGTTCGAGGGAATGATGGGGGGAGGGGAGGAGGTTTCTGAAACTAGTCGGACTACGTGCTCCCTATTTTCCGTATAGAGATACGTAAAAGTGGGTCAAGCGGTGGCGATCTCTGGTTGCATCCGAGCCAGGTGGTAAATCCAGCATGCGACAAAAAGTGCAACAACGGCGGAACCAGGATGCACGTCACTCCTTTTGTCGCGCGCATCCCAGGATTCCGCCACCTTCTTTCTACCCGATCGAGAAATCACCCATGACATTTTTTTGCCTTACGGTTCAACGGTGTCGCCACCATTTCACGATTCTTTCTCACAACGAGATTTCGACCGACCTTCGATCAAAGGGATAGCGATCCAAATTTGAGTTTTGAGAGGAAGATTTTAAACACCTTCAGGATTCAAGGTTTTCAATCATTCTTGAATTTCAACTCGTGTTTGGATCGAACAATCGATTGTGTCTTTATTATTTAATTATACGTGTAGTTTTCAAAAAACAATTTTGATACAAGTTGTGATATCCTCCGTCGAGAGAGAATATTTTCAACCTAAGTCTTTTCCATTGAAAAATGCTACTTGGATAGACGTTCGACCAAGTTGATGAAACTTGCGCATTCCAGCGTTGTATAAATATTTAAAAAGTTTTATCAAGTAGCGAATCTGACCGATGCACTTCCCCCAAGTTCGATGCAAATCTCATGTTTGGTAAATGGCAATTTCGAATTTGTTGTTTCGACATATGGAAATTTTTTACAAATGTGCCCCAACAACAGATTGAAACTTCCCTCCAAATTTTCTACGTCTACGCCTTTTTTCTTTTCCTTTTTTTTCTCTCTCCTTCTTTTCTTACAACGTCAAACCTCTGACGTAGCAACCGTATGAAAAATAATATCCGTGGGTCGACGCACATAACAAAAATAAATATGAATAACAAGGGATAAATGTCAGTGGGTCGATGTATTATTTCTCGTTCACCAATTCTTCTTTCTTTGCTCATCTGTCTCGCATTTCTAACCTTTCCCGCTCGAATGCCACTTTATATAAAAATCGGATCAAACGTTCCCTTTAACAAACGACTCTTTACATCGAATACTTTTATCCCGATTATCCGAAATCGATCTTTTCCCCATCTATTCTTCTCAAATTTATCTCACGAATTATTTCGTGACTTGGACGATCGAAGAGAATTCGCATCGAAAATTAAAGGTAAAAAGCTCACGCTCCGCGTGACTATAGATAGATAGATAGATAGATTCTGTGTACAAAGAATAACCGAGCGGTGAATAGTCGAATACTTTGATTTCGTTATGGTCGAAGATATTTCGAGTACAATGTACGCATCGAGATTAGAACGCGGTCAAACACGGTGGAAACGGTGTATAAATCACGCCTACGATTATTCGAGCGTCGATAAATCGAACGGAATCTAAATCAAAATTTCGACGAGGATCTAAATGATTCGAGATAACGATAAAACTGGAAGAGAATCTGTCTGAAAAATCGGAAATATATCTGACGAAAAATACGTATATATATATATATGTGTGTGTGTGTGTGTGTGTGTATCATCGTATAGGTACTCGTATTTCACCACGTTCACGCGATCGTCGTCACGAGTTGGAAGATGCAACAGAAGCGAGGCCAATTCTTGGAACAACGATTCTTCCTTCCAATCTGAAACCAGTCAACTTACGTCTCCTGTTCCTCAGACGGCGCAGGAATTTGTAGAATTTTTTGTACGCGGTGTTCGCCTCCTTGCTACTCAACTCCATCGCGCTCTTCGCCCTTTCATGCTTCTGCTGTCCGGACGGACAGAATTTCGGATATCGCCAGTGTTGGCACGGCTCTGACCAGTCCAACGTGGCAGCGGGTGCCATTGTGATCTTCGTTTCGAAGGTGATTTCGAGAATCAGCGGTAAAAAAAAAAAAAAAAGGAGAGAAAGAAAAAAAAGCAACGCACTCGATATTTCCGCGTGCTAAGATTTAGCCAAGGATAGGCCAACCGGTCGATTCACCGGTTAAATTTCGCTATACTCTATAACAGTTTTAAGCACACGGATATTCACAAATATTCGCAGACTTGGAAACGCAGATTTGGAAGGTGACCAGCTACACTAATATTAACATCGTGTCAAGGACGACGATGTCGGTCATAATCGAGTTCACCGTACGTCTTTCATCCCGTGGTTCGGGAAGAAGAATCGGTTAAAACGAATTAAAACGGTCCTCGATTCGATGGTTACGCGGCGTGGTCACGCGCCATTGTTCAATCAAATTGTTTCGCTCGCGAGAAAACGGGATAAGATTCGATTCTAACGCACGCACCTGTCGATTTATTTATTTCTCACACACTCGTTACTTCTGCTTAAACCGAGATCGAGTCCGGTGGTTAAACCATCGAATAATCGATTCGAGATTTCACACTTTATTTCACAATTCGGTTGGAAAATTGGCATTCGAATTGGGAAAGCGCGAAACAAAGATCGTTTCGAAAGATGGTCGAGACGGATCACTGTATAGCAGTAGATCACCACCGACGGTGGCGAAATCGCGCGACGATCGTCCCGATGCGTGTCGTCGTTCGCATTCCAACCGGCCACCTCGTCGCAGAAAACGTTCTCGTTCCACGGCGTCTCGGCACGCGACTAAACCGAACGCAGCCGCCAATCGCCATTACCCGCGAAACAATCAACGTGCTGGAGGGAGGGGGGAGGGACGCCAGAGGGAGGGGGAACGACACTTTTCTCTCTTCCTCCGCGCTGCATTTCCTACTTTCCCCCTCCCCCCCCCTTTCTTCCCCTACTTTTCACCGTTTTCGTTCTCGCTCCTGTTTATCTCTCGTATATTTGATTATCGCCCACCATTTTTATTAGATTTTTTTTATTATTAAAAAAGATCTCCCCTTATCGAACGAGAAATTTCATCACGCGATGATACTTAACTTTTCAACGTTTTTTTTTTTTATTTTTAATCTAAATTCGGTGTATCTCACGCGCTTTTTTCTGCTAATTTTCGCAAATCCTCCTCGCTGTTCCTCTATCGCGTTCGCGCGATTAAAACTCGTTTCATTTTATTCCGTTCCACGATAGATAACGCGATCTCGACGCGTCTGCAATTATGCAGATTAGATAATCATCGCCGACATCGTGCAGTCCAACCAATTAGATTAGAAAGAAAGTTGAGCCGAACACAATCGACCAGATTATTTCCAAAAAGAAGAAGAAGAAAAAAAAAAAACAAGTCCAGACGGATATTTATTATCGCGCAAGATGGATCGAAACGAGAAACAAATTTGAGAAAAAGGGAAATTGGATACGAATTTATATATATATATATTTTATTATTCGTAAACTCGACAGTACGCGCGCGACACTAGAGGATTATTCACGATAAAATCTATTTATAGTAGATCGCGTCGTCAATGACGGACGTTACGTCGGATTAAGTAGAACGTGCCAGTTTTGCAAAGTAGAATTTCGCGGTTGGCCGTGCAACAACCGTGAGGATACTCGCTTCAAAACTTTTTAACGTATCGCGACCGTCTCGCCGGTCCGATCGCTCCCCGCCGATTATCCAATCGATATCGTTCAACTTTCGTTCCAACATTCTCGTCTCAAGACGCGATCTTTCACCTTTTATCAGCATTTTCGATCCGAAAAACTTCCGTCCGTCGAACCGTCGTGCGTAAGAAAAAAGAAATTGAACTAGCTAGTCTCGCGAATGAAACGTTGGTAGGGAAAAACGTAACGTAAGAAAACGGGGAGGGAAGAATAGACGATCTTTGTGGAGCGTAGAAGACGAGGCGTAATCGGTCAGAGGTCGAGGTGCTATCGTTATTTTGGAACGTGGCGATCAACTTTATTCGCCTCGATGAGAAGAGGCGAGTTTTAGTTTCCTCGATCGTCCTATTAATAGAGGTTGTGCTCCATTTAAAATCGCGTTTGATATCGCGAACGTCCACGCGAAAATCCACGTTTCTTTCGCGTTCCGCGCGGAAACGGATAAAAATCCAAAATAAAGAGGAATCTAATTGCGAGGCTTTTTTTTTTTTTTTTTTTTTTGATTCGATTGTCACGCGAGAATCACGATCGAAAAGCAAAAAAAAGTTCTTGAAGATGAACGAAAAATTGAGAAGCGTAAAATTTGCGATATTAGAGAGACGAAGAGAACAGCTTTCTCCAATCTACTATTTCGCGATCGAAGATGCAACCGAATATCATGGAATTTCACGGAAGTCGCGTTTTATTAGAGTTTCTTCTTTCTGCGTCATCGCATGTTCCTTCGAGAAAAATTTACACGTTTCGTAGGAAAATTTGCATGCGCTAATTCGAAAAGGAAATTTCAATTCTTAAAATACGAAAATACGAAATACGGATTATTTCGGAGTATAAATAAAGAAATGGATAAATAAATAAATAAAAAAAAAAAAATTTGAAGCGATAAAAGGAAGAGAAGCGAGAAGCGAGTTCCTCGTTTAATTATGCACGATTATCGGAAGATGGTCGAAATTGAGATAACGTTTATTGAATTATTACTATTTTCGAAATTAAACGAATATCATCATACGCTTCGATAATTCGATTCGTTTAATAGAAATCGTTAACCGAAATTTGCGCCACTAATTCGAGACGAAACCACGAAAAGATAAAAAGATGATTCTCGGCGCGTTCTTAAAAATCAATGCAAGTCATACGAGTGGTGCGAAATCGTGAACATACATTGATATAGCGTTGGTACATATTTGAACGCTGGTTAGAGCATCCGCTATATTTAGCTGTAATAAGCAGATAAGAGACTGGCAACAGCACAGAGATCGCACGTGAAACCTGTGCACTGCGTTGAAAATATTACAAAAAAGCAATTATGTCTTCGGTATACATGAGAACGATAACATCGTCCGTTTTGAAGAAGAAGAAGAAAAAAAAAGAGAGACGAAAAAAAGAAGAGCGAAAAAATCGAACGACGCACGTATTTTCCAATTATTTCTTTATACATAAATATCATAACTTTCGAATTCAAGCCTATTTCAACGATTTCACTCTCATGATATCCATGAGAGTGTACGATGCGTTTGAAACGCGCCCGAAAAAGATTCGAGGCTCGTTTTCGCGATCAATAACGAACAGCTGATAACATTCGTTTTAAACCAATCTACTTTGCCCGTATTTCTGGTATTTTCTGGTTTCTCGTTGAAATAAAAAAAAGGAAAGAAGAAAACAAACAAGCTTCTTTGGCTAAGCTTCTTTTTCAAGAATTAGAATTCTTTTTTTCCAATCTTATCGTTTCTTTGAAAAATCCACTCTCGTCCGATTCTCGATTTCGGAAGAGGAGAGAGAGAGAGAGAGAGAGAAATAAACGAGAATAAACAGCGCGGCGCGTTATTAATTTTCGAATAAAGTTCGCGATAAGAAACCTGTTCTTTAGAATCGTTGGTTTATTCACGGTAAGTATGTCGAAAACCGGTGTTTAAAGCTTCGGGGGGAACAAACTGGATAATTTATAGCCGCGAGCTTGAAAGAAGTAAAGCAAATTCACTGTCTATAACACCTACGGAGGCCGATGACACCAAAACGAAACGGGGATTTATAACTAATTTATCGCGTCAATCGTGTTAAGAAACTATAATCCTTTCTATTGCTAAACATTTTCTTTCTTTTTTTTTCTTTTTCTTTCGGTAAAAACTTAATAATTCTAATTAATTGACAATTAAAACGAATGAATCGTATAGATATTCGTAACAACCGAGAGGAAAATGAAAGAAATCTCGGGTTAAATATCGGATCGGATGATTAGCGAGTAGCAATAAGTGATCTTATTACGTAACGAAAACCATTATCCTTAGATCTATCTAATTGGCAAGAAACTATCTGAAAACTCTTTAGACTTAGTGTCTTATAAATTCCTTACATTTTCTCGCAAAAAATGTATGGAACAAAAATTCGACGAGGAATGGATTATATCGCGGTATATAATATCAAGATCTTTCGAGTCTGATTAATTTTCATCGATATCCGATTGGTAAGGTCAATTTAAATTTAATTCGAACCACAGGCGATGAAGTTCGATCGATAGAAATTTCAATAGGGCGTACATAATTCGGAACGGTCAGATTATCACGTGTTTTTTTATCGGCACCGCGGCTATCGATCGCGGTCGTAAAGCGGAACAAAGCTAACGTTCCACGAAACGTTATCGTAGTTCACGGATCTATCCAGACGAAAAGCCGTATAATTAATTAATCATCGTTAATCGAATCATTTCGATTCGATCTCAAACTTGGCTCGCGAACAACGAGATCTCTGTTTTCCGCGAAAACAAACTGGATGGAACTGAAAACAATTCCTCGAACACAACCTCCCAACGTAATCCGTTTCCAGTTAACAACATCGAAACGTAATTGGACCGTTTGGCGGATGAAAGGTAGAGAGAGAGAGAGAGAGAGAGATAGAGTATTCGTGGTCGATGGAAACGTACGATAAAAGGAGGAAGAGATCGAAGAAATTATCGAGTGGTAAGATCGCGATACGAAGATATAGCACAACTATCGCGCGCGTGATATTCTCTGTTGTTCTCGTTTTTTAGTTTTCTTTTTTTTTTTTTTTTTTCGTAATCTTTTGAAACGCTTCTAAACAAATATTACGAAGAATCAATTCGATCAATTTTCTCGTATATCTTATCAGCGATCTTTATTCGTAAAAAAAACAATCTTGTCTCATCTTTGGATTGTTAAAATAAAGTCTCCATTTGTGTTTACGATCGTTCTAAAGATCGGTTAAGGATTCTACGGAAGTTTTAGATTACTTTTCATACGTACAATTCCGCGAATTATCGCGGTGTTAATATCGTTTCTCTCTTTTTTCAAATCATTCTCACGGCACGTAAGAGGCAAAGAATTTGTTACATACGTATCGCACATTTAACAAACACGATCGATCCTCGATACCTGTCCGCCGTTTACAAGTGGCGATTGGTATGTTTCGAGCAAGGAAGAATGGCGTACACGCGTAACATGGTGTACGCGTCGAGGCCATCGTTATTGAGTTATGAGCAAGCAACGCAGCTGATCGACCATATAAATAGATCGACTGTACATCGAACGGTTATTCTGGTGTTCGGTATTGATACACTTCGACCGGCGAGGACGCAGAAAATCATCTGACGCAACGCCCGTTTATCTATATTTCCTTTCCAATTGTTACCGAATACCAATTGTTTCGTAATGACATTTCGTTTAATCCTTCACGATGCGAACGATACTCCACATTTTATCGCGATGCTTCGTAATTCTCGCCTTTTCTTTTTTTTTTTTTTTCCCCATTAACATCAGAGTATTTACTTTCCGCGTTATATAATTATTTAAAATTATATATCACGAGAAAAATTATTTCGTACGATGTTTCTATCCTTATGCAATTTACAATCTCGTGTAATTTCGCGTTAAAATTAACTTTTTCATTGTGCTGGTTGAACGTTATCCGCAATTTACATTAGCGCGATTTGATTCCCGTACCGAATTATCTGCTCTATTTTAAAAATAATTACACCTGTCTTTGTGTTTTGTTATCGATTCTGATCGGTAGCCTTGAAAAAAAAAAAACAAGTAAATATCGTCAAAGTATTTAAATTACACGCACCTTAATGTATTTATGTATTCTCGATAGAGAGTATAATTATCGAATAAATAACAAAGACAAAGGGGGAGAGAGAGAGAGAGAAAAAGAGAGAGAGAAATAACACGACTACTACGTTACGATAAATATTGTAGATCGATCGTCTTACATTGAATCATCGATTGACAAATTTCTTTTGGAAACAAATAAATTCTCGCCTCTCCATCGCGACTCTTTCTTTTTTCTCCTTCCCTCGCGGCGGCGCGAGATTTAAAAATAAAGTTTCTCGAAATTACAAAATTCTTTTGAAATTGGCAACACTCATCGCCACGAGTCCACGCGATATTCGAATAATTGCAATAGAAAGAAACCGAGCACACCTTTTATGCACCAACTATTTCGCCAACTATTACACGCATGATTTACGTATTAGATCACAGGTAGCAAGTTTCACCCGTCAACTTTGTTTCGTTTTAAAATACAATCAAGAGCTACAATTATGTTTCGTTCGTGTTCGCTTATTACGCTACGCGACTATAATTACGTTTGTCTATTACGCGACCATTTTAAACGTAATTCTACGAGATTGTAAATTTTTCAATGACTTCCGTGATGTATGTACAAAAAAAGATCGATCAAAGAGAGGGAGATTTGTGTCGAGTCGTTCGTTAACGTATGGATTGAAAAATTGAAAAGTGATTAATCACAAATCGATTTTCATCGATATTGACCGGGCGTTTTATCCCTCGAAAAGGGACGTCGTCAAACATCGACACGCGAAATTTCGAAGGGAATCGAACGGGAGTCGATTTTCAATCCATCATCATCGACAAAATTTAATAGATTTAATTTTCGTTACGGGACGATTAAAAAAACATGGATCAAAAAAGAAAAAAAAATGGATCGGTAAACGATATTATTCCGAAATTCGTTATCATCGCGTTATCATCAGGCTATCATCTCGTAAACAATATTTCCCTCTCTAAATTCAGATACCGGGGAAAAAAATATAACGCTCTTCACAAAGAGTTGTCCTTCGTCTTTTTTATCTCTTCGTATTTCGATTCGAAGAATTCGACGCGTATAGAAACGGGCGAAATGAAATAGACCAGATGATATCATATAGCTGTTATTTTTCTTGTTTGTCACGTTTCTGAAAAAGATACACTTTGTATCCTACTTTTATTATTTCTACTCGAGATTACTGGAGACTCAGTGGAATAGAACGAGAAGGAAACGAGTCGAAGTGACGAAAGGACCTAGACACGCTGCTCCGAACGGAAATTTTAGGGCAGAGTTCGTTCACACTAATCTAGATTCGGGATAGCAAGCGGTGGACAAGCTCTGGCGGGATTCCAGGTTTCTTCGCGGGAACCAGAATGAGCCGTGCGGAAACTGTGGCTCAAAGGGTACACACTTGTGCACGACTACCGATCGATCGATCGATCGTCAACGAGATTCTTCTTCTTTCTTCCGTTTCTCCTCCCTCGATCGAGCAATGGATATTCAGCCAAATTGGTCTCGGGTCAAGCTGGCTGTGCTCGTCGCAATTAGAGACAAAAGGGAAGCGGAAAAGGTTCTAGGTTAGAGTGAAGTGGCCGGTACAATTTTCTTAGCTCGATAGTCCTATTTTCGTGCGGCAATTAGCGAGTTTTCTTGGGGGCAAAGAGTAGCGGTTTTGAATTTCTCCTCTCGCGGCACGTAGTTGGCTGTTTTCGTAATGCATATGTAAACACGAATGACCCGTTTCGTCGATCGATCTTCCGCGATAAAAATCGTCCAACCCGTTTTATCTTCTCGTGAAGATAAAAACAAAAAAAAAAAAAAAGATCCTATAGAAGAAGAGAGAGAGAGAGACACAATAAATCATTCCGTGGAAAGAAACAAACGTCGAATTTACCACGAGATTAAGATCTCTGGTTGCGCAACGCAATATGATGAGCATAAAAATTCCAATCGGATCCGTAGTAAGCACTGACGCGATTTCTCGACACGCTCTCGATGATCAACATAATTTAATAATAATAGGATGCCACGAGTGAGAGGAAAGTAAAATTATGGTGTTCCCGTACAATCGATACGAAGTCGGATTCTCAGCATCTCCGCTGTCTTTAACAGCGAACACTTTCATGGAGTTCGTTTCTATTTTTCCCCGATCGATAATTATATTTCAATGAACGATCCTCGCGTGTTCGATAAACCAATGTTCGTTCCAGTAACTAATTTCGATGCGTTCTTCTATTTCTAACCGATAAATAAACGCTTCTTTATTTTCCTCGTGTCCCTCCGAGAAAAATAATAAGGGAAAATGTTATTATTTAGGCAGAAGACGCGTTGAAATTTCCGTGTTGAAATTCGTAAATATTTTCGAGCGCAAGAAGCGGAAGTTGGCGTCAACGGAAACGGAGATTGACGCAAAATGCACGGTCTGCGTGAATTTGGTAATGACTCTTTTACCTCTAGCCTCGTAATTGCGAGGTGGAATCGAATCAACACACCGTTCCACGTGAAATTTCTGTAATTGCGTAATAAGGAACGAAAGAGTTGTGATTCCAGTGTTTATCGATTCGCTCGATTCTTCTTTGGAAGATCATGTACTCTTCTCTACTCCCAAAATTTAATCGTTGTCACGAAACAAAGAGACGGAAAATTTGCCAACGTTTCGAGGAAACGAAAAAGAAAAAAGAAAAAGAAGAAGAAGAAGAAGAAGAAGAAGAAGCAGAAGATTTCAAGGCTGGCGATTAAACGCGCGAATGAACGGGGACGTGACTAGGCCACATGGAATTCTTGCCAATTCGCGTGATACGACGAGCAACGAAGAATCGTCGGAATTGTCGTGGATGGAAAATTTGCTTGGTTCGCGTGTTTCGATACGAAGATCTTCGAGGAAACGCGATCAATTTTTGCGATGCACGTTGAAAGATTTCCAGCCGAATCTTGGCAACTGTTCCAAAAGAATATAAATTTGGCCAACGCGAAAGACAGTCGTCCATCTTTTTTATTTTATTTTGTGAAAAATTCGTGGCAATCCCATTCGTGGTTAATCGATCTTCCATAGCGTAAGATTAGCATCGAAAAGATTCGCGTTAACGAGAAATCTTGTTTGCCAATTATCGTTTTCGTTCGATCAAACAATTGTGAAACTTTGCGCTTGAATTTTACGATACTTTGCTTGAATTTAACTGACATTTTTTTTTTTTTTAGAACGAATAATCGTCTAATTTCCTAATTAGTTAAATTGCATAATTTGGGCGGAAAAATGAGAATCGAGATCAATTTTTTTTCGAAAATTTTCAAACTCGTCGCTATTCGAATTTCGCCAATTCAAAAGGACGCGAATACGAGACGCTTTTCTCCAAATGCTTAAGCGTAATCGAAAAATAGCCACGTATTATTTATAAGCGCGGGACAGATTTTTGTTGGCGTTGTCTCGATAGTTGAGACGACTATGAAAAGTTCGAGAGAAAAATACTACTACTACTACTACTACTACTACTACCACTATTACTTCTCTCGTGACGAGTTTTCTCTATTGGATCACGATCAAACCCGTCTAAATTGGTCGACGTCACCTCTGACGTTTCTCTGCTAATAATTCTTTGCAACGATGACGTCACTTTCAATCGAGCCTTCTGCCAATTTTGTTGTACCATTCTTGCAAACGTTCATCTTACGAGCGTATGGCAAACGTTCAAAAAAGGAGGTTCAAAAAGGAAATTATAGAATTACATTTTATTAATAGTCTTTACTACTTTATTAATAGTCCTTAACGATTATTACTTCTTCATTCAACTATTCTATTTCGATTTCCCCCCCCTCTACGTCGTTACATTCTATATATCTGGAGATTGGTAATTTTAAAATTGCCGAAAAATTAAAAAAAGTTACCAAGATACGAGAATACGAGAGAAGCAAAGAGATTTTGGACATTGGGTTAGACTATTTCTTTTTTCTTTTTTTTCCCTCTCTAGCCAGCTAAAGGCAAAACACTGGCGAAAATGGCGATAACGCCATAACTATTAATAGAAGGAACCAGTTGTACCGCTTGCGGCGATGCTCGTAAAAATAGCTCACGATCCATTCGAAATCGAATGAGATTCCATTCGAACGATCGTCGCTCGAAATGGCTATTCGTATTGTTCGTTTCGAAATCGAGTAGCGGACAATTTTCATGAAAGATCCTGAGACGGAAAAATCGCCGGACAAAGGATTTATTATTTCGATCTCGTTTCGACTCGTTTAAACGGCGTTAATTATAATCCTCGAGATAAATCATTTCGGTTAATGATTCTTATTTACTACAACAGCGGATGATAGGTCGTTTCGATTTATTATCCAAGCATTTCGAGCGTAACAATATAATTTAAGGAAATACTACGCGATAAATCGTGTCAACTAAACCAGGCGGCTAAACTTATGGGTTTTAAGAAAGCTGGCTTTACACGGATTACTTCGATCCGTGATTAAATAATGAACGATTATAGATCGTTTCGTTAGGTCGCCAACTAAACTCTTTTTGCTCGATTATTTTTCGATGCAACGATAAACGTGACAAAACAAAAAAAAAAAAAAAAAAAAAAAAGAAAGAAACAAGTTATGGCTTACCGATCAATTTAGCGAGCTCGCACAAGAACCACGAAGGTGGAAGATCCATCATGGCGACGATCAGGTGTGATCATAGATGATCACGCAACGATACGATCCGAGTTATTAGGTTATTATACGAACGATGTAGCGTGTTATTTAATCGCAATGACGCGCATACATTCGAAACGCACCATTCGATAGAAATTCGCCCCCAATCGTCAACCGTCGCGTAAAACGTTTTCACAAACACGCATCGCAACGAGACAGGATTATCGGATATATTAATCGGGCCCTGATAATCAGATTTAACCACCGGTTTTTGCGGATTTTAATTATTCCACGTTATCACCTCCAACACCTGCGCCGACCTCATCGTACGTCGAACCGTACTCGTCTCGCCTGCACTTTTATCGCCTAGTTTCACCCTCTTCCCTCGAACTTGAGATTCCACGATGGATGGAAAATTTTTAATAAATCCGTTTCGATTATCGCGCGAACGAGCGAAATGGGAGACGTTAGAGACGTTGTTTGAATTTCGATTGTAAAGGGGAGAAATTGTTTGAAATTCACGAGGCTGCCGGGAGTGTTGGTATTTGTAAAGATTAACGATTCTAGGAGGATAGCGTCGCGATTGGTCCCCCCGGTTGTATATACAATGACTTTCATTTCGTGATTTCGCGATTATCCCCAGTGTTTGTATATTGTCGCCTCTGCCGATTGATAACTAATCTATTTATTTAAATTCGACTCACTCGATTTTCCATTTCGTTTCAATTTCAACACTGCTAATTTTCTAATTCGATATATATACACTTTCGTGCCATTGGTCCATTTCTACTTTCTTTCATACGATTTGATACCACTTAATGATACCGATATCTCGCTCAATAAGAAACAAGTTGGAATCGTACGTTACGATAACATTTTAAATCGTATTCCACCACGATTGTAATATCAGAATTGCACAGGAATCGTCCTCCCCCCCCCCCCCCCCGTCTTTAGACGAGAATATACGTTCAATCATCTCTAACGTGTGAACAACAATTATACTACGTATTTCTCCCCCTCCCCTTCCCCCCTCCCTTTATTTTCGCGATCGAATGATTCTCGGTATCGAGAGATCGATGTGTATCTGAACGCTGAAACGTGTTTGCAATTTTTGCGTCTCGTAATCGCGATAACCTTATCTCGATACACGGTTGATCGTTCGTGCAGAATGGCAAAGATACATTAATTAAAAGATGTCGTTCGATGATTTTTTCTTTTTTTTTTAATCTCTCTGAACGATTTGTCTTCAGAGGGCAAAGAAAATATATTCACGATTGCACTTATTGTATAATTATTTTTTAATAATTGAAAACACGATTTACAAAGTTCGATTTATAAACGAACGATCGATAAAAATGAAAAAAAAAAAAAAAAAAAAAAAAGAGCCACGCGGATGGAAAAATGTCGCATCTTTCATCGAAATTCATGGCAGGGGTATAAAAGTCGATCGGAATCCAATTGCATCGCGACCAATCGGAACGCGTTCGATCGAATGACGACGAGTCCTATTATACTAACCGGCTTCGGAATATTCATTCCGTAGTCCACGTTGCTCACATGTGAAGAATGAGTTTTAACCACGGCCAGCAATCGTGTCAAGACACCACATGTAAGGATTCTGGGGATTTAACGGAAGCTCGACAGACACCTACATATCTGAACAAACATATTTCGTTACGGTGGTGGTGACGAAACAATGTCCGCTTATCTTTGACGCACGAGTGACACGCGATCTCGAGGCAAATACGGAGGACCATGCACGAAACGCGCTCGAAATTTATTCAATTCCGACAACAACTTTCCCAACAACTTCGGGCTTACGCATTATGCAAGATAAAAATCATGAATTGCAAATTGACTGTCGCACTATCGAAGCCTCTCGTATTAGATACTGGAACGACAGGATTCCATTAATTTTACGATATCATTTCCCCCCTTTTTCGTTGTCAAACAATTTTTAACAATATATTTTCTTTTTATTATTCCATGATTGTTCCCGTTAACCTCTTATTGTTTAAATGTTAACGTAAATTGCGTTAAAAATCTGCCGAATCTTCTCTCCTTTTTTTCAAATTGTTCTTCTCAGAAGTTAACCATTAACTTTTGCGAATAACAAGATTTGACTACTTTTAAAATTTTCCTTCGTACTTTTGGAAAATACCAATAATGGAAAAGATTTTTAAAGATTTTATCATTATTTTTATTTTTTTTTTAGTCAATTTTATCCTCTCTACATCGAGAAGAGGCGTCAAAGAGATACGTATTCGAATATCTGAATGATTTTATTACGTTACATTAAGAATTAAATCTCGAAAACATATTTTTTTTTTTTTTTACGGATCTAATTTAATTAATATTTATACCGTACTATTAGTTAATAACCAATAATATTAAACGTAAATGTAAATTGTATTATTTACGTTAGATTTAGACAAATTTCACCTCGATCAATAATGAAGCGATCGGTCGAAAACAAATATTTATGAAAATTGGTCGAGGATCGATAGATTGGGTGTGATCGAGCAAGGCGAGATATTGACGAATTACAAGTGCGAGCACATTATTGTCTATAGGATCAATAAGAACGAGGTCGCGAGAGTGAGAACAATTCGAGATCACTCGAGGGTAATAGATCAGAGTGGATAATGGTATTGTCGGTTTGAGAGTGTTCGCCAGTACTCGGAGTACCGATCGACTCGACGCCGCATGAATGGAGAAAGGTGAACACTCGTATTCGTCAAGGGTAGCCTTGCGAACAGCTGATTCCTTCTCGCCGCGATGACAAATCAATGGAACGTGGACCAGATGTTCACCGAGAGAATGACTCTGCGCGCGGATCCTTTCGTCAAAATGTATAATATCGTGAATTTCAAGGGCAAACACGACCGATCCGTCGCCCGAATGATCAAATTTGCCGTATATTTTCTGATTACGTGTTTTCGTTACGTGTCGAATCTATTTTCCGCTAACTGTTCGAAGTCTTCGACAACGACACGTGCTCCACATCTGGATATGTGGAACCTCGATCGTAACTTTCGTGGCAACTTTCTTAAAATAGAGACGATATTTCAAGATCGTCGTTTCGAGATTTTGTAAGCGAGGTGTTTGTTCGATGGATTAGTTACGATGGTGAAGTAACATAAAATAAATTACGATGGATAAACGATCGATGGTTTGATAGTTAGCATGAATTAATCGCTTTTTAGTATTTGGATTATTGATTACTATAGGATATTAAGACGGACTAATTTATCCCTGGAATACTATAACCAAATATTATATTTCCCATTCGTTTTTTGTCTCAAATGTCTTTAAAAATGTAATCATCGAACATTTGCAACAGTAGTAATTCTTTGGAAAATCAAAAATATTCAATGGCATATCTGAATTTATTTCAAATAATTTTTACGTTATTACAGTGTTGTTGTAGATTTTTTGCATCACTTAAATTCTAATTTAATATTCTTATTTTCATAATCGAAGGATATAGTTTTTCGACAAAGATTAACAAGAGATATAAGCACAGATATATAGTATCGCAGGGTGTTCTTCTGTCGTAAAATATCGATAATATAGATTGATTTAATATTTCTCATATTCCTCACTAGAGGGCTATACCACTAACGATAATAGTAGTAATGTTGTAACAATAACAACAACAACAACAACAACAACAACAACAATAATAATAATAATAATTGAAAAGATATTAATTAAGATATAATATCAAAAATCCAAGTACTAAAAATTAGATGAAAATATACATATCTTTCTTTCTAATTTCTCTTTGTAAAAATTTAATTTCTTACTTTAAATTTAATTTCTTACTTTGTGAAGCATTGCATGAATAGCATCTACAGTAGTAATCGGAGTATTACCTTTTTTTAATGTTACACCACCAGCCGGATGACCTGAAAATGAAACAATAAACCAAACTGCGGCATTTCAACACAAAAAAGTAATCTAATTATATTATTCTATATAACTATACATTGTGTTTCGTGTGTACAACGAAAGGCGTGCTTCGCTAATTTCAAATCAATAAATTCATGTTTGGAAAGCGTGACTATTTTATAAATCAAGTTTTGGAAATTATTATTACTAATACAGCCCGAGCAAAGCGTCACGTGTTATCGATTCAAATGTACGGGAGAATCGTTCGATGCTCGAAAAGAGTGAAACACGATATTTTCCGATGTTATTCGCGAACGTACGTTCTGCTTTACTAACCGAGAACCACAGTTATCATGAAAGTGGGGGCGCCACTTAACGCAAGAAAGTGGCGCCCCTTTCGGTGTTTAGTCATTTAATCAAACATCGGTATAGGCGCAAAATGGCGTCAATAGAAAAGCAATCAATCGCTCTTTCTTAGTACGCATGATTTTTTTTTTTTCCTTTCTCTCCAAATGAGTACAACAATAAGCTCAAAGACATTGATCAAACGTAAACTTGACCGATCTTCCCAATAAAATATTTTACAGATTAGATACAATAGTATACACGACAAAGAAGACAAAAAAAAAAAAAAATTGAATTTATAACTTTTTTTTGATTCGTTAGCTTTCCACCACCAAAAATTTTTTATTTGAACTTTAATGTTTGGCAAGTTACTATAAACAAGATCAAAACCTACTGCTAAAAGTAGAAACAAACGAAACAATAGTCTTCGAACGACTGGTCCAAGTAATTTTCGTTAAGTCAAAACAGCGACTGTGAGAACACCTGAATTATATGTACGTACGTATGTACACACATACGAGACAGGTGTGTTGTTGCGCTCTCGGGAAATTGATCGCAGAAATTTAATAGCAGCTATTTAGAACATAATGTGATTGAGATCTAGAGTCACGATTTCTTTAATCCTCTATTTCAATCTCACATTAAATTCCAGTGACCTTGCACAAATCTTAAAGGGTATAGCCTACTCTTAGAACAATCTAGCTAACTACTTTTAAAATACTTTTATCACGAAACTACTACTTCTATTTCCATTAATCCAAAAATCCTTTTTCTTTTTCTTTTTTTAAATATATAATTAATATATAAATTGTTTTAAAAAATTTATATATCATTAATTGCTTCTTACTAGTAAAATATCTCGAAATCATTTATTTCCTATTAAATATTATATACAAGCCATTTATCCAAGTACATACTATTTTTTTTCTATAATATTAATGCCTGTATCAAATTAGCAGATAGATTCATCGATAATTGGTTAACCGGCAAATTCGAATCTCGCAATATTTAATATGTCATAAGATTTACAGAAAAGAATCGATAGTAGAAAGGATCTTGCGAAAAGAAGGATCGATGAAAAGTCCTCTAGTGGCGAGTACAGGAGCTGCTGCCACACCCAATTTGTTCCACATCTAGAAGATGTATAATACACTTCCTGTATTTCAAATTTTAATTATGCTTATTTTCATTTGTATATAACAGCCTATTTTTAATACGATATATATATATATATACACATCATCGTAAATAACATCCGAGATAGTTCTCCATTTGTACATCAAACACTAATTGTCAACATTTGCATACCTATTAATTATACGTTTCGTATTACCGTCACATCTTGTTAAATCATACCATATAAAACTATATTTGACGATATCGTTAACGATTTATTCACGATCATTTTTATCGCGAGTAAAAACACAGATATATGTATATATGCTCCCTATGCTATTACAATAATGATCACTTGTCCATTGAAAGCATACAATCAGATCTCATCCACGTGCGTATACGTGCGCGTTCTCACCAAAGAAAGAGATAAAGCGGATGCACGATAGTAGCACCCTATAGTTAATATCACCAGGCGATAGTAACGAAAAGCAAACAGTTTTGTGTGTATTGAACAAATAACAGATTTTCATTCGAAAACATAGAAACATCAAAGTATCCTTCGTTACATGCATCGCCTGTTGTCACTGTTGAATGAAAAAAAAAAAAAGAAAGATCTTCGCTTAAATAAACTGAAATTTGGACTATCAAACAATCGTCCATTCTTAGCGGGCAACAAGATTATTCTATTCTGGATAAAAATTATCATATTATTGCTCGTGGCAAAGAGCAATTAAAAAACATTTTGACGTTCAATTTCAATTTATCAGAAGAAGAAGAAGAAGAAGAAGAAGAAACCAGGTTAACGAAACGTTGAAACCTTTCAACTAAATAGAACGATCGTGAAAGAGAAGAGAAACGGATGATCTTAGTTTAGACGATTGAACGAACAAGCAATGCCACGTCCTTTTCATCGAGTTATCGATTCGAGATGATATAATGGATTGGAAAGCTTTCTTCCGTCAAAAAATAAGCACGGCCTACGCGGCCCATGTTACCCTACCAACAAGCAAAGTGTCACGCTTACAAACGAGCGAGCTCCCCTTTATCCAACCATTCCCATTCTTGGCCATGCTTTGCAACACGGATGTAGCATCCACTTTGCTGGAACGTCTGTCGGTTTCCGGGGTCGGAGGCGGAGAAGACGGTTTCCACTCGCGACGGGGAATTCTCCGCCGCTACATGCGCGTGGAAAACTGCGAGGTAAAGTGTGTCACGGGGAGAAGAGGAGGAAATAGGAGAGACGGAGAGTCAATGAGCTCGTTTCTCGTCGTAACGCAACCCGCCGAGGCTGACCTTGCAGCCGGAAAAACAAGTCGGTTTTGGCCTGTTACCAGAATTTTGCGTTATTAATAATACATCCAAAAATGCGCGGTTGATCCGCGTTCATTATCCTTCGTTGTTGCATTCTCAAATTCCGGGATTATCTCATGGAGGAAGAGTTAGATAAAGAAGAGAAGAGACGTTGATCTTCAATTCTGTCTTTTGATCAGTGATTTTCACATACTTCTCTTTAATTTCATCGATTGTCGAAAAGGAAATTTTCATTTTTGTCCACTTTAACAAACGCAAATTTTCTCCACCATTTGATCATGATTCTTAGTTAGAAGCATTATTTGCACAATCGATCGCTAATTTTTCTTTCTTTCTTCCACGAAATCAATCGAACTGTTATCGAGATGCCTTTCACGATTTATCTATTTATTTAATTAATTTAAAAAAAAATGCGGTTGTATTACATTACAAAGTAATATATATTTTTTCAACATTGTTCATCTAATATTACGTGGAAGGCTTCGTTTTGGAGAAGGAAAAAGTAATTGATTAATAATCCCGATATTTGTTATTTAATTTGCAATTTTATGCAAGAGCGTTAGAAAAAATTAATTTAAAAAATTTTTCTACATTTACGCAATAATCTATGCAAATAATATCGATAGATAATGTTTTTCGTGTTTAATCTCTTTCAAAATCAATTATATTCTTTCATCTTAAACACGCTTTATTTTATAGTTCAGTTCATTGTAGTAATTAATATCATTTTTTCAAAAGAAAAAAATAAATAAATAAATAAATAAAAAAAAAATAAAAGGGAGAGAGAGAAAGAGAAAAAAGATCGAGAGAGAGAAATGAGACAAACTCGTAATTTATATATATATTATACTGACTATCCCCGATAGAAGAAAAACAACGATAAAGAAAACGTGCATCAAGCAACGAGGCATTCGTCTCTTTAGAACTTAACGAAGTAAAGTGACTACAATTCGCCGCAGTGAACCGCCCCTTTCAAACGAAATACACACCCACGCTCTGGCTCGGGGTCAAAATGCATCGACACGTGGAAATATACGCGTTCAATATATATATATATATATATATATATATCGTAGGATCGTTCGCGAAATTCATGGAAAGGATGATTTCCCGAATGCAATAATCGCACAAAAACATGTGGCTAATAAGATGAAACGATGTTTATGAGTTTGAATGAATGTTTAATTAATTTATACGATATGAATAGCTAAGAAATACCGCGTAATGAAAAAAATTTCAATAGTGTAATTATTCTTACAACTGCCTCTAAGTTATGTATATGTATATGATACGAGATTTATCGATGACGAAATATGATACAGTACTTAGATGACCGTGTTTGGAAGAACAAACGTACAGGATGTGTTATTTCAATGTATCAATGAGCGTATTTTGAAAACTATACTGAATCGATGAGAGTGTGCGTGGATTATAGAAATAAATAATGAAATTGTTTATTTTCAAATAATTAAAAAATCAATAAACGAAGTCGATTTAAATAGATTCAAAATTATCATCCTTCTCTTTTCGAGACATACGATAATTTTGATTTTCAAAGTCCGTCGAATCATAAATTCCTATACGCGATAATTATTATTATTTAAAAATAATTCAATTTATAATAGAATAGGAAATTGCTAATGATTTTTTAATTTTAATTTATTATTAGAATCTCCAAGTGCATAATCGAGTATACGAGTATTATCATTAAGATTAATAATAAATAATCAATATTTCATTAAGCTTTTTTATATCTAGTTTTTTTTTATATGTAAATGTGAAATCAATATTATAACTAATAAATTGAAATATCGATATTAATTTTGTTTTTTACGTTTAAAAACATGCTTCACATCAAAAGATCAAAAGCAAATAAATCGCGCAATCATAAAAATCAATCAATGCAAGTTTTTTATATCGAATACTTCGATCCAGATAACGTATCTAATATAATAATTATCCAATTTGTATTTATCGTTCTTTTATTTCTTTTTAAAAATGACTAGATTTGTAGAAAAAAAAGGAATCGAGATCTTTGGTTTGGATAAAAATCATTTTGGTACGATATTACGAGCATTCGATTTTTGAATGGATGAAAAAAGATGATATTTATCACACTTTAAAACAAAGAATAAATTACGTTGCAAAATTGATTAATTTTCGACGATCATTTAACATTATGTTCGTTCGATAGATTAGATTGAGGATTTCTTTGTGTATGACATTATGTCTTTTGACAGACTTAAAAACCGAGATAAAAAAAAAAGTGAGTTCGACTTTTTGTTCGAATGTGTTTTCTTCGTTGCACAATTTTTGTAATTTCTTTCTTTTGATTTTTTATATTTAACAATTATGTTATTTGAAGATAGAATTATTGATTGAGAAAAAAAAGAAAAAAAGAAAATTCAATTTTAAGATAAAACTGTGAAGATTGATGAATAAATGAACAATGAAATTATTTATTTCGTAAAATTTTTCAAATGTGAAATCTTTCGAAAGATTCTGCCGTCGCGATTATTAAAATTTAAAAAAATTAAAAAAACAAAGTAAGTGACTTTCCCCTCCAAATTTTAATTCATCAAGATTTATATAATAAAAACAGTGATCGCGCAATATTTAAATTTTCACGATCTTAAAGAAGATTAATTTCCAAATTCTGCGTAACATAAGTTGGCAGCTAAATACGAAACATCATTTTAGCGATGAGAGATACAGAAATCTTTTGGAAAGACGAGACAAAGACGATTTGGATAAATCGTTCCGATTTATCCTTTTCTCCAATTAATTTTTTGTTTTATTCATTTACAGTGAAGAAGAATGTAACGTTCGTGGAAGAAAGTCGAAGAGAAAACATGAAATGATCGACAATTAGTTCGCAATTAAAAAGCTATGACTAATTAGTTTTTAATAGCAGGAATTTTAATTGAGATTAAATATTCGAATTCCTTTCCTGTTCTTTATCTTTCTAATTTGTGTCGAACGGAACGATATTCGAGAAATAAATCATGCAGATTAAACATATACATGTGTACGTGAAGTTGCCCAAGGTCAGAAATGGAAAGTTTAAACATCAAAGAATAATGCTCGATTTGTCGACAAATGAATAGTAATTTTTTTCACAATTAAATATTTTTTTTTAATACGTTATCGTAACATATAACGTGGAAATTTTTTTTTTTAACGATTGTATTAATTATTAATATTTATCGCAGATATTTTCGGATTTATCTCGCATTATCTATTTCTTTTTTTTTTTCCGTGGTAATTGTTTCTTTTACAATTTTTGGAACAATGTCTTCAATTTTATGATGCTTGAAATAATTCAACGATCGTGAAATTGAGCACACGATTGACTAACACTTAAAGACCTCGAACAATGTAAAATAATATTTTTGTCTAATGTTGATTTAATATCGAGGTAAATAATAATTCATACCACGTATCGCATCATTATTGATTTACAAACTCATACTTGCCATCCTTTAATGTTAATGTTCACATGCGTTTAAATAAAAAATAAATAATTAAAAAAGAAGACTCAATCATTAAAGATTTACAGTATGAGCAACACCGATCTGTTTACGAACTTTTCAAAAGAAATTTAGAGAGAGGAAGGGAGAGAAAGAAAGAAAGAGAGAGAGAGAGAGAGAGAGAGAGAAACTATGTAAGGATAATCGATACTTGGCTGGCGAACATTGGTACCAGTACTGTCTCCATTCTGCCTGGCAACCACGAGATATCGATATTCGTAATTACTTAATCGGCCATCACGCGCGATTATTTATAAATGCGATCAACGTCGTTATTCTAGTCGAACAACGTGCCGCGAAATTATCGATCAATTATTATTTTTCGAGTCAATTAAACAAATAAATCTTAAATCTTAACAAAATGGATTCCTTTATTTCCAATTAAAAAAAGCTATGTATGATTTGCATCGATGTTCGAAAAAAAAAAAAAAAAATTGAAATACAGTAATGATACAAAAAAGGTTAAGTATTCTCATTACTCTTTGCCATTAATCATTATTAATTTATGCAAAAAAAAACCTTGGTTTTTTTCCAAATGAAAAAACTTTTCTAAGATATATTGAAAAAGAAAAATAGAAAAAGAAAGAGGTAAAATTTAAAAAAAAAAAAAAAGAAAAAAAAAAGAAAACATTTATCAATGATGTATCGACAAAACGGAATGATTAATGAATAAAGAAATCCGATTATTTGCATTCGGGGTGATGGAGTTATCACTAATTGCAACGTAAAAGAATGAAAAAGAAACGAGACAAATCAGCCAATTGCGAAACTCGCGTGTCGCGAATGGCTTAATATCATGGGGGCATATTGACCCAGATAACGACACGTGAGCCGGTAACGTGATCAACCTTCTTGCAACGCAAACAGCCACGAACTTTAAACGTGAACGCGTCCCATCCTCCTCGTGAAAGATAAATTGCCACGATCCACGAATTCATAAGAATGGACACGGTGTTTGTCTGAAATGAAAGAGGCGGAAGAAGCGGAACTGGAAAAAAGAATTTGAATATCTTGCATATACGTAAAAAATTGCCCAGTCTATCCATCGCCAATGAAGCAAATCCAAGTACTTAAAGATCAAAAGAACAGAGAGGAGCAGTTTCGTTCGAGATTCCTCGACACGCTTTCCGCTTTTTTTTATGGCATGGCACGCGAGTACCGAAGAGAAAGAATCTAGAGTGCACATGCGCACGGCTTCTCTAAAAGATTCGCCTCGATTAATGCGCTGTAGATGACACTATTCTCGTGACGTGCATACCACGGAACCACGTCCATCCGTTCTGATTCCACTTCAATTGAAGATTTTTCCATTTTACATTTTGTTTCCTTTAAAATACTCGATACGTCGCCATAATACTGACCCAGTTTCTAAACGACTACCATGAATGTGATCATTTCAAGTTGATGCGCCCGCAAACTCGGTATGAATTTTTCACATTGACCATCTTTTTTCATCCTGCTTGTGGAAACGAGGAAAATCTCTCGTAAAGGAAATTCTAAAGAAGAAGAAAACTATTGCTATTTAGAATTGAATAAAAAATATATTTTTAATCGAAAATCGTTAAACGTATACCATACATTGCAACAAATATTTAATTAATTTTAATGACGATTTGTTTCATATAAATTCACATATGTATGTATTTTTAAGACTTCGTTAAATATCGAATGTCAAATAAAATTAATCTTAATTACATCATTCAATATCACTAAGAAAGTATCATTATTATTTTTATCGATTTTTCTTCAATGAAAAAATGGAACTGAAATCAAACTTCTCTAATTTCATCGTTTAAGAATTAATAAACGATTCCACGTTCATTTCGTATATACTTCTTTCCAAAAAAAACCAAAAAAAAACGTCTGAAAATTATCTTTCATGACAAGATGATAAGAACGAATTTATTAACGGATAATACGTAATTCATATTATAATTATTGAGAAAATAAATACTTATATATAATAATAATTATCGAAGTGCCGCTTCATTTATGCAATTATGCAAATTGATTAATAATTGATTGATAAAAGCTTGGTATCGCTCATAGAAGAAAATTGAAACGATTTCTCCGATTATTTTATTACTTTGTATTTTTGAAGGTAGCAGAATGTGAACGAAGAAGTAATGATTTTTCTACATATATCTTTGCACAAAGGCGATTCGCCAAAAATATATCGTATGATGCACGCGACACATGTCTGCCGTTCGATATATCGACACGAGGTGCGGCGATTGACACCAACGTGAACGAAAACTTGTTATTTCGGGCCTGTCGACGTTGTATACATAAAGCTCTGTTTTAAAAATTCGTTGACGAATACTTTTTCGAGTATGACATTGAAGAAAGAGCATCATCATCCAACAAATTACGAGGAACATCGATAACAGATCATGATACACAACGTATTTGTATATATCGATATCATAGTGAAATTTTTTCTTAGAGAAAAAGTCTTAGAAAGGTACCAAATATTTTTTTTTTTTTTTGAAAGAAATTTCAATTAGAAAGATTTGGAATAGTAAATTGAAGTAGTTTACAAAAGTTATTTTTATGGAAATTAAATTTATAATGAAAATTCTGTTTTTTCACAAGCAAGTATTACAGATATTAAAAGAATATATACTTCACAACTAGAAAGCTACGAAAAATTACAAACTAAAAAAAAGAATTCAATATAATTTATAAAAATTACATCTGTTAAAATATACGTTGCTTTTATATCCAATGTTTTTTTTAAAAAATTACATATTTTTTATAAAAAAAAAACGAAAATATTACATTGAATATGTTCCTAAAAATCTGAATTAAAAAATGGAAAAAAATACCATTTCGTGGGGGGGGGGGGAGAGAGAGAGGGGGAGAGAGAGAGAGGGAGAGAGAGAGAGAGGGAGAGAGAGAGAGAGAGAGAGAGAGAGAGAGAGAGAGAGAGAGAGAGAGAGAGAGAGAATGAAACTATAACAATATAATAATAATTTTATGAACTTTTATAGCAAATATTGATAACAGAGCAAAAGCTTTCAATTTTCTTCTCCATTAATATTATGGAGAATATACTATTATGGATTCTCTTATTCTCAAAATATATATTTATAATTGAATTTTGAAAGAAACTGAAAGGATTTGGTTCAAATTAATCGATTCATTAGTCAATTAGATCAATAAATTTCTCTAAATCGTTCTATGATACGTACTATGAAAGATATATAATATCTTTTATAAAAAACGATACTTCTTATCGGATATCCTATTTATCGATGAATAGATCGATAATTAACAATTTATGAAAAATTTGGTCCTTTAATTACAAAGATAAAACAAAAATTTTTGGAGAGATAGTAAAAAAGAATTTTATATTTCCATTCAAAGAATGATAAAGCTCAGTTTTTATAAATAGTTAATCTGTGTAATTAAACAGATAATAAATGTAATAAATAGATAATCTGTGTAATTAAAGATTATTATAAATAATAATTAATTAATAATTAGTAAATAATTTTTTATTAAAAATTATTAAATGATAAAATAGCATTATTGAAAATAAAATTGTTTGCATTTGTATAATTATTGAAGCAAACAGAAGCTCAAAAATTAAGTTTTTTGGTAATAATATACATTTATATGCTTATTTAAAAAAAATTGCTTATCAATGTATCTAAAGAATTATATCTATGCAAAAAAATGATTTGCTTTTTGTAAAGAAATCAATTGTCATGCTGTGATATTTTGCGAAAGAAAATATTTAAGTGAAATTTCTAAATACTTTTAATTGTGAGAAATGAATGCACATCAACTTTGCTCATTAATTTTAGTTGCTATTATAGAAAAGTTATAAATATTAAAGCTATTAGAGAAAAGAACCTAAATCTATAACCGATTAAAAGCAACCTTTCATATAAGTAGATACTATTTTTGGTAATAGTGATTGCATAAGCTTCTTGTCAAAGAAACGATACTATATTGCTTGAACTTTTTTATTGCCAGTCATATTGTTGCAGGATGAAATTAAAGATGAAACTAAAACAAACATTGGAAAGAATCTGATAACAATTTTTAGAGTTTTGAACACTTTGTAATATAATTTTATATAATTTGTATAATTTATATAATTGTATCTATCTCTAAGATTTTATCATAATATTATATGCAAATTAAATTCTGGAAGATATTATTACTCGATATACTTACTTCTTGAGCAATCGAGTTTCAATAAAAAATTATGATAAAGAATTCTTAATATATTTCAAATATAAAATATTGAATTTCCTCTCTTTGTATTGTATAAATAGAATATTGTATAAATATATTAACTTGAATTTCAAGATTATATATCCAACATCTTATTAAATTTTCATTTACAATTATATATTCAGAAAATCATTCTAGAATTCTTTAAAAAATTCATAATCATGCAATCAACTCTGTTCAACATGCCAAGACTGGACATAGGTTAGGTCAAGCAACTATCACTTTCAAAACTTGATATATCAAATATTATTGATTTATGTTAGAAAGTACTATACTATTGAAATATTGAAATCATTAAAAACTGAATATATCCATGCAGCGGTATCAGCCGAATACAATGTTTAACATCCCACAAATTTCACTGTCATGTCTCTACACACTTTATGATCAATATTCTACTGGAACCATCTACACTTTCTACGTCACAACATGTTCAAGAATATACGTAACAGCGATTTCTGGCGAAAACGATTGAGAAGCGCAGGATTCCTGTGGATGACACCCGCAAATTAGATGATCGCGTTTTCACGATGCGGACGATAATGAAGAAGACGCGAGAATAACCGTGGTACGCGTGTCGCGTAAACATCGGATTCAGCAAAAGCCGCCAAAATCGAGAATTACGAAGGTGGTATCCGAAGAACAGCATTGGATAAAAAAGTGATAGTCCCCCCTACCCTCTTCCTCGGGCACCCGCTCCATCGCTTTCCCAAGAGTAACCCAGGCACTCGCACGCAGACGCACAGCTCTGCATTCGGAGACGGCCGACAGGCAAACGAGCGAAACGGCAAAAGAGCGCGGTAAGAGGGGCAACAAGTGAGGAAGGGGATCCCTGGGAGGGAGACTCGAGGAAGAGAGGTATAGTGCGGGGAAGAATATGGGATAAAGAAGAGGGGAGAAATCCGAGAGAACCGAGTAAAAGCTATGTGCTAGAGGTTAAGGCATGTTCTACGGTACTCACTGCTGACTCTCATGCCACCCAGGGGCGGATTCGAGGGCGCGTTAGTGCAATCGGCAAAGGAGGTGGTCCTCGGTCGGCTGCTCATTCTGAAATCTTCTTGACCCGCTTCTCCACCGCCACCTGACAGTCAAAACTTTAGAATGATATGCCGCTTCTGCTTCTTCCTCTGCTGGTCGCCGCCTCGGCTGGCCGTGCCACTTCCTCACGTGAAGATAGCCAGCAGTGCGTCTTCGTCGTCGCCGTCGTCGTCGTTGTTGTTATCGTCGTTGACACCACCTCGGACATCAATGACAGCACGAACGATAATTACATCGCACGCACGCATGCACGTCCGCACGGTTCGGTTCTTCTATATTACGCCACGGCCGCGCTCGATCGATGGATGGAGGGAGAGAAAGAGAGTGAGATAGGATAACACGCGAAAGAAGAGGGAGAGAGTGAGAGAGAAAGAATAAGAGAGAAAGGGTGGGAGGAAGGGAGAGAGGGAGGGAGGGATGGATGGATGGATGGATGGATGGGAAGGAAGAGCTACGGGCGAGCAAAGCGCGCGCAAGATCGAGAAAACGGAAACCACGGCGAAGAACCGTGATTCACAATCGTTATAATCACTATAAAACAAAGAGAAGAAAATTCTCTTGGAGAAACAGCGTTGGTTGAAATTTTCGATCACTGTCAAACACTTCCTTCCAAATATATACGCTCCCGTTACCACTGACAATAGTGGCGGTGGCAGTGACGGTAGCGACTCTCGCGATCAAAACGTTTATCGTAACACAGCGCACACTGGGTTATACGCTCCGTTCGCACAAGCAACTTCGCGCGACAGGCTTGCCCGCCGATACGATTCACTCGATGCTCTTTTTCTCGTTTCTCCGATGAATGCTCACCACCGATTACGATACACCGCGTCGATGGCGTCCAACTAACGAATTGACACAATTTATGACAATCTTTCGTATTAACTGCTGACTGTCAGGGAATATCACGCACGAAGAGCGATTCTACTACCTAATAACTTGACGAGGGCGCGGAGTGTTGCGGAGAGCTATACCGCGAAGGGAGGCAGGGGTTGACGTTTTTGGAACGGTTCGTACACGTTCGCCAGTGGAGGCACACCGCCGCACTTGGTAGCTTTCCTATATAGTACAACTCCACGATGATCCGGTTGACGGGTCGAATTTCTTCGTCGTTTATAATAATCTCCTTATGTATCTAATCGTGGTCACTCTAGGAATTGTGACAATTTCAATTTTTCCTCTCTTCAACGATATCTGTTACAGTTTTTTGAGTTACATTGTATTTTTCTATTTGTCTTATCCTTTTTGCTCTAATACCATCGTTGATTATTTTTCTCCCTTTCTCTCACTCGTTTTCTTCCTTTCTCTATCACTTATTCTCTCTACTGTTTTCTCTCACTTCTACGCTCCTAGTTTTGGATCGTGCGGGGGAAGCGTTACTCTCTTACCTCCACTACCACTCTTTCTCACTCGCTCTATCTTTCTCGATATACTTCGAATCTTGTCACTACTCGTCACTCCTACGTTTCTTAACTTGTCAGGCCGGACGTTATCAACTTGCCAGGCTAGTACACGCTTCGTCGCAAACACTTTTGTGCTATATGGAGAAACAAACAGGAATCGTGCTGACGCCGACGTGGACGTCTTCGTCGTCGTCCGTGTCGACGTTGCTCGAAGGGAGATCGTCGTTACCGTCGTTTTCCACCTCTGGTTTCGATAATCGTGAAATCACTATACAACTGAACGTCGCTTCGAGCCTGGCGGCGGGAAAGGGGTAAAGGCGCAAACTGGACGTACGCGGCAAAATCAATTCTTGATAATCAACGACGTTTTCTCTTTCTCACCGTGCACACGAACACCAAACCACTTACGAATTTTTCGAAGCCTCCTCAGACATTGACCCGTTCGGGCTAGATCGGGCCACTCGAATGTCGACGGACATTGCCGAAAGTGACGTCAGTAATACCCCGCCCTGCCTCTTACCCAGCGGTTTATCCTATAGCAAGTGGGATGGCGCTGTGATCACATATACCATCGTCATCTTGTGGCAATTTTTGATATTATAAAAGTTGAGCGGGAAAATTAAGTGTTAATTATATTTAATACTCGATCGTTTCATTCGGATACATATATTTATTTATTGATATATTTTATTAAATTTATTATTTCTTTAGAATAACGATAAAATAACTAATTTACCATAATTCATTTAAATTTAATAATCATTTTTTAAATTATTATCTATATAATATATTTTTTATATATGTAATATATGTAATTTAATATTAAATGCGTGATTATTATATTATAAGATAAGAAGACAATGATTGATAATTTATAATTATCATTATATTTTCAATTTTATCATTAAAAATTAAATAATAAAATTTTTATTATTCGAAAAATTAAACTCATTATTGCTAATACAAACTTTAAACATATTTCATTTACAGAAACACACATACATATATATATACACTTCTTACATATATATTTCATCTATCAAGTCAATAATATCAAAAATATTACTAAAATTTTGTATAAGGTATAGACAAAAAAGACGTATAGACAAAAAATGATGTTAATCAATCATAGACAAGATATTATCGACAAAATAGTTAAATAGATTATGCTATGTAAGAATAATTAAATATGAAATCATTGAAATCATGAATGAACTACAATATAGATTATCATACACGAAACATAGAATACATGCATTTCTTTAGAATCTCTTTACCATTTTAGTATCATTCTCAACATTACCGATTTAGCATGGAATAAGATTATAATATCACTGGTGGTTAGAATTGAAATTAAATTTTGATATTAAGTTATATATATAAAAATATATGTATTATAATCATACATTCTATATTATTAATCATACACAATTCTATATTATTATTATAATTATAAATTTTATTAAAATATTAATCAAAGATAAAAATTGCAAAATTCAATTATAAAAAAATATAAAATTGAAAAGAAAAATCGATAATTTTTCGTTAAAATAATAAATTTGTTAAAATAACGTATTTCTATATTTATTTCTATATTTATCCATTATAAAATTTATAAATTATTGTACTTTTTAATTTATTGAAAATATATTTTATTTATTAGAATTGTTAATAGATTAATTATTTATTACAAATATACATAAATTATTTTTTTATTTCATATTTATTTCATATTATTATCATATTTAAAATTTTTTTAATTTACTAAATATTTTATGTTTTTTTTTATATTACATGTTTAATTTAATATTAGATTTTTGTATTAAATCAATTTTAATAATTAATTTTTTTTACGTTTATAATAAACAAATTTTTGAAAAATTACGATTTTCAAAGAAGGATTTTGATGAGAAAATTTATAATTAATGTGTATTATATAATATTTCAATTTTTGCGCAGTTTAAGTATAAATAAACAATTGCATCGTTTCAGCCAATTAGGGAGCAGCTAGTAAAACCTGTTGCGCTTGGCGTCACTTTTCTATCAAAAATCATCGGGATGAAATGTGTCACCGATTTAACGTGCGTGATTTCAAATAATACACAATAATTCTATTCATATTATTCATATTCACATGTTACTGAATTTATACATTACTTTTAACTTCATTTATTTAATAATTCATAAATCATTATAAGAATGAAATTAATTAATATTTAAAATTTTTTTGTATTCTTTTCTTCAATTTTCTATTTAATTGTCGAGGTTACCTGTAATTTATGTTTCTTTAAAAAAAACAGAATTTATTTTGCTTTATTTGCTTTATTTTAATAATTTTAATAATTTCAAACATATATATTTTGTTTTGTATGATTTTGTATGGTTTTATTTGTGTAGTTTTATCGAAATATTAACGTTGAAAAAATAATTCATACATCACGACGATTTGTAATTAATGATTTTACATGTATATAAAATAACATTTTATTTCTTTTCATAAAAATAGAAGTATTTAAAATAATTTTCCATTGTCTTTTTTTTATATTGAACTAAATATGTACAATAATTGGTTTATTATAATTTTATTTTATGAAATTAAGCTATTTTAATATAGCTTAAGTATCTTTTTCTAAATATTAATATAAATATTTTCTATTTTTTTATTAATTATGTATATTTGTCTCTTATACTATATTTATGTTTATATTTAAAGTACAAAAAACATTTTTCATATTTAATATAGTTTTTTTTAGAAAATTAAAGCATTGTATTTATATATTTTCAATTTGTCATCGAATTATCGTCCACTTTAATTTGTTGTAAACTATCGATCCTCTCTCTAATTTAATAAATCGAAATCGTGGTACATTGTATTTCTAATTGTAGTATTTCATTTTTATAAACATTTTTTTTCTTGTGGTGTTTGATTTATTGCTGCTGCATTTATTTCCATATTTATTCTTTATTGCTATTCAACTCAATACATATTTCTTATTATAATTGGAAATTGTTTAAAATTGATCTTTTCTTTTCATTCTTTTGTATAATGATTAAATTTACAGATATCTTTTTTAGTAAGAAATATTTTTTCAATAATTATTATATAAGATGGAATTTATTCTTAAATATTATTTTATTCTCATATAATCGAGTAATTTTATGCATTCATTTGAAGATCTTTCTTTTTTTTTTTTTTCTTGTGTGTAGCTTATTAGTTGAATGTCGAATATCAGTAAGACGAGGAAAATTTTAACAAGGATATTGTAACGATTTGGATAAGCGGTAAAGTTTCTGTTTTATTTTTTTAATAATCTTGTTTTTAGAAAAAACATCGTATTTAATATTTTATTTTTTATTAAAAATGTTGACACCCTTTATGAAAATTTTCAAAAAATAACACAGAAGAATATTTATGACCGTGCGCAATGCGGTCTATGCTTGCTTCGTAATAATATATTTTTTAATATTTTTAAAATTTTAATTCGATTATAATAATTTTTCATGAAATCAGAGTTAACGATTGTTTGCTTGTTTTAACTCAACTGTAAATAATCACGTTTATAGCTTCTTTTAATTTTTTTTATACAAATATTTATTTTTGCATATCCAAGTCAATATTTCTCAAGAGAATATGCCAATCATCCGTCACACGAGGAGGTAATTATAATCTTATACACATTTTACCAACTTGCGAATCTTTTCTTATTTTAATTTTTCTCGTATAATTTATACCGTATTTTAAATTATGATGTACATTTTCTTATATATATGTTTTTTTTTTTACATTGACTTTGCAATTGACATTTCATGGTAGCATGATTGCAACACAATGTCTTCGCATCAATGATAAGTCGTATGCACTTTGATTCCTTCGGTCACTCAATCATATCGTCGACGAAATATCCGAATGATTAGCTATATATATAAAATTTTATACAGAGCACAATGATCGCAGATACTTATTGTATCCGTGAATAGTAATACTTTCGGTTTTTTATTTATTAGTTCGGGTTAAATTTTCTTGTACATCGTGCTTTTAAGTATTAGTTAGTTCTATCAAGTTATCACAATCTCTGATCGGATCGGGGATCACGGTGTTTCGCGTGACAATCTGTTTCAGAAAATAAAATTTGAAAAATCGAGGGCGAAGCTGAAACGAATGGACGATGCCACTCGTTTCTGGCTTCGCTCATCTATTTTTCGAATTCCGTGGTCGCAAAGTTTTCGGTTTCGAAACGAACTTGCGAAACGATATTTTGCACACGTACAGATAACGATACAGATTCGTCATTACGATCGTTGATGTGCATTTAGTTTTTTCTTTATTATTATTATTATTTTTTTTTTATCCATTAATGAATCTCGTACCTTAAGTTTTAACAAGTATGGTGTCCAAAGAAAAGAACGTCAGAAGAAGTCCGTCAAAATGTCGCGAAAAGTGCTGCAACGAATGCTGCTTCTCATTTTTTCAAAATCTTGTTTGAATCCAAAGAATGAGAAGTTATTGTTACTACTTTTCAATTATGCTCGTTTTACGTACTAATACGTGATACGTATTAATTGTTGTTTAGCCGATCGCATGCCGAATTACCGAATCTAATTATCTTGAGCATCGTAATTTTGTATTAGTGTTGAGATAAGTAAATTACTGGTTAAATTAGTGTTGCGTTTACAAATCTCCTGTTTCGAATTAGCGTTACGATAAAACGATGATCGCGTTTGCTATAGTGTTTTTTAATTAAATTTTAATTAAAAAATATCGCGATTACTTTTAACTACTTTGATTAATGAATTGTTATATTTTCTTATTGTTTCTCTTTCAATTTGTATTAAATTTATTTTACGAATTAAACGTTGCATTGATACATGATCGCGTTCTTAAAGTAGCGTTGCATTTTTACAAATTGTCCAAATTTCTTGAATATACGTTAAATATATTCCTGTCTCTGAATCATCTATTGTAAAAATGTTGCAGAAAAGTGATTGTACTGACGGCAGCCTTTGATATGGAAGCCTACGATCTTCCGTTGTTAATGTTGCAAAATATGAGTGTACAAATTAGTTTATTAAAATTTCTAAATAATTAAAACATTTTGAATGAGAATGTATTTTTTTTCGCAAATCTTTTTTTTTATTTTTTGCTCAAATCAAGAATTGCGTTACAATTGAAATAAGAAAAAGTGATTTCTTTTTTTTTTTTTTTTTAATTTAATATATTAGTGTTATATACAATATGTTAGCGAAAGGAGAAAGATATTTGTTCCAATTCATATTATAGTATATTATAGAAGAATTTATATTATTTTTTGAGTAACTTTTTCTGTTACCTATTTATCTCTTTCTTTTATCTAATATTTCCTTATTGTTGTGCATTATTTAGTCGCTGGTATCTATGATAATAGGAATAATAGTAATTATTTATATGTTTTGCACTATTATAATTATTTTATCGATAAAATCATGTTCCACGTTATCATGTATCGGTATCATTGTTATAGTAAAGATTGACTTTAACGTCATCTACCATATCAAATCCATACTGCCATCTGGTGACGGTTTTTCGCAAAAACACTAGCATGGACGGGAGAATCCCCACTCTGAGTGGGGCAGTCTCCAAAGCGCGGGCTAAGGTTCAAGTTGCATTTTAGATGCGAACGAACGCACGTCGTTTTCGGTTAGTGGTCATGAACTAAGTTTCGTGAAATTTGACAACTTCTGCGAAGGAAAACAGGATCGAGTGATTATAATAATTTCGTTGTGAACTCTACGATCCATAGAGTTGGGTAAGTCTCACAGTGACGTTTCTTCACACGAGTGATCGTTGTTTTTTTTTTTTTTTTTTTTTTTTTTGCCACGTACAAAAATGTCAACGTTATCGTTTCATCGATTCTTATCGCAAACATTCTCGCCTCTTGATGATTCTACATGTGTGCTGCATAATAACATCGTTACGTTTTTTGTGATATTTATCGAACGAAACCATCATATTTACCGCGTTAAATTGCACGTGGTATTGAAATACGGAGGCGAAACACATCCGGCATTACGTGATTGCTTGAAAGCCGGACAAATCATATGTAATTCGAATTAATGTCAACGGAAGTCGTTTGAATGTACGTCGAGCGTATTTGGTTGTCGCGCAGTGCTGCGTACCACACGTGATAGTCGATTCGCTCGATGTTTCTTCGTGAGTTGTTTCGATCGATATTGATCGATAGCTTTTTCAAAAACGAAAAGTCGAAGATATACGGATGCGTGGCGCGATCGCGAACAGAGACTTTATTATTCGCTAGCTCTATTATATCCTCGATGATCCAGTGATTCTGTTATTTCGGAAAGCTTATCGATATATAAAATCATAAATTGGCGCGTTTCGTGGAAAAGTCGCGTAGTTGGCTCGCAGTATACGCTTCGATCGCTCGTTAAAAAAGGATTAATCCGAATGATTACGTTGATTATCAAACGTTTCGGGATGTGAAAAGTATTACGACAACATCGTGAAGAAGTTTTCACTTGTCTCGCCAAATTATTTTAGCGGCAAAGATTTAATTAATAGAAAGGATACCTTAAGTTAATTTAACAATCAATCGATTTAATCGACTTAATATAATAGTTTCTATTCATAAATACAAAATACCACAAGGCTTTTCTCCATTTACTCCATTATTTTTGCCTTATGTCTTTCACAGGAATTTTGCGTTTCCTATTCTATTCAATTACCGTTGCTAATTTCTCATTGTTCGGTGATAATTAAACGAAATTGTAGCACGTACGGCATGTGCAGTATGCAACGCCTTCCGTGGTTTCAGATATTCGCAAACGGGTTTGAGGGGAGGGGACGACATTGTATTTTTATTTTCTACGGGATGGTTCTTTTTTTTTTTTTTTTTCACATTATACATCGCCAACGTCGAACGCGCGGTTCACATCGCGGATGCATGTGCACGCACGATTGCGAGGAATCCGAAATGCTATTCGGCTGGCATAATCCGGCCAAGCATCGCCGCTAAATTACCATTCGAATTGATTCGACGGCAGCATTGCCGCACCACCGATGCCGCGATTTATTTGGAAATCGTAACAATGCCATTTTCGCTGAACGGTGTAAGGTCCGCTCCTATTGTCGGGATCAGGCCCGCGTCTAATGTTCATCGCTGAATTATCCGTCCTGTTATTAACCGCGGGATCGTGTTTCCACGCTCGGCTCCATTTTCCAACCGAAAGATCATCATTACGGATTTACGTATACGATGCTTTTTCAAGGTTAACTTCCAACCGCAAACAAATTGTAAACAGATTTTATACAATGATATTTTTATCGCGTTTCCCGAGGGTAGATACATTAAAACACGATGAAAAACGTTATACGCGTGTATTAGAAGCGATAAAAAAGAATTGATTGACATGGCAATAGAATAATTTCAAAAGTGATCACGTAACCGTGTATTTTTATATATAAATTGTTGGAACGAATTGGATGAAACGTTGTTCACGGCAGTTTCAACTTTCCATCTCGTAGATATTGGAAATTGCAATCGCTCGTTGCGTTATTTGTTTGTAAATAAACAAAAAAATTAATTGCGAAGAGTCGAAAAAAACAGCATCGCTTTTAAACGGTGAAAGAACAATATTGTTTTTTACCAAGTTGAAAAAACAGTATTCGTTTCAAAACATAAAAAGTTAATATTTTTTTTTTCGTTATCGCAAAAAAAAAAAAAAAAAAAAGAAAGAAAGAAAAAGAAGAGAGGGAAAGAAAAGTGTACATCGTCGTTAAAATTATGCATTATGTCGTTGGAATTTCACAATTTAGGCGAAACGCATAACGTTGAAAACACGAACGGGCCACCAACTCTTAAACTTCGATTCGTTCGAGGAAGACAAATCTTGAAAATCTTTGTCTCGTCCGTGGGATTAAAGTTTATGCAAATTATCGCACGGATCCCCGACGATTCGATTCGCACGTTCTATCGTTCTCGAGATGCATCTTCTTCTCTCTCTCTCTCTCTCTCTCTCTCCTGTTTATCCTTCTCCGTCACGCGCATTTAAAAACTGCTAATCTGAGCTGACCTGTTCTTGCACAAAAAGATTTATCGCGTCGGACATTTGAATGTACACGGATTACGATCCTCGTACGGTTCTTTGCGAAAGTCTTGGCAGAAACTTGGTCTCCGAAAACGATTCCTCCCTTTCGAAATTGTTCGAGCACGCGGGTTTATTTATCCGACCAAAGAGCAAGAGATTCTTCCTTCGTTTTTCTTCCTTCCCACGCGTATAATCGCCAGCCATGCGTTTCATTTCGGATCCGTAAACGGGGATACAGAAAATTAATCGAATCGAATTTTCCCAAGTTTCAGTACAGTTTCAATTAAATACTCGATACGATTGTTTCCAATTTTCTTATCCAACGAAAAGAAGAAGATATTCTTTTCCGTTCGCGAGTGAAGTTAAAAAAGTGAAAAAGGAAAGGAGAAATTGATACGTCGAGTACGATTTATTTCCTTTTTTTTTTTTTTAGGTGTCCTTTACACGAACGAAATGGGACGAAAGAAAAGAGAAAGAAAAAAAGACGAAAAAAGAAAAAAAGAATAGTTTGATTTTCGATCGCAATCAGCGAAGAAGAAAAAAAGAAAAAAAATATTTGGATCGATAGAAATCGGGAAACGACGTGCCTTGCAGACCGGCGTCGTATAATCACGATGCCAGCCGGTGTTGCGCGTGACGGGCCGCGATCAAATAAACCGTTTCGTCAATGTTTGTTACATACAACTTTGCAACTTTGTTAAAAACTGCCACCGGCCGAGTACTTTCATCGGTGCCCCGTTTATTTCAAACGGGGACGTTGTTTTGCTCGATTTTCCTTTTGAAAGTCAACGCGATATCGTTGCGCGCCCGCCTCCTCGACACCCACCCCTATCCTCTCTGCGTCCAATCTCCCAACACGTGGAAACACGCCCGACTTTTTTCCCCTCCGAGTTCAGCCAACAGGTTCGCGGGAACGGAAGTAAGTCGCGCGTTTATTTGTCCCAATTTCTCTCTCTCTCTCTCTCTCTCCCTAACGTAAATAAGCCTTGAATTTTTCCCTCCTCCTCCACCGCGCTACGTTCGATTTTCAACCGCCCTTTTCCTTTGCATCCTCATTCGTCCTCTTATATTTTTATTACGCGTATTATTTCGGAATCGAAAATGTTCTCGCGGCGAATCGAATGAGCGGCAGCATCAGCTTTTTCTTACACCCCTGTTCGGGTGATGTTTGACGGGGGACGGGAAGGACGCGCGACACGAAACCAATTCCAACGGAACACGTTGCCCACGTTGCTTGTTGTTTTCATGACTGACGGATGCAACGGTGAATTAATCCCGTGGCAAAGTGGAGGCCGCCACTATACAACGGAATAATCGGCGTGGACAAATAACACGGTTTAACGACGATTCGTTCGATTTGCCCGACGAATTCGTGGAAGGATATAATGTTTTTCGACATTTCTTCTTTTCTTCCCGTCCGAGCGAAACGTTATTAAATATCGTTATGATAAAAATTCTTGTTAAATCGAAACTTGTTTAAATTGCGAAGATAAAACGGCTTCGTTTATCTAAACGAAGTTACGTCGAAAAGAGAAATGGACAACGGGAATTATCGATCGATATCAATGACGCGTGTTTATCGGTTTTTAATTTGAAAAACGCTTTCACCGAGTTACAAATCGAGAAAGCCTCGGGTTAATGGAATATCGCTATCCGATCTTCGTTATCAGCGAAATTAATATTTTGCGTATCGCGATAATTCGCGATCTGACCCGAAATATCGATGATTATTTTCTAATTCCATTCTACCGTTCGTCCATTTCTTGTTGAAACAACGTATCTCTGATTCGTCCTGTCCATGTCGATTTACAAATTATATCCTTGGCCAATTTCTCTTATTGCGAGTTGCCGCATAAATCATCGTCGATTCGGATATTAGTTTATATATTCGCGTTGCGCGCTCAAACTTTCTTTTCCCGAACTTTCTTCGATTCTCCGCGAATGGTGTACCGTCGAAACGAAGAAACAACATTTCGAATATTCGAAATCGTCGGTTTTTTCGTTGGAGAAAAAGCAGCTTCTATGTGCGACGAAAGTGGAAGGAAAAGGGAGGACGAGAAAATAAGAAGGCACGATCGATGTTGGAAGAATTTTTCCCTCCCTCCCCTTATTTCTCTTATTGGGAGGCGGTGACTTTGACGTCGACCTAATCCCTTTAAAACGGCGGCCACCGGTGCACAATGAAGCGTTTAACGAACGTTTAAATATACACGGGTGCAGCGAGTCGAGGTGATTAGCATCGGGAACGAATTCAGCCTCTTAATTAGGTCCGCCTTGTCGCCGGTGCCCTTCTCATTGTCGGGTAGATAGATCGCGGGGAGAAAGAACGAGGCGTAAAAACCAGGTGGACACGTCGTTTTTCTCCGTTCTTTCCAATTCCTTATCCTTTCCTCTTTCTTCGCCAAACCTTCCCTTTCTTCCAACCACGATCACTTTCGTCACGATCGATCGCGTTTCTATCGATCAATCGGCGACGTGAAAAATGATTTCGACACGTTGAAAATCTTGGTCCAAACCAATATTATAAATCCCAAATGGAAAGAAAGGGGTTTAATATCGTTCTCTTCTCCCCTTTTTTCCACCACGTTTCTCAAAATATATTCGCGACAATCGGTTTCAATCCGGCCACCTTTCGCGCGGCTGATCATCTTCCTCGTTCCAGCAAGTATTTCAAGTTTTCCACGGAGGGAAGGAAAGTTTTCTCGTACGATTTGAAAATTGCTCGTGAAACGCTGATTTCACGAGTTCGAGGCCGAGATTGCGTAAATAGCCTGTTACGACGAAGTTTCTCGCTCTTCTTCTTATCTTCGCACGACTTGACCGGTGCCGAGCGTCTTTCGCAATTTGAAAATCTCCGTTTCGTATCTTTTAGAAATGGAAATGCGCTCGAAAAATCGAGCATTCTTGCTCTTCTAGCAGACGAACGAGAAATATTCCATGTTCGAATTTTCCTTTGGACGACGAAACGTGTAGGATGGATGATGGACACGAAGGAAGAAAAAGGGAAGAAGCGCGTGCCAATAAACATCAAGAACACACGTGTCTTTCGATATGTAAATCCATAACGTAATAAAGTGGCTAATTACTAATTTTATTTAGCAAGATATCGAAGCGAGTAATAAAACACATAATATTTTAAATTGTTATCGTTGTCTCGATAAAATTTACGAAAATTTGATAATCTTCGTTCGATATCATCTTCATCAAATCCATTAGAATCAAATTACAATAATTATAAAATTTCTTTTCATCCATATTTTTCAATTAAAGATCTTTTAGGATTTTATTTAATTTTATTTATTTTTATAATAATTAATTTTCAATATCCATATTATTTAGGTGATCCTGATAATTTCAAAATTGCTAATCCAATAAATACTCCAACACATATTAAACCTGAATGATATTTCCTATTTGCTTATTCAATTTTACGAGCTATTCCTAATAAACTTGGAGGAGTAATTGGACTTGTAATATCAATTTTAATTCTCTATGTAACTATTTTATATAATAATAAATTAATAAATAATAAATTTAATGTTTTAAATAAAATTTATTATTGATTCTTTATTAATAATTTTATTATATTAACATGATTAGGTAAACAATTAATTGAATATCCATTTATTAATATTAACATATTTTTTACTACAACTTATTTTATATATTTCTTTTTATCATTTTATACAAGAAAAATTTGAGAAAAATTTATTTGAAAATATTAATAAATAATAAATATAATTTTTAGTTAATGAACTTGAACAAGTTTATACTTTGAAAATATAATATAGAAATTAAAATTTTCTATTAACTTTAAAATATTTATTTTAAAAATTAATTTTATTACAAAAAATATTAGTATAAAAATAATATTTATTTATGAAATTAAATTTATAATTTCTTTTATATAATATAAATATATTAAATAAATTATTACAATCATTAATATTTCATGAGGTAATAATTTGTGTAACCAATCGCTTACAACGTTTTCCTAGAGCAAGTAAAATATCTATCCGCTATTTAAAAGACCACGTTCAGCAAAACTTTCACTCTCAACAATTTAACGTTCTTTTTCACCACGATTTTGAAAGGTAACTTTTTGACATTTTTGACGAGAAATTATATCCGAAGAAAATTAGTAAAAGCGTTCGTCGCTCGATCTCTCTCACGATCTTTGCGGGATTAAGACGGAGATAAAAATTCAAGTAGCTAAAACGGGAGCGAGCGAAATTGGTCGTTTCTGGTTGGAGAGAAAAAGGTTGGGTGCGAGCGAGGTTTGATCGCGTGCTCGGCCGCATTCCGCCACAACTCTCTTCAGACTTTTAAATCGAACCATACGAAATGGCGGAGGGGCTTCGATTTAAACCGGGTGCCTCTGCATAAAATCGCTTCCCGTAATTTCCCGTTGATTTATGGACAGAGGGCACCGATCCCTGTACGCCAACCGCCGATTTAACAATCGATGTTTCGGTTTAGCGGTGTAAACACACCGATAACGTTGCTCCGTTGACAATCTAATAAATACCGGCTTTCACTCGTGCACCAACGAACGCGACCAGTTTCCACGCTTTTACCACGCTTCTCGTCCTTTTAATTCGGTCCAAAACCCCTGCTTCACAAGGATATACCACCTGTCCCACGCCTCCCTTCCACCACCTCCCTTCAAATTTCGGAAAATACTCTTTTTTTCCTCACGGTGCAGTTTACATATCCCACGCCCGTAAATCTTCTCTGTCTTTCGCGGAATTTACATTCCATCCGCCCGTGTTTCTGCCGCCACTCGGGTAAAATTCCCTTCGAACAGACACTCGCGCTCCCATAGAAATCTTTTCGTTTTTCGCTTCGATAATTAAGGTAAAAAAAAAAGAAGAAGAAGAAAGGACGCGCGATAATTATTGGAAAAAATTTTTTTCGGACGTTCGTGTATATGATACAGGATAATTTTTAAATTTAATACAACGGATTTTTATATTCTCGGGAAAAAAAAGAAAACTCGCGTAAATAACAATCTAGTTGAAATATTTTTGAGGATTTTATTCGCCTCGTAACGCGACACGTGAAATACGACAGAATGCTGCCATATTTAATTCCCCGAGCGTATATTACTTATACGCTGTATTCAATCGTAAACAGAAATTTTATGTTTTTTACATTTGTATTACCTCCCTTTCTTTCGATCTCGAATCGTTCGAGATTCCTGGTCTCGGATCGACATATTTTACTTTATTAGACGAGAGGATACTGTGCTATCCGTCTGAGAGGATCAATCTCGCCTTAACCTCGAACAGGTTGAAACAGCGAAATCAATAACGCGGAATCAAATTGTCAATCACGATCCTTGCGTAATTTGCCCGATTATTTCGTATCGCGCCGCGTTCGATCCGCACCGTCCGTCAATTCATAATCGATGCGTTAATATAACGCGGATCATTTCTCTTACTTGGATGATTTATACATATACGTATATGTGTGTATGAACGCAAAATCGATTATCGTGAATTATCGTCCCAATTTCCGAACGTGTATTATTTTCAGATTGTAACGAACCGATCGTGTCGCTCACCCGATATCTCTTCTTCGAATTCTTGAATTTACGATCGGTCGAAATCCTTGTTCGACTCGATTAACTCGCGTTGATTTGTTCGTTGATCGAACGGTTGTTATATTACATTCGTTTAATCAAATTTCTCGTCGAAAAGTGTACACGTACACGAGTTCCTTGCGAACGAAGGAGAAATTTGTAAAATGGTTAGAGAATCATCTCTTCTAATTTTTATTTATTGTGGAAATCGAATGGTATTCGAGATCTGTACGACGAAATAAGTTGACGCGTCAACGTTCGTTCGCGTCGTTAAAAAGGACGCGTTCGATGGGAATCGCGCGCGACGATGAATTGTACGCGATGCGAGAAGGAAGAAATTTTTCAGATTTATCTATCAGTGTTTTAAAATCGATCGCTTGGATCATTTGTGACAAATCGGGGATGATTAACGGGGAAGATTAACACGGGTATGGATAATGGCGGTCAAGTCCGTAGAGTATCATAATACGGAACAATTTGAATTTTGACGAGTGTGTGTGTGTGTGTGTGTGTGTGTGTGTGTGTATACATAGTCAGAGTTGGGAAATTTATTATTCACGTGTGACGGAGAAGAGGAAGCCTTTTAATATTTTATGACGAGTTGCTCTAATAAAATTGCTCTTTCACGCAGGTGATAAAAAATGCAAGCTGAATCGTGGAACAAATTGCAAGAGTTGAAATGCGAGACAAGAACGACCGCTAAAGAATTGCTTCTTTGTGAGAAAATACAGGATTAAAAATGTAGATTAGTTTTTATGCAAGCTAGTGTGGTTTCGTATACCTGCAATATATATTATGCGCGTTATCTCGCGTTTGATTTTTTTGAGGAAAAAAAGGAAAAAGGAAAAGAAAAATTTTATTCGATCCTTTGATAAACTTCCGTTACCGTATAATGCGCGCATTGGTGTTTTGTTTCTTTCTTTTTTATCCGTATCGATGTATCATCGGTTTAAAATCGACATTCGCGATGGAAATTCTGGGAAAATAAGAGAATTAAAAATATCGTAAGTAACCATACGATACGCGAAGGATAAACACATCTACGTCCATTTGTCACGTTTTCCTACCTTTCGAACCAGTCCCTTTCCACCGATCATTCTCAAATATCTTTTCCCATTGTCCTGGGAAAGAATCCCTCGCTCTTTTGTCGCCAACGTGACGCTAGAGACACCTTTTACATCGATATCGATAACACGGATTGTGTATCGAGACGGTAAACGGTTAACCCTTTCTTCCCATTTTTATTTTCTCTTCGCACCCAACCTTCCAGGAATCCTCCATTTCACGCTACCTCCTTTCTGTTCTCTATTCTGTACTTTCGTCGGTTCCTCCTCCCGGCGGTTGAAATCGGCGAGAGAGATTCAGAGAACAAGAATTCGTAGGTGACGGATCGTTGGCGAAATTCTTTTCTCCTCTTCGAATTCGAAAGAAACAACACTTTGATCGTTTCATTCATGCGTTTAACGAAAGTAACGATCGAAGCGTAACGAAACATATTTTGATCGCATATTTTACAATCGCGAAAGTAAACGCGATTCTTAGTTTTCCGATTATCTCGCGAGAAAAATTAGAAAAAATTCTAGAGAAACATGCTGTAAATAATGAAATCGGTAACAAGGGAAAAAAGAATCGAGAGTTTCATTTTTTGTTTTCTTTTTCAGCAAAAAGTATTTTTCCTTTCGCGATCGAAGATATTTAAACGAGACGATCGTACAATGGAAAACACGTACAACGCGTCGCTTCGCCCTTTTCCCCGATCTTTTTCCTCCTCGTATTTCTTTTCCTTTTTTTCTATATAAATAAAAAAAATTGTAAAAAAAATTTGGTCTCGATTCGCGTTCGAACGGTGATAACTCCGCAACGAGTTCTCCTCCGGTTCGCCATATGGGCCACTCGATTCTCGTCGACATCTGTGTTGGCGCAACAATGGTTTTGTCCAGTGGACCACGAGCGTTCCCGCGTACTTGACTTTTGTAACACGGTTACCATCTTCCTTCCATCTCTGTCCCTCTCCAAAGCTCATCTCCGGCCGGGTTTCCCTCTCTCTGTGCCGGTTCATTGAGCCAGATCGACGTCCTCCGCTACACAAGCCCTATTTCGACCGAATGAATGTTTAATTCGAGCGTCATTCAGCCTGCCGTCCCGTTCTCTAAGAGAGCGCGCGATCGACGGAATTAATTCAATTTTGCGCTAATTAATGGTGCCGCTCCTCCCATCATTCGATTCGAACACGCTTCTTCCCCCGACCCGAAATAATTTCTATTTCCATTCCGTCCCTTTTTTCTTCCCCCCGACTGACCGATGCCCCCGCCCCTTCCATCGATTCCATTCACGGCCAAAGCCTTTTCGAGAGTCGGATTTTCGAGGACTGGCGGGAGCAGAAAAGCAAACGCCTAACGGCATTACTTTCGCTCCGTTGTCGTCGAAACGCAGCAATGCACGAGACTGACCCATCCCCATCTGAGGTACCCATCTTCGCTTCGCTTGCCCGAAATTCATTCGTTCTTCGTTGTAACGTCGATTCTTAATTATCGTCGTTTCGAAAAAGGACGAAGCGAGAGAAAACAGGAACGTTACAGGAGTCTTTTCTATTTTCGTGTATTTTCTTTCTATATATTTCTTTTTCTTTCGTCGTTTCGTGGTTGTTTTTTGGATGGAATATTTTATTACAAGCAGAGCAACGAACCTTGATCTTCTTTCTTGCATCGAAACAATAGTGGCATCTTTGTTCCGTCCGGATTTCGACACAGATTCAAAAAATTGATCTCGATATTTTCCACCGATCTTTCTTCTTTTATTTTTCAATCTCCTTGTTTCGAACGAAATCATCGCACGGACGATAAGTTTGGGACGGCGGTATAGATATTCTACTATACTAATTTCCACCAAGAGAAAACGAACCGTAGGAAAGTTTGGCTCCGTACCGCTGCTTAATACGTAGATTCGTAAGGAGGGTTGAACGTTGAAAGTTGAAGTAGAATAAAGTTTTCTCGAGAGTTTAATTATTTATTAACCCAGTCCCGAAACTTTGTAGACGCAACCTTTATTAACTTCGTTAAATTCGTGTCGCGTTTGTATTCGAGGTAACGCGTCGACCTTTATACTCGCCTGAAATTTTACTAATCTCCTTCCTCGTACATACGTAACCCGGCTCGCCTCCTCTTGGAGGGGGGGAGGGCTCGTTCCTCGACTCCATGTATCACGAAATCGGTGCGTCGGAACCGAGTGATTTGCTAGATTAGGGGAACGTTTAGGGATTTGCGCCACCCGTATACAATCCGCCCCTCCGTGTACACAACACCCTTATCATTTTCTTTTTCCCTTTCCAAGATCTCCATCGCTCGTAAACGATTTTTGCGTTTCGATCATCTTGCGATTATGCCATAATATCGATCGAAAAATTCGTTTAAAATTTCGATAATCTCGAATTAGGGAGGGAATACCTTCCTCTCCTACGCGATCCACCTTACAGCTTGTCTACCTACCCATCTACCTGGCGCAGGTATACTATACTCCTTTCTTTTCTCTTTTTTGAAAAAGTTTCACCGAAAGGAAAGAAAGAAAGAAAGAAAGAAAGAAAGAATTCCGGAATTAACGGATCTAACCCGATCCCATCCGGATTTACCGCGATCCTCTTGCAAACTTGTACACCTCTTGCACGAAGAAGGGGAGAAACAAACAACCTTCGAATTCTCCTCCTCGCGCTACTCCGAATCAGGGGCAGTTAATTCAGAGGTTGCGCGACAATTATTACACTTCGCAAAGTGGCATTAACCCGAGTGTGGCACGCATCCGAGCGGGATGATATCGAATCCGAACGAGAGAGGGCGCGATAAAGGAGACACGCAGACCCCGATAGAATTTATCCGAGAAACCAGCCTTCGCCCGATTACGAATTCCGCAAGTTGGCAAGCGGCTATCAACCCTCTCGACTGGATCTCGAGGAATCCAAACCTGTTGGTCCCTATCGAGATAATCCTCCCCTCCGAAAATACCTTTTTCAAAGGTGAGAAAAGAAACCGAAGTCCTCTTTCCGCGTCGTGTTTCCAATCCCATCTTTCGTATCCCTCCTCGAATTATCCTCTCGAGAATTATCTCTAGGATGAAAGGATCTCGTTACCTTTCCCAATGATATTTTTATTACGTAATATTTCCCTTTCGAAAATGATGCATACGGAAAACGAAGAATCGACCGAATCCAGCAGCGTTGTATTTCTCGTTTCTCGTCGAGGCGTTTCAAATCGAAAGAATCATCGTGATCGCAATGTCGATCCCCCTCGTTCTCACGATTCTCTCGATCGTTATTCAACGACGTACGCTCGATCGTTTCGTCGACGCCTTATCGTGGACGACGGATCGAGATCACGCACTTTTCTACGAAAACGTAGAAAAGTCCCTTCTATAATTCTCTCTCCTCCCCCCTTGCCTCCGACCAGGCTACTAAAATTCTCACGAAGGTAAGCTGTAATCTAGCGAACCAGAAAATTAAATGAAACGTGAGCGATGATAAAGGCAGCGAACGTGCTTAGACACCGGTGAAACTTGACAATATCTTAGGTAACGTCGTAAAGAACGCAATTTGCATATCGAATTAAAATATATATATATATATATTTCCTTTCGAGTTGTCGTTCGAACGAGCACGGGAAAGAAGAAGAAGAAGAAGAAGAAGAAGACAGCACACCGTGAAGATATCGTGAAGATACGCGCTCTAATTTCATTGCATCGAAGAAAAAAAAAAAAAAGAAAGGAAAAAAATTGCTTCGCGGTAGAAACGCGTACGTTATTCGTTATCTTCGCGACACGTTAAAGGTAAATTTTACCTTTCGCGATAACCATCGAGTCCCGCCACTTTTCCACGTAACCGCGATTAATCCGCTTTAATCGGATCGATAATTCTTCGAACGCCTTGATCTTTATCCTTTTTCTTTCGTCGCAAATGTTTCGAAACGGTCGCGGCTCGATTTTCGTGGGGAAGAAACGAGGGAAGAAAGGAGAGAAGAGTTTGGAATAAGACGAATCGAAGGGGGTTAAAAAAAGAAAAAAAAAAAAGAAAAATTGGAAGGATTCAACGATACGATTCGTCGAAGTGGGCGATAATTGCGCGGTCGACGAGGGGGAGGATGGATACGGCGCGAGCGAATGCACGTAATAATCTTTTCGAGAGGCATAGCGGGCTCTCGCGATACGATCCGAAATACAAGCGTATGTATGCATACGGTAATCCCGTAAGAGGCGGGCAGCAATCCCTTAGAGTGGCTTAAAAGCACTCCGCGAGCTCAACCGCGGACATTTCCAATCTCTCTCTCTCTCTCTCTCCCTCTGTTGCCTCGTGAAAGAACCTCGTTTTCATGGATGTTCTAGCTTTCAGAGACGGGCGCATCCTCCGCGTTTCGATTTGAATGATTATCGCTCGTATCCACGTCTCTTTCCACGAAACGAAACGAGCCACGATGTCATTATCCTCCTGTACCTACGCTTTCGATTAGCCGATAGTTCGCACCGATCGATTTTTTACGCTCGTCGCGAAACGATCGATTCGCGGCAAGGAATTAAATCGATCGTACGAAAAAAAGCAAGGGACTATACCCGCGAGTCCATCGATCGTCAACGATCGTTCACGAGACGACATAGGGAGCCTCACGAGCCTCGAGATCGTCGCTTTCCACGATCGCTCGTTGCCGCGTGAAATCGTTCCATCTTATAAATTCGTAATTCCCCGCATAAACGGATGAAGGGGCGGCGATAATTCCTGTGGAAATTGCCACCAGCCGATCGATCCTCGCAAAATCGCCCAATTCTCCCATTCCTCTCTCTTCCAGATATACATCTCCGCGTTGAAATTTTAATTTCGACGAGAGAAATTTCGGAAAATCCACGCCGCGTTCGATCGAAACGGAAGAAGAGATTCGAAAGGAACGGGAGAGGATATCTATTCCTTCTATTCGGACGCTTGCGTGAATAAGTGGGGTCCTCCTGTCCCCCTCCCCGTGTAGACAGTTGAGCGAGGAAAGTTGAATTTTTGCCGAGTTTTCCGGTTATTTGCACGCGCGCGGAAATTGATCCGTGTTTCCATAAAATTTCGCATCGCTCCGACCGAGATTAATATCGTCTCTCCGAAACATCGAAACACCGATCTCTATCCCCTCCGACTCTTGCCTCGTCCAATCGACGCACGATTTCGAGGAACCATGTTTTCCAAAAATTCGCCGAAAATCGATATCGATAAACACGCGCGATTGAGATAAAATTGTCGAGCGAGGTTGCGACGACGGTTAAAGGAAAGGAAGAATAAAGGAGCGTGGTGAATGAATTCCGTTCCGCTCCCTGTCGTCGCGGCTACAAACCGGCGAGTATTTAAGCGCACGTCGAGCCGCGCAACGGCCAGCCAACCCTCCTCCTCTCTCGTTGCAGGTTGCATTATTCAAAAGTATCGGCGCATTGCAGGCTAACGTAAGGGGGCTTGAATTATGCACGATTTATTAGCCTAGAGGAGAGGCTCTCTCCCCCGTACCGATTCGTGCTTATGTACATAGCATATCTCAATTATGTCGGGGGTGCCACCCCTCCGCCCACTGCAAAATGAATACTCTCCCTCCACCGATCCGATCTAATTATTAATGCCGTTTTCCTTCTCGTTACGAGATTGTTTGCCATCCGATCTTCGTTACCAGTGTTCATTCGATGATCTCTCCATCCATGGAGGCGAGGAATCCAGATCGTCGGGCGATCTTGTCTTTTTCGCGAACTTTGGATTTGGATAGGGAAAAAAAAGAAAAAAAAAAAAAAAAGCGAAAAATAGAAAAGAGACGCGTTGATTAACGCGTTGATGAGGGAAGAGAGAGAGAGAAGTGGCGAGCGTGGTCATCGAACCCTGGACTCTGACCTCCTTCGCGAGGTGTACGTTCGTGCAGCCAAGAGGTATAATCACGAGGACTCGTTCGCTTTGTCTTTTCGTACTCTCGTGTCCGGAGATGTCGAAGCAAAAATGAAAAAAAAAAAAAAAAAAAGAAAGAACTAATCTTCTTGGCGGCCGTGAAAGGACGCAAGTGTGCACAAAAGATATTTGGAGCACGCGAAATGACTGCGATCTCCGATAGAAGGAGAACAGGGCCGAGCTTCTTTCTTCTTCTCCTCTACTTTTAACGCTCCGTTCAAACGTGATCTCGTTCGTTGATCGTCAACCGTATCGAATATAAATAACAACGCGTGTAGATTCGAATTAATCGGATTGATTTCACAGAGATGGCCGATATCCAAGTTTCGTTCCGTAAAAGCCATATTTGCGCTCGCGTTTATCGTTACGGATAACATCCGTGTACGGATATTCGCGGGACCATCGATTCGCAAATAATAGACGCCGCTCCCAGCCGGAACCCGCAGTAAATTCAAATATCGACATCGTCCACGATTCCACGAATTCTACGCATTTTATCGTCCCTCCGTTATTCCTTTCACACGATCTTGCACATTTTTGTCCGAATCCCTTTGATTACGTTTCTTAAAAAAAAAAAAAAAAAGAAAAAGAAAATATCTCACCTTCCTCGAAAACCTTCGGTTCCGCGTTCGAAGCGTGTGTATATATAATCGTGAATATTCGTATGGCGGACGAAACGAAGGACAAAGATCGGTTGGATTTGATCGAAAGGAGCTGGAGGGGGCTCGACCCCGTTTCGCCTTCCTCCTTTGGAATATCGAGGAGGGGGTTGTATCCTCGCGATGGCGAGAACAACGTATCCGCGGACACATACATAAATGCATTATTCAGGGAGGCGGGACAGGCTGGCCTGGCCCGCGCGCACCGGCTACTGCATTTGCGTTACTTCCACAAGATTAAACTTGCATGCGACGCGCGAGGCTATGAAGTATAGTCGCAGACGGTACGCTCGACATGCGACTCGCTCTCGGACAAAGCGCGGACTAGTTTCGTCGGGCCCCCCTCCCCCTCTCCGTTTTCCTTCCTTTTTTCTTCTTCCCACCACCACGGGGGATAAATTTCACGCGTCCCGTTCGCGAGGATCCGAGCGAGTCGATACTTTCCATCCAACTTTTTCACACCTCCTCCATGCTCAGATTTTCGCGACAAGACACTTTGCAAAGTATCCGCCGTAATATGGGATACTTGGCTTCCATCCATCGATTTTCCTTATCGCGAAACAACGAATCTTCGAAACGATCTTTTTGGAATTTGGATGATCGAGAAATATGGACGAAATGGATTTTTAAAAAATTACGTTCACTCTTCACCGATGAGTCGAAATCTTTCTTTCGCATCCTTTTATCCTCGACGAGCGTAGATTTCAGAAAACCTAGCGACTCTCCCTCGTTAAAAGTGAGAAACCTCTTCCCCCTCTTTCTTTTCTCTTCCATTTGTCTATTTATCGAACTCGAACTCGATTCCATTATTTCGGCGAGCAAATATGTTAGTTCGACGTACGCTCCCTCGGATGATAAACGGACAATTTTTTTCAATTTCGACCGGCGAGTAGGGAAGGAGAGATTCTTGTTAAATGTAATCGGTTTCGCTTCGATATTGACAAACATGGGATATTTTTGAAGAGTAAAATTTGAAGGAAAAAAAGGCAGTAGCGGAAGCACTCGTTCCATTCGTTATTCCATTTTACGGCTGTTTTCATTTGCACGGGGACGGGCGAAATGCGAGAACAAACGTCGATTTTATTACTCTCTCGCTACGAGAGATACGCGGAATAGAGATTGCGGGTGAAAAAAAAAAAAAAAAAAAAAAAGAAACGACTCGAAGAGATTTCGACATGATTTTTCAGAGAGGTTTTACGACTCACTTCTGGTCCGCCAGCTTTCCGGGGATATAGATTGCTATCATGGTCGGGTAGTGAAACCCGTACTTGATATATTAAAACAACGAAACGTTGATTTATCGCGCAGTCGACGATCAACCGGATAGATTGGCCGGTCGAGTAAGCGCGTTGAAACGAAAAGCGGCAATCTTAAACGGGGCGGACGATCGATGGGCCAACGTTGCAGAGATGAAACTTCCGTTACAACCTTCCTCTCCTCCTCCACCTCCTTTATTTTTCTCCTTACGTAATGCGATACGTGATTTTCGCTTCCTCGTGTTTGCCGGATATTTATTATTCGACTCGTTCGATCCATCTTCTTCGAGAAAGAAAGAAAGAAAGAAAGAAAGAAAAGGAAAAGAAAAAGAGAAACGAGAAGAGAAGTCGCCAGCTACGTTTTCGAAACGAATTTTGAGAATTTGAGGCGAGAGAAGAGGCGAGATTGTTCGCGGACGTTTGACGAGGAACGAAGAAGAACGTGGACGTGGATTTCGGCCCACGATTTATCGTCCGCGATGCGCGCAGCTTACGCAGCGTCTCTATAAATTCTTCTCGAAGCGAAGCGTTTAAATAACGGGGGGGGGGGGAGGGGAGCCAAGTTTTTTAATCTTCCGAATCTGTTCGCTTTACGAAAAAGAAAAGAGAGCCGGAGGCTTGAAAAGTTGGGCTTTTTTATTAATGAAATAAGCCTGCGGGATTTTATAGAGCGGCGGTAAAAAGGACCTGCCTGACTTTTCCAATTAATATTATTAAATCGCGGCTTAAGTGCGTAACGAGACTTTATAATTTGTTAAATGTCCTTTATCAAGGCTCCGCGGAAACTTTTATTCGATTCGTAAGATTCGTATTTGTATTACGATGAGAAAGCCTCGAGGAGCCTTTAAGTAATTTGCCGTGTAATGGATTCTGGGCGGGGGATTGGGATCTTGGAACTAAACGAAAGTTAATTTTTAACTCGGGCGAATTATATTGTACGACATTATATCGTTCTTTCGACGATCGCGTTCAATCAATGATAGATGCATCTCCTGTTCCTCATCCTCATCGGAAAACTCGAAACAAAAAGGCGGGGGGAGGGGGGGGGGAGGGAAGAGGGAAGAGAAAGAATAAATTTGGAATTATATTGGAATAACGGAGAGCGAGAAATTGGAAGGGGAAGAAAAAAAAATTGGAAAACTACTTGGTTTTCGGGAGGCACGCGTGGAGCACGAAAACACGAGGGGAAAAAAATGTTCGTGGAATTGAAAAGTGGAAAAATGGAAAGAGGCGAAAGAAATTGCCGAAAAGGGCAAATGGACGCGGCTCGATTCGAATAAAAAACCTCCACCATGGCACAGCTTGTTCCATCTTCTTTACCTTACCCGCTTTCGTTCATCGAGGCGAGGAACGGAATGAATCATCCTCGAATACTCGACGACGACGATGACGACGACGACGACCCTCTTCGGTGGCCGCCCGTCTTCAAAAGTCCATCCCCTCTTTGTAAACCTTCTATTTCGCCGTCGCGGTATAACTCGATAACTCGATAAAACGTGACCCGGTGGCGAAGTCCAATTTAACAGGTCACTTCGAATTCCGCCTTTCGTTTCGCGAAACGTCTTCGCCAACGAATTTCGAACGCGTCGTCGTTAGTCACTTTCCGGGATTACGTCTCTCTGCTTGTTCAAACTTGCTAGATTCGTTTTACCATGGAAATTCGAGAATTCGTCCATTTTCCACCAACAGATTTCTTGCGCAACTTGCGTAAGTAAGACTCTATCTTATCGTTTTTATTTAATTTTCTTACAGAAGAATAACAACCGAGTATATATTTATATGTATAATAATACATTACAAGTAATATACTGTTTACAATACAGTAAAGGAAAGGAGAGAAAATTTGTCATTTCCGACAATTCGATTATATTATAAGATCGATCATCGTTATTAACGATATTAATTTTCAACAAAATTCGATAATTCGTTTCGTTTCAACTCGTCGTAATCTTTTGCTTACGAGGATAACAAGGATCTCGTTTGTACATATATATATATATACACACGTACTATACCGTTTCTATTCATCCTGTCCATTGAGCGTAAAACGTAGGAGGGGGACGGTCGGAACGATAAATAATTATTGGCATCGTCCCGTGGCTAGCGTCTAAACCCCCTCCTCCCCCTCCACCCCACTTTGATTCTCGAGAACCCACCTCCCCGCTGGATCGTGGCACGATGAATAATCGCAGCACTCTCGAGGAGAACGCACGTGTTTGCGCGTCACAAGTGCATCCTCGAGGCCTGGTTGCTTATAATTGCGTCTCGATCGAAGAAGAAACGAACGACGCAAAGGATGAAGATTATTATTATTATTATTATTATCATTATTCCAGGAAGGAAGAAGCCGAGAGAGGTGCGCAACCGAATTCGAGTGCCAAAATCGATAGAGTTCGGGGATGGAAAAAGAAAGAGAGAGAAGAGCGGCGAAAGGATTTTTGGCACGTGCCGCGTGACGCGTTACCAATCGCAATTAACAGGAATTTAGCAACATTACGGTGTTCCCTATGTTACACGCTTTTTCGCAAATTTTGCGTCGAATTAGGCGTGCAGTCGAAGAGAAATCGATACGAGGAAGAATCTCGTTTTTTTTATCGTCCCCTCTCCCCTCCCACTCGGACGAAAGTCCCCGATCGCGAAAGATTGAAAATTGAATTTAAGGAATGGCAAAGTTTTTTGACATCGGCCGTTCGCGACAAATTGAATATTCCAATTACGATCGATCGATACGGGATCGAACCGGAAACGAGGCAAACTTTCCGACACTTTTTCACTTCTTCTCCGTTTCTATTGATTTTCTTCGAGTTCTTCGACTTCCTAATTGCGTGTCAGTATCCAAGGCGGAGAATTGAGAATATCCGGGCCACGAAACAACGAGGTAGCATTACGCGATCGTAAATTGACCGCTCCAACTTTACTGTTCGGTTTATAACGAGTCGTTTCGTCCACTTTCCTCTAGTAGTTCTACAAGATCGTTATTAACGCCGACACGCTTTACTTCGTTCGAACAATTTGCTTGGATTCAAACAAACGTTATTCGTTCGAATCGAATAGGAAAAAAAAAAAGAAAAAAAATCTTAAATTTCGCACGTTGAATTTTTTTTTTTTTTTCCATCCTACCCTGCCACCATTTATCGAGGAAACGAAAGACGCGATGATCGTCACGGTCGGTCGATGTTCCAACGATCGTTAAAATTAATGACGCGCGATACAATGTCCACGTGGCGACAGGAAGAGAGAGGAGGGAGATGAAACGCTTGGGAAGACGGGAGAAGAGAACGGCGAACCACGTTTTCTTTTCACGGTTGAAGCGTGCAGTTTGTAACACTCGTCTCCCGAAAGATGGAATGGAAAAAAGAACACGCGACACGAATCGACCATTCCCAACGATTAATCGAGTATAAATAATTTACAAACTCGGATTTCGATCTCAGTTTAATTCCCGACTACGCAACTTGGATAGGTTTGTCGATCGCACGCCCGATTTCCCTCCGTCATCGATCATTCCGTATCCTGAATACGCGCACGAGTACAATAGTTCAAGTACGGTTAGGATGTTCCGCTATTATCAGGAATCGACATAATGCGAATCGATCGTAGGTCGGTGATGATCTCAACGATAAATCGTCAGAACGTTTAAACGAAAGTCTCTTTTCGAATGGTTTAATCTCGACGACTGTAATGAGGGAATAAAGATATTTTATCGCGAATAATTTCTACGAATAGAAGTTCAGAATTTCTTCCTGACTTTTTATATATATATATATATATCTGTTCTTTTGAATAATTTACTAGCTCGTAAAATCGTTTATCGAGGAAATGGTATGAATCGAAAAGTATTTTTACTCGATCTGTCAAAATCTAAAAACATCTCTGAATAAATAGGTTTATCGAAAAGTGATCGAAAGTCAAAATCACCATTGCCATTCTGAAAATGGTTGTTACGTTCGATCGATACTTTTAACACGAATTTCACTTTGAATAGTGGCGCAACGTGGAATTAGCGGAACAACAAGAAGAGCGATTTATATCTGGACGGACGAAAAGTGGGAAGGATCGTTACCTATACGCTTGCTGGGACAAGAGAGTCCCCGCCGACGGAACATAACGAATTTTATGGTACGCGACCATTGTCGTACAGGGATGAGAAATTTCGATGTCATCCTGCCAAGTGGAAATAGAAATTAGGAAAATTCCTGACAACGGTGACAACCATTTCTCCGCTCCAAGTTTCGTAAACTCCGGCTAGTTGGAAAAGTAGAAAATGTCGTAAAAGTTATTTTTCCTTTTACACATAGATATATATATATATATATAGGACGATGAGGAGGAGGAGGAGGAGACACGTACTCACTTACGTAGATGGAACGGTGTTTGTTTCGCGATAGTAAAAGGGGATCGGCAATTTATCATTTATGATCGGTCTGGAACCACGTCTCTCCAAATAGATTTTCGTTTCAGACACCGATCGAGACGAATTTAATCTCTCGTGAAAAATCCCGTTTTCGAAACTCTGCAATTTCGAATAATTCGGTTTCTCTACCCGATCCTCCACCTTTCTCCAGCAACGGGAAAATAAAATTAAACATCTATTAATCGTTGGCCGGCCAAGTTTTCAACGCCACTCCGGGAGATAAAGTTGTTGATCACGTGGCGGCCACGCGAAACTTCCGGCTCCGTTTCCCTTAAGCGGGCCGAAAACAATTAATCGCCGCAAGACGGCCAACGATAATTCAGTTTGCTCCTCGTTCCCGGTTATTAATTCGCCGATACCAGAGTTTCCGTTCGCGATCCAATTACGCCTATGAATATTAATCGGATAGAGGAGTCGCGTAATTCAGACCGAACGAATTTGGATCGGCGCGTCTCCGTGTGTGAAAAATCGGGAGAGGCTTCGATCGAGGTTTTCCCGAAACTCGGCAGGGCGTGGCTGCGCGTGGATTCGCATATTCGTTTCGAAAGGAAGGAATACCATACCGTTCCCGACCAATTATGTTGGATTGCATCCGATTAGAGAAAATTATATCACGCTGTTTCCTCTTTGTATCTCGTACTCTCGTTAAATTTGTCGAATTTCGTACCAGCTTGATTTTCAAAATTTCCACCACTCGTGTTGTGTCTGCGATATACGAATTATACGCGCTTCTTCCAATTGCTTCAACTTTGTCTCGTATTTAAAAACAAAAAAATAGAGAATGGACATTGGTTCGAATTGAAATAAAACAGTTTGTGTTCACGTAAGACGCTTTTCGTCGAGCAAACACGAACGAATTGTTCTAAATCAAATTTAAACCGCGTATATAATTCATCCGAATTCTATCTTCTACTTTTCTTTCTCTCCCTTTTAACCAGGAGAAGAAGAAGAAGAATCTATCGTAAGATCGAACGTCTCTCTTTTCCGTCGATATTCGCGATAACAGTGGCGAAAAATAGCCATTGCGAAAACCCATCCTCCGTTTCAATAACGATCGAATCGGTTAACGATCCGAGCATCCAATTGTCTCCGCCGTTTTAAACGGCGAATTCATCTCGATGCGGTTCGCCTTCTTTCCCTATCTCTCGATCAACAAAGATTTCACTCTCTCTCTCTCTCTCTCTCTCTCTCTCTCGTCCGTTATTGTTTCCTGTCGGTTCGGAAAAAGGAAAAGCGTTCGAAGGAAAAAAGAGGAAAAGGAAGGAAGGAGCGAATCGCATCGAAACATCTGGCGTCGGCGAGGAAATCGAATTTCCTACGCGTTCTCCCTCCTCCCGCATTAATTTTGCCTTTTCTAACTCGATCAACCATTCTAACCCCAATCTTTTTTCTTCTTTTTTTTTCTCCCCCCCCCCCTTTTCTCCCTTTCTCCTTTCAAGTTTGCTCATCGATCGAGGCAGCAATCGTGTCGCGATCGCTCGAGAGTCGTCGGTTCGTTTCGCCGTCTGCGATGCGTGGAAAACGATCCCTAAATCGAAATTCTCGAAGGTATATTCGCGCGAAAAGCGTTGGCAAACACTCGAATCGGGATCGAATGCTTTTCGAAAAAAACTAGGCGGTTATCCCCTCCCCGGTTGATTGGAAATGTTCGTTCGTTCGATCATTCGAGCGGTCATCGAGCCGTTGAAAGACACACTCGATTCGATCGGGTTCGAAACTTGATACGGATAAGAACGAATACGGCGATAGAATCGAAAAGAAGGAAGGAAGGAAGGAAGGAAGGATGGAAAAATTATCCGTGTTTCGGGTTATTTTTCGCCGCGCGAGTTCAAAGCAACCGCGCGTGTATCCCGTTCGTTCGCTCGCCCACGGTTTCTTCGTTTTTTCCTTTTCAGTTTCAGGTTGAAACGTGCTCGTGATCGTGCGGCACGTCGCGGTAACGTGGAATTTCTCGGATATTGGGAGCTCGTTTTCGATAAAAGAAACGGTTACCGCACCCACGACGACGACGACCACCACCACCACCACCTTTCCGACTTTTTCCAAGATGGCAATTTCTAGTTCTCGTGCCAATTCGTGTCGAAAATTAAATCGAGTAGATAAGTTTTAATTTATCTCAAGAATTTCTAATTAATCTCGACTTTTCCGCAATTTGTCCGACACGCTTCGAATCGGTTTCGTTCGCGACTACGAAACGAAATGAAATTTCGAGGTAAAATTTTTCCATCCCCTTCTCCATATTTTTCTCGATCGTGAAATACACGCGACAAGTTTTTCGTCTCTCGTTATCCCCAAGTTGTCGGACCGGACAATAAACTCGTTACATCTACGCGCGGTTTTTTTTACAAATATCGGTTTTCAAGTTTTCTCGATCGTTCGAATAGTATGACAATTATATCGATTCTGTTCGACCGATTCTCTTTTATTCCTTCAACGATTTTTTATCCATTCGATAATTTCTTCGATAATTTTCCGTTAACAAGTGAATAATATTCTTGCATCGAAGAAATTCGACGCGATACGAGAACGGTTTCATCGATTGCCATTTCGGCTTCCCGACCAACTTGGCACGCCATCCACCATTTTCAACCGGCTCATTCTTCCATCACCGTCCACCATTCAGATAGCAAAAATAACTTGCGCGTCACTCGTACGTAAAAACCTGAATTCGAAAAAAACAATCAATTTTATATAGCGCGTTGTGTTCAAAGGAGGAAAGTTGGTGAAAAAAAAAAAAAAAAAACGGAGAGGTGAAAAATTTTTCGATCGTGGTTCCTCTCTTTCGGTTAAACGAGCGATTACATTAACGGGTGTTTTCGTTTTATCATCGGGCGCATACACCCAACAGCCGAAAATTCAATAAACACGCCGGTTTCCAACACTCTTTGCCAAACATTGGCCAAACTTTTCATCGCTTCGAGCTTCGATATTTTTCGATTCGTTCTCGAATGAACGAGAGTCCATAGCTTCCGGATACGGCGTAAGTTAAACACGGTATCCCTATGAAAAACGATTAATTGTTCTTGCACAACTAACTCCTCTACGTGTATATATATATACACATTTTTCTCGCTCAACTTGGATTCCTTTTTTCAATCCTCCCCCTTTTATTTTCGATTTTTCGTTTAGTAACAAAGTTTATCGACGATTAGTTGAAAACGAAACAAACGTCCTTTTTCCTTCGAAAGGGGGGGAACGAGTTTTCATATTCGTACCCCGTTGTTTCGAAATTTCGATCGCGCTTTAACTCGGCCAGCTGGAATTTCATCGGTTGTAAATCAGACAAAGAAACACGGGGTGAACGCGATAGCACGGATTCCGCGGGTTTACGTTAATGAATTATCAGAGCTGTCGGAAAGTTGCATCGTTTTTCGTGCATGCCGCCGACCAGAGATAATAAAACGCGTCTGGCTTAATCTCGATTCGCTCGATAGAAACTTGCTTCTGCTTCTGTTTTCCAACGATAATCTCTCGTGTTCCCGATCGTTTAACGAAAATTCTTTCTCGCTTGATTTCCCGCGTTCGGGAAACTATGTACACGTACGATTTTAATCGAGATCCAAATAATTCCAAAATATTTCCATCGATCGGGATCGAGACAACGATCGAAAGTTATAATTCTCGATCGAATGAAATAATCCATCCAAATCGAATTTTCTGCCCCCTGAAATAATTATCCGAGAAATTTTTAAATTCGGAAAATTTATACGCGTTTTTCGTATCGGTTTCAAAAAAAAAAAAAAAAAGAAAAAGAAAATTCAAATCCACGCCTATTTTCGACGACAATTCGAAGTAATAACAATCGCTCCACTTTTTTCCTCCCATCTGTGGAGAACCCATAATCGTAAGATTAATCAGCGATATTAATTCACGGCCGATGTCGAAAGCACAAGCGATCCGCTCGCAACTTGGCCGAATTTCAATCCTTTAAACTTAAGATTCTCTCGTTAGTAAACGTCGAGAGCAGATGTCAAATTTTGGCGTGACGTATCGTACGCCAAAAATCTACATCAATATATTCGATTCGAACGACGATTTCTTCCGGTTGAAATCGGATCAACTATTTACACGCGTACTACTTTCGCTCACCGCTTCGAGAAATTAACGCCTTCGAGATTGGACCTCGAATTTTTATGGTGTCCAACACACCCATAAGATCCACGCTTAGAAATAGACACTCGTACCGTATCGATGCTCTCGAATTTTGCAGCGAACGGCGTCCAACGGCGCGTTACGAGAAAACATAGTAAGAACGGGTCAGTAACGATAGGGTAATGCGCTAATGGGCGGCGAAAACACTTGCACGTGTCACGGGAGCGTTACGAGGAGGATAAGAGGCTTCGAACGGTTTGCAGCCTCGCTTAAGGATCCCCTAAGCGCGTTGCAATTCAAATAAGTAAGGGTAGTTGGATAATGGCGGTAGCGGTATTCGTCTAGTCGCATATTTTACGTCGCTCGATGCGCCTCTTTTATGCATCGTTACACTCATTTTTAGCGATCTTCGAACGTTGCAACTTACTTAACGACCCATTCTTTCTCTATCGTTCTCCGCTCGAGATCGTTCCATCAATTTTCCAGGAATTTTAAAGTGGTTTCTCGTACACGCAGAAAGACGAGAGTTTTTCTTTCTCTCTCTCTCTTTTTCTTTTTTCTTTTTTTGAATGAAATGAAATTTTCCACAAACGAGGATAAAAATGGCGCTATAAACGACGACGATGAAAATCGATCGTTTTCCAGGATGCAAGAGGATCGAGGGAAAATCTTATAAATCGATATTTCGATGTTAAACACTTTTCAACGAACGAAAAATTTTTCTATCTCTTATTTTCATCGATATTTTTTTCCCTCGATTTACGAAACCGCGCGTCCATCTGCGCGACGACGAGCGATAAAATTATAAAAAGTCTTCTTATTCCCTGTTTAAATTGTTTAAAGGTAGATTCGCGTCGATCGAGCAAAATTCCACGAACGTTGAGAACAGACGTTGGAATAGTCAAGTCCTTAACTAGTACGCGATCTAGTAATCGAGGTTACATTTTCTCTTGAATTTAACTCTTTCGTCCTGTAACAAATAAATTCCAATTGACGAAACGTTTCGCATCATTGCGATGTTTTTTCGATTCCTTTTAAAACAGACGAATATCTTAATCGGTAGAATCTCGAAATTTTCTTCAATTTTCACCCTCCGTCCCGATAAAGGGAAAAATCTTTTCGGGAATATTGTGGAAACACATTCCGGAATGGTTGTTTGCATTTTTGCCTACTGTTTCCTGCACCCTTGATGAAATGGGCCGAGATACCTGCAGGCTTTTCGATCCCTCGTACTCGAGGGGAGGGCGGATCACTCGCACGTGCGCGAATCATGAAATGGAAGAACGTGTTCTCGGCAGCGAGGGCTGGCCAGGGAAATCCCAGGATTTTAGCCTCGGGCTGCAAGAATCGGTTCCCCTGGAATTTCGGACGGGATGGGAGACGCGCGTGTTGCGAGCCTGGAAATACGGGATACTGGTTGTCGTATTAATCGCCTTTAAAATTTCTTGCCACGATTTAATTTCCGTTTCCAATAAGATTTCCAGATTTCATGGCGCCATGATTTTTTTCACGGAATCATCATATGTTTTGGATAACGAGAGAGATCGGTTGAAATTTCACCGATCGAGAGAAAATCTCGCCTCCACATTTCATCCCCCTCCCCCTCTCGATTCTTCTTAATGGGCCACGAAAAGAGGGGTTCCGTTTCCAGCCCAGGGTGAAGTTACCGTCGACTAATGTCTTTGTCGTGTTGACTGTCGACAAATCGGTCTTTGAACAAGCCTGGGGTGTGTCACCCCCGCGCTACCTTTCCCCAGCTGGGGTTACGTCACTACGAGTTAACTAGTTTCGAGCTACGATAAAAGCGGCGGAGAAAGGGAGATGGGGTGGAAATCAGGAAGCGGAGGGAGGCACGAGAAGGGTAGGATGTATCCGTGGAGAAGAGGGCACGACTCTCTCCTCTCTCGCGAACTCGCGATTTTGTAACGAGAAAAATACCGGATCTCGATAAAAGACGACGAGTCACGATCCGTGTATCCGGGATTTTAAATTAAAATTGAAAAGCGTGTCGACGAGTTGGAGGAGAGAAGTGGGAAGGAATAATAATGGTGGGAAGGAAGGGTTGGAAATCTAGCCGCCTAGCGATGAGTATCTCGAGTGATTAACAGTGGCAAGTCGTCGGGGAAGAGCGATCGCTCGTATCGCCGCGAACAAAGATCCCAACACTCGGCTCGAGGAGGATCTTAATTCTCCTCTCGTCGCCGTCGTTTCGTTGAAATTGTCGGACGAAGGTGATCGAATTCGAACGAATCGAATTTAACGAAACGTGCCTTCGCAATTTTATAATTGAAATTTGATGATAAGTAAACTCGAGACTCGTGCCGCATCGTGTAAATAATATTATATATATATATATATATATACACGTTATTTTCGCGCGCTTGCACCAAGCTTTTCGAAACAAACTCGCTTCCGCTTGTTTCGATGTTAACGAGAATATTATGAAATTAAATACACGTATATAACGTATGTACGCTATCATTCCTGTTGTTTCATTTCTGATTCCCTCTCGACCCTCGCTTCCCATAATATTTCCGTTTCCCTTTGTTTTTTAACGCATCGTGTCCCGATTATTATTAAATCAAACTTTTCAACGATCGTACCAACTATTTGCGGTAATAATTTAAACGTTTCTTTTTTCTCTCACTTAATTTTTCCAACTCGATAATCTCTCTCTCTCTCTCTCTCTCTCTCTACTTTGTCGAGACTCGAATTTTTCGAGATCGAGTAACGTAGATTTAAATTAGGAAAAAAAAAAAAAAAAAAAATTCCACGCGATCGTCAAATATATTGGAGATGAAGCATCGCGTCGGTTTTCATTACACGATCGTAATAAATGTAACTGACTGGATCGCCAACCATTTTGGATAAACCGTGACCAATTTATTAGTATCGAATCGGGTCGATGGTTCGCGATTTTTTCGCGTTTAATGTAAATCGAGGGAAAAATTCGGGAACGCGAAAAAAACTCTCGAAAACGAGAAAAAAATTCGATAGAAATCATCTTTGCCTGATTTTTATTCGAGATCGTATTAAATTCGTCGATTCGATCCGATAAATATTCTAATACAAATTGAACCGATTTGTTTCGACCATTTGTTTCGACGACGAGAAAAGAAGACGCGAACGATTCGTCCCGATTCGGACTTGTCTCGAAAGAAAACATTTGTCGCGATTAACAAACATTGGCTGGAAATGTTTCTGTTCTCGTAGCAACAAAAAAAAAAAAAAAAAAGAAAAACTTCAACGTTTAATTTTGCTTTCCACGTAGATTTAATTATTCTTTCTGCTGCAGGAATCAAATATCTCGGAGCGAACGTTACCACCGTATTTTTTATTTACTCGAGTAATTAGTGATTTCGTCGAAAGAATCCGTTTATATTATGTTACCGGGGATAATATTTTCAGATTTTCCGATTATTTTTTCTTCTTTTTTTTTTCTTTCTTTTTTTTTTTTTTTTTTCTGGAAAATAAACGCACGTTTTCGACGATATTCATCTTCATTATCCTCCTGCACGTTCTTTATAACGGCAATCGAGGTATTTCGTTATATCGCGTCTACTCTGTCGCATGTGCGGCCAGAGAGCCATAAACCACTCGAACTGATCCACGACCGAGTGCACCACTCGTACAACATGCCACGATATTAGGCACATGTTACAACATCCCTGCCCTACCTTTTTCTATTATTATAAAACACACCCATACAAGTGTTGGCGTTGAAACGCGTATTTTTTTTTCTTTTTTTTCTTTCATTTCGGTCGAAACACGTTCGAGACCATCTTTGATGCTACGTCAAAACATCTTGAAACATATATTCAAATACCGAACAAATTTTTCTCGTCAATTTTTTAATCTCGTACGATTCGAAAGGAATCGAAGTAACGATTATTAAAATTTCGGAACGATACGTCAATTTGTAACAATCCTTTATAATTTTAACAATTTAATCTTTTCGTGTATTTTAAATGAATTTTTCCACGATCCTGTTTAATAATAATCTTCTTGCAAGGAGACACGTTCTCAGTTTCCAATGTAGAAATCCCGGGAGATGGAATGAATCCAGTGTATATCTTTTATTTTATCGTATATCGTATTCGCGTATCTTTTTTTTCTTTTTGCCTCTCTTTCTACGCCCTTTCCTTCGTATATATATATACACACGATAAAAATCTCTTTCCAAATGTAATTCTCTCCGAAATATTATTTATCACCTGCTTTATTCGTCGTATTTCGCCGAATCACGAGCGAGGATATATCCATTTATCGATAATAAACTCGTGTCCATACGTTTAGGATAAAAACGTCGAAAAGAGTCGGTTTCCTGCGCGTTCGGCTTTTCAAGCTGACGCGCTCCCATTTTCACGCGGCTTTTCCGCGGCTATATATTATACACGTATAACCACAACCCAATGCGTATCGACGCTCGCTGTCGTGTTTTACATCCTGTTATTTTCGTTATTTTTGTTCCAAAGTATGCGAACAACCTTTCCTCTCCACGACCATCGTCATTCGCAAACGCTCATCGCGCTCTTTCAATCTGGATCGATCTAAAAATATCGATTCGATATACGTAGCTCTTTACTACGTTTATATTCGTATTTATATCGTTCGCCTCGCAATTTGCCGTTTTCTTTCTCTTCTCATTCGTCAGAGAACGAACCTTATTATATCGAAGTATCTGTCGTTACTTCCTACTTCTTTGATTCCTTTCGATCGCTGTTGCGAATATATTATTTCTGCTCGTTCTTTCATCGCCCCGTACGATTAATAACAGAAAATTTCTTCCTCCCTGTTGTTCAAAAATCCACGTTGGGAAAAATCGTGTCAACAGTTCGGACGCTTTTCGCTTTAAACGTATTTGAAAATGCCATTTAAAGCTGTTTTTGACGCGGGATCAAAGATGGGTCTGGCGGAAGAACGGGTGGAAAATTCACCAGTCTTCGATCCTCGTTCTCGTGTAATTAAACTCGTGTGTCGTGAAAAATTAATATCCCCTCGTTTAAATAATATAAACACCTGTCGACGCCACCCGTTCGAATAGCGATACCGTTAAAAATTCAATCGAATCTTCCGGCCGAGATGTTTCCTTTTCGATCGATTTATCCACTTTCTTTGATCAATTCTCACTTTGATGTAGGAGTAGGAGCGGGATCCAAATCGTTAAGAAGTGCGACTCGAATCGACTTCTCTCGTTACGGGGTGTATGAACAGTGTACGAGGATAAACGTTGTTGAGAAAGCGCGCAGGGGAGGGTCGCGAAAGGGAACCGAACAGTGTGGGTGGAAAGAAAAGTTGGAGACGCGAAAGGAAAGGAAAAAGTGGAGCGAAGAAGAACGTTGTCCTATATTTTTTTGGAGGAAACGCTCGGAAACTAACTTTTTCCTCCAACCTTTTCTCTTTTGCGAGTAGGGAATTTTTATATTTAATCGAGGAACGATAAATTCCTCGTCAAAATACCGTGTACGTGTTTCACGAGATAACGCAGGAAATCCTCGCAAGGCGAGAGAAAAAGAGGAAGAAGACCGAAATGGAACAGGTTTGCCAAAAATTAATAATAATTTTTCCAAAGATCCATAATAATGAATGGAAAGATTAAAAAAAGGAAAGAAATCACATTTTTCTTCCGTCGCGCCCCGCGAGATCGATACGAGATCGTCCAATTAATCGGCGCGATTAGTCGGATACTGATTTATCGTCGGAAGTTTTCTCCTCGATCAAACGTGAAAATCGATCGCCTTCGGTTTTGCGCGCTTAATAACGCGGCGACCGAACGTGACTGTATACGCGATTTCGTGGCTTGTGAAAATGCTGTTTTCGAAGGAAGCTATAATATCCAACTGCCAACGGCAGGGTAATTAAATTTCTACGTCGCTCCGAGCGGAACTTGAATCTCGCGGTCGATCGTTCATTGGCTGTCGGTCTGTCGGCTTGTGCGAGGCTTGGCAAACTTTCGAAAGTGTTCTCCATCGACTTTGGGCGATATTCCTCGCTCTTCCTTTTTTTCTTCCCCCCCTCCTCTCTCTCCCCCTTTACTTTACCGAACCGAAAAAAACTAATTAGTTCGTTGTCCGAGAAAATTCTTTCTCGGTTCGTTTTAAAATAATTCGCCCAACTATTTACAGAATTACCATTACATGCCGATTGCCGTACGCGTTCCCCGTACGTAAATCGTTTCGGCTCAATTTTGTCGAGCGATTCTGGAGAATTATGCAATAAAACGGATAAAAACGTCTAGTTTATTTAGAAATAATTAATTTGGGATATAATAAGAAGATAGACGATGAATCGCGTTATACGATTACCGCGTATGTAATCATTTCGGCTCGATTTTGTCGAACTCTGTCGGACTCTGGAAGTTAGAGAATTACAATTCGACGAAAACTATCTAGTTTAGAAATAATTAGCTGGTATAAAATTGGCAGTAAAGAAGACGTTTGCGGATAATTGGGATGATAATAACTCGATAAGAAGACGGACGACGCGTGTTCAAGCTCGGTGCAGCTGTGACGAAAAAGAGGGTAATCAGGACGGGGGATAGTTGGTAATCTAAATCAAGGGTAGAAAAACGTTAATTACACGGTGATAACAAAGTGGCCGGTAGTATGTCGTTGCGACGTTGGTCTCTGTCCTCTAACGAACGACAATAGTAATTAATATTTATCGGGTAATGAAGCGTTGTACGGATGTCTCGAATAATGTCTCGAGCGCCACCAATCCGTCCTACTAATTACAAATCTGACGTCTCGCGTCAGATGATATCGAGCAGGACGTAATTAGTGGCCGTAGTTACTCTCTCCGAATTCGATCGAATCGCGCGCGCATCGATGAACCGACGAGGACACGAAAATCTTACTTTTCTTCCGTGTAAGGATTTAATTTTATCCGAATCAAAAACGTAAGTCGATCGTATTTTCATCGTAAGAAGTGGTAAGAAGCGGTAAGAATTAGAATGGAGCGGCCATCGTTCTCGTTACATCGTCCCGTTGAAAATTTATCGCTTTACCAGAATAGAGTAAAACTATAAACGATTTCGCGTTTAAACTCACCTCGTGCCAGTTTTCCGCAGACAGTTTCGTTTGATCACGTTCTGAGCTCGACTTTCAATTTTTCTCCCTCGAATTCGAATAATTTTTCCATGTTTGTTTTTGAAAAACAACACAGCGTGTTTAGGAAAATTTCAGGAAAATATATAATTATTACCGATATGATATTAGAATTTTTAATTTGGATTACCGATATAATATATTACTTGCTAATTATACACGCTTAATCTAGTTTTACGAGTAAATTTATCCGCTAATTTACCAACGAATTACAACTACTCTTAGAAATTTGCAGGTGACGCGAAGTTTAGGAACACGCTGCCTAGAAATTAGTCAACCGTGTCTTATGGAAACTCTCGTAATTGCTAATTAAGTAGACATTTGTCCGTTATTTAACACGCCACATTTACGCCACGTTATGTGACAAAGAGACGAAAGAACGGAGGGGGGGAAAAAAAAGAAGAAGAAGAAGAAAAAGAGAAAGAAATCGAATCCGAATCCGAATTTATTAAAAGTTTTTTCTAACGAAATTATTATTATTAATACGCAAGTTCTCGAATAACCATGGAAAATAATTCCCCCCGAATTTCTAATTTAAAATTTAATTACAATATTCAAATTAAAGGTAAAACTCGATCTCGCGAAACTTTTAATCCAACCGCTGCGCAAATTTAACGAATATTCGTTAAATTTAGAAATAATATATGAAATTGTACGCTAAGAAGTTTAAACAGAAGTTGGTTTAAATAAACGTTGCAGTTCCCTTCTCGTCTCTTTTCATCCCCGTGCAGTCTGTCGATCCTCGTGCATCGTTCGTCGATCAGTATAAATAAGATCAATTAATTAATTGGTCTAACCCTTCGCCGGTCGTTAACGTGCGACACATGCGGCCCGATCGTTCATTTAACCTACGATTTAAAGAGGAAACCTCGTCGCTCAAAGTATTTCCTCAAATTGAAATTAATAGTTGGAACAAAGTAGTTGATCTATCCGTGAATCGATAACCAACCGATAACCACGAATAATCATCAAATTATTAATATTCGTTAAAAAACGAACAACGAACGAGGATTCAAAACAAACGATCCAGGAGGATGGTGATTTGGAAGGAAATTAATCACGTTCCACCGATATATTTACGTTTTCTTTCGCTTCATCAGTTTTGGACCGTGGTCAAAAACTATCCGATATAATTCTGAATCTTGATCGACGTCAATTTCCAAGGATTATTTTCCTTCTATTCTATCAAGTATCCTTTTCGATCCTTTCAATCTTCTTTTATTCAAACGTTTTTTCAAAACGTCAGTAATTTTCAAATTTCTCGAATTATTTTCTTCGTGCTTCGTGAAAGATAGATAGCCTATAAATAGCCTATAACTTCGCGTCTCCATTCCAAACAACGTTTTTAGAATTTTTATTCTATTTTATTTAAAACATCTACAACACGAAACAGCGATTTTTTTTTTTACGTATTATTACGTTGAAAAATGTTTCGAACGTGTTCAATTTCTTTCGTCTCGTTCCGACGAAATTTTTTAGAAAACGTCGATCAATCGAGTCGAGATCAGCGCTCACAAGATTCGAGGACGAACGATAACGATTTTCGATTCCAAAATTCTCCCTTCCATCGAATAATCTGTTAAAAGACAAAAGCGTCGCGTTGCAAGTAAATGGAGGAGGGGATTCCGATTCCGAGGGGAGAAAGATGGATGCGTTGCGTGTCGAGGTGCATATTCGAACAAGGAGAAGAACAAGGATCGAATTCTCGATTCGAGTTGGTTAAATCGATTTCCGTTTTTAATACGTTTAATAGTCGAACTATCCTCCTCCCCAAGAAAAATGACGTCTCTTCGCCATTTATTCGCCGATCGCGCGCGCCTTTCCTGTTTCGGATGCATTCTATTCCCGAAACGAGAATAGAAGTCGATGCTCCGCTACGATATCGGGGGCTTGCCACGATTTATACGGCTTGAATAAGAAACACCGACGTTAATTCTTCTTTCTTGTCGAGTTCTCGCGAATGGAACAGCTTCTGCTCGAGAAGCGTTTTCTCGTTACGCTTGTGTCTTTATCGCCCAGAGATTCCACTCTTTTTCTTTCTTTTTTTTTTTTTTTTTTTTTTTTACGAAGGAGAACTCGACGATCGATTTATCGATTATCGAGAAGTTTATCGATTAGCGGCGACGACGACCAGTTTCAAATTCTTCTTTTTCCTCGTCGTTTAAATGGTAAATTTATTCTTATTCGTTGTTTTAGAGATCGTTTAAGAGAAAATCGTGTCGAAATAGGATCGAAGAGAAATATGAAGATTAATTACTCCAACGTCGTCGATCATCGATGAATTCGGGGAATTTAGGGAAGAACGACACGACGGCGTTATGATCTATTTTTAGAAAATGGAATAGAATAACGCGGTTCTGGAAGTGATATTTATATCGATAATATAAATCAAGAAAGTAATTAAGAAGCTTCGGTGTTTTATGGGTGGGTGCCGTGGGCGCCGCGCCGTACCGAAGGAACTTTTCAACAAATTTCGTTTTAATTTATTCTTGAAAAGCGCATCGATCTTCGGACTTTCGAACAACTTGGTTTGCTACTCGAGAAATTAAGAGAAAAAAGGGGGAAGGGAGGGAGGGGGGGAGGAAATGAAGAAAAATGGAAGAAGGAGAAAATGAAAAGGGTAATTCGTGCTATTGACAGAAATCAAATTGGCGATGGGACGGAGGCGAGGGATGATGTATTCGTTCCATTTACGATTAAAATTTTCGACGATTTCTGGAAATTTGCCGATTCGTTCACCTCGTTACTTTTATCTTGAAAATTTCGCGATTCCACCATCGTTGTATCATTATATGTAACGAGATAGATTAGAATCTGATTATTTCATAATTTTCTCATTATTACGTTACGATTACGTTTAAAATTATAACGTGTTATAAATTAATTCTTTTAAAGTAGATACATCCGTGGGGATAATGTAATTCTCGTGTCGAAGAGAGAGAACGGTATCGATTGTTTCTCGATATAAATGGAAGAAATCTATTCTTAACCGGGTGCTATTGCTATTTGTAGCTACCATGATGAAGGGTGATTCTTCTTCCGCTAATAAGTGCAGCCTTTTCCTTCCTTAATGGCTCTGCTAAATTCATTCAACAAGCTTTCTTATTCCTTTAAAAGTTTGCTTTCACGCCTATTTCGATTCATCAATCTGTCGTTTATCTTTTAAAACTTCGTCTATTAAGAAATGATTAATTTATAATCTAACTTTTTCAAATTTATATATTATACATTTATACATATATATATATATTGAGAATTATCGAGGAATTTTAAAATATTTACTTCTTCTGTATACTATCTGAATTGTGTAAGTAAAAAAAATAAAGAAAACGGAAAGAAATAAACGATCGGCACGATATTTCGTCCGCTATCCCGTTGCAAAGTGGGTATATTTTCGACAGACGTACACACGCTCGTCGAATGAAAATTTCATAATTCAGCGTCGACCCCCTTCAACTTGGCCCAAACGTTCAAAGATTCATGGCCCTTCTCCCCTCGATTCTCGAGGCCAACAGTCTGTCATCACCCACCATCGGCGGGGAACGTTCCGGCCGAGATCACGCAATCGCGATCGACCACGATCCCCCTCTTTCCTTTTCTCTTCTTCTCTCTCGCATTTCCACGGAATCGCAACGTGTTATTTTGCGTACAACCACCGCCTTCCTCTCGCGAGGAGAAACCATCGAGGGTAATTTCTCCCCCTTATTTTTTCCCAACCTACCTTCTACGACCAATCTACACAACAATTCGTGCGTTCGATTAATAATGCTCGATGGATTATTACCTTATTCGCGATAAACATTCTATTCCCCCCCCCCCCCCCGTTTAATTTTAGAAAAACTGTAAATGTAATGCAACTTGCCTCGCATGTAAGAACAATCTGCGGAATAATTCGTGCGTTCGATAAATAATGCTCGATGAATTATTTAATTGCGATTATTAAATATTTTTCTATTCTCCCGTTTAATTTTAGAAAAAAACTGTAAATGTAATGCAACTTGCCTCTCATGTAAGAACAATCTGCGGAATAATTCGTGCGTTCGATAAATAATGCTCGATGAATTATTACCTTCTTTGCGACAAATATTTTTCTATTCTCCCGTTTAATTTTAGAAAAAAACTGTAAATGCAACCTATTTTCTACGAGCAATCTACAGAATAATTCGTGCGTTCGATCGATAATGCTCGATGAGGATCATCATTTGTTTATTAGCGATGTGAATATTGTACGTTTTCCTATTACCCCCCGTTTAATCCTAGAGAAGAGAAACTTTGAAAAGTAAAAATTTAAAGGCGATAACGGGGACCTTCTTTGATCGAGTCGAGGTGAAATTCCTTTTGTTCTCGCACATCTACGGCTTGCTTAGACGTCTTACTTAGCTTCCTGTCTTCGACCACGGTTAGAAGTCAACAGACAATGAAATATAAACCATAGTAACGTAGTTAAATCGTGATAACAATGGTCCCGAGTCGGTCGAGATCCGATTATGAGATTACGTGCCTGTTCGAAACGCGTTCCATCCTTCAAATGAATATAATACGAAAGCTGATTTGATCTGGAAAACCGTTCGGGGAAGAAATTTTCACGATGGATCTCTCGCCGCGTTCAACGAACTTTGTCTCTTGTATAACTTCGATCGTCATTTCCTTTGATATTTCGCCCCCCTTCTTTCTTTTTTTTTTTTTTTTTTTTCTTTTATCGTACGATAATTTTGTACGATAATCGTTCGACGCATCGGCAACTTTTTACGTATTTTTCAACTCATCGCGACCGCTACTTTTCCCCTCCCGCTGCAAGTTGAAAACTGTTGGAAACGGCGCGACGCGGCGCCGTTCCGACCACGCCAACTTTCCCATATATCTATAGATTATGGGTTACGATTCGCTCGCAATTGGTGTTGGAAAATCATAGGTATTCTATTTTCCTGATCGAAAATATCTTGGGACAGATACTTCGAGTGATATTTCGATTCCAGCTTTTTCTTTCGTCGAGTTCGAAAATACGCGGGATGAAAAATCCAAGGGAGGGGAAAGGAGAGGAAGAGAAACAGCGAATCCGTAATTCGAACAAATTCTTGGATGACAGAGAGAGAGAGAGAGAGAGAGAGAGAGAGCCGAGTTAGAGACGGTATTACGGTTAAATTATGCAAAAACATCGATTCCAGGTCACGCAGGGAACTCCTCTGTGAAGCTTGGTGGAGTGGTTTACCTGCCACTGTTTGTCCGCTGCAAACCGCACTGCGATACTACAACCAACCGTATTATAATTACGCCGGTGAAACGCGAGTGTTGACGTTAGACTTCATATCGGTGCACGTGAAACCGCGTTTACGAGATGGACGGTGTTATTTATTGATGGCCGTTCGTGTTTTCATCGTGCCGGTTCGGTAGTTAGTCACAAACGACTTTTCCAGATTGCACGGACCGAATATACGTATCCGTTCTTTTAAATCTGCTGCAACTTTTCTTCTAACTTTATCCGTAATAATAGTGGAATCGAACAAATTTTGCTTCATCATACCAACGTACCTATATTCCACGGATCTTTCGCTCCAAAGATCAAGGATGATATTCTTTTTCTTTTTTTTTTTTTGGTAAGCACAACGCTCGCAAGATTCTCGTATCGCCTTAACGATTCTCTCGTTTTAGCCTCGAATTTCAGCTAAACTTTCAACGATGAAATTTTAGTCTCTAAAAGGCAGCTTTCCTTTCAAAATTTTGCAAATAATTAAAATCACAAGTTTGATTTGATTGTTAAAAATATTCCGTCACACAGGTGATGATGATAATCGTTTTTAAAAGCTGACGTAGCACGCTATTTTCTTCTCTTTTTCAACTTTTACTTTTATTTTATTTAACGGTATTCGATAATAGGCGTTATCGTTTCGTGTAAATCAATTATTTCGCACACGTTTTCCAGCTATTAGAGGGGCGCCAGTTTCAGTTTTAGTATTACCAGTTTATAACGAGACACGCGATGTCCTACATTACATCGATCGAAATCGTGAGCCATATTTCCATTATTATCTTTTTCTCCTTTTCCTCATTTAATTCGCAAATATACTCGACTTTCAAATATAAAAGTATATATCTTATACCCTATTGTATTTATATCTCCTCGAGCGATACTCGTTTTACCCGTAAAGAAGAAGCAATTTTCAACGATGCTTTCGACTTACTTTTCGAACCACCAACGTTTTATACCTGTCCTAATCCACCCAATATTCTTCGTTGGATTTTTCGTAATATAACCGGATACGATGTGACGGCGTCGCGACAACAACGGTTGGCGCCACACCGAACGAACACGCGGGATTAATCCTGACGAATTGGATGGCCACGGATCCACGCCCCCAGCTTTGTCTATGATCTCGATGCGTAAGACCGTGTTCGATTCCCTTAATTAAATGGACGCCCGATCATTATGCGCTAGCCAACGCTCTCTGCCCTCAAAGATGAGTTAATCTCCAAACGGAATCTCGTTTCGAAGCGGCAACCGTACTTTGACGATGGCTGATCCAGTTTTTTCGCCACACCCTTTCATCTCCTTTTCGAATACGCGAGATTTGGAAAGGAAGATCGACGAAAGGATCGTTGAAAATGGTTAAAAGCGGTCGAAAGAATGGAATGGAAGTTGAAATTTCGTATTATATCTCATTGCTTTAATTACCACGATGTTTATTTATATCATCTATTTATCGTGTATTATCGATGGACAGTTCCAATTTTATTGATCAGATCAGAGCGCGCAATTTGAAGAGAATTCGTAGTAGTTCGTGGATCGATCGAAAAATCTTCGTCGAATCGGTGGAGTTTCGTTGCACGGTCTACGAGTTTACGATCCGACATTTGAATGGCATTTCCATGCTATTCTCGGCTCCGCTGGAAATTGTGTACCTAATCGCGATACAGACGGGGTGATCTTGCGGCTGGTTCATTATTGGAGATTACGGATGTTTGCCGCAACGTAACGAACGTTAGTTGTTTTTACGAGTGCGCTCGATTATTCGATCCATACGACTCTCAACCCGGAATCCCGATAAATTACAACGATATCATTCTCGTTGAAACGGAATACATTTTCACTCTTCTTCTCCAATCTATCGTACGTAGGCTCGGATAATTAATAAAATAATAAAATCCGGATGTATTAACTTGGATCGACCATTGATTAATCATCGTCCAAAACACGATGAAAATTTGATTTATCCAACCCATTTTGACGATTCGAAGTAACAAGGGAATAAAATATGTTTATTTTATATACCGCTCTCGACTTTGCGAGGAAGGAAATGATTCCTTTGATATTTAACCCGATGAAATAATAATTAAGATAGAAATTAATCGTGATACTTCTCGTTTGCTAAGTATTTCTACGACGTATCTTCGTTTCTTTTGCTTTCTTCGATATCGAATAATCACGATAGTTAAAAATATCGGCGACATGGAAACAGTTTCAGAAATTGGTGGGGGCGAAACGGTTGATATCTTGCCACCCACCACACTAAGTGGGGCGTGTCTATTGAGCGAGAAATATTCTATTCTTGCTGTTACAGGAAGTACTTACGTCCCAATTAGAGAATTGCAGTTATTCGAACTATGCCGCGCTCATAATTACACCTCCGCCGCGCTCGTATTATTATTTAACATACTTTAATTTTCACTTCTCTCTTTTCTTCCATTGCGCTCAAATCTCTATCTCTATATAAAATTAATCCTGATTTTTTTTTCTTTTCTCTTTTCACAACACGTTATTCGCGTTTCCTTCGCGATCTAATAATTTTCCGATGCGGCTTGAACGACATTTCGTATTCGTCGATGAAACGAGTAAATTGATCTTCCATTCTCGCGTCATTTCGATCGGCCGCCTCTGCTTCGAGCGGAATCGGGATGAGATAAAGTGCCAAATCAATGTCGAAAAAAGACATCCTTCTTGGTGTTTTATCATCTTTCCTTATTATCTGAATGAATCTCTCGTTCGTCCTAGGAAGGAAAGTATTTTTTCATCATCTTGAAGGAAGGAATGGGTTGCGATCGATAACAAACGTGCAAGACTCGGCGAAGGTGGAATAAGGATGCGAGGAGAGAAGGTTGGCTCGCAATTATCTAATTAGAAATGGCGGGCAAATGTAATCACTCGCGGCCTCGGCTACATCCGACCAATGAACTAAACGGTATTGGCACGGCGAACCACCGCTTTTGTTCACGCGAGCTCGACTCTTGGGCCGGAAACGACCGTCTGCTAATGGGCCACAAACGACGCGGCATGCTTCCAGATATTGCTAAAGCTCCCCTCTCCCCGCTTTGACAACCTTGTTTTTGTTCAACAGTTTTCGGATACGAAATTCAATCAAGACATTTTACGCTCGAGTTTGATCGAGTCAATTCGAGAATGAATGATTTTCAACAGGATGATTTAATGCTCCACGTAATTTTTTGATAAAGGAAAAATACTTTTCTTTATATATATATACATCTATAAAGCTCGTATTTCGAGGGTTTTTCTAACTTGTAGCCCAACTTGTCGCCGCGTTTCAAAATTTTATTCAAATATTTCTATTTTAAACGTGCTCTTGATCTTGATATTCTTAAAATGTTCGCTCGTTCCATTCGAACGATCATTCTATTATCCTGGATATCTCTCCAATTATATTTCCACCATTTCGAATCACGAACTCTAATTCTAACTCTAATATGATATTCCTACCGCTTCGAATATTCTCTTATCCAACCAATACTTTGTTGTCTCCAATTTTCCGACTATATTCCAAATATACTCTTGTCTAATCTTATTTCAATCATTCCATCCAAATATCCTCGCGTTTTCATTCCGTCCAAAAAAATCTAAGACTCGATGTAGAGGAGAACGAGATCACGATATCATTTTCTTCGATCTAAATGATTCTCGAATCGAGTGAAAATCGAGTAAAACTCCCGACTCCTCTCGTCTCAGAAATCGTGGTTTCGTGGACGTGGACGTGGAGAGAAAAATGTCTTCCTCCCGACCATCTCTTTAAAGGAAGACGCGATGCAACGTGATATTGTTACGTAGACAGGGTGGAAAGCAACGTTTCTATCCATCGAACCGTAAATCGGTCGGGCCACGGCGAGGATCCACTTAAATCGTGAAAGGTTAAAGGCGAAGAGTAGGAGCGGAGAGGAAAAGGAGCAGCTCTCGCGATGGAATCGATAGAGCCTGTATTATTTCCTGCGATGCACCACTATTTCTCTCAACGATCAGAAACCAAGCCTTATTCCAAACTTTCTCTTCCTTTTTTTTTTTTCTCCCTAATTCATCGAAAAACTCGTTCGATTGCTCGTTTTTCTCTATTTTTTAAACGATTCTCGTTTCGCTCGTAGCAACTGAAATTTGTATCAATGATGGATACGAATTTTTTTCGAATAAATCCAATAAATTCACTCACGTATATAGAAGTATACAGAGTTCGTAGGATAAGATACAAGATTAAGATTCGTTATACAGTAAAGTATTTACGCATGTACGTACGTTGAGCGTTCCATGTTGGGGAAGGACGATGAAAGAATCGTCGAAGAATATATACAAATTTTATGATATTCGTTCATGTTTCGCGAACGAGATCGGGTTCTCCTATTTTTCTTAACCAATCGAGCGAACTTCGATATTTCCGCGATTCTTCTCGTCTCGTTCGTTTCGATCAGTCACTTTGTTTTTAAACGTTTGAACGAAAGAATTCGGTTTCTTCTTTTTCTTCTTCGATCTTTTATCAAGGATTGTCAAGGAATTATTATCTCTCGATCTTTCGATATTGGGCGCAGTAAATGGCGAATTAAGATTTGACGGAGGGTCCGTTTTAAATTTGGAATATCGTGGAAATGAGAGAAGAAATAATAGGGAATTCGATCGGATCGCGTGCATCGTCCGTTATCGCTTCGTTGGATGGTCGGCGGCGCTCGTGTTATGCAGATGCGTTCCACGAGAAGGCGGTCTCTGCTGCTTCGACAAATCATAAATCGAAACTGGAACTGGAAAAAGGCGGACAGGGGGGAATAAGTTTGGAGAGGGAAAAAAGAGGAGACGCACGGTGAAATAGTGTTTCGTGGTTCGACGGAAATAAAACCAGGTAGCCATTTTAAGGGTGGTTCTCGAATTTCAAGCCTGGTAACCGAGATCGGGTATTTCGATTCTGATATTACGTTTCGCTTGCGTCGATCGCGTTTCGTTGTTACCTTTGCCAAAGAACAACAAATTTTATCATTCTTTCCTTTTTTCTCCTTTTCATCGCTTCGCTTTTAATCCAATGGTCGCTCGTAAAACAATAAGAAAGGTGTTATTTAAAGGTGCGACACGATCTCTCTCTCTCTCTCTCTCTCTCTCTCTCTTTCTCTGGAAAGATAAAGATATAGCAGAGAAATTAATCAAAGAAGTAGGAAAAAAAAAGAAATCGTGTCGATGCGAAATGCAAAACGTTTTCTTTTTTAAAAGTCGAAAATTACGATAGGAAATGGAATATTATTCCTTTGCCAGAATAGGAAAAGGAAGAAAACCATTGTCTAAATCTTCGTTCGAATTGAAACTCGATCACTCCGTCACCCCCCGTGCAAATCCCTTCGTTCGTTAATTGTCGATTGGCGAGATTACAAAATAGAATATTGTTGGTTGCAAAATAAAGGGAGCAAAGTTGGGGGAGGGAGAGAAGAGGAAAAATCGGAAATTAGCGATCTCTCCGGTTGGGGATCGTTTCAAAGTTTCCGGGGAGATAAAGTTAAGCAAATTCCACGGTGTAAAATAACGGAACTTTGTTTCTCTTTGGTTCGAGGACCGGCCCTCTCCCTCTCCATTCTTTGCGAATAATCGTGGCGCAAGTCTTGCTACCAAGCTAAGAGAAAGGGTTCAGGTTTACGTTTTGGACACGAGCTTACAACTTATCTAGGGAACTTAGGTTTACAAAGTTCCTTCTATTTGGCGGAAATTCCAAGTTGGGATCACGGTTCGAGATCTGTGCCTCTTCGCGGTTCGCACTAACTTCTTCTTCGATATTTTTCTTTTTTCTTTTTCTCAATCCTTCTACTCGTTCGACCAATTTTATTCCAAATTTTTTTATCACTTTAACAACAATTTTTCACCGAAAATACCGTTCCCAATAGATACATATATATATATATAAGAAGAGTAGGATAGTTTCTGCGAACAAGTGCATCCTTCATTCTAGTTTCTAAATGTTCGAGTTTCTCGATGCCCAAGTTTCTCGAGAGCCAAGATCTCTCTCTCTCGGCATCTGTCGGATCCCAAAGTCGGAATCGATCGGTGTTGGAAGGAGTTGTCGGGAGAGAATCGGGTTAGCGTCGAGTTGTCCTCCACCCGAGTCGAGGAGGACAGGGAAAAATGCTTCCTTCCCGACACAGTTTCGAGTTTCTTTTCTTCACACGTCGGATATCACGTCATATCGGATCGATCGAAATTCCCTAATTTTCCGTTAATTAACGAGTTTCAGCTGGACATCTGGAAAGTTGTGGAAGCGTAACGAAGCGGTGGGAGGAGATGGAGGAAGAAAATGGAGAAGAGTTTTTGGGCGAGTGACCCGTTCTCATTTGACATTCAATGGATAACGCCGGCTATAAAGGCTGGTCTACTCGAGCGGCGTAAATTATACCGGAGCCACGGAATTCGTTGTAATTTCTCTCTACGTGACAATTAGACGCATTCTCGATGAAACATCGACCGACTCGACGGATTGCGCACGTGTGTCCACTGCTCGATAAAATTGCTGCGAGAGAAAGAAACGATTCGAAACGAACGGATGGGAAATTATTCGATCGATGATTGTTTCGCGAAAATCTGTCCCCCTTCGATCTCGCTCCTCGACTCGACCGAGTAATTATCGCGAAAAATCTGATTAATTAATACCTCGAGATTGAACGTTTTCGTTTCCGACCAAATTCTTTAATTAAAACGGAAAGTCCTCGAGATTCCTTCCTCGCCGCTTTGTATCGCAGATCGGTTTTCCTGGGAGTCGGGTTAAAAAAAAAGGAAATCCCCTCTCGAGGTTTCCACGGGTATCTCTCGTTCGAGTATTAAGGAGATTCGACGACAAAGCGCGCCAATATAGATTTTAAGGTAAGATTGATTTTGGAAAAGTTAGAGAAACCGTAGATACCGTTAGAATGGAATTTATTCCATTCCAAGTGTAATTTCTTTTAATTTCGATACGATAAATTTCCTTTCTTTTTTTTTTTTTTTTTTTTCTACAAGAAAAAATGGAAAAGTCGAATTAATTTTACAAATCGATCGATCTCCAAATAAAAATTGGACGTTTTGCAACCAGGAATTATACGAGGCAGGCTTTTATCATATGGATTCCCATTACGATCCGTTCCCAGCTTTCTACGAAAGGCCCTGTTTGCTCGTAAAAATTGCAAAGCATCGAAGCGCGAATACCAAATTCCCATTAACAATTTCACTCTTTCCATCCATCTTTTAAACGAGTATTATCTACTGTTTCAACGAACCTTCAATTCCAAAATTATTCTTCTTTCTCTCTCGAAACGTAAACACTTTGAAGAAACTTAGGAAGAAAGACGCGAGAGAAATATCATATCATATCACCAGTTTTACGAAAATTTTACGAAACCGAATTTTCTTCGAAAATAACTTTTGTCCCCTATTTATAAATATCTCTTTCCTCATCCTACTTTCCCTCTTAATATCGTAATCTCTCGTTTCATCGCCCTTTTTCTTCCGCCCGTTTCGATCGATCAACGCAACGTACGTACGTCCACGATTGGAGAGAAGAAAAATTTTTTCCCTCTCGAGCGAAGGGAGTCATTAGGTCGAACTGACCTTGCGAGCTTGATAAATTCGAAAAAAACCTTCGTTCCTCGAGAGGATCTCGAGCGATCGATCTTCGTCCTAAGTAACCAACAATGGCGGAGTCATTTCCGTTTTTGCGGTAATTACACGTGCGCCCCGACCGCATTTGCTTTTAATTTCACTCGCGTGTCATTACCGTACGTCTTTGCGTTCTCGTGACTACTCTCCTTCCTTCGATTGATCCATTTTTCTTTCTTTCTTTCTTTCTTTCTTTCTTTTTTCTCGTAAAATTACACCTCGTTACAAAATAAGAGAAGTCTATTTTCTAGAAGTAGAAGAGAAAAGGGAGTCGAATTTACGAGTGGAGATAAATTAATTTGAAACGACGAAACACGCGTTATAGCCGAGAAAAAGACAAATTTTCGACGACTAATTTCGAAAGAAGATAAAATAAATCGCGATACCTGGATATTTTCTGGACCGTTACTTTCTATCGTCACGCTGTCAAATTCAGATGTTTCTCGTGTCCAACGCTTTTTCCAACGCTTTTCGAGACTCACTTCGCGTCTATGCGCATACGGATCCATCTCTCGCGCGATAACCATTCGGCACGAATGAAAAAAAGAAAAAGAAAAAAAAGGAACGCGCGAATTGTTTCATAACCAGTCGAAAATAAAATCATTTCAACAATTCTCGATCGCGTATCTCGATCTTCGATGGACTGGGTAATTTAATCGAAATAACTTTGATATACATTTTCACAATTTCTGTAGATCTCTGATCCTTTATAAACTTAGATCAAGCGACTTTTACTTTCGACGGTATATCGAAGAATATCGAAGAATCGTGCCAAATATCATTCACCCGTTCAAATTGTCCCGATTGATACGCGGAGATTTAATTGGTCGAACGACACGGATTGAAATTCGCGTTGAGAAGAAAGAAATATCGAGGCCCGTTCAGGGGGGGCCTACGAATTTCTAGTTTGCGCAACGATTCATTTATCACGCGTCCCGTGTATTTGTCTTCGTGCCTAGTTATTAATTGCTCTCTCGTCGAGTGGAGCACGTACAAATATTGGCTTGTACGAAATATGCTGGAAAGTCATTGTCGAAACGACCAAAATGTCCTTGTTCGGACATTTGCCTACCTATTTTTCCAACCAAACTGCCACGCGCTCGAATTTCGTTAGCGAATTTTCCCAACTTGGTAATATACCAACTTTTAAATCGATAATCTTGCCATCTTGTTATAATATTTTATTAACTTATTATAAAAACAATAGAGATCCAAAATCTCTTCTTCCTATATTCCTTCTTCGACCTCTTTCAACTCTGAAATTCCACTCGCGATGCTCGACCGATTTAACTCTTATCTGTCTCAAAATTTATTACCTTTTCTTCATAACGACACAACTCGTTATTTAGATAACTAAATCGAGAACTCCTTGCATAACTTCGAAATTGTGAAATAAGAATGAAATTTCGTTGAATAGAAACGAACGAGAGCTTGGAACGACGCGATGGATAAATAAGGGACGTGTTGCAACGTACACTCGAAATAACTGGAAAAAAAGCACGAGTAGTTTATACCCGCCGGCTGTTCAGTTCAAACACTTAGCCGCGATTTAGAAAGAATCCAGGCATTGGAGGGGAGAACAATGGAGGAGAATGATCGAACGCTGTGGTGGCGAGCGTCGCGTGCAACAATCCCTTAACGAACCATTCCTCGAGAAGATTACGAGATGGCGTTAAACGGCGAATCGCGCGAGAGGAAACTACGAGCGAAATTCTTTTCTCGAAGGGTCGATTTCGATGTATTATAATTTCGCCGAGCGTTCTTTCCTCTCTTCTTTCGTCGACTCTCATCCACGCTCGATATTCGAGCGATTATTCGTGGTTCGCTTCCTTGGACGCTCCTCCGGGACCGATCACCGCGCAACTTGTCGCGGGAACGGAACAACGCTTTGGAAAACGAGCTCGGGGAAATCGAGTTGAATTTCAAGGATTGTTGATCGTTGCCACGTGTGATGGAACGGATCGAGTATTTTCAAGAATAATCTTCATCTCTTTCCTTACAATAAACTGCCCGATTATTTCTCGATTCCATCTCCTCTTTTCTTTTCTTTTCTTTCCTTTTTTCTTTCCAGAAAATTATTATCCTTCTCCTCGTCTCACTGCTTTGCTCACTAGATGCATCTTTGTCTCGTATATTCTTACGTTTACAGCAGAAAACTCGTACTCCTTCGGATTCTCGTAAACCGGAAAACCGGACGGAATAATACGACGAGGGTAACGAATTTCCTATGGTAAGCGCGATAAGTCAGATTCGTCTATATAGGACGGACGCCTAGTCGAACAAACAATTCTCCGTTGTTTGAAGTGGTATTAAAGGGTTCCAGATGGTACGTATCTTGGCGAGGAAAGAGAGACAATTGATATGGGATTGGATGCACTCCAGATGCGTGGAATGGAACAACAAGCGAAACCCGATCGTGGCTACGTCTCCAGTACTTATGCAAAGGGGAGGGGGGAAGTATGCAGGAGAGAGGTTGTCGTTATCAATGGAGCCTCGATCCCGCCGCGGCGGCCCACATTCACACGGAATACGTACCCTCGTCGCTTTCAACCGGGCCCGACTCTCGCTCTTCCGCCTCTTTCAACGCGTTCTTATCTCTCCCCTCCTTCGCCAGATTTCGATCCAGCAAATACCCTTCCTCCCGCACTTTCTTCCCGGATCGAAAATTTTCTACCTTCGTCGTTTCCCCATTTATTTTTAATATCTCTCCTCGTAATTTCTCCTCGTTTCTAAGATAACTCGTCCGATGGAACATTCGAAGCAGCGATTCGCATAATGTGACGAGGTATTTACACGTGTTTAAAAATATGATTTTCTAATAAAGCAGAGATGCATTCTCGGTTTATCCATGGACGAGTATTTATAATGATAAGTCGTTTCTTCCATATGGTTCGTATCTGAAAGAACAAACGATCGTAATTAGTGATCGATATCGAATCTCGCGGTTGTCAAAAATTTGTATAAATCTCTCCAAGGCCAAAAGAAGACAGATTCTTGACGTTGGAAATTTTAAAGAGGTGGATTTCGAATTCGATCGAAAATAGAACGCGAGGAGGATCTGGTTGACGTCGAGAGAAACGAAAAAAAGGAAAAACAAAGGCGGAAAAGGAAAGATCGGGAACAAAGAAGACAGCGATGAGAAGGAACATTCGTATTCGAACGGAGAATTGTATAAATTCGAAAGTTAAAATTCCGTTTTAATCCCATTCGAAGCCGTGGAACTGCCAACTTTTCCCAACAAGTTACACGCGCGAGAACGAATTCTCTTCGTCGAAAAGAACGGCAAAGCCCTTCCTCTAACCAAGAGAAATCATGCCCGGGAGAGGAGGACTCGCGTGTTTTAAAATCTAGTTCCCCTAGTAGACAACTGGGTGGATGGGGAGGCTCGAAAATACACTGAACAACCCCGGGGTTCCCAACCCCGATGTTCAACATCTCGGGTTTTTAATTATTCAAATTGCCGGGAGAATTAATAAATCCCATTAGCTCGTTAACACACCGTGTTACGGAAACTTTCTTCGTGCCTCCGTGTACGGAAGAAACTGGCGGAACTTTAATCGTCGAGTAAATTCACCCTTGGCGGTTAACGTTTCCACCCTTGAGAGAGAAAGAAAATTCCTCCGAGGTGGTGTACATTTCTCCCCCTCGAAAGGGGGAGAAAGCGCAACGCGTTTTATACTCCTTTCCTTTCCTTTCCTTTCCTTTTTTTTTCACGTCCTTCCTCCCGCGTCGAAGGGAAAATCAAGCAATTTGCCTCTCGAACGGAGCGTTTTCCCTTTCCTCGATCTTTTATTTCTCGTCCTTTTACAAATAATAATAATATTAATAATAATTCGAAAACTGTCCAAAAAACTGTTCCTCGGTTTACGACGAGATCCTCGTCGATCGCATCCGAAAATTTCCTCTCCTCTTTTCACGGAGAAATTTAACGTTTTTGCCCTCGGCAATTTTGAGCAAACGCTCGTACAACGGAATTTATTATAAAGGTAAACAAAGAGCGAATAGATGGAATCGTCTATCGTTGCGAGCCGAGTCCATATCGGCCGAGGGGTTTCGATCGTTCCTCCAACGGATTGTTAATTTTCCGCACGTGCGACTCTGCCTTCCGGTTTTTGTCCGCCGGATGGAAAGCTTGGACGGAAAGAATATAATCGCCGTTTTGAAAACGTTTGTTTCCATCTGTTATTCGCTGAATTTTTCCACAATCCGGATCATCGTATGGACGTATCGAAAGAGAGAAAAGACAAGTAAAATTGTAAGATAAATCCTGCGCGATCCTTTACTTAAGTCCGCTTTATTTCTTTATCTCTCTCTCTCTCTCTCTCTCTACTCTTTGACAACGAAGATCGATATAAACTATCTTCACGCGTCTTCTGAAACTGTGTTGCATTATATTCGATATTATTTATAATTTAAAACAAACATCGACTCAAACGTTCGATTCTTGTTTAAAAGATCTTCTTCGTCGAATTCTCCGTCCATAAATTGGAATTAATTGGTTAAATAGCAATCTTTGTTATATTTTTATCTGTTGGTGAAAGAGCGAAAAAAAGAAAAGAAAAGGAAAGAAAGAAAGAAAAAAAAAAAAGAATCGTCGTCCTCGCGCAAAAAGGTTCTCAATTTTTGAATTTAGAAACGAATATGAAATCGCGCGTTCTGTTTATCGCGATTTGCGGGGCACCGGTAATTATTAGGGAATTTATGAAATTAACGCAGGATTACGCGGGATTAATGGCCTGATTTTCATTGCTGATTAATGTAAATGCGAGAGCAACGGGTGTTGTTAGCATTAATAAGAGAGCAGAAGAGAGAGGATTCACTTTATTCTCCCAAACTCATTATTAAATTTGCGGAAACACGATTTAACTTGTATATATTTCAGCAACGTACGTTATTCCCGACAATTGTAACTATCCACATTACATAAAAATCCAAAACCCGAGCTGATTTATTAATCGGGTGGCTCGAAAAGTCGAAATTCAAAATCGTTCTCGTTTACACAACGTAATTCGAACGCGCGATTCGTTTGAATCCTGTTAGCAAGTTTCGAATAAATTTCGAAGATTTCAAATTTCTGGTGAAAAAAAAGAAAAAGAAAAAGAAAAAGAAAGATAGAAATTAAAACGTGGCAAAGACAGTAGACGCGCGAATGCGAAGGAAAAGGGGAATCCGTGGGATCGAAAGTGGTCGAAAGCCACTTGTTGATCTGTATCGCGAACAGTGATTCATTGTTCCCATTGACAGAGGGCGCGGAACAGCAAGTTTCGTAAGTGCAAAGGAATACCGTTTAATCCTTCGATAGCGACGCGTTTAACTCCTCGCTGGAAATCCAGGGGAAAAGGATCGAGGAGGAGAACGTTGAGTTTGCGAAACAGGTGAGTGGAGTTGCGCTTGTATTCCACCTGTATTTTCCACCCATGTTTTTGTCATCTCCGCCATCCTCTCCACGTTCGAGAACGTGGCGTTTATAAAACAGACAAACTCGCCGCTTCTTCCATCCTTTATCGTATCCTATCCGGCCATCCGAAGATCCCCATATTCTACGATACAACGATTCCTCTCGAATCGATGGCAAAGCAGCGAACGAGGCAGTGGTGAAACGGGCGATAATTTTGACGAAAAATTAGGCAAACGTTGGGGTGTGTTGGCCATGTTCGATCCTGCGCTGGGAGCCATTTTGACGGAGAGATATTTCGAACGGTTTCACGCTTCGATTGGCCTAACGAAATTTCATCACCCCGACTCGATCGTATAAACATTGGGTCGTGTCATCGGCGTCCTCGTCCTCCCCTTTAACCACCACCGCGCGTAATTTGCAAATCGACCTTAAGGTTTCGACCAATCCCGTTCATCACCGCCAATTCGATCCAACCCACCCGTTACTCGCCCCGAACGATAAATTTATTCTCGATATATCTCGTTAATTATTGTACGTACAAAAATCGACGTTGCGCTTAATATATTTATACCGGGATTATAAAGAGCTTAATTTATAATCGTCGCGGTCACGCGGTAAACAGTGGCTCCTATTTAATCTCTCCAATTAATAATTAACGAGAAAGGAAGGAGAGCGACGCTTCTCGATAAAAAAAAAAAAAAAAAAATCAACTCTACGAAATCTATCCGTGTCACCGCAGATTTCGAACAATCGGAATACAACAAAGCACGAGGAGTGAAAAATCTTCTTCCCTTTCCGTCTCAAAGATTGTCAAGATTATTTCTCTTTAACGTCGATCCACGATAACTTGATTTCTCTTATTCCATCATCTCTGATCAGCTCGGATCCCTTGGTTTCGATGAATCTCGGGGGAGGGGGAGGGGGAGGAGATGTATATATATATCGAGGAGCGAAAGAGGGCGGAAACGGTAGAAAAAGAGAGAGAGAGAGGGTTGGTTTCCGGCGGCTCATCCCTTCGGTTCTGCGCGCGTCTTTTTCCCCGTCGTTTCGCGGAGAATCGAATCTCGTTCGAAACTAATTTCGTGCCTTTGTGGATCCACGTCATTACCGCCGCGGCACACGTCGGTCGGGGAACGTTGGGTGGCGGGTAGGGGCTAGGGTAGCAAGATTTCCGATACTATTGAAATCCGTCCAAGTGAAAAGTAAATTATATCAACTCTTCCCCTCTCCCCATCCACCGAACATCCTTTGATGTTCTCTCGTCGATGGAAAAGAGACGGCCGGCTGCGTGTTTTCGAACGAAATACGACTCCCTTCCTCGATCATCGCCACCCCTCGAAATTTTTCTCTCCGAAACTTACCACGGTCTTTATTACCACGGACAATTTGATGAAAATTTCACCTCACTTCTTGCGATCCTTCCGATCGAACGATAACGATTTTTCCTTCCTCGAGCAAATATCTTTAATTCTTCCTCAAGTTTTTCAAGCAAACTTTCCAACCCAACAAGTTGAAGAGTATATTATTAAACATCTTGCTCGATATCGAAGTTGTTGCGAACGATTCTTCTGTTAAAACTATGGACAATGGTAATATTGATTTTTATCGTCGAGACGGAAACGAGACAATTTTGAATTCGGATGATTCGCGTAAAATTGATCGATTAATTTTTCAACGAAACGGTACGAAAGTATCGATCGTCAAATATATTATCGAATATAAAGCGTATCGTAAATATGGAAATATATCAGGTATCGAAACTTATTAACTGGTAACATTAATGAAATAAAATACGAAAGATGAACGAATTGAAATTCTATCTAGCGAGCTCGTAGCGAGAGCCTTGTTAATAAAATTCGCAAGCAATTTCAACGATCGAATTGATTACGAATTTTACGAAATTTAAAATTTTCTAAATTATTTTCTGACTTCTAAGAATTTCTAAATTCTAAACGATCGACTAACACACTTGTGCGCGATCCGTTGGAACGAGTGCAGCTCAACGGATTTCCGTTTCCGGATTATTGGAAATGGACGCGAGAAAATTCATCGCGCGACATCGGTCGGAAAGTCCGGATTCCGATCGTTTGATCCAACTTCATTAATCGCATTAATCGTTCCATTCGTTGCAAATAAACTCAACGTTCTCAAAGTTTCGTTATAAGTACGCCAGTTCGATTCCTTCGAACGCCCCCTTTTCGATTCGTCTTTTCGATCCTTCGTCGATCGACATAATCCGTTGAAATTAATGATCATTAGTGATCGATGGATTTTCGAAAAAATTTCGACAACCATGACGCGACGAAATAATAAAAGCGGATAAAAGCGATTCGAATTCGTTCGAGATCGACGATGGAGATTTTCGAAGCGAACGATCCACTCTTCCACCGATTCTGCTTATAAATTCGATTTTCTTACGGACGAGTTAATATTTCGTGATATCGAATCACGCTCGTTTCGCATTTTCTCTGCCTCCTTTTTCTCTTAAATTTTCGATCGTCGAACCGAAAGATCGAGTGGTAGCCAAGTGATTCGGAAGGGAGATACGAAGAAAGGAACGTGTCGTAGACCAGTGTATTTTATATCGCGTATCGAAGATAAAAGGAATGGTAACAAATCGTCGTTTGGCCCGCGAATAATTAACCAGTCGGTCGAGATATTACTACGTCTTGCACTACATGCAAACCGCATTTACGACGTCGTATATTAGGAGTACATGTCCTAAACAAGGAAATAACACGTTTAGCTGGCTGGAAAATTTTGGTCAACAAACGATGATGAACACGTTGGCAACGTGTTTCGAAGAAAGCGAATCTTGGAATAATAAGTTTAAGCGATTTCACAATTTGATATCACACGGTAAAATGACACGGTGTTTTTAAAAGATAAACAGGAAAACGTAGGTACGTCGAAAGCCTAGTACCTAGACGTCGCTCGCTTGCCGAGAGACAAAAGTCGGGGTTAAATTTCAAGCGTCGCGTTTTGAAAGTCATACGTCAAAGTTCAAAAGTCAAATATTCCGGTCGAACGGTTGAAAGTTATATATTCCGCTGACGGTTGAAAAGCGAATCGATATTCGCGCATCTACCTTCCAATTCTCGGGAAACGCGAAACACTTGCCGGTTTAGCGACCATGGATTAAAAATGATCCAAACTGAACGCGTTCCATCGCGCGTGCGAAAAATACTTCGAGCTACGTGTCGTAACGAAAACACGTAACTCGAATCGTTCTGGTAATATTTTTAAGAAGAACGCCTCGTCGAAGAGAGATACGAAGGAAGAGGATCAAAATCACGGTTCAAATCGTCGTAGAGGGGAAAGGGAAAAAAGGAGGAGGAACAGAGTTTGAACATCGATCCCGGAGTGAAAAAGAAAGCCGCCTACCTGTCGATTTACGATCGAGAGATTTTAGATTTTCGGCGATACCGAGAGATATAGATAGATCCGGTAAAAACCTGGCTTGATAAACCGCGCAGCGCTGCTCGCTGTCGCGCAGCCAAAAAACGCCCTGCCTGCGTTTTTCACCCCTCCCTTCTTTCTAACGATCCCTAAACCACCCAAGAAGAAATTTATCGCCGATTTGTTCGCCAACTAAATCGCGCGCTCAATCTTTCCCCTCCTCTCTCTCTCTCTCTCTCTTCGAATCGATCGAGGATCTCGATGACGAGTAAATTTCCTCCGTTCTTCTCGAAGAATCGGAAAGAGAGGGATCTTGATGAGGGAAATTGTAGGGAAGAGATGATCGTGGTTTACGTACAAAATATCCGAAAAAAATGCATGGAAAATTGTTCGTTTCGTTGGGAGGAAACTCGCGTAGGTTTCGCAATAACAGTCGGCGAGATGCACGGTCCGGAATAATTTCGCCTAAGTAGATTATACTGCACGTCGCGTTTTCCTTAGGCGCCAGAACACGTACGACCACCCGCTCCCTGTAAATCACGCGAGCCGTTCAATTATTCTTGCCTCGCCGGGTCCGGGGGGTGTCCTCCTTTTCCCATATTTTAGCAAAAACCAACCCGTGAGAATCATCCCGCGCACGTTAATCGAGTCGGTCGATTCCTTATTTCCTCTTCTTATCAACTTTCGACTTGCGCTTTCGCTTCGTCGTTGAAACGTATACGTATACGAGGGAAAAGTATAAAGAATGAGTTTAGATACGCGTGACAGAGTGACGTATGTTGTATGTTGTATATAAAGAAAAAGAAAAAAAAAAAAAAAGGCATCGAGGTTTCGAGCAGAGCATATGATATATGTACGCGACGTATGACTGATGATGCACGATCCGAGCAAGGAAAGGAGATTGAAAGGAAAGTTAAAATTTAACTAATTACGCGAGAAAGAAGAAAGAAAAGAAATGGAATCTATTTCGTCTCCGATTCACTTACGGAACGTTTAGAAACAAGAGCAATTAGACTCGGAGTACGTAGTGAAACGTAAGTAGGAAGTTTGGAAAAAGTTTGCGTCGATCGTGTCTATTAAGGTAGGGTGGACAATACGATACAACGGGGTGTTGAATATGGAGTAGCGTTCCCTTTATGAAATTCGAATCCCCGACGGACACGGAGCGGAACTGCCGAATACGTAATACCTCGGGGCGACCGGTGTAATTAGTTGTTACTTCCCTCCCTATATAAACTATCTCCGCTCGTTTCATCGTCGTCGATAACTTTAATCACGCCGCAACCTGCGAATGCTCCTCTCCTCTCCTCCTTATTCTATTCGTATTATCGCGGCGAAAGCGATAGCATCGAAAGTGGCGGCGGAAAAGTTATCGTTGGTGAAATGCGGCACGCGTAACAACGACGTAGACGCATAGGTCTCCGTGTATCGCGTTTCCTCTTCCCGTTCGGGGGTGCATCTTGCACGAATGCAAATACGACTGTCGTCGGCCTATCGTCGCGTCCACGCCCCACTCCTCCGTCGAAACTTTGTCGAAGCGTTCGATCGTGGTCGGCAACCTTGTGACGAACCTTGTGTATCAGAATATCGCGAGATATTGGAAAATTAGGTGTTTTTTTTTTTTATTAAACGTAGACGGTGGAACAGATCTGGATGGAGGTAATACGACACGACAGGACGTTGACGCGGCGTGATCGACCGACTTGGGCGTTAAACGATCACGAGAGCGAAAATTGACGGTGTTGTTAACGCGTATACAGACACGGGCAGAGTTGGAAGAGAACTCGCCCGTTATGATATAGAGGTCGAGTTGGGTTTTGCGTAGCATCATGCTCACTTGGAATAATAGGATTCGGTTTCGGTAAGCGGAAATTTCGGATAGTTGGCGGTCGTACGAAATTTGCATTTGCACGGTCAGAAATCCGCAGGATTTATGTTAATAATATAATTCGTTCGGATCGAGTTATGCGGTCAAGTAAATTGACGCATATATACCGGGCTAATCGTTTAAAACCATTTTCACGAATTTCGTTATAAATTGAAATCATTCCGCCGTATCGGGCAAAATCTAAACCTTCCCTCTCCGTCCTTTTCATCGCTTCGTTCCTATCCATCGCTATTTGCCTATTTTTCAACGGTCAACGATTCTCCTTCGCTCGTTTTTAAATTAATAAAGAGGGAAGGTAAATTAAACGAACGAATAAATAAATAAATAAAGAGAAATTATTTCACGATCATTCAAAGGTATTACATTCCTTTCAACTGTGCTCACACACGGGATTACACGCTCGCGGAGCGTGCAATAACGTCGTAATAATAAAAACCTATTTTATCTTCTCCCTTCTTCGTTCGCATTTGCTAATAAACAATTTCTCGAATCGCCTCGAAGCGATTATCCGCTATTTTATCGCATCGTCGAAGAGGCGTTGCTCTGGAAATAGCGTTTAAACAAACGTGAAAAAAATGTTCTTCCAATTCTTTATCACCTTCCAAGAAATTTCGTACGAAACGCTCGTGTTCAAAGTCTCGAAAAGAAAAAGAGAAGAAAAAGAAAAGAAAAAGAAAAAAAAGGAAAGGAAATAAGAAACGAGAGGGAGAAAATTGTAGCAGAGCATAGGTCGAACATCCCGTCGGAGATCGAGAATAATTGTACTTTATACGTCGTTGTCGCGACGACGACGACGACGACGACGACGACGACGACGACGTATCAGAGCTGGCCGACGAGGCCACTTCAACCCTCGCGCTTCGTTACCACGACCTCGACTTTTCCGCCCCGCGTGTTTCTATCGCGCGTTGTCTACACTTTGTACACGCTCTTTTTCGCCCCGACTACAATACCCCGCGTCTGGCTGCCTCGTTATCCGCCCAACCCTGCGCGAATATATATCTTTATCTCCACCCTTTCTTTGGCCGAGCTTACAAAGGACGTTCGGACGAGCGCGTTTGTAACGCGGTTACCCGACCGTGTTACCGACTCCAACCTCCCCCCCCCCCCCCCTCCGTCTAAACTCGCTTGTCGCCCCTTCCAATTTTTCCATTTTCTTAACGAATGTCAATTACACGCCCTCTCTCTTTCTTCTTTTTCCAACGCGAATTTATGCAAATACTCGTTGCTCATCCCTACAAAAAAATCTCGTCTTTTCAAAACTTTTCGAAACGATATTGCCAACGAAGCGAACAATTCGAGGTTAGAAAGAGAGAGGGGATATTCGTTGGAAAAACAAACAAACGCGTAAATTTATTAAAATCGTTTCGAAAATTTAATTTGTTTGCTTACACCCGAGCTCGTGTGTAAATTTTCGAATATATTCGAATGAAAAATGTTTGGATCAATGTTGATGATTAAACGTTATTGGATCGACGGGGAAAAAAAGAGTATCCTCAATCGGATACGTTTCCTCCCATTTTTCTTTTCTTTTTTTTTTTAAAGGTTGCTTCGAAGGAAACCCAATTCCTCGTTCGATCGTATCGGCAACAAGTTTTTATACCCCGAGGGAAATTAAACGGGGAAGAGTTATTAATTTAGCTTGCCTCATTAACCGCGGTTCGGACGGGTTATATTATTATCGGAGAGTTAATATTACTTTTATCGGATGGTAAAACCGAAATCTTCGATAATTAATCTTGGTCTAATTTTTTGACGGCGACCAAGGATCAAGGCCATCCAAGAATTCCATCCATCCTTTTCTTACCTTACTTACTTTGCTCGAAATTTTGGAAAATCCAGTTGGAATCGATATGCCGCGCGCTCGAGATCGGCTCATGAATATTCACCCGATCCCGGAAGTTGGTCGACCAGGCGCCACCGCGAGACGTGCCGGTGCGACGAGACCGCGACGAATCGAGGCCTTAAACGGACTGTTCGAAATTTATTCCGACCAAGGAATCGCGAAGATTCGTCGAGTCGGCGGTCGATTCCAACGATCGAGAATCGTTTCGTTTGGCACGCGCGCAATCGCTCCGATTCGGATCGAAACTAACAGTTTTTTCCATCCGCCTTCGATACGAGTATTTCGATTCGAATTTTCCAGAGATTTTTATCTGGAAAATTTGCGTGGAAAGGTTGGATCGAGGCGAATAATCAGCTTCGTTTCCAACGAATGTACGTATCTCGCGACAAACGGATAACGAAGGAAATGGATTATTCCACGAATTAAATTATATTTCGCATAAACCAGCATATATACGAACTATATCTTCAAGGAGATTCTATTCGCGGTTCTGGAATAATCATCCCTGGCAAAGGAAATTTCCAACGACGAATCAAGAGCAGATATTACAATAGGAGGAAACTTTGTTAGGCCGTGCTAATGACAGGGGAAGAAGAAGAAGGGACACGCGAATTTTTCTCACCGCAACTTTGGTAAAAGAATCTCAAAATGTTACGCCGAATCTGTTTCGATCGATCGCGTGGTGGATCGGTGGAGCGCGATCCCAGAGCGATTGGGGCGGCATCGTGTCGGCCGGGTGACACTTTCAGATTGATGGCGAGTCGGGGTAAAATGATATCCCGAACGTTAATTACCTGCCTTAATTAATGCCGATCGCCGACTCCTTCCTTTCCTCCCCGTTTTTCCTTTTCCCCACGCGTTCGAGTAAACGCGTTTGACTCGAGTTAGTTAGGGCGAAGCCGAGCGCGTATCGTACAGCCCTCGTTTTATCCTTTTTCGCGATAATTTCGTTTCGCGAAATATCGTACGCCGTTCGTGCGTTTACGTTCGGTCAAAATTTTCGGGGGAGAAACACGAGGGGTTGGGACAATACGCAGCATCGAATGGGAGAAAGAAAAAGGTATCGACGTTTCTAGCGCGCGGAATTTTGGGAACAAACGACAAGGCCCGGAACAAATAAACGTGGATAAGGTCTCTCGCTTTGATCGTTCATTGCGGAAACGTGCGGTCGCGTTCGATTACCGTATGCGAGATCGTGCACACCCAACGATTCGCCATAAAGTGGTAAATTACGCTAAATGCCGATTGGAAATGCGTTAACGAATGATCCAACGCGTGCGGTTCCCCGCTGCCACGCTACCCATTATCGATCAGATACCCGCCGTACCTAATTACCCCCTCTCCCTTCCTTCTCCACATTTTCCTCCATTTTTATTCGTTTCCTCGGTCGCGCGAGGAATTAAAAAATTACGATAATTAAAAAACGACGCAAATGCCTCGAAATGTCGTTGAAAATTCGTGGCCCGGATTCGTCATCATCTCGCTCGCATAGAATGTCGATATTTCGATATTCGAATCTTAATTATCGCGTTATCGATCGATTGTTCCGGAGGAGGAGGAGAATCGAGGGGGCAACTCTGGGGACAAAAATCGATTTGACATGTAACAAATACCGCAGCTCGTACCGTTTATCGCTTCGAAAGTTAAATTAACATTTTCCGATGTCGGCTCCAACGTTTCCATATTCATCCCAGCTCGCTTCCTCCAATTGAAATAGATCGAAACTTTTTTTTTTTTTTTCTTTCCTTTCTTTTTAAACTCACCGATCGATTCGACCGAGAAACGTTCGGATCGAAACTCGAGAGAAAAGAAATTACACCAGTTTTCGTTGTTTTTTCCTCGATCGTTTTTTCCCAGAAACGACTCTTAATTACACGATACTATAGTTGTACGGATAAGTTTTTCTCGGCCTATAAACCGTAACAGCGATAATATCTACGTAAGACGCAAAACGAATACGCGTGACGCGAACACGAAACGGGTGAGAGGATGTGAGCGATATAACGAACGCCTCGTTTATATTTTACGTATGAGAACGAGGGAGAAATTTATGGACCACGTTTTCGCGGTCAGCCGTGTTGTAAATCGCTTACGAAACAGTTGCTTACGATGTTTGGAGAAATTTTATAAATTCGAATCTGCATCGGTCAGTTTTTTTTTCCTTTCTTTTTTTTTTTTTTTTTGTCACCAGTTGAATACGAGCGTCGCAACTACCCGATTTTTCTCCATAAATTTGCTTCGATATCGTATGGACCATCTATCGATCAAATATTTAATAACAACATCCTTCCTGTCGTCAATTTCCTTTCTCGCTGTTATTTCTCCATCTTCCTTCGTCTCTATCCTTTTTATCGGAACAATTATTGCGTTCGTTGCGTTCAATTAAAATAAATAACAAAGTTTACACTCGATTCGAACTCGATAAACATTTTCAAGAAATATTTGGGCGAGCGATATTTCGCTCGAACTGGGTCAAACCCGCTACTCCTTTTCATTTGTTCCGTCTACTATGTCTTCTTATTACACGCCCCCTCCACCGCGTGAAATTTATTACATCTTGGAATCTTGAGAGCGAAAAAAAAAAGTATTTTGCCAAGACTCGACGAACGACGATAATTCGAAATTTCCAGGAAAAAGGAATAAAATCTTGGGGAAGAGGGAAGGATCGATTTCTGTCGTTCAAAGCGACATACGTAAACCAGGATTCCCCCAGCGACCGAGACGAGGAACAATAAGTGTGTAGGACAGGTGTGTTTTAGGTACGAAACGTGATCAGTTGTACGCGTCATAGATGGAATCGATATTTCCAAGATGCAACGCCGATCCAACGACACCTTGTACCGCTTTGCCCTTTATCGTTCGCCAAAGTTGCACCGATTTCTCCACGAGGATCTCCCCCCCTCTCCAACAGTTCCAACAACTGTCCTTCCTCCTCTTCGTATCATTCGAGGAGCAGATAGGAAAGGAGAAATAAAATAAACCCCGATCAAGCTTTGAACAATTTCCTCCCCGTTGCGGCGTATCACGGAATTTTATATCTTTCCTATATAAGAATTTATTTAAACGTTCAACTTTCTCCTTAATCTTTTCGAATCAAACTCCATTAAACTGGTTCGGAGAATTGAATTTCTACACATCTATACACACGAGCAAATAAACTCGAATATCAATTAATACTTCGATCCTCCAAACGAATCTTCGTCCTCTCTCTAAACGAATTAATTCTTAATCAATCGTAATCGTATATCTCAAGTTCGTGCGAAAGAAGAGGAGAAAGAGATGGAAATTAATGGTCGCGCACAGTTCGGGGAGCGTTGTTTGACATTAGCGTAATGCACGTTGTAACGGGCTGTGTAATACGTGACCGAGTGTGAATTATACGTGGCGACAAAGGGCCACGTCGGGAATCCGAAATGGCAGTCGCGCGTCCCGCGTGATTTACAGGGCCGCCCTGCTCGCTTAAACTCTCCCCCCTTCCGCTTCCATTTCTATATAGCGGGGAGATTGAATCGTGGAGAAAGGACGATTTCGAGCGAGTGGAACCGAACAAAGCCAAACTGATACGCGGATCGTGTGTGTTGAAGGTGAACCTTGAGCGGGGTGGTTCCGTGCCGCGAAACAATACGAGTCGATGGCGCGTGCACGACAGTCACCGCGATATTAGCTGAAATTCTGCCCGACTTCTTTGCCACTCGCGCCGCTGAAAATGAGAATCGAACGAGGCGTGGAAAATATGGACGAGAATGTTTCCAAGTTGACCCTTTCGCTGCTATAATAATCGCCGTGCACAAGATATCGAAGTTATAATCTTCTATCCGGAAACTAAAAGCATCGATATTTTGTTTTTATCGTCAATTTTTTTTTTTTTTTTTTTTTTCAATAAACACCGTCAAAGCAAGTCGAATCGCGAGGCGTAAACGAGCACCGAGGCACATGAGGCGGAGGAAAGAGAAAATTTAAACTTGCCGGTTGAGAAAAATTTCAGGGCGCCGCCACCTTTGAGATGTGTTCGTTCTCGAGTCGAGTCGAAAAAGATGGGTTCGACGAGCCGCTAATTAAAGTTGGGATGTTTGCCGCGAATCAAACTGCGAATATTCGTGCGACTCTTGAAGCTCGTGTGCGATCAATGGAAATTTCCACTCGATTCCCTCCGTGTTCCCCAACAGGGCCAACACGCTCCAACTTGGCGCCGATAATTAGCATAACAATTAACCGATTAATTAAACCGATGTATACAGCAATTGTCAGGACGATTGATTACCACTTACCCGACAGAGAAGTCAAATCTCGATCCGACCGATTTCGCTTTCCGTATTATCCAATTACTATTACCCGTTTCCAATATTTATTTCGAAAATTTTCCAATTTTTCAATTCATTTAGATTGTGGATTACAGATTGTGGAATAGATTCGATTAAAATAAAGTACTAATAAAGTAGCGATATAGAGAACACGACACGTTCAACGATAAAGGAAATAGGCTACGTTACGTGGATCGTGCCGATGTTTCTCTTCTACTGCGATGAGCGAGCTACGTCGCACGACGCTTGGCTCGAAAAAAGGAAAACAGACGGGATCGAAACAGCGACACCCCAGCGATTCGCGCGTAAATATACAACGTACGAATCGATATCGACCTTTACGTGTACATTAGATTAAGGTTCGACATCGATACATCTCCTTCCTTCGCGTTTCGCAGGCGCAATTTCGAGTGGAGAACGTTCCGTGAACTCGGTTCTAAACGACGATTAAAGGCGCAGACTTTCGAGTCTATTTCCCAGGCTGGCTAATCCTAATTTTCCGCGAATTAATCTCGACGTTTTGGATGGTCCTCGAGAATACACGAGGGCGTGGAAACGAATCCGCGGCTCAAGTTGCTCGCGCCAACTTGCCTCTGTTCCGTTAGTTAGAGCGAGAGCGACGAGTTTAGACTCACTTATTGTTAGGCCACCTATTGCTTTATCGACGAGTTACCTCGTCGACAAATCGATTTCATTGAATTTCTATTTTCAAATCTCGCTCGAAAAGATCGAGAACAAAATTCCCTCCAATTTTGTTTCCGTATATATATATATATATAATAAAATAATTGTCGCGAATTTCTTTCTTTTCTTCTTACCTTCTCCTCCAACCCTTTCGTTACAATTTACGTTATCCCATTTCCGGGCAAAAAGAGGAGAGATGGCTAACTATCTCTCGCTTTGGATACCGACGTTTCACGGCAGATGCACACCGGAAACGCGTTCGTCGAGCCCCGATTCTTGTTGCTCGGCCAAGGTAATCCCGGGACAATAAGCATCCCACCGCCCCCCCCCCCCCCTCGATTTTACTCGAAACAAAGACGCTTAATTTAACACCGCCGTTTCCCTCCGTTTCCCTGCGATGTGTAATCTCCCGCGATGTATAAACGATTCGTTAAATAATTATCGCGCAATTTCTTCTTTCGTTCCTCGATGACTCGGCTCGTTCGAAAATTCGAAGGGATTCCGGCGCGAAATTTGCATTAGAAAATTAATGGGGACGCGTAACCGGTTATCGCTCGCCTCGCAGATTAAGAGGTGTAGCGTGTTAACGAGAAATCGAGATGACAATCTGCACACGTGTCGCAAGAAACGGACTGTCATATTCCGGTTCCACGGAAAGGGCGTCGCGGCCGCCACGTTGCGTGCAGACATTTTTAATGGCCACGCGGAATCGCGCACACTCGCTTTTTCCTTTCTTTCTTTCCCCGCCTCCTCCCCCCCTTTCTCCTCTTTTTTCCTTTTATTTATCGCTGATACGATCACCTTCGTCGCGACTGTGTTAAATGAACGCTCGCTCCGATGCCTTCTTTTCGATCGATCGAAATTCGAGCGTTCGAAAAAGTGCGTTTAATCAACGGAGCTTCCGCGAAAAATTTGTACTTCTCTTTTTCACGCTTAATAAAAACTGTCGAAAAGAGTCGAAAATATCTTATCTTTGCGCGGGCATATAATAAAAAAAGAGAGAGATCTGTGAAACGAGAGAGCGCACGTTTCTTACCAATTTTTCGCGTATACTCCTCGAAAAAGAATCTCTTTCTAGAAAGATTTTACAAGATATTTCGTTAACCGAAATAAAATCTGTCCCTGAGGGAGGAGGAATAAGGCGAAACGAGTAGTGGACGAGTTCTATAACGCACAAAAGGCGTTCCGACGGTACGGAAGATAGCCTGTTTCGAAAGAGGATCGATTTCCACTCCCGAAACAGATTCTCTTTCCCTCGCTGGGATGGATACCGATATCGATCAATTTCTCCTTCAATCGAACGTCCCCCCTGTTTTCCACGTGTATCGTTGATTTCGAGAGAATATATATGGCTCGGCGAGAATCGTCCTTCCTTTCTTCCTTCCCGAAACGAACGATTCTTTTTCCTCTCCACGGGAGAGAGAGAAATGTACTTTTTTTTTTCGCCGTGGACTCGCCGAGAAAAGCCGCCGCGTCGATCGGATACGATACGATGGTTCAAAAATGCCACGCTACGTTTCCGAAACGAGCGATTATTCGATCGATCGATCGAAAGTAACGAGTATCTCTTGTAAATGAAACGGGTGAAAAGTTTTGGGTGTTTGGTGATCAATTTACCGTGACCGAATTGTTCGGTTTCGAACGTCGAGGGAGGAATTGGTTTCGACGGATTATCTCGATCGCCGTTCCATCGTTTCTCGTCACCGTCCAATTGTCGAACGCATTCCGCCTCTCCGCTACCACCTCGTACAGTTGCGTGTGACACGCGTGCTCCGGCATTTCGAATTTCCTCGCGCCGATAATAACGGCGAAACGGAACGCAAACGTATCATTCCACGTCAGGAAATTAACTCGACCGGATCCAGATACCAAACGATGAGATCGCGAAAAAATATTCCCGCGAGAGTAGGATATTTCGAGTTAGGAAAAAGGCAACAGCGTCCTCCTCTCTCTACCGTTGCCCCTCTGAAAATTTCCCTCCGATAACCAACCATCCTTGGACCGTCGTCCGGTAATCGGAACACTTACCTTTTCCGCTTCGATCGGAAACTTTTCCATCGTTTCCATTCCATTCGAGTTTCTCTCTCGAGTTCCGAGTCGAGTACGAAGCTTCCTCGCATAATTTCCAACCCCCTCCGTCGATCCTCCATCTCCTCGGAAGGAGGAAACGGAAAAAATCTGACGCGTAATTCGAAAAGAGGTGATACGAATTTGCTAAATTGCCCGACGAATCATTATTTCTCGTGGAGACGAAACGAAACGATTCTTGTGTTATTAATTATTAGCGAAACTAAAAATGTGTAAAGATAGACGATGGGAAGCGAAGGGAAGAAAAAGAGAGAAAGAATTACAGAATGTTGCTTCCTTCCCCTTTTTTCTCGGAGAGAATATAAAAAAAGAAAAAAAAAAAAATGGCAAGATGAAAGAGAATCTCCCGAGAGTTGGGTCTCGCGATTCAGAAAATCTGGTTGTTCCCAAAGAAAAGGATGCATCCACGCATACCTCAAGCTCGCTCCATCGGAGCGTCGCGTCAGTTTGGAAGGAAATTGGACGGAAAATTTTCATTTTCCTTAAGCTCGCTATTCCCGTGCTTACTTCTACCTCTTCCTCTGAAAAAAAAAAAAAAAAGAAAAAATGACCGAACCAAGAGAAGAGAATCTCGGCTACAAAAAATCTCTATTACGTTAAGTAGTGCCGTGGTCTAAAAATCTTGACGTTAGGAAAAGATTAGGAAGGGATAAATTTATGATCGACATCTCGTCGAACTCTCGATGATATTCGCGCTTCTCGAAACGATCTTTCTTATTTTATTAGAAACCTCGACAGATACTCGCATGCACGCACACGTTGGAAATAACGTACGAGAAAAAGATAAAAGATTCCTCGACTTTTCCTCGTTCTCTTCGTGCATCCAACTTTTTATCGAACGGATCGAAGATGGAAGAACGTTATAACTCGTTTTTTTTTTTTTTTTTTCCTTTCCATTCGATCCAGTTGATTCGAATTCAATCAGACGTAATCCGTAAGATAACGTCTGGTCGCGGTACGATAAATAGCCAACTTTCGCACCTCTCCTCGAATCTATCAAAAATTTATTCCACCTCTTCTTCTTCTTCTTCTTCTTCTTCTTCTTCTTCCCTTTCTCATCCTTTGTTTTTTCTCGGAGAAAGAGCGAATACGTAACGAGAATCGATCGGACGGAATCGCGACCTGCCAACAAACTTTAAACCTTAATCCTTTCTTAAGCGCGGTACGCGGCTCGAATCGTTATTGGTTCAACGAGGAATCGTTAATTCGTCGACTCCTTCCGCCATTTTCCATCTCGACTTTTCCTTCATTTTCATTTTCATCGACCCCCTCGAGAATTTTTATCCACACCATTATTCCGAATTACACGAGTTTATCATCGCGTTCGCCCCTCCTTTTCGCTTTCTTCGGTCCATTCCTCCCTTTTCTCCCCCTCCCCCCGCCTTTTCTCTTTTGTTTACGCAAATTCAAGTTCTCGACAATTCTCCATCCCGGACAGAATATCCCGGATGTATTCGGGAGACAAGTACACAAGGCAACAGTCGGCAAGATTCCTCTCCTTCCTTCCTTCCTTCCTTCCTTCCTTCCTTCCCGCCCAAGGTTTCCGGGATTCCTTAATCACGTTGCATACAAACGCTCAGCTTTATACAATTATTGTAATTGTACTTGCTTATGAATAATTCCCCTTTGACGGAGGGGGTGGGAGCCAACGTTAGCCAAGTGAACGTCGAGCCGTAATTTATCGGGTTCAATTGAATCCCTTCTTCGAAATTCTTCCCCCCCCTACTCTTCTTCTCTCCTTGATTCATCGCGCATCGATGTGAAATTTTAACGAGGTACACGCTCCTAATGGATTTATCGGTGAATAACTATTATTCTTTGCTTAATCATATTTTATAACGAATAGAAGAAGAAGAAGAAGGAGGAGGAGGAGAAGATGAAAATTCCGTCGATGAATCGAAAGGAGCGGAATTTCGAATAATTCGTCCGGTGAAAGTAAATTCTTAAATGTACGATGTCTCTATTGGAAAATTATAACTCGATGCGTTCAATTGTCGTGCCGTTTCGATTAAATTACGAAACGAATGAACAACCACAGGTTCGATGTTTCGCCCAATGAAATTTCGTCATATTTCGAAAACGGAAGAATTCGTTAATTAGAGAAATTCGATTACGAGATTCGAGTGTGCAAGTTTTATCTTTCTCTCTCTCTCTCTCTCTCTTTTTAATTTTTGCCCCCAATTAATTTAAATTTCGAAACACGCAAAATTTCGTGTCTCTCGTTACGATTTTTTTCCGAAATTTTTAACGTTAATTCTTACGAACCTGATTCTATTCATCCTTTTAAATTTCATCCTGCGTCAAAAAAACGAACATGTAAAAAAAAGAAAAGAACACCAAGAATTCTTTTCAACTACGATACGATATAAAAAAGGTTCGTGACGTTATATAATATTCGTGGGATTATAATAATTAGCAACGTTTAATTCAAGAACCGTGTTTCGATTAACCGGTTTTCTCTTAACATTTCTCTTTTTCTCTCCCGTTGCTCTTCTTCCCCGAAACGTAGAAAAGCGCTTTTCACGTTTTTAAATCCGCTGAAAAGTAAGTTAAGAACAATGATTCCGCTCGTTTTCTACTTAAAAACTGTACCGCCGTATAATTTTCTCGCCGTATACACGGATATAAAGTTCATCGTTCTTCTTGTAAAAAAAAAAACGTATAACGTCAATTATATCGTCGAACAAACGCTTTTTAAAGTCGATCTCCTCTTCGTCCACGAATATTAAGAAAATTTATTTATCCGATTCATCGCGATAATCGAGGAGAGGAACGATTGAAACGTATCATCGTTTTCAAACGTATCATACGTGCAAAAATGTTAACGCGTTAAAAACGCTTTTCGACGATTACGCGTACGTCGAAACGGCCGTTCAATTTCGCGCATAAGCGTTTTTTTTCTCGCCCGTTTGAATAAATTTCATACAGTTGGAACATCGACTCGCCAATCATCGGTGGAAAAAAAAAAAAAAAAAAAAAAAAAAAGAAAAAATTTAATCGTAAATCACGCGCTCTTTAATACTCGAGAGCTTTAAATATTTTTCACCTGTGCTCATTAATCGATAGGTTATTTCACGATCGTGTTTTACGATCGCCCCGATCGCACCTGCCATCCAACTCTAAATATTTCTCTTCTCTGCCGAGAAATTTTTCGCTTCGCCAACTTCTCTCATCTAAATGCACCGAATTAGTTTTGGAAACGAACGATATGCAACGGTACACACTTTTATTTCTTTTAATCTTTCTCCTTTCGTAAATTTGTTCATTTTTCCCAAACAGCCTAATCCAATTTCCGATTACCTCCGTGGCCGATCGTCCACTCGAAATCACTCGTGGGAAATATTCTGCTCTTTCTTTCGTTCGGCCATTCTACCATTCGTATACGAGGTGTATACTTTGCCGTAATAGAATCGAGACTTGGAAAAATGTGTCTCGAACATTCGAGGAAAGTACTCGAGACGAGGGGAATTCTAACGATCGGAAACAATTCCATCGAAACAAGAATTTCGGGGATACGTACGTCGGGAAACAAAATAATACCATTTTAATCACCAATTATTTTGCGACGAAATCGCGAAGAAAAAAGGACAGGAGAAAGTTTGGAAAAAAATTTGGACAAACGAATTCGTAGGAAAAACCCTCTCATTAGATCGTCCTCGGAGCGCGCGTGTATTTTAATCCACGGAATCGATCCCTCGAATGGAAGTGTTCCCGCCACGTGTTTCGACAAGCTTGCCAACGTTTCGAAGCAGAAGCGTCGAATCGCTTCTCCCGCCAACTCTCCCTCTAGGATTAGCTTGCTCGTGAAATTGCCAAGCACGTAAGCTACGGGAATTGCGCGAAGGGGCGAACTGTTGATAGAACCTTCGAGTCACGCTGTGTGTCTCCGTTCATTTCCCTCTCCTTCGCCAAATTGAAACTCCAACTGTATAGATATAGATATAAATAGTGTATATAATAAATGTATCGAGATGTATGCAAACCTGCCTGATCATTCTTCGATTTCGTTTCCGCTTCGAATTCGTTTCGCGGATAGTTAACTCGGATATCTAATCAACCAATCCGATCTTCCAAGAATTCGAGCGACCAAGTTTGCCGAACGTTGAGCAATCCAAGCCTTCCTACCAAGGAATTCGCTCTTACCTCCTCGACTAATTGTCCCCATCATAATTATTCCGGATTCCTTGTAAACGATCCATACCATCGACTATTGTTCAACTATGATAATAATAAGTTTCTGGAAATCTTCTGGATTAAACCTTTGCCGCGACGTGGAAATTCCGGATATATCCCACACAGGTACCCTCCTCTTTTCCATACCGGCTTTTGCTCGTTCCATGTTCAAGAAGTCGATCAATTATTCGCACGGCCACGGCTTTTCCATCGCTGATATTACTTCGAACGTGGCCGAAGTTATAAGCCGATTTTTAGTCGAGGAGAGAGAGAGAGAGAGAGAGAGAGCTTTGAGACCTATTTTCGAGAGAGTAACGCGGTGAAAAAGTTAATGGAAATAACCGAGGAGAAACGAAGGGGTTGGACCTCTTCGTTTCTTCTCTCATAGGAAACGAAAACAGCCCGCTCCTTTAATCGATCCAGATTCGATCCCTTCGAGATTTCTTCCCCGTTTCTTTCTCTCTCTCTCTCTCTCTCCTTTTTCCATCGTTCCTCTCCAATCGAACAAACTCGTCACGAAACTCATCCATCGGCTTGCACGCGTCGAGATGAGTTCTATTCCGTTTCTCCCGCAAATTTATCCTTGAACGATCCATCGAATAATCGTTCAGGTTCGATACCTTTTTTTCAACTGTCGAAGATTTCCGATCTTTTTTAAAATCGAATGATTTGTATTCAAGATATTATATATACGCGATTCCAAAGCGAACGAAAGAAGATTTTTAATCGAAGTCGACGAATGGTAACGCACGCGTGTCGAGAAATCTGAAGTAAAAGTAGAGGCTGTCGGTCAGATATGGCACGATGAGAAAAGTGATTTTTCTAATAAATCTAGAATAGCTTTATGAACGAGAACGTCTCTTTTCTCTTTGTAAATAAACAATTATTTAATCGTCTTTCTATCGTATACATAATTTATTCGTAAGAAATTGGAATAGTTTTTAAAAGGTAATCTTCGAGTTCGAATTCGTACGTTCCGCTACGGTTTATAATAATAAATCGAGCGGTTAACAGTGTCGAGGAAAAGGGGTGGTCAAAGGGTATGGTGATTTTTCGGGTCAGCGACATCGCCCGCATGAGGGTTAATGTCGAAGCGAAACGCGATATGGGTCGATGGAAAGAAAGAGGAGGACGAGTAGTCGAAAAGTAAGAGGAGAAATCAACGATGGGGGAAATCGAAGAACGGAATCGATGAAAAGTCAGTTGGGGAGGGAGAGGTAAGTGTGGCGCGCGAATATCTATTAACGAACGATATAGACGGTGAGAGGCGTTTCGTCTCCGAAACGGAGTGGAGTGCGCTTAGGGTTAATTAAGATTTCCAGCGAATTTTTAATATCCCGTGTCCGTTTTAATTGAATTTGCTTTAATTAAACGTTCGGCCGCCAACAAGCATTATGGAAAGAGGCGTGACCCTGGGATTCGAGAATTCCACGGAATAATTGGAGTGCCGGCTCTTTTTAACCTCCTCGAACCGTTCAGTCCGGGTTCGACCGTTACCATGGATGTTTACAGAGAGATTCCAACCTGTCTTCGAGAAACGTTGGAAAAGATTCGTTCCGCTTTCTCTTTTTCCTCCCTATCCCTTACTTTTTTTTTACTTTTAAGCGATCAACAAACGATTCCATCCGTTTCTAATGTAAATAATTTTCGCTTTTTAGAAACTTTTCCACGATCTTCGTACGATACAATCGTAAAGGTGATACTTGGTCTCTCGATCGAAAAGCAGGGAGAGAAGTTGTCAGCTCCACTCGAAACCGTAAACCTTCTTCCTCTTTCCTTATTTCCTTTTATTTTCTTATCGCGCCGCGTTCAACCACAATTAAGATTATTTATTTTTCTCTAACGGCGAGGAACCGTGGACACCACGTTGAAACGTCTCGCAACTTCTTTCTTTCTTTTTTTTTTCTTATTCAGTTCTTTCGAGGAAAAGCGGATTTGCGCCTCGCGCATTTGCCTTTCATTGGCGCGCGCGCGAATCTCCGCTTCTTTTGATTCGCGGCGGGAAAAAGCGGTTTACGGATAGAAATAACGATAAGAGTGACTTTGGCTAGCCTTTAAAAATATGGAAAAGCTTTTTTTTTTTTTTTTTTTTTAACAACCACTTTCTCGGACGAACGAAAGAACGAACAGCGGCCACATGATTTATCGACGAACGATTTCTTTATTTATACGCATTTACCGTGAATGTGAAAATATTTCAAAAGTATCGTGTAATAAAGTAACAGGATCCTTTTTACGAATGGGGTATCGTGTTACCCCTTGGAAACGCAAGGCAAATTAAATTGGTCTTTCGACGTCGCAACTTTCACGGAAGTACAAAATCGCGGAAAGTTGTATAAAGGGCGATTCCTATAAGATGCGAAATCGTTACGCTAAAATTATTTAACCAGGGAAATCAAACCAGGGAATATTTAGTTACTTAGTTGATGGCGGGATGCTTTGTCGACGTAATTACAAAGCGACATTGTATCCTAGGCCGCTCGTTTTTCTCGTTGTTAGTCGAATCCGTGGCGTGTTCGAGAAACGTTTCCCGCTATCGGATACGATCAATGCTATCGTATCTAATTCAGACGTAATTTTTCTTTCTTTCGATTATATATTTTACAAAGATAATCTGTCGGTTGAAAAAATTCACTCGAGCTCGATAATATCAATAATTTTAAAATACGTATCCGTAGAAAATGCGAAATAATGCGATTGTTTCCACGAGCATTTTCAGTTTTCAGTGTATCCCGTTCGAGTATCCCGGACGGGTCTTATGGGGGAATAAAAAAGACACTGCCAACACTTTTATCTCTCTTTTATCCCGTAGGAAAAGGAGGAATGGGTTCGAGTTTACCCAATCGTGATTCGAATTCGAATCTTTCCTTTCTCGCCACCATTTTCTAATCTCGATTCTCGATCCTCTCCCACGATCCCCAGCATTTCGAGCGTGTCTTCTTTCTTGACTCTTTCTGAAAAACAAAGTTTTGACAAAGGTCATTAGACAAAGGATAATAAAGGATAATCAATTTTTCCCCGAAATTGGAAATCAGAGGCTTCCTTTTAAAATTATATACTTTACATGACGCATGACGTAATGACGTACGATGTTCCAATCTACAATATTTTAAGATAATCTCCAATTTAAAATAATAGATCGTAAGTTAAGATTACAATTAAAGATTAAACAATAATAATTTACAAAGCGGATATTCCAGTGGAAGATTTAAATCGATTAAATCTAAATTGATAAATCGTAACTAACCGTAACTAAGTATATAAACCGATCAAGTATGCATGCAAATAAATATACTGCAAACTAATATACCGGCAAAACTGGTAACTTAGAAATTGATAAACTAGAAACACGAACTGGAATATACGAATTGATGAATTATGTATACCGATAAACCGAACGATTCGACGAACTCGATCGCGCTACGAGTTAGGCTCGTGTGTCGAAAGAAACGTTCCTTTTTTTTTTTTTTTTTACAATTCTTTCTCCGAATAATCGGCAAGATTCGAGGATCAAGTATTCATCCTCGAGTATCTCGACTAATTTGAAACTGGAACTCGGAAAGAGAAATCCGAACGCGGTTTCCCGAATCCCATTTTTCGTTTACAATTAGCCGACATCCGGGAATGCGGTGAAAACAACCCTTGAACTTCTCACGCGACCCGCCAAACCGAAGGAAACTTAAACGTGTTAATTTCACGGCTGCAAAATGTACTTTTATTTCACGGAACGATCTCGGTTTCACGCCTGTTATGCTCACGGAAAAAATCATCGTGCTTGAAACCGGTTAAACCAATTTTCACGTTTCGCGGTCCTCTAGTAAATTACGAAATACAGTTTAATCGCGAATCTAAACTGCTCGGCGTGAAACATGGCGTAAAAAAGGGAGGGGAAAAAAAAAAAAAGATATTACGGTTTTCTTTCTTTTTTCTTTTTTTTTTCTCCCCGCCGTTCCTTCCACGCTACGCGAAAACATTAATCCGCAGATTAGACGACGAACGTTTAACAATCGGCTATGTAAATCTACGCGAAGATTAAGCCGAAAGTTATCCTGGATTATGGCGCGTTTAACTCGAGATCAAATTGTTGCTGTTTAATCTTTGATTAGCATCGGGCAATTTTTATTTTTAGAAAGAAAGAAAATATCAAGGTTTCGAGTATCGTCGTTAAGTGTTAATGAAGAATTTTACGATGGAATAGCTGGACCATGTGTTATATTTAGGAAATATCGATAATATATCATCGTTTCGTTCGCGTGAAAAATCCTTTTAAATTTTTCATTCGAGATTGCCTCGTCCTTCCCGAATAATTTTCCATTATTTTCACGATACACTATTCAAGCTCCAGCTTTTCTCTATTCCTACGCTGTTTTCGCGTTTTTTTTATCTATCCTTCCTCTCGCGTTTTCCTTCTTTTTCCTTCACGCCTTTTTCGCGCTTCCACTTTTTCCTCCTACTCGACCACTCTTTCACCCACGGGATTTCCCTACCCGTTTTTCCTTTTATCTCGTCCTTACCTTACCTTATTTATAATATTCCGGTCCGGCATTCATCCCAAGATCCCTCCAATTCGCGAATTTTCACTTTTCTCACGATCCTTTTCCTCTCGAGCATCTCGCTTCGTCCAACCTAATTATCCTCGATCGATTATCCTCTGTCGTTTCCACATTCAAATTTCAAATTTCATCGTTTCGAATTTACCGAATATCGATAAATCTCGCCGTTCAAATTTCCAATTTTTCAAATTTTCAAACTTTCATCTCAATTCCCCGGAATTTCCGAATCATTATTTACTTATTTCCTTTCCGATCCCTTTTCCTTTCGTTCGAAAAAATACGCGTCGTTTAAAAAAATCCTCCCCTTCGGATGGTTGGAAACGATCGCGAATTATTTCACGAGCTAAGCCCCTCCTCCACCCTCTCTTTTGTTCTAACCAACACGGTTAGAAATACGAGGATGATGGCCCGCTGCCGGCCGATTCGTGCGTCACACGTGCGCACACGAATACAGAGAGAGAGAGGACGAGGACGGGGGGAGGGGGGATGCATTTAATTTGGCGCATTTGGTTCCCGGCCTGGATACGTCGCGGTTGGTTACAAGGAGAGGCAGGAAGGAAGGAAGAGGGTTGGGTTAATGTACGGGCTAGGAGGTCGGTCTTTTCAACCCTAGGAGGAAATCTAAACGGGCCTCGGTGAATAAGACGGCCAGGCGAAGACGGAAGCGTCCTCCCCTTTCGTGGGACAAACTCGTAAATAATCGTCCGAAAGTGTTGATCTTTCGTCGATTTTTGACGGAAATCAAATTTGGACAAATTTTCTTTTTTTTTTTTTTTTTTTTTTCACTATCGAAACGATAGTAAGCGCATTTGCTAATGATATCTCTTCCGTTTCTATCCCCAAGTTTCGTTATATCGGAAAAATTTTCTTCCCAACTTTTCGTGCAAAAAAAGAGGAGTTTTCAAGCGAAATTATAAATATCGAGACATCGAATACCATTTACACGTATAATTCCCAACCAGCAAATTTTAAGTAGTACGAATCAATTTCTAGTCGGGCTTCCTTTGTAAATATATTTCTTCCATTAAATGCGACCGTTTCATTTAATCATTAAAAAAAAAGAAAGACTATATTTTTATTCGATCATCAATTATCGAAATTATTATTAATTATTCCGCCTTTCCGCCATCGAGGAACGTACACTTGTAACGTAAACGAGACGTTAAAAACGTTCTCACGGTATTCAGCTTTTGGCCAAAAAAAAAAAAAAAAAAAAAGAACTTCGAGTTCAGCTTGAAAACTTTTGGCGGCGTATTGTGCCCTCTTCTCGATAAGGAGCGTCTCAATTTTTTTTCCTCTTCCCTTTTTCCAACGTGTTACACGTGTATGGAAGGAAGGGAAGAGAAGGACGCACGCAAAGTGGATATCTTTTTTTTGGGACGAGATCGATCGCGGGTCGGGGAACGGTGTCGCGGGAAAAACGAATTCGAACGAAGGGCACACTTCTAACGCGTCCTTATCTGCGAGCTTATGCAAATGGCGAGCAGTTTGCCACGGGGATTTGCATAGACTCTGGTGGCGATCTATATGGGATCATGTCTAGGCATAATCTCAAGACGCTTTGCCAGTTATGCACTGCCTTTTCGAGTAGTCACGTTAGCGCTTCTTCCATACTGCCGCTCCTCCCTTTTTTTCTCTTCCTCTTCCTTTTCCTCTCTCTCTCTCTCGCTCTTCTCGCCTTTCCAAACTTTTTCTCTTTGCGACGATGAGGTGTGATATTCGAAGTTCGCAAATAACGCTCGAAAATATCTCTCGAGCAGATTCTTGCTCGAACAAAAACGTATCGGTGATTATTCATTTCGTGCGTGGAATGCGCGTTACGTGTTTGGTCGTTTGCATCGATCGAGCGCGCCATCATACGAACACCGAATATTTATTAACGTATCGAATAGAGATCTCTATTTCGCGTATTTATTTATACGTATATGTAGGTTCGATACACGAAAGGACGAAATCGGAATTCGAGAAACGCTCGCCTGATATCGAGCAAATTATTGGCGGTTGGGTGTATCTTTAACGAGCGGCCCTTTTTATCGCAGATATTCGCACGTTTCGCTCCGTGAATGAAATAACCGTTCGTTCGTTGATAGAGCGGTCAGGACTTTTGGACACTCTCCAGTAACGTTTCATCCGAGATAACGTTCCATCTACGACGAAAAGTTACCAGGTTGGAAACAAGTTTGTCAAGATTAATGGATACGCGTCATCGTAGCTGTGAAATATAATCTTCGAGATCAAAAAATATGACATTTTTCTCCTCTCTTTTTCGCTTTTCGAAGCGAATTCAGTAGCCCTCCGAGAACAGTTGAAAGTTAAAAAAAAGCTCGAGGAGATATCTTTTTTTCAATTATTATCGATCCTTTCCAATTTTTCCTTAAAGTCATAATCGAATCGTGGAAAACAATCGATTATTCGTTTCGATCGTTTCGTTTGCTTCGAATTAAAATATTCGCGCGAGATAAATTATCGATAAAAAAAAAAAAAAAAAAAAAGAAAAAACTCGAACGATCGTATCTAGGACGAATGTGCACACGTACAAAATGATACGCATTTGTAAATAACGGCATTTGTGTAACACAGCGCGGGTTTACAATGGCAGGAAACCAGATTGTTGAACAACCCTCTCGTTAAATCAACGCTGTGTCGAAGTTCGAGTGGATGTGAAAAAAAAAAAAAAAAAAAAAAAAAAAAATTGAAAAAAAAAAAATTGGAAACTAGATTGCAGAATCTGTGTGGTCATCAATTAACGCTTCGCGGTTTTATCGAAGTCTCGATACCATATTTTATCCTGTTCGTATTTAATTTAAAAACCGAATAAAAATCGCACGAGTGTAAAAATTAACCGCGCTCGATGAGAAAATTCATTATTCGGTTAAACGATATCCCATAAAGGGATCGAGGATCGAAGATCGAGGAAGAGTCGGAGAGGAGAAAAAGGCGAAAAGAAAAAAAAAAAAACGGATAGTCTTCTTGGATAGATCTCTTTCACACAGATCAATCTAATCAAACGCGACGAATTTAGAAATAGATAATTGCGTATATAACGTATTTATCGTTTCAACAGGTGAGCTTTATATCTCGAAATTCTGAAGGAAAATTCTGATCGAAAAGTTCCGTAGATGATTGATCGATGAAATGCTTGTCTATCGAAACAACGATCCTCGAACAACAATCTTTCGATTCGCGTCTCGTCCATAGTATCGAATTACGATTACCCCTCGATGATCCAATTCACGATTTCGTGTCCTCTTCTTAATTAAACCTTGCGCTTTCCCCGCCCAATTTTCGAACTCGGTTACGGGCTACTTTAATCCGATGGGAAGTTACTTTCCAGCCGAAACTCGCAAGTCCCCGTGCTTTCACCGCGATAGTCTTGATTAATTTGTTCCGAAACGGCTTATCCGACCGGCCCCGCCAACTCTAAATGCAATCGGGACACGCGGTGTGCCTGCAGGGCCAACTTTCGCATAGTTCGCCACGCTCCCGCTATTTATCTTTCCCCGATCGTTCCCCCGCAACCGCTCGACTCCGCGACCCGCCATAAGAGAACACGCGTATATCTCGCCGCCTTATCCGTTGCTCCATTCACCGCCGTTTCGTCCGAACGTCGACGACCAATCGTCCCGACACATCTTTTTCCCCATCTTTCTCTCTCTCTCTCTCTCTCTCTCTCGAAACTTCCTAAGAAATATAGGGAAAAAAGTGAGGCGCCGGTTAAAGCGATCGATCGATCGTACGTACATTGGAATTAATGCAATTAATTATGAATATTAATTCGCGGAACAATGTAGATCGCATTGAATGTACATAATCAAATGGCGACACATGACCGATAATAAATTAAACGGTATATTATTCAAATACGAAACGCGTTTAACATGTTAAGTATTTAACGATACCGGCCGAATAATCCGATTCCGAATACGTTATATTGCGCGTATATACGTTTCGAAAATTTCCATGCACCAACATCCAACGTTCTATCGCGCGACGCCAATCCGAAACCGATAGCCTTTTTTTCTCATTTCGACGAAAGTACCCTGACCTCCCTATAAAAAGGAGGGGAGAAGGAGGGGTCTACAATTTTGCACGGTCGATCGATCGGGACAATTCGAGTCGGACAAGATCGAGAGGGGGCCGAGAACGAAATTATTTACTCGACTATGAAATCGACGGAATCCAAGAACCGGATGATTCCGCTCACGTTTCTACGTTCTACGTTCTGATTAAACCGTGCGACGTCTCTCTCTTCGCTCTGTTCTGCCAATCCGTGAGACTAATTCACCAAAATTCCTCCGACAACTGCGTCGGAGGAAAATCAAAACCGGGTTTTTACACGTGTCTATTTTGTACGAAAAAAAAAAAAAAAAAAGAGAGGAAAATATATAACATTCGTCTCGCATAACTTTATCGCATCGTATCGAATTCCTGCGAAACTCAAACGCGCATTCGACGAAATCATACGAACGCTCATCTCTCTCTCTCTCTCTCTCTCTCTCTCTCGAGATTCTAGAGTTGACGACTCGTGGATGACGTCATGTGTAATTGGCGCGAGTCTTCTTCCTCTTGAAAATTTTACGGGTGGAAACCGATTCAAATTTAACGACGAGAAACATAATCTATTATCGGAACAACCCGTGAGTCATCGTCCTCGTAAAGTCGAAGAATGCGAGATATAGCCCGAACAAATGTGTGCGCGCGTTCAGCAATAGAGAGAGAGAGAGTAGCGCACCTCGATAACGTACGTTATCGAACCATTCCTCCACGACCTCTTACGTCGTTCCGATCTATCTCGTGCCGAAGAATACCTTCGCGACGCGAGCAAAGGAAATTATAACGATTCGCGGTTGCGGGCTATCGTCGTCTCCAGTTCTTCCTCGGAATCGAGTTGAAACGAGGATTGCTTCGAACGAAGATTACAATCTCGAGACGCATATTTTTTTTTTTTCTTTTTAATTCGAACAATTGGAAATAATTATTGGAAACAATTATGGGATCGATGGTCGATCGATCCAATTCCAATTACGTGGAAATGGAACGATCCTTGGGTAGTGGGTAAATCGAGTATCCTGTCACGTGATATAATCGATCATTCCTCGAATACAGGGACGCCGGTGTTAATGTTCATGGATATCTCGATGATTAGTAATTATATTAGCAATGGCCATCGACCAGCAGTGTTAACGGTAAATTTATCGACAACTAGCGGTAGTAATTGTATCGATAACGCGTCGGTTAATTGCCGATAAAACAAATTGTTGAATCGTTTCGTCCTCGCCATTTATTTTTACCAATCGTTCCCAAACGTGACGCGACGTAAGACGTTATTTTCCCGCCAATTTTTTCCTACTTTTTGGAACATTTACGCGCGTTCAATCTCTCGTACGGAAAGAATGGAATTTTTGAAATTTAAATTTTTATATATAATAACTCTTTGTCTTATCTTTTCGTTTACTTTTCGACACGCGTCAAAGGTGTTACGTTAAAAAATGAATGGTCGTCGAGAAAGATTGTTTAGAAAGATAAATTTTTAATTTCAAGCACGGGAATGTGGATGAACGCAAAGGGCACTGAAAGCGTTAACATTTTTAATCGCGACACACGTGGCGGTGGTAAAAAGAAATGTCGTTTCACGAGCGGAGATAAAATTTAATTTAATCGTGTCGCGAAATATAAAAGAATTTTTCACCGGTTATAACAAAGAAAACGATACTTTCCAACTCCTTTTACTCCTCCTAAAAGAGAAAGAATATCTCTTCGACGTTAATACGATATACGTTCGAGCGCCAAAATCACGGGTCAAACTCGTCCTCTAAAAACATTGCGGGGCGAAACACTCGGATTATAATTCGAAGCTTTCAACAACCAGTCTGCTTTCGAGGATTCGGATAAATGGAAGGGACGAATGGAGGGAAAATTGTTCGTTCGACGCGACGCGTCTTCGATCGATAAATATTTGTACGCGAAATAATAAAAATTAGCGGCGTCAAAATCACTTTTCTTCGTTCGTTTCGTTAGAAAGATCGGACACGAGTAGCAAAAAATATGGAAAGTTCGAGAATCGATCTCGCCTCGTTCGAGCGAAATATCGGAGTTGGAAATATACGGAGAAAAGTAAATTTGCATTTGCCAACGATTTACGCCTGTTTAACACAAAGTTTCAGCAATCTTTCGAGCTTCCCTCGACTTATTTTATAAGTGGATATCGTTCGATATCGCAGGGGACTCGAACATCCCCCTATTTACGCGAGGGATGATAGCAGGAGAGGGAAGGGGAACAGAGTGGGGCAGACATTTTCGTTATACCTGACCTCGGAGACGACTTTGTACTTTGTTCGGAACGAGTCAGTCGTGGCTCGCCTTCCGTTTCGAGAGCACCGTCGTCTCTTGTTCCGCTCGTTAACGCGTCCCGTATCGTTCCAACCTTAATTCCATGTGCGCGCAACTTTATCTTCTTCTTGCCCGACAAAATTTTACAAAATTTTTCCCAAACATCTCGACATTTTAAAACGATTTTCTTTTACCGCGATTCCGCTAAATTACGCATCTCTCGAATTTATTATTATCGTATCGTCGACGATCGATTTGATTTTTCCATTTATGATGGAGATTACGAACGTTTGTGTCCCGGGATACACGTCGATACTTTTCAATGTCGTATTTTTAAACGAAACGTTGTAGCAAATTATCGAGGGGAAAAAGTGACTGTGTACTCGTAGCGCGCGTCAAAGACTGTGGATGTGTAACGGTTTCGAAGGTGAAACACGATCTGGCTCGTATCGTTCGCTGTTTAGAGAGAGTTGAAAACATCCTTGAACCTCGTCGAAATTCGCGGGGAATAGGTAAGGAGATTTATTCAACCGAACGAATGACACATTCGCGTCGCGAATATAATAATAATATTATTATTATATTTCGAAACGAAAATACGAAAATAATTTTACTCGTGTGTTTTATACATTTATATATATTTTTTTTCCTCCCCTTTTGCGTTTCATCGCACGAAATACGTGTTACGAAGAAACAATGTGTAAAAAAAACAAGGTTTTTTTTTAAAAATGGGATACAGTTCGTATCCCAAGTATTATGAAAATGAATTTTTCATCTGCTTCTTTGTCGTCCAGGCTTTTTTATTAACGCACCTGGAAAGTTTTCACGCGTAAGAAAAATCTCATCGGGGGGACAAAAAAAGAAAAAAAAGTACACGTCTGCTAGTTTCGCGAACTTTCTCATAAAATAAATTGCGAGGAGAAGCTTGTTACAACGTCTAACTGTAAAAAGTAATACTCGTGCGCCCGTTCGGATACGCATTCGTTTCTCCGTTGCTAAAAATTGTAGGATGTTTTCCTATGCGAGAAAAAAAAAAAAAAAAAAAAGAAAGAAAAAAATTTCTCTTTTTGAGTTTTCAACGAAATACGAGGCGAGGCGAGCGATAAATATCGATCTAATTCGATCGTTAATCGTTCCTTAGCCGCGCTCCAATCGATTTTGATTCGAGTTGAACGCGAAAATCGGCCGTTAAATTTTCTATTCGGTTAGTAAATATCGAATATCGGCGGAACAAAATTGCAACCGCTCGCTCCATCCAACCGTTCATCCTCGCCGGTCTATATCGAATAAACATATATTCGGTCCCGCGTATCGTAAACAAGCGCCAATTGACCACGATTCGATCCACGAAACGATACAATTTCCGTTGCGTTGGAGAAAAAAAAAAAAAAAAAAAAAAGAAAAAACGAGAGAAAGAAAAACTCGAGCCCTCTCGTCAACGCGTGGCAAATTAGCGGCGCGGTAATAAAACGAAAATGCGTATCGTCCAAGTCGTCCAAGCTCGAGTTTCAAACATTTTCAAATTCGAATTCGGCGGTGAAAAGTTTTTACCAACGGCGATACAAGAGCGAACGTTTAGAGCTATTCAGAGCGGAAGGAACAGGAATCTCATCCGAATAACTGGCCAACTTTTTGCGGATTAAAGTGTTTCGGATTAACTCGAGGAGAGGAACCGCGCGATAAAGACGAGATATTAAGTTTTCTTCGACTCTTTACCCAACCGACCAACTTTCCACCACCCAACCGTTTACGACTTGATTTAAATCCTCCTCCTCGATCACTGGAAATAACTGGAAATAGCGGGGATTCGAAATCGAGATTATCTTTTCGTATCGAAAAGAAGAAGAAGAAGAAGAAGAGCGGCGGCCCGTTCGACGATTCTTCCTCGTGGATGATGGACGCGCGTCCATGCGAGAGAGCGGATATTGGTTACGCGCGTTGGTTCGGCGAGGTTAACTCGTAGCGCCGGAAGCATTACCGGGGAATCAAGTTTACGTTTCCTGATACGCGTATTTCCAGGCCGTGACGTATGCAGCCTTCCTCGCTGCCACTCGCATCCTTTCCGTTTCCATCACGTCGCCTCCCACCTTACGTTTCACGGCTCCACCTGTATCTCATCAACGTCTTCCTCCACCCTTCTTCTTTCCCTCCTGCTCGATTCAAACTCACCTTGAATTTCGTTTCACGCGCTCGATCTTGACCCAACGAGAGAGGCAACGATCCTTTCTTGCATTTCCATTTCGAATCGAAACAACCATTTCCGATTTTTCCAAACACGGTGATAAACGTGATAAACACCACCCATCGTCCCTTCGATCAAAAGCGAAACGACTTTTTAACGCGTTCGAGCAATTCTGTAGAGAGAGAGAGAGAGAGAGAGAGAGAGAGAGAGAGAGAGAGAGAGATAAAGGGGCGAGTGAATTACGTATCGATATTTTATATCGTCTAGCAAAAGTCGAGTTGGACGCGAACCAATTTTTCCAAAATCCCCCTCGGTTATTTATTAGGGAATAAAACCGATGTCAGCGAATCAAGAATTCCAGCGTGCAATTTTTCCCTCTAAAAATCCCCGTGGAAATTTAATTTAAACGATATAAAGTAAAATATCTATCCGTATAAATCGTTTCGAGTATCTACTTATCGCGGGAATCCCCTTTTCTTCCTATACACACACACACACACACACACACACCGTACCTATTTTAAACGGACCTCGCTTTAAACTTCGTTTCACGCTGTTATACGACAGGTTGATAACTCAAAGGGACAAATAGCGGTATAATTTTATCAACTTGATCCATTTTATCCAAAGATATTTTCGCCCTACTAGAATATAATTACTAGAAATTAATACTAGAATATTTTCAAAGCATTTTCTGGAAAAGCAGCGGGGATGATAATTGTCGTTTCATACCATTTAGCTCGCCACCGCGGATATTTTGGTTCCAAAATCGATACCGATTAAACTTTCCCCAACTTTACTAATGTCTCGCAAGTCTGAATGCGATCCTCCTCGTAAAGTCAAATTATCCCTTCTCCCCACCACCTACTCGTCTCTCCCGAATCTTTCCATCTTTTCCACAAAAAAGAAAGAAAGGAAGAGGAAAGAAAAAACAACGTATATATATATTGGGCATAAAGTAAAATGAATTGTGCATCGAGATTAAGAAGAAAAATATAAAAGAAAGATACGTAACTCGTAAATTTTGAACGTTGGAAATTCAGAAAATCGTCAGATTAGTTGGTAGTAGAGCGAAAAAAAAAAAAAAACAAACAAAAAAGGCAAAATCGATCGCGCCAACTTGTTCTAGGACGCGTGACAAGCGTGGCGAACGATTTAATAGAGAAATCTATTTTCACCGCGTGGCCAATTCGATGCCGCACCGACGCGTACGCGAACGTAAACCAGCCCGCACCCACACACAGGATTCCACCTTTAAACCTGCGATTATACGGGTTTCTAATTAATTGCCCGATCATCGACACGCGCCTCCCTCACCGATTGATCGATTCGTCGTGGCTGTCGCCTCCCGATAATATCGTTCTCCAAACTATCCCATGATTCCTCCAAATTCTTCGGATCCTTCGATAAAATTCCCCTCTCAGGGATTATCGATATCGGATAATCACGCGCGAAATTGGCAACGCCTCTACAAAATTTCGCCATATTCGTTCGAGGAATCGCACATCTCCCTCTCTCTCTCTCTCTCTCTCGAAAAAGAAAAGAATTGTCGCGTGTATTTCTCTAAATTTAAAACCGCGCTCTCTAAATTTTCACCGCGCAGAAAATTTTCAGCTCGTCAATTCGAATTCGTAGGAGCTCGTTATAAAAATATTCGCAATCACCTACCTCGTCGGATTTGCAACCGTTTTTTCCCCAACTCGTTGTAAATTATGTTAGCCGAGGGGGAGGGTGAATGCGACTTCTTCTTTTTTTTTTTTTTTTTTTTGTTTGTTACGCGGGATTGGCGTGTTACAGCGACGAAGCGTGGTAAAGCGACGTTTTATTGCCAACCATCGCGTCGTAAATCTTTCACGCGCTGTCCGTCCCGAAAGTTGACCGACCGCATTTGTAGAAAATTCATCTGAAATTCATTCGGATAAAAGGAGAAAGCTCGGTGATGGCTCAGACTTTTTAAACTTCTCGTTGATTTAATCTTTCTGAGAGGAGAGAGAGAGAGAGAGAGAAAGAGAGAGTTTCCCTCGCGGTTACAATCAAAAATATTTCTAGATGTCTCTCTTCGTAAAAGCGTGTACTTATTATTTCTATACGGACGAGAAAACGATCATTTTCATATCATCTCTCCACTTTTCGTTATTTCACGTTTTTTTTAATTTATCTTTCAACCTCTTAATAATTTCTTTCTTTCTCTCTTTTTTATCTTAAATAACTCATTTTTTTCATCGTTTAATCTCATTTTCAACGGACAATTCTTTTCAAACTAATTATTTTACATTTAATCCAATGTAATTTAAGTTTATATTAAAAATTTTGCACGAAATATTTTCTTCGAATACGCGAGATATCGTTTTTTCTTCTTCTTATTTCTTTTCTATTCCTTATTCTTCTTTACATATATCGAATACACACGTATATAATCAAAAGATACAAAATTCAGTTTTATCGCGCGTTTTATTTTTTTAAACACAGCGTTTCATCGTGATTAAACTTATACCAAGTTGTTTAACAACGCGTGCCTATTGTATTAACAAAAACCCGAATTTCGACCTACACGTATATTCCAAATGTAATGTTTAAAAAAACTTTCAGTTCAACGAGGAAAAACGGTAAAAATGGTTAAACGATCTTTCCTCCCCGAATAATTTATCATCCGGAGTGTAATTTGAATAATTTTCGAGTGTAATTTATACACGCGTGTATCACGGTTCACGAAACGCGTTCTGAGATCTTGCAAATGACAGAATGGAGCGTAGTGTCCAAAGTGGCCGGTGCTTCCCTTGTATGCGAAACCAACAACTGGTCGACTAATATACCGGTTTGGTTTAATTAACACGCTTGCGCCATTAATAACCGGAGCGAAGATATCCAGAGTGTTTAATTCGATGTGGTGAGTTACTCGCGCTAAAAGGCCATATCGTCTAATTCACTTTCCTCCAAATTATCCGATGAGTTGTGCCAACGCGTATATACGCGATAACGAAAAATTCCGGCTAATTTTTATCCTCAAATCTTTGGATCGTTTCGTTCGATACGAATCGACTCTCGAGATCGCATTAATTCCTCGTAGCCACTGGCTCCTGCTCTTTTTCTCTCGGATATTTCGAGTTTAAGGCGACGTGGAAACCGTTCCGCGAACGAGTTTCCGCTACAAACGATCTCTGCTTCTTCTCCGACCATAGTTCGGTCATCGTAATTCCAACGACCGTTCCAACACGGCAACTTCATAAGTTGGGAGGCAAGAATGGGGACGGCTTAATTGAAAAACCGAGGGAAATCGTCTTCTCGTCTCGGTTTCGCGCCGATTCAATAATAATAATAATTAATTATAATCGATAATCCTTCGATTCGAAAATAAATCTTCCAACTTTTGTTCTTCGTTTCAAAAAAATTCGACATCGTATCAAAGACGTCGTATCTATGTCGAAGACAGGCAGATGTAATTCCACTCGACCCATATTTTTCTAGTTTTATTTAATTTCGAGAAGATTTCGATTTCTTTCGCTTCGAACTTCGTAACAACTAATCAACCACGCCAACGTTACGTTTCCTCGACCAGTTCACTTCCGTTTACGCGGCAACATTTTCTTTCTTACCTTCCGCCTCTTCGATCGTTACTTCTTAAGGTAGCAAGAAACGAAAAGAATGGAGAACCTTTTGGTTCATCGATACTCCATCCTCAACGCCCTCGAGTCAAGCAGAGAAAAACGAAGTTGAGAGAAGATACGCTACTTCCTTTTCGACAATTTTGATTCGTTATTTAAAGTATCGCTTTTTCGGTGACTCGATAATATCACGAAATCTCGTGATTAATAGTAGGTACAAAGTGAACCTACTGTTACTTTGGAATCGATTTTTTTTTCCTTTTTTTTTAGCAAGAGTGGAGAAAACGCGGCGTTAAACGGAAAAATTCGTATAATCCCCGCTCTTCTTTCCTCGCATTCTTCTCTCTTTCTCGAATTGGAAAATACTTGGTGGAAACGCGCCCTTTTAGCCCAGTTTGTGATTCTTCGAGCGTTCATCCACTCTTCGTTATTTATTTCTTTCCGTACCCTCCACCTTTCGCCTTTGTGGTAAATTATTGTCGTCCTCCCGCCTTTTCCCGCTTCCGTTTTCCATCCTACCACGACGCTACCTACTCCAAATGCTACGTGCATGGCTGAAAGCGCGACAACTCCGAGGCAACGCAGAGAGAGAGAGAGAGATACGTGAAAGGGTTGTAGATTCAAATTTCGCAAGCTACGCCAACGATTTTTCCTTTTCCACGGTATATGTATATCTCGCACGAGAGTATCATTGTTTTATGAGTTTTCTTTTTCGGGTTAATTGCCTCTTAGAAAAAAAAAAAAAAAAAAAGAAAAAGATAAAAATTTGCAATTGTTCCATAATTTTCTTCGTTTCTCATCTCATATATCTCGTCTTACATCGAGTAAGAATTCTCTTCCTTTGGATATTTAACCTATTTCAATATTTATCCATTCGATACGCGATCGAAAGAATAGAAAATTATATTCCTCGAAGTAGAAAATCCTTTTTGCAAAATTGTAAAAGAAACATCCGTTCCACCTTTGATTATACCGTTTATTTTTCCATCTTTGACAATACCAACCGCCCTTCGCTGGATACAAGTAGGATGACAAGAGAATGGAGAGCAATTTACGAGACGATTCTCTTGAAATCGATCGGTCGTTCCGATCGATCTTAAACGACGAGGTAACAATTTCTCTTCGTGAAAAAAAAAAAAGATCAAAGATCTCGCTCGCCACGGTTACCGGGTTGACGATCAGAAAACGCTTCTCCTCTCTAATAGCGTAAACGTCGATAAAAAGGATAAATCCGTGCCAAGACGGGCGAATCCCTCAGCGAGAGAAGCGGCTTTTAATCGTCGTTGAAACGTCGACGCGCGAACGAACGAGCAAACAACTCTGATTTGTTTCATAGCTTCCCAAAGACCAATCTTCTTCTCGGGGATCCGAACGAAGAAAGACTAATAATAATAACAATAATAATAATAATAATAATAATAATAATAGCCATCGATCGGGAGGGGAGGGAGGGGAGAAAGAGGAACGTTGTAACAACGATCGTCGATTAATAACGAGAAAGGAATCTCGTATCGAAATGGAAAATATATTAATTCCTCTTTGTAACTCGATTGATATATATATATATTTATCAGTTTCGATCAGTCTCGATTATTTCCTGCGTGAAAATGGGAATTTAATGAACGCGAGTCAACGAGAAAAACGAAGGCAAGAGTCGCGTCGAGGGGAGTCGTGTCGTTGCTTTTTCTGCGGGCGAAATTTTTCTCTTCTCCCGATATGTTATCGGTTAGGGAAAAAATGTAGTATGGAAAAAATATAGGCGCGAATCAAACGCAAACGGTTTTCGTGAACCGCAGTTATCCACGTTGGATGACATCACGAATTTACACCCAGTGTGGAACGAGCAATTAAAAGGGTGGCCTCGTGTCTCGTTTAACGCGACACGCGTTACGCCACTCGAGAAGAATGTCGTCCCCATGCCAATGTCCTCGGCTCGAGGCCAGTTATCCACGGATTCACCGGGATCTACGCTTGGATCAATTGGTTTAACAAGTTGAAGAAGATAGATCCCTTCTTCTTTTCTCCTTCTTCTTCTTCTTCTTCTTCGTCCATCTCTTCCCTTCTAACAAGTTTAAATTATTTTCTTCCCGAGAAATAATCATGATATCTCTATACAGTTTAGATGAAAAAAAAAATCAAATTTTCATTCCTCAAAGTTCGTTTCGAGGAGAAAATTGATTTCGAAGTATCAAGAATGTGCTTTTATCGTCGTCGTCGTCGATCTAATTCGATGTAATGCAATTGCAGAAAACTCGATCGCCCGATTTCCACGCGTTGTTAATCAGAGAAGAACAATTACCGAACAGTTCTTTATCGAATTCCAAACTTTCCCAACTCGGATCCGATCTAAACCCTTCAAATTTTCTATCCACCGTCTAATTCTTCTCTTTCCTTCGCTCCCAACAATTTCCTCCCTACGATACGATCAACATAGATTTATCGTTTTTAACATCATTGAACTAGAAATACTTGGCTTCGCTTCTTTGTCCCAAGTTTCGTTCCCGCACACCCTCCATCCCGGAACTCGCTATCTTTACCGACTCGTCGCCAAAAGATCGTCTCAATAAGTCGTAGGAATGGTGTCACATTTCAAACTGGCAGCTACTAAGCAACACATCGCGCGGAGACTTGGCAAACAAGGTTCTCGAGTCGGGCGAAAATTGACGAAACTTTTGCAGAAAAGGTTTGCGAAGCAAACGAGATCCTCTTTCGATCGTCTCTTCCACTTCTCGACCACGTGACAATTTCAACTTTCCAACCCTTTTTCCTCCCCCTTTGTCCCCCATCTTCGTTTCCTTCTTTGCAACAACAGGGCGAGGAAGGGGCGAGCCTTGGTATCGTTTCCGCGAAATATTTATTACAATTCCATTGGTGAAAGAATTGTCTCGGTTTCGCCCGGAACGAAAAAGAATAACGGAATTGAGATATAAGATTGAGGGAAGGAAAAATCGTGGAAAAGATGATCCACGTGTATACGCGATGACGCGATCGTGTAACCTGCATGTAATGCGAGCCATTAAAACCGTTTCGAGGGCCGCTCGACCTTAATTGCGGTTGTTTCGACGAGATACGCTTTAACATCGCGCCCCTTTTACTTGACAGCAATTATCCTCGAGGCTGACGAATACGTCCACGCGTACACCGTACAAATCCGTTACGTTCTCGCCCTCTCGTCCCGATTCGAGTCACGTCTCGAATTATCGATGGTTATTACGTATCCGTCAAATCCGTCTTCTCGGAAAAAATCCATCGACGAGCACGACGAGTCAGATGACTGTCGAGCAAGAAACGAGTCGAGATAACGTTTCTCCACACGTTTCGTCGATCGAATAATACTCGATCCGATACTTGATTTTCCTATCTTATCTCTCTCAATTTCTCCTATATAATTTCTAAATCCAATTCGATGCGTATAAATTTCACGATTGAAATAATTTTGGATAATCGTTTCGAAGCCACGTTTCGAGCCAAAAGTCGCAGTTGTTAAACTTTCTTTTCCTTTGGGCGACCAAGCAGGTTGTAGTGAAATATCGTTCTGGCTAATTACCAAAATCCCCGAGTAAATTCGCCACTAACCGAGGAAAAACTGCGACGCAGCAACCTGCAAGGGAAAATCTTCTTATTACCTGCTCCGTTTATTTTCGGTAAAGGAGGAAAGGGGGAAAGAAGATGAAACGGCGTATCGGCAGTTCGTGGCTTTTAAAAGAAAAGAAAAATCGCAAACGTGGTGCAACTCTTCGACTAACCGCTGTATATATATATATACACACATAGAAAAGCCGAATAGCTGACGAAACTTTTCAATCGAGTATCGGTTTGTTTATTTCGTTTAATCGATCGTTCAAGTCTACATTTTTTCTTCTTTCTTTTTTTTTTTTTTCCGCTCTCAATTGCGATTCTTCTTCTTATTGCTCGATTCGACGTTTGTTTCCCGAGTGAAGGAGAGAGAGAGAGAGAGAGAAGAGAATAAAAAAAAAGGTTACGAATCGATCTATTCGGTTAAATTTTGACGATGACTCGGATTCGGGAAGAGCGAAAATGTTATTCCAGTTACTTTTTCCCTCATCGGTTATTCGATTTATGCTCCATCGAATAATTAATTCTCTGGCCTCTGGTTAATGAGCAGAAAGCCAAGCTTTTTCAACCCCCGTCCCCAGGATAATTGAAGCGGTTGATCCCGGTTGCTGGCATTAAACGAACAACCAGACCCCCTCGAATTATCCTGGCAAGTGTGTCGCTGACTGGTAATTACTCGCTTGCAATTAGCGAAACAAACAATTGCGTGTTACCAACGCTGCGATCGCCCTACTCTTAATTGTTCGAATCTTGAAAGAATTATCGCTAACGGAGAGGAAAAATATCTCCTTCTCCTTCCTTTCCTCCTTCTTTCCTGTAAAATTATTATATTTCTATATAAATCTTTCGATATCTATATCCTTCGACTAGGAATGTTTCGCGACACAGAATACGGGCGAAAAGAATCGTTTCGCACGGAGTCGTGGATCGTTAGAAAGAGCCGGACGACTATTTTTAACGCGTTCAAACAAATTTCCCCCGTGTATTTTTTGTCGCGTGTCCGCGATTTAATCGAGCCCAGCGATCTCAAAGAATGTGTTAGGCCATGATTTATGCGTCGGATAAGAGTAAGAAAATAGCCTCGTATTAATTGTCCACCGAGACACCGATCTTAATAGAAATTATATTGCTACCGCGATTAAGTTCACCTTCTTCTCCTTCTTCTCCTCGCGTTCTCGTCGCTGAAAATATGCCTACTTAACCACCACCACTTTTCGACAACGATTAACCAAATACCAACCTGCTTTGACCCCGTTTCTTTTACGCATTACGCGAGGAAAAATTATACCCTTAGCTTGATCGATGTTGCGTGTATACTTTTTTCTCATATATATATATATATATATGTATCGATTCCTTTCATCGTCACGCGTGGAAAGATATTGGAATAAACTGAGACAACGGCCACCTTTCGAGACTTTATTCTAATTTATTTTTATTTAAATTTTTATTCAAAGTTGATAATACAGAGAATATATATATATGTTTTTTATTTTTACACGGACGAAAGAAAAAAAAAAAAACGAAGGAAAGAAATTTTAGAGTATATTATTTTTATTTCCAAATTTTCCAATTTTCGCTTCTTTCGAATGAGAAAAAAGAAAAAAAAAGAAAGAAGGAAAATTCGAAGTACGAGGGAAAAAAAACAGAGAGAGAGAGAGAGAGAGAGAGAGAGAGCTTGTTTCAACCGCGAAGAATCTTCTTCTCGCCCTAATAAGCGACACTCGTAAGTTCCAAGAGAGAGAGAGAGAGTCTCCTCTTTTCCTCGAGTCGAGCGGACTTGGGTTGGTTAGGACTCCTCCTCTCCTGTACATAAACGCGACGGGGAGGCTCGTTAACAAGTTGTCGTTGGTAATTAGTACGAGAGGTCGGATCGATCAAAACCAATTACACACATAGGTAAGCGGAGACGCAGCATCGATGCAGCTTTCTGATTGAAATTCACACTAGCGGTTGCAACGATTAACCTACGCGATCCTACTTTGCTTCCACTCGCTCAACTTTCTACGTTCCTGTTTCCTGTGCCTCTTCCTTTGATCACCCCGTTTTACTGGATTTTATCGCCGCGCAACGAGTGATTACACCACGAATCAATTCGTTTTCGAATATACTCCTTCTTTCTCCACGTCCGTATATCCTACGTATACGATCGTTTGCCCCTGGAAGTAGGAAATTCCAAGTTTCGAAATAAGACCGACGCGAGGGTAAAAGATACGAAATTTTATAGATCGTACGTATATAATTTCGTGGATCTTTGATACGTCGGACGGTGATCAATTTCGTGGAATGGATTAATAGTTACGAGAGGCAGAGTGCAGGGGGAAAAGTCATAGGGGCGATATTTCGTAAAGTTTGCGAGGATAGCGTGGTTTATGGAAAACGTTGGGGCGCCACGTTCGATACGCGTACGCGATAAGTCATGGAAAAACAGCGCGAGTACGAGAGCAACAACTCTCGAACCAACCGTATCGAACTTTGCCGATGAATAATAACTGGAGACGCATCTCCTCCGACCGAGATCGCTACTGAATACTTTTGCGCGAATCCAATAAAATTACTTAACGACAAATCGAGGGGAATCGTGCTTCGAAACTTTGCTTGTAATCGCGGTTCAGGATTATCCAACTATCGTCTTGAAATCGAATAGAGAATCGAGCAAGTCGGTGTCGAGTTGAATGGACAGAGATGGGTCGGGATTGGTGCTTGATGAAGCTAATGCCAGTGTTGACAATTTAATGGTGCCGTATTGTAGTACGCCACAATGACGCTGTCTATCCACTAGATTTGCGGTTGTTTGATAAAATCACGAAACGACACTATATATATACACGGATTATACGTGTAAACGTAAATGCCAATTGTACGTCGATCGTTCGAAATTTCTCGAGCGTAATTTATTTACCGACCGAGCATCACTTTTTATCTCGAATTTCTATAAACGGATAAAGAGAGATTCTCTCGTTTTCGTTCGGGATAGAAATTAAAGTTTCGAGAGTACGTGTATATATATATATATACACATATTGTGCATAGCGTGGAAAACAAAGAGAAACGCGTGTAATCCGCGCTCATTCGACCGATATGCAAATCTTCTTGTTGAAACCTATTCGTAAATAGATGCATGACTCGAGCGGTACGCCGTTATCCAGGATAATCTCATCGTGCGAAACAATATGATTACATTTGCATAAACGTCTCGCGGAGAAGTAAGAGAGGACGGCGTTCGTTAACTGGCCCGATCTTTCTCCTCTTCTCCTACGCGGGGCGGGGAGGAGATTATCGATTTCGTAGTTTCGTAGTGCGCGCATGATTCCACGCGTAAACACCCACACCTCGATCACAACACCGCTCCTCCAATTTTCCCTCCAATTCCATGAAATTTCCAGCGTGGATGGATTTCGTCCGACAATCGGCAGACGAGTTTCTTTCCCCGATTAAACATATTCGAGACGATGGATAAATAAGAAAAACGGAATCGGAATCGGAACTAGGGAATCGAAACGTTCGACGCTTTGTAATTTTTAATTAATATTCGAAACCACCTTTTAAATGATTAAAGTACCCAGATTTAGTGAGATCAAGACGAACACTTCGTAGGTGTGTCTCAACGATCGTAATAGGAAGCGCGAAGCGCTTACGAAGTCTCGTGAATTAATCCATCGATTCGTAGTAAATGCGTTCAATATTAAATCGATCTGTTAACGAACGTGTAGGCGACACGTTTAAGCGGGGAAGATTCGACAGAAATTTCGCGAGGAAATTTCAAAATTCGGGAAAGGATAGTCGTAATTAACGGTTGGAGATGAAGATAGGAGGGTCGAGAACAGGCGCATCTTGGAGGAGAGGAAGGAAAATTTATCGGTCCGAGTGATGTTTATTCATAAACGAAGAGGTGGTGGAAAACCGGAATGGAGCAGCGCAAGGCCGCTCGAGGGTGGAAGAGGGAAGAGGAATACACGGCCGTAATTGTGAATCGATATGGGCTCGGCACGCCACGGTTTGTCTACGGATAATCTACTCAAAAGTATCCCTTTACCCGCTTAATTAGCGCCCCCCTCCCTTCCTGATCAAAATGCCACCACGTCTTTTTCTATTCCTATTCTCGAGCACGGATTTATATTCTTCTCTCTTTAATAAATTAAAGATCATCGATCGAAGTTTCGTCAGTGAAATTTTTCAAGCTCTCGTACGTTCGTATTTCCAATTAAATAAGTTTCGTCTTCTCTTCGTCTTCTGTTCCCGAAAGGTTTCTATTATACGAGGGATAAGGGGAGAAATTGGTATAGATAAGGTAAAAACGTATATCTATTACGAATCGTGGAGTAGAGAGCTTTCACAGCAAGAATTACCCGGATGCCACCAAGGTTTGCTTTCCATCAGGAAATCCGTGAATTACAAAAGGTTTTGTTCCCAGTTTCGGGAGCACGGGGAGCCGTGTTTTGTCTCCGCAAGAAAGTCACTCCGGAAGATGATATCGCGTATCCACGTTAATTTACGTGGAAATCTAGTTTAGCAATACAATTTAACGCTTCGCTTATATACGCTATTCCTATATTTTAGGAAACGCGTATATAATTACACGCGTAAGCCGACGAAAGGAGCCGATTTCCATTTTTTTCTACATCGACAGCTCCTTTTTTTTTCTTTTTTTTTTAAGCGGGACGTCTTACTCCGTCGTTACAATATGAAATTCAAATCGATTCGAATCTTCGGTGATAAAATAAAAATAGAGATAACGCATTTATTTAAAAAATGGTAAATAATTACGGGAGGATAAACGACGACGAGTTTTCATCATCCCGATCAAAAAATCGATACCGAATTCGCCAATACTTTTTTATAATCCCTCACCACCTCTCTGGATTTTATCGGTTTTAGTAACTCTCTTGAGCGTTAACAGGTTCGCGCCTTCGCTTCACGGAAGCGGAAGAAGTTGGCGTTGGAATCGTAGCACATTCTGGCAATTCTACGCGTCTTCCACTTTTTCAAGCGAGCGTTCGTCACTTTTTACAGACAGACTGTATGCTATATGTACCGGAGTATGGCAAAAATGGGAAGACAATTTACGCAGCGATGCTTCAACTTGGCAAGAAAGCAGGATTATCGTGATGGTAGTTTGCGCGAGTTCGTTGAGCTTTCTACGAGTTCTAGCTCGTAGTGCCGTATTTATCATTCTTTTCTTTCTCTTTTCTCTCTCTCTCTCTCTCTTATACCATTAATTATTGTGGCAGATCGAGAATCGAAATTCTTCAAGAATTTAAATAAAAATATCGAACGTACTCGATTCGTATCCTATTTGGAACACAGGAGGCGAAACGAGATAATTTACACTCCTCGGATAGAAAATTTACGGCGATCGATGGCTTCGCGAAATCTCAGAGCAACGTAAGCCTCGAGGATTATTTCGTTGATTTCCACGCGAATGTCGCGTTCACCGATACATACATCGTCGTCTCGTTGTGGCTCGGCCGAGAGGGATCGGGCAAAAAAGGGTATTTTCCCGATCGTACGTCTAATGGTAATCCGACACTATTAATTTCGATCCTCGAGTTCTCAGATACCGCGTAGATTTCGTCGGATACTACGTTGGGAAATACGCGGATCTTGGAATCATACGATAATGATGGATCGCACGGGGAAGATTAACTAATGTATTTGTGAGGTGAGATAATATAATCGTGAAATAAGAATAGATTTCCAATGTAACCTCTCTTTCGATCCGTTTCCGAAACATTCTTCTCGGGAGTAAAAGTTAAATTTAGATATAATTTTTCTTTTTTTTTTTTTTTTTTTTTTTTTCAATTAAAAGAAGAAATATTCGTTCGATGATCCATCTCTATTTCAGAAATGCGCGCGTACATTTGGGGAGGGATTTCGCTGTCGTTAGAAGATGAACGCGTTGCAAAAGGGATGTATCTAAACGAAAGGCGAGATTAAGCAGAGAAAATCACGTTGGATAAATTACGAAGCGAGACACGCACGAATAGAAAATGACGCTTTTATCTTTATTATGACGCTATATTATGCAGGAATAAGCATGTCGTAGAAACTAATTATTCGAATCACACAAGATTCTTTTTTTATATTTAAAAATCTACGGATCGGAAATTTTACTTATCTTTTTTCTTTAATTTGCAAATTACATATATCGAGAAATATCGAGCGTAAAAAGTGAATCGGTGAAATATTCTTCTTTGTTGCGTATTTCTTTCGCTCGTATCCCCTTCTTTCTTCTACGAGAAAGAAACACGGTGAATTTTTTTTTTTTTCTTTTTTAGACAACGTATTAATCTTTCTTCAAAAATTTTTGGTTCGATCAGAAACGGAAAAGTTTCGAGTTTCAAGGTTTTTGTAAAAAAAAAAAAAAAAAAAAAAAAAAAAAACTGTGTAAAGAAAGAAAGAATAAAAATCGAATCACTTTCGTTTCTTCCTCGCAACGTTTCCCTAAACGTTAGCTCCCTATACGAGGAAACTCGACGATTGAAAATAAATATTGAAAATTTCCTGGTCCTTCGGTTTCGAATCGGGAGCAAAATGATTTTAAAAAAGTTTTAAAATCGTATCGATTAATCGAGAAAAACATTTTACGTATTACCAAGAGACAGAATTCGTAGATGATATTACGTAGACAGAGAGAGAGAGAGAGAGAGAGAGAGATGCTTTGCATAATTTTCACGTAATTACGTCGGTTGACACTTGAGATGCGACGAGATAAATTCTTAAATGCGGTTTGCTAGTTCGTTGACCATTATTACGTTGTCCCACGAGCACGGTGATAGGACAAAATGAAATTCCTCGCACCTCGTGGCGTATCTCATTCGCTCTTCGTTCCCTTCTTGCCCTTTTCTTTCCTGCATAGTCTCTTTTCCTCTCTCTCTCTCTCTCTAATACGATATACACGCATAAATACTTACTTACTTACGTAATCGTGAAAAAGTTTATTTTCTCCCTCTATTCGAACGTATTATTATTATCCATGATTTCTTCAAAGATGTATCGATCGCTCCGATCGAGAACACGGTTCGAGCGATGCATCCTCGACGGTTCATCATCAACGGTTCCAATATCCTCGACGAAATTGGCGGGGGATGGTGAACGATGCTGACTTTTAGCGAATATCGGTGAGCCTCTAATCGTTGGAAAATGCCTCGAATGGAAAATACGAGGCCAGCTGGAACGATGATGGAAAATAGTTGGACTAGTTGGAGCGCTTCTCGCCGGCATGCGTGTAATAACGCGAGAGAAATTAATCAGTCCGAATATATCGATATATTCGTGCAAGCGAATTTTTTTCTCGGATCGTCACGACGAAAAATCGTTTTTTTTTTTCTTCGATAAAAGTGTACACACGTTTCGTTACTACTCACCTCTCGTCCACGTACACCTACATCTCCATCCCCTCTATCTCCCCGCGAATCACGAGGCAAGTTGGTCGCGAGGCAAATTGGATTAGGCGGAAAGGTAAATTATTATCAACGGGGGTGGGGGGAAAAAAGGGAAGAAGAAAGGGAGAAGTTTATTTTACCGCTACGACGCGTTAATTTTTCCCGGTCGACGTCGCATCGCAAACGTGATTAAGATTCGTCCCGCAGCTGAAACAAAAGCCGCGTCCTAATTAATAGGAATAAAAGATACGCGTTGACGAATCCGTGAATGCTGAAACGGGATGGGGAAAATCGTTAAAATTACGTTGGAAGAGAGAGAGAGAGAGAGAGAGAAAAGAATGCGTAATTAATCGAAAGCGGGTCAATAAGTTTCGTGAGGATTGAAAGGGGAGGCATAGATTGCTCCGGTAATCCGGCCTGCTTCTTTATTAATTACACTCGGAGCGAGCACTTTTCTGGTTCCACGATAATTAGAAAGATCCTCTTAACGATTTCTTAACAGTTGAGAGCTTTTTAAGGAAGGAACCTTAGGTTTGTCGTACGTTAAGAAAATCTTCGATTAATCACCACCCGGTATTTTTCTTCTTTGTTTTCCGCTTCGTCTTAGATCTTCGTTCCAATCTCGATTTTACATTCCAATTCCATTATTATTATTCTCATCGTCGTTAACACGCTCGATGATCATCCAAAGTATTCCTATCTACTCGAATATACGATATAATTGATGAAAAAATTCTCATCCTCATCTTTCGAGGCATCCCTCGAATTCTCGATCGAATCCGTCTCCCGTTTCTCGTCGACGAATTCACCCTCATCCAGGAGACACGGGAAAAGACGCGCTCTCGGAGAAAAGTGTCTCCACTCTATCCGTCGCAAAGGGAACGCGAGTCGAAAAATCATCTGCCATTTAACCGTACCGCACGAGTGCCGCTTTCTAAACGAGATGACTTTAAAGGAAGGGATTTTCTCCGTCGATGAAATATCTTACGATAATTTGTCACGCGTCTCGTTCGTTAATTGTTATAGAATTAAAGTCGAGTTGCTTTTTTTTTTTGTTTTGTTTAAAAAAAGACACTATTTTTCGTTACACTGCGTGGATTATCAAAGATTAGTCGAGAGACAGAGTTTAATACTTTCGTGTATACCTGTTGACGGTAATCATTTTTTTCCCCCTCACCGGTAGGATCGAGGAAAAGTAATCGGTGATGGCGCGCTTTGAACGACGGTAGGAACGGAATGGCGACATTAAACGCAAAGAGGATACTTTAAATACATCCCTCTCTCGCGTAAAATGGTGTCGTAATTCAATTCTCGTCGTAGGCCTTGTACGACCGCCCGTCCGTGTCTCTGAAACGTGAAATTTTCATACGCGATGTCCCATTTTCCAAGCATGTTCCGACACGGGCAAAAGGGAAGTGGAAGGAATTCCAGCGGCTGTTTTACGGGAACATCAATGCGCGACACGCGATATTTACATTTCCAGCCGGCTTTAACGCACACGTATCGTTAGCCGGAGAACCGCGCGTACAAGGCTTTGTGCCGTTGGCCGGATCCGCTCGAGCGTTTCGCTCGAATTCATCTCGAGGGGGCCAATGGGAGATGCTTCTCTTTTGCCCGTGGAATAAATGCGCCCGTTTACGGGAACCGCGTCATGGCCGTGCGTTATTTTCAGATTTTGCGCCGATTGTTCGTCTCCGCACACAACTTCCTCTTTCAAAGGAGCGAGTCGAGCTAAGGTGTATTGTGCGCTTCCCTTCTGAATCATCCAGAATGGCATGAATGATGACAGGACCGTCAGAAAACGGTTTCGACGGTTTTCAATCTTCCACGGTGGAACAAATTCCTCGTTTCGAGGAAAAAATCTTAACCAATTCCTTTTCGAAACGAAATTAACAAATTTCGATAAAATTTTTTATCCGACTATTTTTTAATCTCAAAAATTTTCGTTTATTCTCGTTCTCGTTCTCGTATTTAGAATTAACGGAGCAAAAATCGTCGACGTTGTTTGAAAGTAAATAGAGAGGGGCGGGGGGGAATACAGCTTCACTCTCCGATAAAGCTAATAATTAATAAATGACGGAACATCTGTTTGAAAAAGCGGAAAACGCTAGCTCCACAAATCTCGTGGGGCTAGACTTATCGCGACGAGATCCCCTCGAGCCACTTGTAAAATCTCGATAATCACACGCAACAGCAGCACCGTTGGCGCGTGCACACGCCCGATCCATCGACCGAGCTGCATCTATAATTAACGAAGGTGGATCATTTTCTTGGTCCGCGAGAGATGGCTCGATCGATGGCTTCGCTCCAGCCGTCGGGGCTCGTGTGTAGAAGAGGAAATGGAGGTGGAGCGTGGTGACTTGCGAAAACTTTGTCGGCCAGTAGTTTCCCTCGATAAAGGGAAAATCCCTTCTCGAAAAATTTCACCATTTTTCCCGGACTCGATAAAATCGAACACGCCTCGTCGTCTCGTCCTCCCGTTATTATCGTTAAACACGGCTCGAACCATCTGTTTCGCCCTCTCAAAAATTCTCATCGTCTTTTTCCAGAAGAATCGAGCTTCCACGATTATAGATATATGCACGTTTCGTTTTCCCAAAAAAAAAAAAAAAGAAGAAGAAGAAGAAAATGATAAGAGATAACGATAACGAACGACAATCGAAATTTGTTGCCCGTGAAATATTATTCTTACGAATTATTTTAAACGACGTTCTGGTTACGTTAAGTTAAATATAACTTATACCATCGACGAATGGTGTTTTTTTTTTATCGCGTAAGACAAGCATGACGGAGAAATGCAGCGAACGTGTTCTCGTATTTGTATAGCAAAACTTTACACGATTCCCTTGTGTTATTCCTTCATTTATATATTATATATAATCATATATAAATTAATTTCGTTTCTTGATTATTGTTTAATTAAATCGAATTATACGTACACGATTATACGCACAAAGTAAAATTTTTCTTCCAAACAATTCGATCCGTAATGGGGATGATATAATTCATTATTATATTGAAACAGGCATTAATATCACGTCCATTTCGAAATAATAATACTCGTACTCGTAATTAATACGCGTAAAAGTATTTTGGATCGAAGGATCTCTAGGCGAGATTCATCCTATTCGCTTCAAAAAGACATTCTCCTCCATTTAATTCCTCTGTTAATTAAATTAATTTATTCGGAATATATATATGTACGACCGATTAATAATCCTTCGATCATCGATCAATCTATGTTTCAAATTTCGTTCGAAAAAAATTAATTATTTTCTTCTCGAAAAATTAAATATTACTCGTTCGAATCTCTAATACACGTATATATTACTTTTCGCGATAAAAATTGAATACATACAATAGGGAAATGTTCTTTTGGAAAAATTCTTTCAATTTTCCGACGTTCTTTTCCGTTTTTTTTTTTTTTCAAATACCAAATTTTCATTCGTCTTCTTTTTTAAAAAAAAAAAAAAAAAAAAAAAAAAAAAAAAAAAGAAATCATCGCCGGAAAAATATTTTTCCAACGACATATTTTTCCCTCCCTCTCGATCATGGATGGAAAAAAGACGAGAGAGGTGGGGATAACGTGGAGTGGAGTATCGCGAGATGGAATAAAAACGACAAAAATGGGCGATATCCGGAAATTTGGTCGTCCCGGGAAACGATCAACTTTCTATATCCCGAGGAAAATTTCAACGACTGTCGGCCAAAGGATAATCCTTGTTCTTTCGCCCTGGGATTATCGCTTCCTGGTCAAAGATGCGGATTTGGAAAATGGCAGGAACCGTGTTCGTTCGTTCGTCGATTTCAATGAAAATCAGCGGGAATTAACGATTTCTCGTTCGTAAATCTCTTCTTAAGAAGAGAGGATATTCTCGAACGAATCGGCGAGAGTTTCGTAAGATTACGATCCGATAAGGAGACTTAATTATTTAAGTGAAGAAAAATGAAAAACGATCATTCTCACGCACGTGTCGTGCACTTCAATGTATATAATCGACGACGTTTCATCGGATACGTAAAATTCGATAGATTTCTCTTAAGATGTATTTACATGTGAAAGAGCCGATACTCGGGAAAAGAAAAATTCCATTCGAAAAACGTGAAATTTGCAAGATATATATTTCTATGGAGATTAAAAAAGAAAGAAATTTCTTCTTGGAAATGCATAGAAATTCCTGTTTAAAGAGAAATCGTATCAAACTTGTATAAAACGCGCACTTTGCGCGAATACATGAACCTCCCGAAGGCAAGGCTTTTTAATTTTATAAAAAGCTCCCTATTGTACGTGATATTCCAATAACGCGTTCCGGGCAACGACGATAAACCAATTATCGAGATTACGAATTTCTTGGTGCAGGAAAGGCGTACAAGTTTCTCTTTGCAAAGTGTATCGTCGTATATAGCTATGTAAATACGTAGAGATTAGATCGAGCAGCTGAAAAATCGAATTGTTTGTTCGAGGATGAAAAACATTTATATATCGTTTCGATGGACAAAGATGAAAAGTTGACAGTTGTTTGAAGAGAGCGTACATTTTTACACGGTGCTCGGATGGAAAATAATTGGTCGATTGGAAAATCGAGGCTATAATGTTTTTTTTTTTTTTTTTTTTTTTTTCACCGAATTCGTTCTTAATCTTCGTGCAACAATACATACGTATGCACGATCGAAATATATCTTAGATCGCTACGATCGAATATCGATGAATTGAGTTTTTTATCGATTTTTCTTTCTCGATCGAGGAGTTAAGACGGACGTCTTTAAATTTTGCACGCGCGTAATACGCGTACCGCGATCGATAAATTCGAGTACACGAATTACGGTTGGTAGAAGATGGAGAAGTAACGAGGTATAGTGTCTGGAAGGATTTATGCACGCGCGTATATATAACGTTTCGCGTGAAACAAAATTTTGATACGTCGGAGATCAACGTCGACCGAGGATAAACGTATTTCCAAGTATTCGCGTAAATTGTACTTTTTGCGATACGCGACCTCGCGTTGTTTCGTTTGAAATTCGTCGATCGATTTCGCGTCAAATGAGTTTTCGCGCGAAGAAAACGATATTCGAAAATTGAAAGGGAACGTAAACGTGGCGATTATTGGAAGGAGCGAGGATTTATTAGGGAAAGGTTGGGGGAAAGCGGTGGACGCGTCTGTGCTAACAAATTAAACGCGAAAATTACCATTGGTTGGTGATTCATCGGTAAGAAGAGAAGCTACTTCCGGGTATCCGTCGCGTGTGACTCGCGTTCCGATAAGATTCTAATTAAGGAGACTTATCGGAGGTCGTCTGCCTCTACCTCCATTTCCTATCCCGCCCCAACCCTTGGAGCGTGCCTCGCTTCCGGCGGGAATCGTGACTTTTTCCAACCAACGATCGGCCGTGCCAGATGCATCCATCTTTTAACGGGTTGCTCGACATTCGCGCCCTTCTCTCCGTCTGTCTCTCGGATAAAATCCGTTTCGCGCAGCAAATTTATAGATTCCCATCTTCGAATACCTTTGAATCTCGAAATCGCTTTCTTCTCTCTCTCTCTCTCTCTCTCTCTCTCTCTCTCTCTCTCTCTCTCTCGCTTCCTCTCCTACATCACGTTTACGAAATATTTGTAATTTGTAAATTTGAATATAAGTTTCGAGTGTTGATAAAGCACCTGGATTCGACGATCGTAAAATTGTACGATTCTGGATGGAAAGAAGCGGTTTGAATGCGGGGAGCAGATTTGGTAAAATAAAAGTCTCGGTGAGGAAACTCGTTGGTACGGAAACTCAGGTTTAGATAAGGGGATATCAGAGGAAGGCATTGAACCAACGAGCGTCCAACAGCGAAAAAAAAAAAAAAAGAAAGAAATATTAAAGAAATAATACAAAAGATTTCCCTCGGTCTAGTTCCAGTTCTATTCTCTCGTATCTGCAGCGTCGTCGCCTTAACATTCCGCAGACGACGACGTTTCGCCCGTGCCGAGGTAACGAAATACGAACTCTGCCGCTTTCTAAACAGGAATCCTTCTGTTCCCGCCTCGGTGAATGTGTGCGCAAATCGACACGCATCCTCCTCCGCTCCCTCCATCGCTTCGATATAAAGGGATGAACGAGTTTCGCTTATTCTCGAGGAATTTCATTTAAAAGTTTCCCCCGCTCTTTCCTTTTTTTTTTTTTTTTTTTTTTGCTTCTTCTCTTCCCCGTGTACGTCGGAAATTTCTCTGCGATCCTTTTTTTTTTTTTCTTTATCTTCCTTCGATTCGTTACCACCGAAATGTTATTCGTTTTATTTACCAAAATTTCAACGATTCAGAGTTCGAACGTATCGAGCAAACCGTCCAATTAACCGCGCTTCGACATTTATTTAATTCGTTAGTTGGTCTGGAAAGTTGGCGGGGAGTATCGTTTTCCAAACGTTGCGACTCGACGTTTTTATTTATTTTCTTTTTTTTCGCGTCGAGATGCGCGAATGAGATATGTAATCGTCATTTTTTATGGAAATTTGAACCAATTCCAAGATCGGTCGATCGATCTTTCCCCCCCGCTCTCCTCTTTCCGAAACAAGCTAATTTGAACGGCATCCGACACGACGGACGATCGGACTTTGAACGTGGAATATTCGATCGGTACGAACCGCTGTGGAATTTTACAACCTCGACGAATATCGTGTCGCGCGAGATTCCAATCGATCGATTCATAAAATTTGCATTAATTTTGTTAACAAATTTCGCGCGGACGAATTCCATTCAGATTTTTTCCTCTCCATTCTCCAACTTACGTATTCATTTGCCCCTGTCGTCGTTTATAAACCGTTGATTACCTCGATTTTCGTTTTATCGACTCTGTCGGTACAATAATTCGCTCGAAAGTAAAAACCGAGCTCGTAAAACATATCTCGTAAAGGAATAAATCGAAATCGGGATACTTGGCCAAAATTCATCAACGATGAATCGTTTCGTTTTCTCATCCTCCTAAACTCTTCTCTTCGAAAGATTCTGTCGCGATATTTCGTGCGTTGAATTGGCCCTCTTGAAAATTTCTCGGTGTGCGTTAATTCTCGCGCGCTCCCTTCGATCGTATCGTACGGATTAATTGTGACCGTTAATTGTGACCTCGAACGGACTATTGTGCGTGCGCCAAGCCGATAACCGTGCTTGATTGCACGATTAAAAATTAAAGATCGGCGCGCACCGCTTCCACCACCCGCTTCCATACACACTTTCATCAAGCTGCTTTATCTCTCTTTACACCGGGCTGCGTCGCGAAAATACATATTCTCTAAATTCAGGTCATTTGTGAATGGACTCTATTCGCGAGAACGAACGTCGAACCCATCCATCCCGTTGCCACGTTTACAAAAGCGCAACCTTGCTCGAAACGGAATCGTTCGTTTCCGCGCTTTCAAACCCGCCTCCTCACTGTTTATACACACGCATTGTGTGCAAAGTGATAACGATCGCGAGGACGGAAACGGAACGCGTCTTCTTTTTTTCTCACGTTTTTCTCACGTTTATGCGAGTTCAGAGGAGTGGGGAAAAAAATCGGGGGGCCCGAACCTTTTTCTTTTATTTTCACCCTCGTCGCACGAGGGTAGCGTTGAATTTTCAATTACGAAACGAAGGATGGAAAGGAAACGAAAGGATGAAGCGTACTGAATCGCGCCGTTTCGTGTCGTAAAATAAAAAGGCGGAGTAAAAAAAACGCATCGAGATAATAACAAATTCCGAGATATTTCTTTTATTCTCTTTCGTTCGCGAGAAATGGAATTCGGATTCTCGAAATATTTCTGAACCAACTTAAAATAAAACTCGAATCGACGAAATTTTTCCGTCCGTTATCTCCGACGTTACACGAGCCGTAAAGCTCGTAATTGCGTGTGCTCGCGCGAAAAGTAGAAAAAGAAAAAGGAAAAAGGAAAAAGAAGAGGAGGAGAAGGAGAAGGAGAAGGAGGAAGAGAAAGAAGCAGGCGGTTTCTCCGTTGAAAAAAAGAGAATCGCGCGAATATTGAGCGACAGTTTGAAAAATAAAGGCATTATGCGAACGTTCCGCTCGGGATGATAATTTTTCAAAGGGTTTCTCGCGTGTCGCTTTCCCTTTTCGGCTCGTCGCCGTTCGTTTTGCGGAAGAGGCTAAGGGGAAAAAAGTCGAGCGATGGCGACGACAGGTGAAAGACTCGCACCTGGCCCCGTCTATCCACGCAAACTCTCAAACTCTTTCCTTCCTCCTCTTACCTTTTTTCCTTTTCCTCCCTCCCTCTCTCGCCACTTTCTCCCTTTCTTTGTTCCCGACCAGATTTTTCTAGCCCGATGAACCATAACGGTCGAACGAAGGTGGTCAACGCCAAGATAAGCCTTTCCTTCGATCACTCCGCCTTTCAACAGGCTGCAACGATTCTTCTTCTTCTTCTCCAATCCACGATCTTACGTTAACGTCGTACGATTTCAATCGTATCCGATTTCGATAATTAATCGCCACCTCTGAATCTTTGATCGCATCGTCGCTATTGTTATGCCGATCGCATAATCCCTCCCCTCCCCGTTTATCCTTTCGCCATCGATCCAAGTATTTGAATTATTATTAACCGCAGAAACGACTTCCAACGAGAAATTTCTCTCTGTTCGCAGATCCGTTCGAGATGAGACGATTATCCCGGCTGTTTCTTCAAATCTTGTTCCTCGTCTCGATCGTAGCCTCGAGTTTGTCGGCGTCGACGAGGTCTCGAGGGGGGAAGAAGAAGGTCGCCAAGGAGGTGAAGGACGCCAACATATGCGAGATAAAGGGGATGCAGGCGCCCATGTATTGTTATTGCAACGACAACGAGTTGAGAAACGCCACGGACGCAACTTGCGTCATATTGAACCCGTTTACGAGCAACGATCCGACATGGAACAACTTCGACTCGCAGATCTACTTGCAAAAGCTCAAGTTCGTAGTTCGAACGCCGAACGGGTTGGATTATATACCGGTCCAGTTGCTCGCGCTGCTCAAGAACTTGCAAATTATCACGATTCAGGACGCGAGCATCAACGAAATCGCGGAATACGCATTTTCAAATCTGCCCATGATCACCGATATCAATTTAAGCAGGAACTCCATTTCGATCCTCAGGATGCACGCGTTCGAGAACATGAAAAATCTAACGGTCCTTTATCTGAGCGAGAACAGGATCACCGAGATAAATAGGTAGGAACACGATACGCAAAAAACGAAAAACTTCATCTTACCCGCCTCCTTATTTTCCCTTTAGTTCCTTTAGTTAGCAATATATAATCCAATCCAATCTGCATCTCGTTATTCATTACTCGCGATATTCACTCGCGCGGATCGATATTTCCAACGCTGTTGAATTTCGTCCTCATCGCTCTACCCCGTTTAATAATTCCAATTCCTACACTTTTATCAAACGCGATCTAAAGAAGAGAAAAAAAGAGTAGGATTAAAACTCGAAACGAAGTTTTCTCTTTCGATCTTTCGTAATTCGAAATCTGTGCCCGAAACGAAAGCTCGTTCTGGGCGCATAAATTCGCCCATCGAATTTCGCGATTGGCGTCGGCCAATCAACCAGTTTCTAGGGGCAAATCGAGTTCGCATCTCCGCGCGCGAATTTCCTACGTTTCGAAATCCGAATTATTCGCCGTTTGTTAGCCCCGTTAATAATAATTCGAATTACCAGATTAATCATTCGGGGGGTAACATTCCTGTGAAACTCTGTGTGACACGAGTGCTGTTATTAGTGCTTGTTGTATATTCCCCCGTATGTTACCCGCAAAGATTTTTCTCACATGCGCGAAATATTCGCCGCTTTCACTCGTTTCTTTCATGCATCCATTTTTACGTTCAACGTTATAAATAACACGTTATATCGATAAATTAATCGCGGGAAATGATTGGCGCGATAAATTCTGCGCGGATTGTTCAATTATATTTTCGCGACAAAACGTGCAGTTTATAGAGTGCAACTGGCAATTAAGAGTTAATCGATAAACTGGTTAACACGATTCCGCTCGTGTGTATCGGCCGTATTATCGCCACCAGCGCAAACTTATCATCCTTGTTAATAAACAATTAAACGAAACGCATACAAAGTTTACCTTACCGATGCTCAAATTGACGAAACGTAAATGCAAAATCGATGCACAAGTGAAAACGTATCGATTGATTTACACTTTTAGATGGATTCACGAGAGAACACTTTGCATCGAATCTATTTTCCTTCCTTTATATATCTACGATTAATTATACACACACACACACACACACGTAATTTCAAACGATCTCAAATAGCGCAAAATCTCCGCTTTATACGGTATCGATCTACGATACAAGAGCGATCGAATGAAATTACGTGTCGTGTAATCGTTAAGAGAGACGCTTAACGATTATCGAAAAATTATTTCCACTACCTTTCTATTCCTCTATCTTCAAGATGTCTCGTTAAAACGCCAACCGTGTGTACGGTGATTATGATTTCTGACGTATCTGACGTTATCGAAAATCGCGCCGAAGGGTGCGTCGTATCCTTACGTATATATTCATACGTAAATCCGCGACAACGCGACTCCTCGTTTCTCTTCCCATTTTCGCTCGAATGTTTCGCCCGCGAACAGAGAACGTCCATTTATCCATCCACCATCATTTTTCCACCCCCGAGATTAAACGGCAACCCGATCGATATTTTTATCTCGAGCGAATGAATTTTTCCAGATACCTTCAACTCTGCTCGTTCAATTTCCAGAGACATATTCGTGAATCTGCCCTCCTTGAAGAATCTCTATCTAAACGAGAACAACATCAATACGTTGCACGACAAGGCGTTCAAGCATCTCGCCTCTCTAAAGGAGCTGGACCTGTCCAACAATCAGATAAAGGTGATCACCGCGGACAGTTTTCACGGGCTGACGAGTTTGATCAGTTTGAATCTGCGGGGCAATCTAATCGCCATGATCGGTGATCGAACGTTTATCGAGATGCCCTCGTTGACGGAGTTGGAGCTGGATCAGAACGAGATCAAATACATCACGGAGAAAGCGTTGGACGGAATGAGGAATCTGAAGCAACTCACCCTAAGCGAGAACGAATTGGTTACTCTCGAGCCGGATTTCCTGGCCGGGGCACCGGCGGTCTACATGCTCAATTTGAGGGACAATAAACTCAAGACCATGACCTTCGACAATATCAAACCCATCGTCACCAACTTGTACAACACCACCAGTCATTTCTACCTGAGCGGTGAGTCTTACTTTTTTTTTTTTCCTCTCCTTTTCCCTCGTTTCCTTTTCTTTCTTTCGCAATTATATCACGAAATTCAACGCCTCGAATTCTCCCCAATTCACGATCCTTTCGTATATAAAGTAATTCAAATAGACGAGAAAATTGAAAACGATCGTTCGTAAGTTGCCACCAACTTTTATTCGATGCTATAAAAAAAAAAATTTGTTAACGCGGCTGTCGCGATTTAAGGGATATCGAATATCTAAAAATCTCTTCGGTCAACTCACGCGGTCGAAAGATCGAGAGACGAGATGTTATCGCGGAAAATCCATTTTCCGATGCGTGCTTCGGAATTTTACGGCTGCTCGAGAGCCTGTCGATCCCCGTGCGGCCTTATCTTCCCATTTCGAACGATTATCCACTATTTCGTCGCGTGAACGTATCGCTAAATTGTTTCCTTATCAAATTTTGCTTCCCTGTTTTGATCCTTATTTCAAACATTTGTACGAATATAATCGCGTGTAGAAGAATCGTGTAAGATATATTTAAAAAAGGGGATGCGAGCGATTTCTTTCCAAGTAATCGATCGATTCGTCACCCTTTTTAAAAATAATTTTAACGAAAATGTTTGTACACGTCCCGTATTTTATTAATCGTTTGCATTAATAGAAGACAAGGGTGTTTACGGGAAACTTGTGAAACGAATTTTACTTCGCTTTCGCGAATTTAGTTCATTTACTCGAGAGTTTCGCTTAGGCAAATTTGCGTTATTTGCAAGAGAGAAAACACATGCCCAGGGTAAATTATATACGATTAATATTAATACGCGTGTATATATATATTTACGAGCGAACCTTGACTAAATCTTTACCCGAATATTAGACGAGAGAAAGAGAGAGAGAGAGAAAAAAAGGATTATTTTCCATGGGAGCCAGTTGTGTCTAGTTTGAAATGTAAATAATCTCCGGCCCAATATTTCCAGGCGGTTTCCAATAGAGCAGAGGTCGGTCTGTCTTCCGCATCGTATTCCATCCATCCCGGAATTACCATAAAGTGGCAAAAAGATCGCTTCTAGCCATTCCCTCTCTTTCGAGAAGTAGGATGCTGCTGTAATTCTGCTCTGCTCGAATCGTTCGAATACGTTTTAAATCTACTCGTAAAAAGATTAATTATTTTCCGAGTCTCCGAGTTTAAACAAAATTAACGTTCGATTAAAAAAAAAAAAAGGAGTTTTCGAAGAAACAACCACTGGAAAATAACCATTTTCAGAAGAATATATCGAAAGGTATAACGACCATCTTTCCTCGTATTCTTGAAATTTCCGCGTATATTTCATATTCTATAATCGGATCGAGAGAATTTCAAGCATCGGAATTTTGGCGCGATGGGACTGCAAATGTGACGCACTACGTGTCAAAACGAGTTGGTTTAAATTGGACTAGACGGATCGAAAAGTTGACCAACTTTGCGGCAAATTCTGTCCCGAAGAAATTCTTTGAAACGTAATGTTTTTTTTTTCTTTTTTTTTTTTTTAAATAAGAGAAACGACGGAGCGACAATACCTTGTCGATTCGAACGAGACTTTTCGAGGAAAATTCGGTCATCGAAGATGAAGAAATCTGACGATGATCGCATATATAGGATATATCTATGTATATTATCGAATAACGGAATATATCTTGGACATAATCGTAATACTTTTATACCGATATTTAAATTGGAAATTTAATTTAAGCATGATCATTTCGATGAAACGATATAACTGAAATATATCGGATTACCTAAATGAAACTGACTAATTTTCCACCGATGTACTGATTATTCATTAATATAATTACCTAATTAGAATTCAATTCAATCCTGTTACGTACAGGTAAAGCGTTCTTCCTTGTAATCCAATCTTTTATATCTTTTATATATTTATTTTTACCTTCTCTAATTATCTTTCGTTCGAATTTAACGATATTGTTAAAATTAAATTAATCGTGTCGATTCTTTTTTCGCGATAAGATATATTAGAAACTACGATAATTGAAATCGAATTAACGAATTTTTCAAATAATTCAAATTAACATCTAATTACGGAAATATAGCGAAATTTATGCGTGTTTATATTCCAATTGCAAATTTTAATAATCTCTTTCTCTATTCGACAGGCATCGAATTGCGGTTTATTTAAGAATCGTTATTCCTTTAAAATTTTAAAGTTATCGTTAAATATGCACAATGGATAAATTCGAGAACGCATATAGAGGATTCTATTAAGAAAGACTATCTTTATATATAAGTGTTCATATTCGCTTTTGTATTTATATCGACTTGTTGATTTCTTTTTCATCACGCATGTTTTTATCGATATAAATTATGCACTTATCCATTATTTTTCCCCATTTCATTTATCTTCAACGATTTAATTTTAAGTAATTCTTCACTTAAGAGATGAATATAAATACATCTTAAACGATGGTCAATTTAAATCGCGCGCTAAATTCGTACTCGATATAACATGAAACGATTCGTGTTATTTATATATATATATATATTTTTTTTTTATTTCGTTTTTTTTTTTTCGTAACGAAATCAAAATTTGTATCGAAATAATTTATAATGAAATATTCCTTTATGGAATGTCAATTTTAATTTGATTACAATGCAATATATTTGAACTATTAAATTAAATTCTCGCCATTTTGTCCAGAAAGTAGACAGTGATGGATCAATTCTCGTTAAAGACAAAATTCGATCTGTTACAGAGAGAGAGAGCGATCAAGTTTTCAATTAAATTTATATATTAAATTTTGACGTGACATCAACTTAATACCGTATAATAATAATACACGTACAAATTATAGATAAAATAAATTGTAATAAAAATAAAACAACATCGAATCCATTTAACTTCAAAGCCATTAATAATTATCCTGGCCTATAATAATCTACATAATACGCCGATTAATACGCGTATTAATACAACGATTAATCAAATCAACCATAACCCAAATTCTAAGTCCGATTAATAGCAATCGATCGATTAATTTGAAAATAATAATCCATCGAATGCTATTAGCCGTTGCTATACCATCGAATTTCATTATATTTCGATTATTTCGATTATAATTATCTATAATCGAAATAATCGATGTAATTCCTTTTTCTTTTTCTCGCGAATTTCTCCTCTGCGTTCGTTCTCATCCTTCGTTCGCCAAATTCTTCGTACTAGACATATTAGACGTTGAATATACGTCTCGTTTGGCGAGAGATATTCGAGCGGAATATTCGGTCAGATATCGAGGAAAGATTCTGACGCAGTCGATATTCCACGCGATTTTTTATTAGTTTTATTATTCGCCTCTTTTCGCCTCACTTGGATAGCCGGATTCTCGGATAAAAGACATTTATATTTTAAACGATTATTATTTTTCTTTCCTCTTTCTTCTTTTTATTTTTATGTAGATCTTTTTATACGAACAATATAATCAAGAAATTTTACAACAAACAAGTTTTAACGATCAATCAAAGATATAATATCGAGATAAGATTCTTTTAACGATTCTCTCGATACTTTGTAAAAATTCGCCAAACTTCTTCCTCTTCTTCTTCTTTTTCCTCTCGTTAGCTTTATCAAAGAATTCACAGTTCCACTTTATGATCATTAAGAAAATTAAAGAAAATAAGATCTCCTTTTATTTTCTAAAAATTCAAGCGCATCCTGTTTAAATTTATCAAAGTTATTTAACGAAAAAAAAAAAAAAAAAGAAATAGTAGCTCGATGGAAGAAGAGGATTGGAACGATAAATGATTTCAAGTTTTTCAACGATAATTTCTTACAAGACGCGTTACGCGTGTCTCGAATATATTACTTTTATCGTGGTTCATCGTTGGATTATTTATCTTTGAGAAATATCTTTATCTCCCTTCTCGAATGGATTGGATGGTATTTCGCAACGTGGCTACGAAATTTTGCAAGCATAAATTGCACGATTCTCACGATTGCCACGGCAAGATATCGCGAATGCTATTCTCCCGGTTATCGGCGAAGCAACCGATTATAGGAAATACGTACTTGAATATGTACGCCACAGGTGGCACACAGATGCTCCAATATTTAACTCCGATATTGTTCCTTAAAGTCACCCGATATTACGTTAGCTATGAGCTATTTACCCGTGTACCCGGTTCAACACCAATTTTCCTTCCAAATTATGAAATTACCATCGAAAACGATAATAACTGTCTTCTATAAATTCCGTTTATACAAATTCCTCGTTACAAGAAACAAGAGAAATTTAAAATTAAAATATAATCTAATTTCTGCTTCTGCTTCGTCGAATTCGTATAAGCGAATATAAAATATAAAATAATCGATTTTTCTTCGAGAATAATACTTCCATCCGATAAATAATTTTCTTCCTTGTTCCTCGTGTTTGAACGTGAGAGAGAGAGAGAGAGAGAGAGAGAGAGAGAGAGAGAGAGAGAGAGAGAGAGAGAGAGAGAGAGAGAGAAAGAAAAACCTATTAACAAACTTTTTCAATTCTCCTATAATCCATCGAGACTTTATATCGTAACCGAAGAAATAACAAGTTCTATCCGCTCTTGTTTGCCTCGATATTATCGCGATATACGAAGAAAAAGAGGGATAAGAATTGTTCATTTTTAAGCGAATACGTTACGGTATAGCGTTCGTTCCCTCTCGAAACCGTTGGAGGAAAAAATTTAACGGGATTTTCCCACTTTTTCTCTCCTCCATCGATTCCTAATAGATCGTTCGTGTTCCAGTCCCATAAATCCTCATCCTCCTCTTCAAACACCCGTCGCGTAATAGAAAAGCGACTTGGCGGCATAAAATGCGCTTCTAAAAGTGGTAGCGAGTAGGTGTTAGTAGGGGGATGATGCATCATCGATAGGCCAGCCAGGCTAGCTGCAAGAGTAATTGCTCGAAATTTATTACCTTATCGCGGCCAGGCTGCGATATGTATCGAAATAGCCTCTCGACCAGGTGGCGCGGCTCGCTATTGCCTCGCGATTAATAAAACGCGCGTATACAGCCGCGCGTCCTCCTCCACCTCCTTTCGCCCGATAAACCTCCCCTCCTCCCTCTCCGATATCGAAATTATCTTCATTTCGAGGTACGATCCGAAGAGAAATTAATCTCGAGACGATACACCTCCACCTCCTCTTTTCCCTCCTTCTCCAGAGACCAGAACGTCGTCCTAATTCAAATAATCTTTCTCAAAAATGCATTCGCATCCGTAATCCCATTTCGATTTCGCGAGTGAAATTTTAACGCGGCGTTGCGCTTGTGCGGGGAAAATTTAACTCTTGTCATTTGATATTCCTTTGGAAAGGAATTGGTTTTCACGAATCTTTATAAATTTTTTTTTTTTTTTATTTCTCTCAAATCATATCGCGGATAGCGAATATTATTTCGCTCTAATTACGGGTTAATAATTATCGATCGATAAATATTTATTCGTTACTCGTTTGGTCGAGAATTGATTTTCAAGAAATCCTTGAAACTGACGCGCTAATTTGTTTCCGATATTTCGGTAATTAGTCGCGAGACCCAGATGCAAGCATCCGCGATCGGGCCGGCGAAAAATAAAAAAAAAAATACTTAGTATGGATTGCGCGAGACTTTACTTACGTACGTCAAATCACGTGTCAAGTATATTTGATCGCGCGTATCGATGGATACACAGTTTCAAGATTTAAAACTTTCTTTTCTCGTTTCTGCAAATTTGATAACGAAAGATAATAAAGAGAGAGAGAGAGAGAGAGAGAGATAAATTCCTCGATATAAAGCGTTCGATCAACTTGTTTCGAGATATTTCACCTGTCGAAATATCACCAATGTCCCGCGAAACGTCTTGAATAGATTTTATAGGCGGCTCGCTGCCGAGAAACGAGAAAAGAATAGACAAGAGTTTTGATTTACGATTTCTTCCAACCCTTTTTGTTGCTCCCCTTTTCACGATTTTCAATCTAGAAAAATGTCGATAATACATTTCGTCGCGTTTACTCTTACTATTCTTCCACTTTTCTTTTCTCGTCTTTTCCGCAACTTTGCCAACCTTATTAAAAACCATCTACTATGATCTTTCTCTCCTATGATCTCAACTCTCTCGGCTTAGTTAGTTTCGATTCGACAACGGCTATTGAAAATTATTTTTTTTCTAATTAATAGATTCTTTTTTTTTTTCGTCACATTACGTATGTTTTTTCATAATCGATAAGATTAAAGACGATTAAAGCTACTACGTATTTTAGAATAATAACGTAATAATAGAATAGTGTTTATTTTATATAAAATATTTTTCCGTTTAAAAATCTGCGCGAAAAAACGTAAAAAACGATCGTTCCTCAATTTTTTTCCTCTCGACAAACATGTATCCAATATCAAACAACGTTTCGACCATTCTCTCTTTACGAATGAAATTCCATAGAAATCTATGCGGAATCATCGATCCTGTCCAATGAATCGATACATAGCCGCCAGTGATCTCTAGCCTGCCGCGTTATTTGCTAATATCGCGATATATCCAGATTAATTTTTGCTCATGCTCGAGCACAGATATTTAGGGGCGCGGGACCAGCACTATAAATTATCGGCAAATTCTGTTTCTCTACCGCGTTTCTGGATAGAACGATCGTAAACGTCTTTTTGCTCGAGCCGATTTATTTATCGAACAATCGTGTCTTCTCCCCTTCTTCTAATACTCGAAAAATTTTTCTACGTGTACACGTATTTGAAACGAGATATCGCATCTCGAATTTAACAACACGAGCGCGATTTATTCCTCCTTTTTTTTCGTTTCGAGTTGAAATAGATTCTTCCTTCGTTTCTTCTTTTTTTTTTTTCTGGCGTGATCGCGTCGCTTAATCACTTTTTTTTCTCTTCTTTTTTTGCCCTACGAGTAGTATAGCTCGTCGATTGAATCTCGAAATCTTTGGCGCGTGGTATTCGAAAACGCGCGATACGAACAAGAGCAACTTGAATCGAGTGCGTTCGCGCGATCACAAAGGTTGTCGGCGTTGAAAAAACACGTCAAGTCAAATTCAACTCTTCGACACGTTTTAATTCTCGCGCCAGTACACGCTCGAGAGTAGACCGCATCAAAGTTCCTCCTCTCGATTCTCTCGCGTTAGACGATCTTTGGGAAGGTGGGAAGGGTGGGTGCACGTGTCGATTTCGAGGCGTCTTGTTAGCCGGCCCGCTCTTCAAAATGCGAACGAACGCGTGCTCGAGCGGAAATGTTGGAACGGAAGGCGAGGGCGGTGTTCGTTCGTTTCGTCGCCGATGCTTCTTCCTTACTTCTCCTTTCCTCTAATCTTTCCCCATCGAAGGAAATCGATTCTATCGATCGAGCCAAAGATTCGTTCCAACCAATGCTCGAATAATAATTAATGATAAAGCAATTATCTAAGATAATTATCGAAAAAACGTATCGATCGATCTGAAAGATATATTATACGCTCGTATATACGGCCTGATACTTGTTTATAGAGAATCGTGAGATGGAGGAAGTAGTTTTCTAAGAAACGGTTTTCCAGATAACGTCATTCTTAATATTTCATATTTATCTTCGCCATTAGCCGTATAAAGTCGGGTCGGTGAAGCCAACAGCGGTAAGAAGATTTATTTTATCTCGTACACTGAAATAGCTCGTGCACGGAAATAGCGATGCAATATTTAGCGATAAATCGACGAAATATGTTTCGTTTGAGAATAACGTTCGAAAAATGAGTTTCTTTTTTCTTTCGAATCTTCGAAAGACACGACCCACTCTTTGTGCAGGATAGATTTGACCGGGCACGGGAGGGGGAGGGAACTGTATAACGAGGTTGCCCGCAACGATCGGAATGAATCGAGATTCGAACGATTCTGATTCGACGGATATGCGCCATTTTTTTCGCGACGCCCAGTTTCGAATCGTTTCTCGACGATTACTTGCCGATCGAAATTTCGGCAACGAGACGGATCGTACGATTATTAACTCGTGCGAGGTTTAAGTAAAATCATTTTTCTATTTCTCGATCTCTATAATCTTTCGATCTCTCTATAAATACACATTTTTCTTGGAGAAGGAAAGATATCTTTTCGAAGGATCAATTTTTTGACTCTCGTTCCCGTTTTAAAATAGATATTGTTAAGAAACGTAAGAATTAATTCGTCTATATTCACTTATCGCGTCCAACTTCGAATCGATTTATACTTTGATTTTGACGAAATTTAAATTTCGACGATGGGTAATTTGATCTTTAACCGCATTTTCTATTCAGAACCCTGGTGAAATATTAAGTTAAACTTGGTAATTAATCTCTCGGATTGACGATCGATCAGAAAACGGCGTTTCAAAATTTCATCATTCGTCCAGCACTCAAACACCCGCAAAACTACAAAGGAGACCAACCAAGTCACCAACCAACGTGTTATTCGCCATCATTTCGATGATCGGAGCACGCGATATGTAAAGGGTAGACAGGTTCCTTTTCCGGCTCGAATATTCCGGCAGCTCGCAATTACGTGGCACGGTAAAAGCAGCGATATTTCAACGTGGCCCGCCTATAATGACTCATATAGGAAGTCGCCTCTGTTTCGCTTCCAATAACATTTATCGGAAGCGCTTGAATCTAAATTTCAAAACGACTTCATCTCCTCTCCTCTCGTATTTCAATTGTATGTAACAATTTCGAGAAAAAAAAAAAGAAATTGATTTAAAAAAGATTCCGTGTTAATAGATACATAAATATATAACGAATCGCGAAAATTCCATCATGTTATGTATCGAATTGTATTCGATACATCATCGTCTAGCTAACTATTAAATTTACACCCCATTAGAATTGATTATTAAACGTATCAAAAACGTTTGAAACGTTATAGGACCGCGAATATATTATCGTATTAAATCGTATTAAAAATGAAAAATTGTAGGATTCCGTTGATACCGGATAGGTATATAAAGTGTAATGCTCGCATTTGATCCTGAAACTCGTACACTCGTGATATTTATCTTTCGATGAAATTTTTCTGACAGACCTTTTGAAACACGAGGGACACGTGTGCATTTTAAATTGACTTCCTTCGCCACCGAACCGAACGTTTTACGGTAACGCGCCCAATGACTCGTGAATCGATCTCGGCCACGAGATGAACTAGATCCCCGCCCCCTCGTCGATAATCGCTCGGAATAATCCAATCGTTTTTCCGAATTAATGAATAAAAATCACCGACCGAGCCGAATAATGAACGAAAAATGATTTATCCGACGGTAATTGATTTTTTTATGGTAGAACGACAGGCGACCAACCGCGCCTCGACTCGATCAACGAGCTTTTCAATCAATCGGATCGTTCAACGGAGAGAACATCGATTTCCAACATCGGTTAATCTCTCTTTATCCATTTCCTTTTTCTTCCAGTGCGTGTCGTAATTTCCACGTATAAAAAAAAAAAAAAAAAAAAAAAAAAAATTGTAATTCAACGGAATTTAATCTTTTAACACTTTCCACGATCTCTTCATCGCGACCACTTCGAAAAATAAAATCGTACCGCTTTGTAACAACGATACGAACACGATAGAAATCCTTTCGTTCCCTCTAGCTTTAATAATCCTCTCGACGCGTATCAGCTGCGTCTGCTAGAAAATTCTGATCGATCGTCTTCGATGCAGACGCAATTACTAATCGGTAATTATCGGTATACGTAAATATCGGTATAAGTTATTCGTTAATTTAAAAGCGCATGTGCATTTTAAGTAAGATCGATCGAACGTTGTAATTCGTGGCGAATGGACGATCAGAGAAACGAATTCTTGGTTCGATCTTCGAGAACGAGATTGGGCGGCCAATAATAGAGAACGTAGACGGACATGCATAGATCGAAGATGGATAGACAGGACATGGATAAAGTTATGCCATTTGGCCATACAAGCAACCTCGCGAATTCGTAGATCCGATTCTAGCGGGATCTCGAGTAAGCGAGCAACGTATATTGGAATAGTTGAGCCGAACGAAATTTCCCCGGTCGACGGATCGTCGACAGATTTATACTCGGCACAAATATCAGAAGCGAATCGTTAATAATCGAAACAAGCGATAGCGGTCGATTGAAAATTCATTAAAATCTCTGGTAATTGTCGCTTCGTGAATGATTACGCGCATAACATTCCATCGGGACTGTTGATCATTTATTTTGCACGAAATCTCGATGGAATGGATACATACCATCGTTGTTGTTAATCTATTAATAACGCAACATTTTTAATAACATTTTCGAAGAAATTGTCGCTGCATTTTGCTCGCTCTTGCACCCGAATTAAAGGGAAAATCCATGGAAACGATTGAACGCGATCGCTTCATGAATAATCATAAACGCGAAACGTCAAACGTAAATATTTAATCATTGCACGCGTATGCATAGATGGACGTGGTGGTTTCGCGTGCGATTTACGTGCGACGATTTACGCGCGGGTTTCCCTAATAAAAAGGGAAACCCAACTTTCTCCAACTTTTCACGTTTCTTCTCTTCGCTGGGAATCACGAGTTAAAACGAGTGTTGTCGATGGATCCTCGGGATCCTCCCGATCCCCATCCATCGCGTTGGAACGAGTCGACGGAGAGGAGGAGTGGATGTTACGCGAACAACGCGTCGCGTTCTATGCGGCCTCGATTTATCGGAGCATCGATTCCCCATAATTCGGCCCATTTTACGGCGATCGGATCGTAAATACGTCGCCGTGATTAAGGCGCTGCCTATGTGAGGAACGCGTCGTACGAGAGAGGCATAAACGTAGGATATCTGCGTCGCTGAATGAAATTGCGATCACGCGTGCACAATGCTTATATATATATATCGGTCGGGGAAAGAAAGGATGGTAATTGAATTGCCATCCCTCGGATCCCCTCTCTCTTCCGCTTTTTAGAAAGTAAGGAGTTTTATTATTGAAAAATGACGACGAGATTCGAGAGTAATGCGGATGACGGTGAGTTTTTCCTTCTCCTTCCGCCTCTTTGTAACAGGTTTCAAAGTTTCTTTGGTGGAATGCTTTTTAGGCTGCTCCTTTGTGCCTCTTTGTATCGCGAAAATCGCCGGAATGGTTTCTTTTCCAGCGTACAAAGCATTGTTTCATCGCCATAAATGTTTCAACCGTAATGGTGGCGTTCCATCGATAAGTTTCGTTGGATTCGTCGAAAAGTTTCGCGAAAACTTGTCGCCTTCCGGACGTAATCGTAATTCCTTCTCGAATATTAATCGATATTAACGAAATAACATTACTTTATCGATAATTACGCACGATTACTTTTCCAACCGTGTAAAACATTATTTTTTTTTTTTTTTTTTAATCTCTTCGAACGTTCAATGACAAATACGTTTCTCAATTTTTTTTTTTTTTTCATCTTGATTTATATTGTTTAATTTTAAAGCATAACTCGAATAATAAAAGTTCTCCGGTTCTTGTTAAACGCTACCGCAGAGAATTCCTTACTTTTTTAAACATCTCTTGGGAATGCACCCTTCTATTCTCCGTAGAAACCAGCTGCACCTTTTATATATATATATATATATACGTATAGCGAACATTTTAATTCTTTTAAATCATATTCCTCCCTCCGGGAAATGAAATAGTCTTCCGACTAAACAGCTGCACTGCTGTTCATCGATCGATCGTTTTTGATATTCAACGAAAATTCCGAGAGAAAACAAGCCCCAGAGGATAACGCGAATCCCTGTTAATTCGTAATGCCTCGTATTTTCTTCGAAACGCGATTGAAAATTTTTGAATCGCGCTCATTCCCGTAGAATAATTTTTCCCAATTGTTCCACGGATTTTCATCATCCTCTCTTTCCGCGCCGATTCACACGTGTCGCAAAAATTGTCATATCGTTTCTTTTGTATTCAAAATTGTTCGATCGCTTCTCTTTCGCGCATGAAATTCGTCGATACTCGTCGATTTTTCCACTCCTTGTAAAAGATCTTTATCCCGATAATCTCTCTGGTACATTTTAATCAACGAATTTTGCAAAATTTTGTCAACCAACCAACGAAAGAAAGAAAGAAAGAGAGAAAGAAAGAAAGAATCGAGTGAAATCGCAAAGCGCAAACTTATCGCGAAACGCGTGAAGATAAATTTTCGAAAACGACTCGATCGAGTATATACACGTAGCGTGGATAAGATAGGGTTGAAATTGGGCCGATAAGCACGCTTGATTTCGCTTCGGCCGACCGAATTTTACGTTTCTCTTTTTTTTTTTTTTTTTTCTTTTACGACGATCGAAGGTTTTACGACGACGACAGAGGACGGGGAGAAGGTAGGGAGGGAGATATATATATATATATATATATTGGCGGTCGCGTCTCCCGCGGGATCTGTAAATAATTAGCACTAGCACGGTCGAAGGAGAGTGGGAGCATTAATATTTAGGGAAAAGCGTCGGGGCCGAAAGAGAGAGGGCGTCGCTACAATTCCGGCAGGCATACGCGTAATTTTATGCCGGCTCGGATGCTCGGTTTTTCGTATTTCCATTTTCTTCCTCTTTCCTTTTTCTCCTGACCACGCGTCCTTCTCTTCCTCTTTTTTTTTTTTTTTTTTTTTCTTTTTCCCACTATCCGCCACTTTTTCCTCCCTCCCTTCTTCCCCCCCCCCCTTCTTTACGAGCGGCTGTAAAACCACGTTTGAGCGGTGGAGATTCTTTCTCATGCAAATTGAATTCTTTTTGATTCTTACTCGTCACTCGAGCAGGAGAACGGTAATTTCTCGAGGAAAATTTCACGATTTCGTCGTGGAATTAAAGGGATCGGGTGATGAAAGAAACGATTGAAAATAAATCGAACGTGTTCTAATTATTATTAATTCTATCTTCTCTATCAATTCTTGTTTCGAGTTTTGAAAGATGTTTGAGGAAGAAAGAAAGTTGGGTTCGGAAAATTTCTTTTTTTTTTTTTTTTTTTGTCTAAAAAGATCTCCTCGAAATTTATCGGCGAAATATTGGAAAAATAGTAGGAGATCGAACTATGAACGGGAAATGAAAGTTGGACGACGATGGAGCGGCGATACGCGTGGAATGGAATCGCGAGGACGAAAGAGAAACAACTCCCGCCCCATTTCGCGCTTCGATTTATGCGCCCGCCTCGTTTGAGCAAAAATTTCCACCCATTTACGATCCCCAATAACGATTTACCGCGTAAAAATTACGCGCATTACTGGACGGAAAGAGGAGGAAAAGCAACGGTAGAAACGAAATTTGCATTTGTATGGAGGGACGAGCGTGGATTTGTTTACGCGTCATCGAACCGTCATTTTCTTCGCCTGAAAATTGACAAAAACTGCGCCAATGTTACATCGATCGAGGATATTAACGACTTTTTTAACGACTCGTTTTTGTTTTTTCCGTTTTCCTCCTCCCCTCCCCTCCCCTCCCCTCCTCCCGAGTTTACGAGTCGATCGACGCGCTTTTTCGCGTAAATAGACGATGAAAAAAATATTCAAACGAATAGGAGGAAGTGTATTCGTGTATTCGTTGCGTCTCTCGCTTGTCACTCGCTCACCCAACTTTAAACGCGATTAAACTTTGAATGCAAATTCATATTTTTAAATTGTACGCGCAACGAAGAAAGGATTAAAATACAGGAAAAGAGGGAGGGAGAAAGAGAGAGAAATCTAGAGTAGATTAATTTAAAGAGAAAGTTTACGGAACGTGGCGGAGAGATGAATACGTGGGTTGAAGAAAATCTGGAATGGGGAAAAAAGAAGAAAAAAGAAAGGAAAAAAAAAAACACGAAGAGAAAAAGGTTACAAGAAAGAAACGCATCATGTCTGGTTTATGGAAGAGAAAATGTATTCGTCGATTTTTTCTCTCTCTCTCTCTCTCTCTCTCTCTTTCTCTCCGACGAAAGAAACTTTTATAGGGGGTGTGTTCTTACAAATTCTTAAGACTTTTAGACGACGTCCCGTTTTTTTTCAATTTTCAGTTTACGCATCCGTCACTCTGAAACGGCCGGAGTTTAAACGAAATAATAATCGAATTAAAAGTCGCACAAAATGCACTTAATCTTCTCCTACGATTTTTCCATCTAATCGAGATTTTTTTTCCTTCCTGTTTTAAAGAAGATTCATCTAACGTTTACACAGTAGTAGCGATGTAATCCATCGCTTCTTCAGATTCGAAGAATAACTAATCACGTGCGAGAAAGAAAAGAAAAGTTTTATTTTTCAATTCACGGATTCAAAATTCGCTTCGAGGACTATTGAAATAATTAAAAACTCGTTAAATAATTAAATAAGTAAATATCGATAAACGAATATGTATTTTTCACATCGAATTCATGTATCGAAAACGGAAAAGTAACCGAAAGAATGTAGCGGACGAAAGATTTCAACGATGATTTAATGAGTTTGAAAAAAAAAAAAAAAAAAAAAAAAACTCGAAAATCGAGAATGCTCTTTTGATTTATAGAAATATTAATATCGATGCGCGAATGTTTGAAAACGGAACGTTTTTTACGTTTTACTAACTCGATTAGTCCATTGCATATTTTTTCTTTTATCCATTATAAACGAGTAGCCATTTCTTTTCGAGGAACGCGTTTTCGATTTTTTTTCGAACAGTGTGTTATTTTATCGATAGATATTATATTTCCATATTTTTATACGCGTATCTATCTTGTTTTTTCCTCTGTCTCTTTTTATTCCTTTCCTCGTGAATTAACTCCGTTAAAAAGATCTATCCTTTCGTCGCGCAAGCGTAGTCCAAGTTTCGACCACGCTTTCAAACTTTTCTCTTGAACGAGTCAGGAATATCGATAACGAGATGGTCCGCGTTGGACCATCGATCGATTACAATTTTTAGTACGAGTTGTTTGAGGAGCAAACCGTTGGTAAGCGTTTAAAGATTATCGATCGCCAAGAAAAATTGATGTTTCTTCTCTCTCGCGAAAATAAATAACTTTTATATCGCGAAAATGAAAATGGATCGTTTTTCGCAAACGCGAAGAAATAAAAAATTGAAAGATAATCGAAGTAAAAAAACACTTGAATTTTTCGATTGGAAAATGTTCGAATTATTATTAGAGAAAAAAAAAATATTATATCGGTTATTGAAAAGTTATAAAAAAAAAAAAAATGAGAAAAAAATTGGAAACCGATGATTTCATTAAATCGAAATTTAATAATAATTTTGTTTCGGATATGTCGTGAAAAGTCGATGAAATTATTATTAAAATCGATGTTTATGAAATTATTAAAAAATAAAATTACGGTTAAATGCGTGTATTTTTAATATTATTCGATATACTTTAACGTTTAAAAATATTTGGAAATTGTATCGAACGATGAAAAAGAAAAACGTTTGTTTTTACGTTCGTGAAATCGTATGCGATCAATTTTACGAATGAAAAAAAAAAAAAAAAAAAAAAAAAAAGAAAGAAAGAAAAAAAAAGAAAATGGTGTACGTAGAAGGGGTATAAATCGTTGTATCTTAGATCCGAGCGTCCCCATAAAACCGATGGAATTGTGCTTACACGCGCATCCATCACGTTACAAAGTAGAAAAGCTGTAAATCGTAGAAAATATCGGCTATGATCTTATCCCCGTTCCAACTTCGATACAAAGGCATCTTTTTCTCAAACGTTAACACGCGTGTAAAGGATTTTATTTTGAGATATATACGCATACGTGTATCATGAACGATTCGCATCCTCTCTCGTATTTTCTATTTTTCTCACGGAGGTTGAATACGATTTCGTTTGATGAATAAAGTCAACGAAGGTGAGAAAAAAAGAACTCGGTTATTCCGGTTAAATAATCCGCAAACAGCGTCTGCCAAACACGAAGGCGAGCACGAAGGGAGGATTCGTCTCGTTTCTCTTTTAATTATGAACGCGTTTTCAACCGTGACCGAAACACCAACGCGATCGTAAAATGTTAGAGAATGTCCAACGACCGATCACCAAGTCGGCTATTACACCGTTCGAAATGTAAACGAACCCATTTCAAACATTCACAACCACGTTTCCTCTCCGCTACTCCCTCGATACACCAATCGTCTTCCTTCCTTCTTCCCATCCTATTTTTCCCCTACGTCGTCTACGTGTTGTTTTTACCAACTCCAATTTTTCTTCCCTTCTACTTTACAATTTTTTACAACGTTTGAATTTTTAATTTCTTTTCCCAAATCCAAATCCGTTGTGTATGTTGAAGAAGAAGAAGAAGAAAAAAAGAGTCGAAGAATCGACACGCAAATACATTGGTTCTCGTTGAGAAAACTCTGATCGATGGACTCGTTCGTTCGAAGGCCTTTCGGCTTATCGGCTTGTAGTTAATTATCACTTATTAGAAAACGTAGTTTCCAGCGAAATTTTTTTTGTTCGGGTAATAATCCTTCGTACTCGATCCAATTTTTGTTTATCGGTCTACACATCGGTTCTCGTTTATTAACAGCGCCCGCGTTATAACCGTTTCGAACGAATATTTACAATTCCATCGTTGATAAACGGAAATAATCATTGTCCATTACGCGAAATAAATTTATCGGTGTCAACCGTGACTTCGATCGATTTTTCTCGTGTAAAAAATTCGATCGCTCTCTCCCCTCCTAATAAATATCCTATTCCGGTTACCGTCTATTGGAAAACGAAAACGAAAAGACGATCAAAGACGTCCCACTTTCTCGAACAATTCTCGAATCGAATCGATGGAAAATTTTCCATTTCGATCGGAGTGTAAGTATAACGAGTAGGGAAGGAGCGCAAAGCAAGCAGGTACGAAAGAAAGAGGAAAAGAGAGAGCGAGAGAGAGAGAGAGAGAGAGAGAGAGAGGCATGGCGGTTCTCTATATGACGTAATCCGTGCCATTTGTTAAAAAGCGATCCCCCGTTGTTTCACGGTGAGACAATGCGTCTGGACGCGAGGCCACATGGCATCGTCGCGTCGCGTCCCGTCGATCGGTTTACGCCAAGTTTTGCGCGCGTCTGCATACGCGTCATCATCTCGTGGGAAATACGCGTGCGTTCCCGCTTGAAAACGGGAAACGGGCGGCGGTACTCGAGCCGATACCTCGAGGCTCGACCGATTCGAGCCTAGTTTGAGCGGGATCCGCTCGAGAATTCCGAGTTTTTCTATCGGGGGAAGGAAAAAAAGAGGGAAAAAAAAAAAAAAAAGAAAAAAGCAACGAGAGGTGTTTCCTCTACACGCGCGCTGGATATCACGGGTGAGCGTGAAAGGATTGAATACTGGCCTTCACGGAACACGTTGTAAATCCTTCGACAGTCGACGAGCCCGTTAATAATTGAAATGGGAAAACAGGCGAATGCCATCGAAAAATCGAACCAAGGAAACGAAGCGAGCAGGAACAGGATAGAATAATCTAAGAGGTGACCGATTTGACGAGAGAATTACATTCAGACGGACAACAGCGTTTCGGGACAAATTTAAATAAGAGAAATTGAATAAGATGATTCGATTAAATGCAGTTTCGATCGAATACAGATAGAAGCAATTTCCAAAACGAATCGAGTTTAAATAAAGAAAAATTCCAAAGAGAACGAGGCGAGAAAAACCCCCACTCGAAAGATCACGCCCGATCGAGCGGAAGAAATCATCTCTTCGTATCACGAGTATACTCGAATCATCCAACGATATTTGCATTCTTCGCATCCGTCTCGAAATCTATTCCTCCCTTTTATCTCACCTTTCCCTCCGATATCTCCCTCTTTTCCTGTTCGAAAAATTTACCATTTTTCCACTAACCATGGCCAAACTTGAACGGGAGCGGAACCCGTTCGAGCGATAACTATTTCGGAAGGAACGAGTTTTCGTCGTGGAACGATTTCGTCTCGTCGTTTCGCGCGACGATCCGAATTTGAAATAATTTGCAAGATTTCTTTCACGATTTCTTTCAAGATGTCATCGTGGATGACACGGAGATGGCGAGGATAAGAAAATTAAGGAAATGGGGATACGTGACGCGTCCCCTGATCAAATCGTTCTTCTCGATCGTTCCTCACCTACCATCTCTAATCTCGTTTCTTTATTCGCCGATTGAACCCAAGATATATCTGTTCAAAACGTGCATCAAACATTTGCATGCGCGATCACGTATCAAATTTTCCGTGAACGTCGATTCATCCAATCGATCCTCCGCTAATCATATACGTACACGTTACGCTTTCCGTATTTTTCGATGCCAAATTTTCTCGTTAATTCGCTGATTAAGCTCGCAATCGCGTATTTACCTTTGATTCGAACGATTTTGAAAAACACGTCCGATCGTTTGTCGCCAAGCTTTGGCGACTGTTTGCGCCAATTCCGATTCGATTTTTTAAAAAGCGTGCTCCAATTAACGAGAATACTCGATCGATTTGAAAATTTTCGACAAATTAATATTAAAAAGATTGAAGATTAAAATTATCGATATTATTGTCAAAAGTCTCGTTCTTTCTTTCTTTTTTTTTTTTTTTTTTTTCGTTAATGTTAATCCGTTACGATCGATCGTTTCAATTTTCCATCGATTATTTAAAAATCGAAGAAAAGCTGGACGAGTTACGAAAATTGAAACGCATCGAGGTCGAGACCCCTTTAAAATTTCCAACGAGGAGGAGGTACCCCCGGACTGTGTTTCAAAGAGCCACGATTTATAGGGACAATTCGATTTTATCCCGGTAAAACAATGCCCCCGTCTACACTCGTCTCGCTGTCTTTTATTTCTCGACAAATGGACTGGATCAGACTTACGCGTCGACAAACGCGTTTCATGCTTCCACTTTATTCTTTTTTTCTCACACCTGCGCTTTTCGTACCGTACGACCCCCCCCCCCCTCCCCTCCCAATCTGTTCGATTTACACATTTCCTATTAATCAATGCCGAATATCGTCGAATCGCGAACGAAACAGAGAATAATCTCGATAAATCTCGATAATAACTCGATAATAAGTTGCATCTTCTCCATCGTTTCTCCATCGTTTCCAAAATTTGCTCGTCCGAACCCCTTTCTCCTCTTTCCTCGACATTTAGTTCCTCTCGGACTACCACCACTCGGCCCTTCTCAACGTGGTCCACTTTTATCTAGTTCACCGCACCGGGCGAATCACGCTCAGATAACCTCGTTAAACTTGACTGACCCTTTTCTAACAATAACGTAACCAGACTGCCTGGAAAAAAGGGGTGGACGAGATGCATCTGGCCGGATTAGAATCTGACCTTTCGTAATCGCTTTAAAACCAACCGCTAATTTATTCCCGATGTAGCGGAGATCCCGATGATTTAGACCCCTCCTCTCGCTCCTCCTTTCCGCCCGAAATACGAAACGGATCTATCGTCTTGTTCTCCGCTAACTTTTCTATCTATCGTGGGGAAACGCTATCGAGGATGATATACGGGGCCGGGGGGAAATATCGATCGAAGCATCGCGATACTTGGATGCGACTCGGTCGAATTTCGACGAGTGCTCTCCTTTTTTTTCCTTCGTTTCTACTTTCGCCAAGCCATCGATACCGATTCCCACGGGAACGGGGAATAGAAATTATCATCTCGCGCCGATATTACGTACGCCGCGTTTCCACGATAACGAGCAGCGAGGATAAATGAATGAGGTAAAGGAAGAGATTCGATCTTGGATTCGTTCGTTCCCTGTAATTTTTATAGATATATATGTACAAAAGAGAAAAATTTAAGGGAATTTGTTGTCTTCTTATCCCAAGATAAAGACGGTTTATCGTGGAAAGGATATTTAAAAGATTCGTCGTTGAAATAGAAATTAATTTTAACGAATGTTTTTTTGACGAAACGAGGCAAACTTGGAAGCGAAATGTCAAATTTTTAATAACGAATCGAACGAATAACGAAAAAAAAAAAAAAAAGAAAGTTTAGAATAATTTTTAACGAAAATAAATTTCCGTTCCCTACTACAAATTTTTCATGGAAAAAAATCGACTTAAACCGATGATTTTTCAGAATTGCGCGTCAAAGAATATATTGAAGGAGGAAAGATAGGATTTTTCTCGGAGAAATTCAAAGGGTTTTCACACGATGGCGATATATTCTACCGCTTAAAGACAAACCCGAGGGCACAATTGCAAATGACAAAGTTCTTCGTTTCCCTTTCGGATTCCACTCTTGCCGCGTTATTTCGTCGGTTGATGGATGATTCGTGTCGAAAAATCGATCGCCGATTCGAGCGACAACTCGAAATTCAAGTTTGACAAAGGGAGACCAACGTGTCGATTGTTTCTCCTGTCGAAGAAAATTGAGTAAAAATCGATAAGGGGATACGCTTTTCAGCGATTGATCGAATACAGACGGTGAAAAATTTCAAAGAACACCGCGTTCAAAGTATTAATCGAAATACGATTCAAAGAAGACGAAATAAAAATTTATACGTATATATATATTGGAAAGAAAAAATTTTGTTCTTTACAATTAAATATTAGATGGGTAATTTTCGCGATACGATACTTAGAACAAGGATAACTTTCAAATGACGAAGAATTTATCGTATTTTTATTTAAATATTATTATTTAATGACACGTTTGACGAACGATCATCGGTCTCGTTTCGAACGATCTCGTCGGAAATACCGGCGACGAGGAACGACGGTAATGCATTAACATATCAAATATTAAAAATGTCATTTTGTCGAATAAGATGAAAAGCGTCAATTTTCCAAGAGACACGTTTGACGAGTATATACCGAGTACGTGATATATATACAATTTTATATGAAAAGAAAACTTTTAAAATTTTCACACTCGATATTTGACGTTATTGACCTCGCCATCTTCTTACACGATTACACTTTTTCCTCTAATTTCGATATAGGATTACTATATTGGGCGAGGAAATTAACTCGATATAATTGAAATAATACAGAGAGGAAGGGCGATGCGCATTTGGAACGCGAAAATTAGCTCGGTGAAATGTTATCGACTCTTGCTACGACGAGAAAGAAATTAGAAAGCAATTCTCACGCGATTTACCTATGAGAGAAATATTCGCTTCGCGAAACACCCCCCTGACAAGCGTGGAACAGAGGGTCGCTCTGCTAAAACGCGATTCGAACGAATCTTATCCTACGGATCGGATGGTCTCGCCGCGTTCCAATTAGCGCGCTCGAATCGCGCCACATAAGGCGAAAGCTGCGCGACGCACAATCGCTACGCTAAAAAACGCAGCGTGCCCCTCCGACCCGACAACAATGGGCCGTTGATTTTGCATTCGCTTCCAAGCAAGGGGGTCGCTGCCTCCACCCTCTCCACCTCACCCTTTCCGCTAAACCAACCCTCCCCCCCACCGCCTCTTATCGATCCCTTCACGGTTTTCTTCTTTATTTCTACGTTTCATTGTGCGATCGTTGCGCCCGTGATTTCTAACCTCCGTGTTTTGACGTAATCCCATAAAGCGCGTTATTCTTGTGTAAATAGCCGTCCGCCCAACGAGGGTTCGAAAGCGATACGTTGCCTCCACAGATAGGGGGATGCGTCCGCCCGGTTAATTGCTCCAACTGGTGGGAATCTCCTTCCTTTCCTTTTCCCCGACCCTTCTGGGCCTTCTCTGATCTGGCGTTTATTTTATTCTCTTCTTTTCTCTTAATCGCAACTTTGAATTCCGCGATGCGGAATATTGAAAACTGGGAGAATTTTAGACGATCGGTTTCGACGAAAGATAGGAAACTCCGTTCTTTCGATTTTAATCGGTTGATCGGTTTAAGGAGGAGAGAGGAGAATATCAAAATCTTTTCAATATCGAATTTTAGTATTTTAATTATACTTGGAAGGTGAGTTATTCTTGGAAAAAACGATATCGTACGATATTTCCCGGCCTTGAATTCGAAAAACTTGGGAGCCCAAGAGTGACGCAAATTCTAAAGCATCGCGATTTCTTAAGATTCTCGAATAGTTCGTTAACTATCCCCGGCTAAGTTTAAAACGACCGAAACTTTCCTAAGATCCTTGAAAATCCGCGTAGTCGCGATATTTTATGGTAGATCTTGAGAACTTTTGGGGGGAGAAAAAAGAAACCATCGGATTATACACGGGTTACATCCACGTGCAAGATCATCTTGCAACTTTCTCCTCCCTGATTAAACTTGAAAATATCATTTTCAAAATTTCCTTCGCACCTTTCGACACTCGTTAACCCTGAAATATTTCGAATTCCCAATCATCCTTTCCACTCGTTCCAATTTATCGAGTCCGAAACTATCAAACGTTAACCTATAATCCTTAAAAGGATATAATAAACGGGGTGTATAATATATGAGTGGGAAAGGGGCTCGCTGGAAGATGCGTTACGTTTGTTTGATCGGATACAAAGGAAGGGTGGGCTGATTTTGGGGCTTGGATGGGTTGCTTAATCCCTGTTTCGACGAAATCGAGGGGTGGCGAGGGGTCCATTGTAAATAAATTATCGAGATTGAACGAGACAACCCGGAGAATTTTTGCGATCGTTTTCTTCTCCCCCATATGAACGGTAAGGCTACAGGCCTATTGCGTATCGTATCGAGATTTTTGGTAATTGTGATGACCATTTCTCGGAGATCGCGATTCCAACGAGATTATTTCGTTTTCCATTTCATATTCGTTTCGTTTAACGGATATTAAAATCGTTCCATTATATATCTCTTCTCCAATCCCGATGAATATTATCGTTCAAAGATGGCAGAGTCCTAGATTCTTGGAGCAATTGGTGGTACGATTATTAATCCACGCTATACTCGAGCCGATTCTTTTAGCAAAAAAGTACAAGTTCTTGCCTTCTTCTTCCTTTTTTCTTTCCTCCGCATCGCCTTTATCCCGGGATCCTCCATTGAACTCTCATCGATATTTTCGGTTGTATTCTATACAGATATATATCTTCCATTCCAACTTTTATTCATTGTTCCGCTCGAGAACCGTTTCGATTTTAAACCAGACGCGATCGCCTATTAATCGACGTTCTTGCGAATTTGTATCCCATTTAAAAATAAAAAGAAACGTATACACATTCATAATGATGGATAATATTTTTCAAACGTTGCACTTATCCCGTGAATACGATTTTATTTATTACGGAGTTCGAACGATAACGATAGGAGATGATATTAAAAATTCGTACTCGATAATCTACGAGATAACTCTTTTAAAATTTAATCGTTAAAAAATTAATATTCGAAAAGATGGCAGGAGCGGAAAGTTGATCACGAGGACGATTAATAAACAGAAAGGATAAAGATAACAGAAGGGATCGGTGTAAAGAATAGGTTTTCCTTTTTTTCGACGAGACGAGACGACCAAGACGGAAGAATTCTCCTCGGAGTTATTTTCATGGAATTTCGCGTGGCACGGTACGGTGCGATGCTACTTCCGCTGGAAAATCGGCAATGGCCTCGTTGATTTATCACCGATCTATTTGAAAGCGGCGACAATCATCCCTGCCGGGAATTCGTGTCACTGGCCGCGATATATCGTACTACGTCTTCGCACTCCGCTTGTCCAATTTTCAGCGCAAAGTCGGCCAAACGTACGAACGAAAATTACTCTCGTCTACGTGCACGTTTTATTTCGTTTAGTTGATCCTACGTATCGATTTGTGCCTCTGTTATGTAAAATGAAATATGCGCCGCTTATACTCACTTGCTACGTGTTATAAAGAAAAGAAAAAAAAGAAGTGTCGCTAATTTATAGATTTGAAAATCCATTGTAAAGTTTCAGCTGAAATTACGATCGAAATTCCTCTCTTTCTTCTCTCTCTCTCTCTCGATATATTCCGTAACAAAAGGAACGCAGTAACATCGGTCCGATCAAACGTAACGCGACGTAGCGAAATGGAACGTAATATCCATGACGCGTCGCGTGTTCGACGCACGATTAATCCATCATCGTGTGTTACGATTAATCGAAAGATTGTTTCGTACCTCCGCGAAAAACGTACGATCGCATCTCGTTTCGTTTAAAAACGATTATGTTCCCGATAAATATTTTCTCAACGGGATTTCCATTCGTAATCTTCAATTTCCAATTATTCTCATTCCCATGAAATTCATTCGTCACGCCTCGTTTATCCGCGCCTCGTAATATCCTCGAAGGACACTCTCTGCCTCGATACGTCCTCCTTCGCTTCTCCCGTAACGCTGAATTATGGTCACTTTTTTTTCGTTCACCTTCTTCGCGCTTGTCATCCGCCACGAAATTTACGCGTAAAAATGGATAGGTGTACGTAAAACGATAAACGGCCTTCCATTTTCCTTTACCGTTCGAAACTGGGCTGCGATGCAACTATTAGCGAACGGCTTTAAGGGATTAATTCGTACGGCCGTTTATCGCCAAAGATAGACATCTGTAGATATATATATATATATATATATATATATATATATATATATATATGAGAGAGAGAGAGAGAGAGAGAGAGAGAAAGAGGGACACGCGAACCGAAACTCGTAAAAAGCGTGCCGGTAATTCTCTTCGCGCGTATAACTCAATTCGCCTTTTATTTTCGCTCCGTTACCCGTTTCACTTTACCTCTTCCCTTTGCTTTATCGTCGTATTACGAATTTAAGAAATTTTAAAACCGCTCCAATCCCCGCGAGTTTCCAATCCCGCGTGTATCTTTTCAAAGTCGCGGTCCTATATTATCATCACGATCGAAATATATAAATCATGGGAAATTTGGATCGATACCGATTCAATAACGGCCGCGAAACTGTGGCCAATGGCGAAACGTGTATACACGTAGGATCGCGGGGATCGAGAGCAGGTGAATCTGTGGAAGCGAGGGAGGGGAGGAGAGAGCGCGCGACGGGTGTCTGGCTGGAATTCAATTTGATCGTTCCATTCGTCTTCGCATCGGTGTCGAGATACACTACGCGCGACCCTCCCGTCCCGGGACATCGACCCCCTGTTTCTCCATTTATCCTCCTCCTCCTCCTCCTCCTCCCCTTTGTGCCCAAGAGGCCGCCATCGACCACGCGTAAACGTTTATTAATGCGCGTAAATCAAAACGGTCCTCGATTAGTCCACCAATCTTCTCGATTCGCGCGAAAACACGTTCGTAATCCCATTGTTATTTCCCTTTCGCCCGAGAAAATTTCAAAACCCGATATTTAACCGAAAATTAACACCTCGTTCAACATCGTTTCTGCAAAATCATGTAAAATCGTAATATATATATATATATATATATATATATATATATATATATATATTCGTCAGATACTTGTCGATCAGAGTACTATCTACAGAACAACCGATATCCCAAAAGTATTGATCGTGTCATAAATATTGATAAAGAAAAAAAATAAAATCTCCCTTCTGAAACGGTAGCACGCGTCAAAATAATCGAATGACAGTCTGCCGATGCGATACGGCATTAATCATTGTTCTTTCAAAACGAGTCACCCTATACCCTACACGATCGAACCATGGACTTCATTAACGCGCGCATCAATCGCATTACCACTCGACCTAATGACCCCCCGATGAGATCAGGAAGGGACAACAGAACGTGTCCAAACACCCCTCGTGCCTCTCCCTTCTTTCCGCCACGATGTTACGTTTCCTCCAACATCGCGTAAACCGACGTTATTCTTTATTCCTTAGAGAATATAGGGTCCGATTCGTTCGACCGTAGAATTTTTTAATTCTGTTTAAAAAAAAAAAACACAAATTCGACGAAGCAGAATACCACGTGTACATACGTGAAAACATCCAACGCGCGCGCGGTTATTCCTTCTTCTCTTCTTTTCTCTCTCGTCGATCCCTCGTCGACCATCGCGTAACAATTTAAAAATGGTAATGGAAGCGGCCGCGGTTGTGATTAAAATTTGCCGCGTTTGCTAAAGGAAATAGCCCCTTTGATGCCATCGATCTGACGCTCGAGAAAAGAAATCTCCGTAAACACGTATAATCTTTCGCTCTCGTCGTTTATTCTCTAACGCGTGATAAATCGACATTGTAACGGAATTAATCTCGAGTAATTAACGCGCATCTTTGGGACGAGGATGGGCTTTCGAATTGTTTTCGACGTTATTGCGGCGCCCCCGCGGCAATTCCGACAAAAGAAGGATCGTGCGCGCGCATACATAATACGTATATGTATAAATAGACTTAGGGGATGAAAGAGGGCAAACTGGCTTTTGAGTCTCGCTAACATAAATCGCGAGCCACCCTCCTCCTGGGAGGAGGATTTCGACGTGGCCGTGGGGTAATAATTCCATGATTATTTCACGAACGGGAAATACAAAGAGCAAGAGTGGTGGGAAAAGAAGAAGGAAAGGAAACGTATAAAGAGGAAAGTAAAAGAGAAAGTAAAAGGAACGCGACGAGTACGTATGTACGTATATATATATATAACGTAGCAATAGTAATAAAGTAAGAAAGACGAAGAGAAAGGGAAGACGGGAGGATGGTGGCCCTTTCTCCCTCTCGTGAATATGCATGCGTGGAGAAATTTATAACCGGGCAACAGAGGGGCGTAGGGCGTAATTGTAGAGCGGGCACGAGTTTCGAGGGGCCGCGACGCTATAATGGAACCAAAACATCCCTTAGGCCGGCCACCGCCGAAACTTTAATTATATTTCGACTCCCCATCACCAAGGTACACAAACCAGCCTCGCTAATAACCAGAAAGCACTGTTCTACGACCTCGCCGTTTTTTCTCTCCCGTTGCGCGCCTCCAATCTGCGAGCATACGCGCGCCCATCAAGAATACACGTTCACACCCAATTCCCTCCCTTGTTTTCGATCTATCCGAGTTTTCGATTTCATTTTCGAATAATAACTTTCGCCCGTGCGTGTGCGTTCGGCCTCGAACCATCCGGAGTGACAAAAATTTCCTCTCCGTAGTCGCGGAATTTGGTTCAAAAAAAAAAAAAAAAAGTTCCGTAACGATCGACCCGCTTCTTCCCGACCCACTCGAGCTAAAGTTTACCGGGATGATTCACAGCGATTACACACCACGCGAACTGCGCCCTCCTTGTAATCCATTAAAACCACTTTGATAAATTGACAAATACATATATGAAATATCATACCGACGTTCCATCGACAATCCCCTCTTTGCATACGTGGATAAGGTTACGTGGCCGAGAATCTCCAATTTCTCGCGGATGCATCTGCTCCATTCGACCGAGCAACAAGGAAAACAACCTACCGTATTTACCTACGTATTCTCCATCGCCTATATCGTTTTTTATTCGGTTGGGCCTAAATAAATATGGAAGAGGGACGAAGCGAGAGAAATTCCGTAGAAATAGGGGATGGAAGAGCATCGCGAAACGAAAGGAAGGAAAAATATTAGCCGTATGCTGTTTAACAAAATCGAACGGTCGGTGTGGCACCAGTCCTCGAAGCTCACCTCAGGCCAGGCACAGAGAAAGGGGCTTTTATCATCGGCAATGACGCGTGCGATACAGGAGAACGAATAGCGGGGACTACACGGGACAAACACATAAATTACACCCTATGGCCTTTGTACTTTTGTCGTCGATCATTCTCGCCCTGTGCACGTCGCCGCAAGAAAGTTCGGACTCGCTCGGCGGGAGATGTTTTGTCAGAGTCGATCGTGTCGCGTCCTAACCTCGTTCGAAAAAGGTTCGAGGACTTTGTTGCTCGCCTCACCTTGCTCGGTCAACTCGGAAAGAAGGAAGGGAATACGGTACGAGAAGAAAGCTACCATGGATCGAACAACGAAAACTAGCTTGCATTTAGATTTTTAATTTTTTTTAAATTTCAATAAAACGCGTATCGGACGTTTAAACATATTTCTTCTACGATTCGTCTATATATTCGTAATTTGGTCAAAAATACAAAATTAGACGTTACTAAGTTTTCGTCGTTTCCTTCCGCATCGCGAAAAATTGAACGCTTTTTCGTACTGTTGTATTATATGTCGGACGAAATTTCGAATCCGTAAAAACATTAATATATGCGACAAGGGCAGAATTGGTCGTTGTTTAACGCGATATCGGTTGGATTTCCCGTGGAATTGTGCGGCATCGAGCGGCTTTTTAATTCTATTAAACGGGAATTTCGCGAGAGGAAAGACCGACTCGAATTTACGAGCATTTTTCTATCGATCGCGAGAAACGTTTCCAATCGAGACACGAATTAAAATATTTGTTACGTTGTTTTCGGTTCGAGTACGTTCGAAGTGTACCACCTCTGAAATTGTTTTTACGGTAGAAAGAAGAGAGACGAGACAGAGGATAAATCGTGATACATCGTGATTTTCTTTATCGTGTTTGATTTAATTATTTCATTCATTGCATTACAACGTTTCTAAATTAATCGAAAAAATTAGAAAGTCTTTTTAAAACGCGATGCAATCTAAAAATTTGATGCTTTCAAGCTTGGAGTCGAGTGCAATCTATCCCTTTCCACCTTTTTTCTTTTTTTCAAACTCTTTTAACGAACATTACCCGTACGAAAACGAACGATAATTTTGCGAATATCTTAATTGGTAAAACTACTTTGGCAAATTTCAATTTGATTTTTCACTTTTGTTTTATCGAGTTTCATTTTTCTCTCGTATAAATATAATTTTATTTAGGGAGGATAAGTAATTGGCGCGACACGATTTTCTAAAACGATCGAAGAATCGTTTGTCGGAGAAAAGAAACTTAATTTAACGAGACGAATGATGTTACGAGTAATCGTGTGATTATTTCAAATTCATATAATTTGATAATTAATAACGATTAAATTAAATCGAATAATCTAATTAAATTGATCCATCTATTTCGAAAATTTAAAATAAGTCCAATTTAAAATATAACCAAACATTTAGCCGAAAAATAAAACATTTTCCTACAAGGTGAACAGATGCGCATAAATCTCTCGTCCCGATAGAATCGTTTTCGTATACGGTCTTGTTCACCGATCTCTTTCAAATAACGATCCTCATTTATCCACGCTGAATCATCGTTTTTTTTTTTTTTTTTTCGACTATCGTCACTTGTCACGCGTCCTACGCATTTCTAGGAAAAAATGTGGGTCACTATGGTTTCCAGAATTTCGACCGCCACTCATCAACCCTCGCGTTCCCAACGCTACGTGCATTTGAACGATCGTATCTCGAGAAATGATCGACAAAATGGGAATATGGCATGCCTCTCTTTCTCTCTCTCTCTCTCTCTCTCTATTTTTTAAAAAATTCTTTCTTCTCGAGACATCAAATAAATTTTTCGAATTGTACGGTTAAACGGTAAATTCGTAACGAAATTCGTCGCGAAATTCGCTGAAATATAAAAATGATGCAAAAAGATTATTTTTTTCATATATTTCTTTGGTTGGACGTTGGTAAAAATATTGGGTAGATATTAAATCGAGTAAACACGACAAATATGAAATTTATTTATAGAAGGAAATCGTGTTTTTCATTTTTTTCATTTTTTCAACAGTATCGTTTAATATTTTCACGAGTGTTATATCGACTCGCATCGCTGAAATAATTAATGAAATGCAAATATACGACAATGAATATGATATGTTGACAAATGAATATTTTCATCGAAATCTAATATTCATAATATAACGAATACACGAGCACCAGCGTCAACGCTAACTCGGAAAATGAGAAAGGAAAACGTAAAAGCGTGTCAGTGAGAAGAACGTGAATCCGTGGTTCTGGCAAAGCATCGTTTGCACAAGGAACGAGCAACAACGTGACGAGCAGCTCGAGAATGAAATCGCGTTGAATCGCATTGTCTTCCAGACCCCGGAAGAAACGAATCTCTCTCTGAACACGGGGAGAGAAACCGAAACGATATTTCATCCTCTTCGTTCCGCGCTTGTCAATGCCTGCCACTTTTATACATGAACAAAGTAGTGAATTATGCAAACCACGAAAGCATGAAAAAACCGGAGTTGGGAACTTGAGGTGGAAATTACAAACGAAGTCGAGGAAAATCGTCCAGAAAAGAGGACATTGGTCTCTGCTGAGGCAGAGAGAGAGAGAGAGAGAGAGAGAGAGAGAGAGAGAGAGAGAGAGAGAGAGAGAGAGAGAGAGAGAGACAGAGAGAGAGAGAGAGAGAGAGAGACAGAGAGACAGAGAGAGAGAGAGGATATAAGGATGAATCAATCATTGAATCATTTTCTCCGATATCGCGCTAATTTCGTAGAAATTTTGATCTATTACATAATGGAACGATTATCGAGATGTTATTTTTGTTTCGAAAAAAGATAAAGACTTTTAAATAAACAAAAATTCAAGAATGAAATAGAAAAAGTAAACGAATTGTTTCTCTTATCTTTTCTCAAACTTGATCTCTAGTGATATAAAAATTAGAATTCTTAAATTTAAATTATTTAAAATTTTAAATTATTTCTCTTAAAGATTCCATAAATGAATCACAATCGAGAAACAGAAAAGAACGTGACATATTATGTAACATTATGTTACATGTATTGAAATCTTAAAAAACATTTTTTATACCATCTAACAGCTTATAACAGTATGCATATATGCATAATAAACGTGTATTCAAAATTGAATCGTTTAAAAGTGATGCAAAATAAAAATTTGTACTCGTACAGTTACTTTGTAACACTGAGAATGATTCCTATATTTTTCAATTCTTATATTAATTCTTATAAAATATATAATCGTACCACTAATATTAATGATATGATTATATATCGTGTGTCAAATAATAATAATTTTCCAAACTTCACTTTTTGTTGAGAATTAAATACCTGATCATGATATATTCCATTCATTTTTTTTTTCTCGAAAAAATTTACTTATTTTCAAATAAGTATATTCTTCTTTTGTTGCCTGTTTGCAAAACATTCACATTCGTGATCGTTGTACAACACAAACATCAAAAGAAATTGTAAAAAAAAATCGAATTACAATAAAACCTGAAAATAAAGTTTCAATTAGAAATTTTCTAGCAATATTCTAGAAATTTCTAGAATATTTTACTATATTTCTATTATTATGAAAATGATAGAAAAATAATTGATAATTAAAAGCGTAAAAAAAAAGAAAATAAACAAAATAAGCTTTCTACAAAAATTATTTATATTTATATTATTTTGCCTATTAATTATCCATTTACTTATATTACAATCCTTTATCTACTTAATTAACATTCTTAATTATGCATGCACTTTATTCTAAATATATTTTATTCAATGTTTTTCTATGATGCAATCTTTCATTCTTGTAAAAAACTTAAATACAATGTTAAACTATTTTAATATTTTATTTCTAAAATCTTTTTTCAGCTATATGAAAATTAAATATTTCACTTATAAATCCTGCATATTAAAAATCTAAAAGATTCTTTACACAATCTATATTCATATCAACGATATAATTTTCAAGAATTTATGGTACGACATGAACTATACATGGCCAGAGAAAATGCAAATAAAAATAACGATAGTGAAAAAAATAATAGTCATTAAATATTAAGGATTGAGTTGTTTCGAGGAAGAAAGTTTAAAGAAAGCAAGTTTCATGATTGCATTATGAAAAATTGGAACATTGTTACAGAAAGCATGTATCAAAATAGGGAAGATGAGAGTGCTTTACTACTATTTAGAAAAAATGTCTATCATAATATTTATTTATTGCTTTTATAAATCTATCAAACGCATTACACGCGATAATAATATAATTTGGATAATAAAATTGCATAAGTCGAGAAAGAAGAATAAAGAAAAAAATACTTTTTCTATCGAGCATTTGTTAAAAAAGATATTGTTACTAATAACAATATCTTATGCACATTATATAGTCTATTAAACATATTCGATTCGAAAATTTTTACATAGTGCAAATTTTACATAATAAATCATGCATTATTTCAAAATATTTTCCATTCTCATCTTGATATTTTCAATAATTAATATAATAATTATGAATTACATAAAAATTATATTATAAAAATAATAATTCAAAATAAAATATAAACAGAAAATATAAAAGTACTTACATACATCTCTTTTTTCAAAAATTTAAATTTTACTTTTCTTCCGTAAAACGTAAATTGTCATTGTGGCGTCCATATTGAAAATTCTTTTCCCGCCTAAAGTTATCTCAGCAATCAGTTATATATCTGCGGAAAAAAAATAAATCTATAAAATAAATATATAAAATACGCAAGATTAAATTAATTATATTAAAATAAGACAACAATTTAACTCGTATTCTACTTTAAAAAATAATAATACGAATTAATATTAACTCAAATATACTGATTAAATAAATAAAATTAAACGAATTATTCTTCAAAAAATCAAGCATAATGATCAACTATAATTACATTCACTCGAACGAAAATGAATAAAATGAAACAAAAAAATAAAAAAAAGTATCAAATAAATATTACGCAATAAATTAATCTCACGCTTGAAGCGAAGCGTCCGATCGTCACGAATTTCGACTACAAAATGACGCGTAGTACTTTCCGTGTATCGAATTATATGTATTGAGAAGAAAGTATATACACAATTCGACAAATCGAAACGTATCGAACGTAATATCGTATCGACCGTCAATATTTTGGAAGGTCTTAATTATAGAAATGTTTAAAATTTCGGGAGTGTAAAATGAAAACAAATACCGTATGAAGAGAAACATGAGAAATATGTATGTGTAAATCGATGTGAATTATCTAGTTACTTTCATTTCTACGTGAATAAAAAGGACAAAAGAATTTTATAATACTATGTATCTATTAAAATAAACAAAATCTTACTACGTTTGCACAAAAATCGTCGAATTATCTTTTCAATTGTCGTAGTATATACAAAACTGTTACACTTTCAAGGCCATTCTTTATTTGATGTTTCAAACTATGATTTGTCACAAAGATATTTAGATTTTGATATAATAACGAGTAAATAAACAGATATTACTTAAACAAGACTTAATTAACCATATTGAAATACTGTATTAATATAATTTTTGTATAATTATGCACCTCTACCGACGAAACGAATCCTGTCACCACACTTTTCAACTGTAAACTGACGAAATGCGCACAATGATGCGCACAATGATGCGGACTGATTTGTCCCGCCATTATAGCTCAATGGTTTTCTGATTGGTTGAAGCGCTGCGGTTCTCTATGTTTCAGTCGCGCGAAAATTGAAATATAATATATTATACATCAACTGTAAATTTTTATATATCGAAGTCTTATAAAAATATAACGATTAAAAATATAATAAAAATAGATTATAATAATTTATTTAAAATAAAAATTGTCCAAATTAAAACATTTAAAATTGAAATTGAATCTTATCTGCAATATATTCAGAAAATAAAAAATACATGTAATATATATTAGTTTAATTACTCTTAAACTTCGTTCCATCAAAATTATGAAAAAAAATTAGTAAAGAAAGATTTATCGGATTCAATTTGATATTAATTTTGAAATAAAATTCTAAACTAACAATAAATTATAAATTAAATTTCAAACGATATACACGTACATATAATAATTTATTTCACATTCTTATTAATTTTTTCATTTCATTCGATTGATATCAAAGTTTTTTTCTAGTAAGAAGCATGAAAAATCTCCCCATTAATGCGAAATTAAACTTCTTTTTTTAATCCTATATAATCTTATTTCGTACTTTTACGTTTAAAAGTTTTCGTTCCACGATTTCAAAATAGAGCGTGTAAAAAAGTTACAACGCATTATGCTCGGAGATGCTTCGCTATCTTGGCTAAAAAATATAAAAAATAATCATATACCTCTATACGATTCGACGCAGAGTTAAGAAATAATATCAAATATTTTTATACCAATTTTTCGTTTTCTTTTATTTTCTTATATCTTTGCATTTTTATCAATTTATAATCTCGCGTAATTCTTTCCAAGAAATAACAATTTTTCTAAAATTTTCCATTTTATTATTTCAAAACTGCTAGTTATAGCTAAATGTGTACAAATAATATGTTTTAGTAAAAATGTATGTTTTCACAACAAAGAATTCTCGATTTGCTTTCAAATATTCGAAAAGAGATATTTCACAATTTTGTTAATTATGTGAAATGAGATACGTGGACGTGCAGAGCTTTTTCTTTCATCCAATGACTATATTTCCAAATAATAAAATTCCTAAAAATAATGATTGTTCGTAAGTTCGATTTAAAGCAAAACCAAAGAATGAATGCAATGCGATTTAAAATGGAAATATTTCACGATTAGCTTAACAAATAGTAAAAGATACAATGTCCATGTATTTATGAAATCTTTTATCTCGATACAAAACACAATCACAAAGTACTTTATAAATTGTATCTCGTATGCGTGGCAATCTATTTTTAATTTATCAAATAAAATTAAAACTAGAATTCGGAGAAATGATATCGATTCTATCCTTGAACCTCGATTCGTTTGCGATAAATTGATCGATTTTTTAAAAATAAGAAAAAAATTTGATCATCGTTCAAGAATATCGTAGATTAAATCGTTCATTCGCGAAACTCGTTGCTTTAACAAGGTCTCATTACGCGAATAGAACGAACCATGCTGAATCGCAAGTGCGTAAAAGACAGAGAAGAAATGCCGTAGGCGAGACGCGACAACCATGAGTTCCGCCGAAACACTTCCGGGAGATGTGGTAGAATCATTTGTCTGCTTCGTATTTCAGAGTTCGCAATTTCTCATCCGATGACATTTAGGCGTCCATGATTAGGCGTCGAAACAGTGAAAAAAACTCTGTCTCTCAAATTTATCGTCATTTCTTTTTATTTTTTATCGAGATTTTCTATTAAAATTGCCGATAAATCGAACGATTTAAGAAAAGAAAGGAAGGTGAAAAAAATTCAAAATTTGAAAAGTTAACGTCTCGAATATTCGAAACGCGATTTTAAATCGAGAAGTCATCATGGATATATATGTATATTTGATCAAAGCATTTGAAATAATACGTTATTACTATAATCGCGAAAGATGATATAAATGAAGTGAATTTGAATTATGAGAAAGAATAAACAATATATGCAACAAGAAGAAATGTGATGACTTTATTAATAACGTATCGGACTTTCTCCCTTTCTTTCTCCTATATTTTCACTTTCATATCCGTGATTATCGTCAATTTTAATTTGCCGTTCATACCTCTCTTCATCTCTCTTCTCTATAGTTATACTATGTTATCTCCGCTCACCTTTATTTCCAAGTTTTTCGCGTTTTTTTACCACCGATACATATTTTTTTTTTTTTTTCGCGATTCGACCAGCAAACGTTAAATCCCTCGCGTACTTTTCGAGAAAATAAACGGATTATCGACTAAAATCGATCACCGTTTATTTTTTTATTCTCTTCCTTTCTTTTTTTTAATAAAAAGGATGAATAAAAGATTTGGAAAAAGGAAATCAATCGAACGAATTTTAATTTTTTATAAATATTTACTATACTTAGAAAGCTTAATCTCGGAGTGAAATATTGTGAAATATTCCGGAATAACATGTCGATAATAGTAATATGATTTTGTGAAATTGTTATATATATATATATAAAGAGAGCTAATTGATAAGAGATTATTGATAAAACGAACGAAAAATTTGATGGAAATTTTCACAAAAAAAAAAAACTATGATTATTTATAATTTCTTAGACAAATATTTAGATGCAGGTTAACATTTGATATAATCGCAGAATCTTCAAAATTCTTGCAAAGAATTTTTCAACCGATTAAACATCAACCCCAACATCTCCAAACACCAAGAGCAGCCAGTCAATCACTTTTTTTTTTCCCCTCTTTTTCCCACCTTCTTTTCATCGCCACACACATACATATTGCTCATAACTCATCCCATCGAACACTTTTGAATCGCGCGTGTTTTTCATCGAGAGATTTCATCACGTTGAAAAGAATTCCCTCGGTTCTTTCTTTCCCATCGCGAAGAAATTCAATTTTACCCGTCAATTTACATAGGCGTGCAATTACGTAAAGTGCCGACTTAATTATTTTCGACTCCATTTTTTTCGAACAGATTATTATGCTTAACTCGATCGATATCCGACGAAAGAAAAATAAATAAATACATACGTGGATCAACTTCTCACTTTCTCTTTTTCTCACATAGAAACAAATTATTTAAAATATCTCGAGCAAATTGGATGTATTTCTACGATCTTGTTCGAATCATAAGTATCTTTTATAACAATCGATTCCTAATCTTTTCGAGTTTATCAATGAAACTTAAGCCATTTTAAGCCATTCCTCACAAATTGATTGATTACGTTGAAATCAGATTGAACGTTGCAAGATAATAAATAATATCGAATTACGTAAAGAACAGAGTTGCAACTTATTCTTGGAAATTTCTCGTAAGGAGAGCTAACAAACACTGGATGAATAATAAACGACACAGTTTTTTGAAACGAAGGAACGAACGATCAGTATTCTATTTCGTGATTTTATTATTATAAATTAGCTGTGTTATTCATAATATTAAGAGTAACGTAGCAGTTTATATAAAAAAGTTAATTAAAATAAATTAATAAATTGCACGAATATTAATTATTATACAAAATAATGTGCTCACTTCGATGAATTAAATAATCACGTTACGACTGTTATGGAGAGAATATTTATGAATGAGAAAAATTTAAACGAAATTTATTCGTTTCGTTGATCGCGAAAAAGGAATTCTTAAGAATTTCATTAAGAGAAAAATGCAATACTTTGTTATTATTGCGTATTATTTAATAACAATTCCTCTGTATTTTCCTCTGATCGTTTCAAGTCTAGAAAACATCGAGAAAACGAATGAAATCTTTTATTTTTTTTTCTCTCTCTACGATCAAAGAAACTTTATATCGCCTTTTAATAAAAATATATCAAGAAAAATATTCTGGGATGGGAATAATTTATTTTCTTAATGCAATCTTGAATATATCGAGTAGGAGTTAAAATTTAAGTATAAGTACTTATGTAACGTACTTACTTGCATTTTTTTTTACTTATCGAGGCAAATCAGAAGAATAAAAATCCGATCCATCGTGATGCATGAAAAATATACAATTTTCTTGATTTTTCGTGGAAAATTTGTCTTAGATAAAAAAAATAAATAAAAAATTACTTCAATCGACTTATTCGAAATTTATTCTATTCGATCGATAATTATTTTAATAATTATTCCTGATAATAAATTTCCCCTTAAAATTTATAAATATCTAGTATCGATCGAAACAATTTATTTTTAATTTGAAAAAGAAAAAGGAGAAGAAAAAGAAGAAGAAGAAGAGAAAAAATACAAAGAATCTCTGTTATTCGCAATTCTTGATAAAAAGTTTCGGGCGATTGTCCATCGTGGTTTTCCGCCTCTCGGAAAACCGTGTTTGGCAAAGAAGATAACCTCGAAAATGCAAATCGCAATATATATATATATATGTATATCTGTAAGTCTATGTATTAGAGGAAGAGAGAGAGAGAATATCTAAGGAACATCGCCTGGAGAAAATAGCGTATCCTCGTCGTTCCTGAGCCAGCTAGCTACGGTGTTTCGTCAGCCGATTCGGGGAATCCCTTTGTGCCGCGAAATTGGTCGAGTTCACCGGCTTGTCTACTATAAACAAAGCTGGTTCCAGCCACCGCTCTGGTTACCGTCCAACGTCCATTTCATCTTGCAAACGAAGCGAAATTCGCGTCGTTCGATCCATCCAAGGAGGTAAAAATGGCGAAACTTGGCGTTTCAAAAACACGTTCGCGCCATCGTATCGCTCTCCTTGATTCTCCGCTAAAACTATATCCTAGATTGGATCTTTGCTATTCATTGTTCGCGCGTCGAACAATTTTTGGAAAAGAATTTTCCATAGTTCTATGTCCGGAATGATATATCCTACATTTTATCTCTATTTATATATAGATATATGTAAGGATTCGAGCGACAAACTAATATTTTTAACGTGATCCGTCGCGAACATTCATCCGTCGCGACGAGAAATCCATCGGTCAAATCCATAAAAGTCCATTTTTCTTACGCGACGTCAACCTTGGAAACTCTTGCACGAGTTTCTCTTTTGTTTCGGTGAACCCGGAGATAAACGAAGGGGCGAAGAGGAAAAAACAAGGGTGGAGGGATGAAAATCGAAAGAAAATAAAAACCGTGCGCGGAATTGTAATCGAGTTTGCGAGTTTCGGAGCAACGAGTTTTAGGCAACGGAAATTGAATAACGTATCAAATCTGCGACACGGCGCGTGATTACGACGATGTGACTTACTTATTTAACAGTTTAGTCCGATCGGAAAAAATGGTCGTACAGAAATTGAAACAAGATTATACACACGTGTCGATTTATTCGTTAATTCAATAAAGAGTTGATCTTTTTTCATCAACAAATTTTCGATTTCATCGATTTTCACGATTTTAAATCACGTACTTTTTTCCGAACAAATTTAAATGTTCCCTTCTTCCTAAATTCGATCCAAACATGAAACTGTTCTTTTTCCACCCCAACTGCAATTCTTCCAGAAATTTCGCGATATAATTTCCTCCGATAATATTATTTCCGGTTATTTCATATCTCTCCGGTAATTTACAACGTTCGGCGTAATTACAAAGCTTGCAATTATTACTGTTTCGATGAGGAGGAAAACTTGTGAACGAAATGCGATAATTTGCAAGTCGAACCAAAAGCGGAACGAAAAGCGAACGCAACAATGTTTCGACTAAGAGTTGCCTCAGTTACCGCTCGTTGTTCGACCAACGATATCCTTCCTACAAAGATATCGTAACGGCATTGTGGCTAATAATAAATACATCGGTTGAGGGTGAATGGCATCGCTTATTTTCGAATAATTATTATTGACTAGAAGTCGTAAAATAAGATTCCAGCATCGCTGGAAGAAAGGAAGAGGGGGGAAATGCGATATTAGGACGAGAATAAATCGTGGAGAAAATCGTTTATAAATTTGATTCGTTTTGCTGGAATAACAGATTGGCTGGGAAGAAGTTGGGAAGAAGAATGATAGGCAGGGATCGACGCGCGTTCACGAGATTAAAGTTGGTGGCGAAAATGGAAACGAAACACACGCGTTTCGCCTAATTTTAATTTGAGTGGTGATTTTGGGGTTCGTTCGTCGTTCGTTTCGAAAGAAATCGTCTACATCGCTCTTTCGTTTAATCGTGTACACCGATCCTATTCGATCGTTTGCCTTCCGTTTCTACGCTTGTCTGCCCTTTTTTATTTTACCCGTAAATTTTCAATCGATCCCTCCTCCAGATATTGTGCTTTCTTTTCACTTCGATCCTCTTTCTCTTTTCCCCATTCTTCTCCTTCTCTATTTCGTTCCGCGTCGGTAACGAACAACGAGCCGTAGAATTTCGAGTTCCTCTTTATTGGATCGAGAAAGGTTTTGAATAGGATGAGAATCGTGAGAAAGAGAGCAAGGAGCTATCGATCGAGGATAAAGTGGCTATGCAGATTAAGAATTGGCTTCGAGAAACGTATAATAAAACGTTGCTTCTTATTTGTACGCAAAAAGAGACGAAGTCATTTTTTTATTTTCTTTCCTGATCTAAGAAATCGTGGGGACACGTTTCAGGATCGACTCGAAAACGATAATTATTCGTCTTGTTTTATTAAGATTATATTTCAATTTCGGACGAGTCCCGGACCTGTCCCGAAGATGTTAAATATAACGAAGGAAAAAATTGTTAAAAATAGGATTTCAAAAAGGTTAAGAATCGTATTAAGTAAGTTTAAAATCGTCTTTAAAAATCTCCCGTCTCGGAATGATAGATAAGAGGATGTGGAAAGAAAGAGAAACGAAGAGAAGATACGAAGCGAAGCGAACTTTATTCGACGATAAAAAAAAAAAAAAAATATTTGAACGTTTTAATGAACGACGTGTAACGCGCAATGGATGCGCGGTCAGGTGACGAAAGAAAATAACGAAATTTTTCGAGCTTTTGTTTGACGTTCGTGAATGGAACGGAGCGTAGAGCAAATAACGAAATATTTTGCACGATTCGTCAAGATGGATCGATACGAGTTTCGAATCGCGAATCTATTACGTGTGCATATAAATATCCATTAAAGGAATTTAACTCAATTTGTTGGCAAAATAATTTTCATCGACATACGAGCATAGTATCGTATAATTAATCGCGCGCAAGGAAAATTTATCGAATATTCGATAATTGAAAAACTGAATTTACCCGATTATTTCGAATAAACACTAAACTCGTCGAGAAAACGTCGAATAATAATCCCGATTACATATGTATTCGTTGTATATGTGTTCATTCGCGATAGAATTGTCACAAAATATAATTGACAAAATATTTGCCACGTACGTAATACGTACATTAGATGGGAAAAGATTATTTTTTAATTTTTGACGTTCGTAATTTTGATCGTTTGTTTATCATTATCGAAATTTTGCATAATTTCGATAGATAGGAAGAGAAATTGTCACGAACACGATAGGAGAAAAAGAAATTTTGTGTACGAATATTCGCGTATCGAGAGATAAAAAAAAAAAAAAATGAAAAAAATGAAAAAAGTAAAAAAAATAAAAATTCAACGAACCTCGTTATTATATCCTTTCTCTTTCGGCCAGATCTTCAATATTCACTGCCACCGATCCGTATAAATTTCATCGATATCCAATTAATTTATATTTACTCGTAGTAGTTATTGAATCCGGATTTGGGAGGACAATGCGCGAGTGCGCGTTTAATAATAATTATTCCAGCTAACCATGGATTGCCGAATATTTGCGTAAATTACATATAAAAAAGAATATTATCGATGACGAGAAAATTATTCCAGCGTTGTATTGTGTACGTAAAAAAAATAGAATGGAAATTTCGGAAAAAAGTACGTATCGCTAATGAATTGTCGATACGTTAAAATAGTTGGATGAAATAAAATTGTGGAAGGAAGAAGTAGGAGCATCGTTTATTTTAGAATCGTTTATTCGACGAGTGGATGAAAACAGATGCGAGAAAACGTGTCGACTCGATGAATTTATCGACGCGTTGTCGACGATAAATTAAGATCGAAAGAAAAAGTAGGAAGGATGAGAAATATTTTCAAAGTAACTAACTAATTGATCGTCGGAATGAAACGTATAATTTACGGGAAATTATAAACATACGAAACAACGCGATGCAACGAAGAAACTCGTAAATAATAAGATTATTTAGAATCTCTGGGATAGTGGACGTAAAAGTTTGAACGGGTTGATTTATCGAATTTTTTATATGTCACGTTTCCGATTCGCGACATTGAATTATAGCCGATATTTCGGGATATATTATGCGCCACTAATGTTCGAGATAGACGAAGAACAGGTGTGGAAAATCGATAGAAAAATGATCGAGGATTCGATCTTTCGGATATATTCGCGTATTCGTAATTCGTAACGCAAAAAGGAAAGAGAGAAATGATCGATACGATATTCAAAATAGCGTAGCGTTGCACGGAAGAAAATGCATTTTCTCATAATCGATAGAAATAGCTAAAACTATTTACTTTCTCGTAAATTTTCATCTAAAAGAGACGTCTCGTAGGATATCTAGAAGCGAAATAGAGTTAAAAAACAAAAAAAAAAAAAAAAAAAAAAAGAACGCGTATAAATCGATTTTATCTATCGAGATTCTTGGATGGTTTAACAACGTGGGGGGAGGAAAAAAGAAAAAATGAATAGATCCCGTTCGAATTATTCGTCCATTGTTCCGATAAAAATAGCAGGAGTAAAAATGCGTTGCGTCCGGATGAGAGATCATCGCCGCATCGTGACGAGATAATCGAACAAATTCCAAAACGAAACTCGATTCCACGCAAATGCGCCAATTGGAATCGCGCCTCGCGATTTCAAGCATTTAGGATAGCAGGTAACCGACAGGTAAAACCGACACGTAAATCCGGCAGACCTGCCCAATTTCTACTTTCCCGGAATGGAACGGGAAATAAATGACAATTTTCTATCTATCGTTTCTAGATATTCTCTTTCCAATTCGTATTTGCTTTCACCTCTCCTTTCATCCTTGTTTCCCGCCAATTTCAATTACATCCCTCGATCGAGTTTCGAGTATCGCGCGTTAAACGGGCAAAATTTTTCCAATTTTCCTCGTAATCTTTTTTTGTTTTCCTTTCTTTTCCGGTAAATTAACGCAATTTTTTTTTTTTTCTATTCGTTCTAAAATATCGATCCGTTCGTTCTATCGCGACAATAATATTTATATATCTACGAGAGAGAATTTAAATTACATCTCACGATCCATCTCATATCAGAGCGTTATTTTTCCGAATCTCGAACGAATCGTAATGGAATGGAAAAACAGAATGGAGAGTAAGGATAGTCGAAGCACGATTATTTCGTTGATTCCAAGTATTCGTCCAAGGACGAAAGGCGAAATCTCGAAGGCGTTTCATCGAAAAGCCAAGTCTCGTTCACGGTCCGTGATTCAAATTACGATTCTGAATTCGAGGCAGCCGCTCGGTCTCTCCAACTTACTTAAACGTAATGAGAACTTTTATCGTTATCCCGAGCGGCCGCGATGTTCTCGAAAGAGTGGGAATCACGAGCGAATAATCGAGCTGTGCTCGTTTCGGTTGTTCGCGAATCACTCGGCTTATCCTCGATTAACAACGCTATTTCAAACATCTCCAAACAATCCGTTAAGCGCGCCTTTCGTCCAATCTTCCATGAAAAATCGAAACATCGAACTTGAAATTTTTCACATTCAGAATTTACGACACGTTTTTTTCCCCCCGATATTTCTCGAAATTCGAATTATCCATGGAAATAAATCCTTCGTTTTCTCGTTATCTTTGAATAAGATATCTCTCTCTCTCCTTCTCTCTCTCTCTCTCGTCTGAATATTTCGACAACTTTTCTTGATTCTGAAATCGAAAAAAATGGGGGAAAAAATACGGCGCGATCGATCGTTGTCGTCGTAAAGATTTCGAGACGATCCCAAGCGGGAAGCGAGAGAAGCAAGGAAAAAAGCAGGGGGAACCACTTTTCAACGCTTTCCTCTTCGAATATCGGTCTTGCTGCTCCTTTGGGACTAGAAAAGGATGCGTCGCGTTGAATAATTGAGAAGCGAATTTTCCGGTTGAAAGAGACGCGTATCGACGGGAGACACGCTTTTGCCCTTCATTTTCATTTCATAAATCGAACCAACCATCCCACGGAATACCATTCGTTCCTCGCGATATCCACCAGCGTTTCGCTTTTATCTTCCAACGGTATTATTACCGCCAGGTAAAACTAAAACCCACGTAGCTGGGAAACGTCCCAAAGAATGGCGGATAGATCTGCGTCTCGCACGCAGAATCGCGTTAAGGCGCGTATCGATTTCGCGAGGAAGAGGCGGCAATTAGGCCCGGCATCCCTGAATCGCACGCTACCTTGTAATTTCACCACCCGTGTAATTATACGTATCACCGCGGGGCTGTTGCTCGCCTCGTTCCCGTTATATATAATAAAGATGTCCGCTTTTCCCCCTCTCTCTCGCCAATGGTGGTCGGAGCGAAATTGAAGCCAGTGGCCGTGAAAATTTCAGACCGTGTCGTTCTCCGGGACGAAAAGGAAAAAGGAAGAAGGGTGTCTCGGACGAAAAACAGGTTTGGAAGGAGGATCGGCGAAGGAGAAAGGAGGTCGGAGGAAGCGAGAGGGATTGAAAATGGAAATAGAGGGGTGTTGGTCGGTAGGCGTGTCTCCGTGTATTAGGTTTTAATCATTCGGGGGATGAAATTTTAGGGTGCGTAGGCGTGGTAGTCTGCTCCTCTACCGGGTACAACCCTCTTCCTGCCTGCCTTCCTGCTCCCTCCGCCTGCTCCCCTTTTAAAATCCGCGTTTCCACGCATTCTCCACGCTAATTTTCCACCGACCAATGTCGAATGGCGACCAACCGATCGATCGAATCGATCGATCCGACCAAACTTCCTTCTCGTCCGAATTCGATCGAGAACGTTCGCGTCCTAGAAATAACGTATCGTTAAAAGATAGTACGATCGAACGATGCGAAATAATTGAGAGTAACCCCGATCGATAAACCATTAACGAATCGCGCACACTTTGCCGAGTGCATGAATAAAATACCATAAGCAGAAAATTCATTATTCGCTTCCTCGTAAATAATAACCGGATCGAAATCATTTATCGTTCTACGCGCGCTTTCACTCCCACGATTTCCGAATAAAGAAAATCTCGTACTTCGCATATTCTTACTACCTATGTGCGCGGTATATATTTAAATAATTACGCCTTTTTTTCTCCTTTTCCACGATATTCCGATAATCATAATTTAAAACACGTCACAGATTAGAATTTGGTCCAATTATTTCATTCCTTCGGAATTGAAACTTATTAGTAAAAGTATAGCACATGTATACTGTATATATATATATATAGAGCGGTGTATACACCTCGAATCGTAAACTTTCTTTCGTTCGAGTTTCCTCTTAACCACTTGCCACGAGTGTAGCAGCTCGATCTAGAAGCGATACGTTTGCAGGATCGCGAAATTTTATCCGTCAGCTGTTACCTCTTGAGAATACTTGAAAATACCTGGAAAGGATAGAGCGTCCCTTGATAGAGCGAAAATAGAGCAAATTTTTCTTCTAATTTTTCGGATATCAATCTGTGGAGAGGGAGAGAGAGAGAGAGAGAGAGAGAGAGAAGATGAACAAATGACAAAAATCGGCGACCGAAAAATTAGTTTCCATATGAGATAGTCGAAACAATTTTTAACCGATATTAAAAAGTCATTTACGGGCTCACCGTTATTATCGTTTCGCATATTCGTTATAATCGTAACAATTTTTTTTTTTTTTTTTTTGCATCGTTTAACTTTATCACATTATTTAATGGGAATCCTAATTGTCCAATTTTAATCGCATAGTTGCAACATTGCATTTCGAAACATTTATAATTTATAATCAAGTGTGAGTATAGCGGGTATAAACGAGGAATATTTTAATACTATCTCTATATTCTATTCTATAGAATGTAGAATCATAAATTTTCCGAATTACATTACTAATTCATTTTCTCGATTATGATAGTATCGTTCAATCGAATTAACAACATTTACTTCTGTATCGCATGTAAAATAACAATAATTTTCCATCGCGAATCTTCGTTAGAAATTAATCGTTAGAATGTATTAATATTTAATATTTACAATAATTGTACAAAATGGATTAAAATAGAAAAGAGCGATAAAGAAAAAAATCATCGCGATAGAAATTTGATCGAATATAAATATAAAATAGGTATATTAAATTATTCCATTATTTCACGTCGCGCGAATAATAAAGTCGCATTAACGTAAGCAAGAAATTCTCAAAAATGAAAATTGACCAAGGAAAAATAATAATTTGGCCTGAATTTGGTACGCCCTTTATAGCGAGCCCCGAAGCTCGCTACGTAGAACAAAGATTGGTCCGATGTTAGAAAAAATATGCGAGTTGCAGGTAATCTGCAGTAAATTTCTTCGCAAGGCAAATATTATATAAACCGCCCCTTGGATCGACGATCTTATCTCGCCATTTATAATCTTTCTCTTCGTATCCCTTTCCCTTTTTTCCAAATTTACGGGAGAAACGAGTTTTCGACTATCGATCGTCGAATCGCAATCTCTCGGAAAGCAATTATTTCACGTAGATATGGAAGAGGAAATCGAAAGGAAAATTCAAGCTGCGAAAGAAGATCGTTATTCGTCGATTCGACGATGTTCCTCGTGTTCTTCGCATCTGTCCGATTTTATTACCGGTATTATTTCTCCGATGACGCGAATCGAAGACCATCGTCGAACCAGACGAATAACAGCAAACGTAACGGAGAATTATCGCCGTAGAAAAGAACTCAACTAGGTTCTAGTTTTATCCGATTATGTAAAGATGGACAGAGAGAGAGAGAGAGAGAGAGAGAGAGAGAGAGAGAGAGAGAGAGAAAGCGGTGGACAAAGTCGATCGATCGATCGACCGATGTCAATATTTCACTCGGACTCTTGGACTCGACAATTTCCGATATCGGCGCAAATTTCGCAGAGACCGTTCCGAGACTCTCCGTCAACGCCACCGATCCCGATTTTCCATTAATTAAACGAGCGTAAATGGCCGGTGACCCGGGAGTGCGCGTGACTGGCGGAGGAAGCGCTCGACTTCCGCAACTTTGCCCGCCGCGCCACGCCGTTAAATCCTCGTTACCGCCAAGATTAATCCGTCCGAGGGATATGCGAGCACCGGACAACTCTTACCGCGTGTAACCTGCGCGATTCATCAAAAGCCAATTATTAATTCGACCGCGAATATCTTGCCGAACGGAACTCGGTGAAAATGTTCGGTCCACTCTCTCCCTCCCCCTCACCCTTCTCGCCCAGACGAGGGGGTTCATCGACGAGGGGGTTAAACGAGAGATTACTCGATGAAATTTAAGTTGTTCGCTTGTTGTTTGTTGTTGTTGTTGTTGTTGTTGTTGTTATGGCGTGTGGTACAGCGTGAGAAGCTGTGTAGGAGTATAACAGCGGATAATTCCTCGGAACAATTTGATACGAGTTTAGAAGCTGATCGGAAAGTTGTATAGGAATTGTGTGTGCGCTGTAGTGTTTCAAGTATTAAATAGATTTTAAATAGATTCTTTCCCTTACTTTCTCTTCGTCGTTTTCATTATTATCAAGATACGTATATACGTATATATACATTACTTTTACTTTTTGGTTAGGAATTAAATTAAACTAAAAAAACGTCTCGGCTGATATTCGTCTAATTCGTTTCTCTGTCGTTCTATCTCGCAATTTCGTAGACATTCCAATCGTATAAACGAGACGAGAATGTACAAAGTTATTTCAAGGATGAAAATGCCTAAAAATCCCTCTGTTTAGCAGTTCGCGGGGGTAATGCGAAAAATTTTTTAAAAAGTTGTAACGAATAAACAAAGCCGAGCTTCGCGGGGATATAAAAGCGTATAATTAAAACTAATTTTCAACTTTTTCTCACGTAAAAATTCTCTTTTTGGATCGAATTAAAAAGGAACGACAAATTTTTTTGTTCTCCCTTCGAATGAAAAAATTTACATTATTACATCGATTCAACGTCATATTCGTTTCTCGCCGCAATTTTCATCCTCTTTCCAGACGATCGTACAAGAACTATCGATCTAAAGTCAAATATTTTCGTTTCATTTGCTCGGAAATCCTTCCAACATTTACCTACTTTGTTGGAAGGAAAAAAATAAATTCGATTCGTTCATAGGAGAAACAAGAATCTAGGAGAAAAACGGATGACAGTTCATGAAACGAGCAACTATCGAGCTTTTTCGACTTTTGCCTCGATATAAAACTGAAATCCTCGAAAACCGACAAGTTGAATCAACCGAATCCACTGTCACTCGGATACCAAACAAGCTGAAACATCTTGAAACACGTTACAAAACTCGACATCGCGAAAGTCATTTTCAAAAATTCAATGAAACAAAACAACGACTCGTGTTATTCTATCGAGGCGTATTAAAAAGCGTGTTAAAAAGTTTCGAATTAAAAAGTAGCGACCTCTTCTGTCAAAAGTGGAATAATTGCCAACTCGATTGACAACTCGACGCCACATGAACGCTACATATTTACAGCGGAAAAGTTCTCTTTACCAAAGACATAAATATTATTTATTAACGAGCCAACGTTTGAACTTTTTTTTTTTTTTTTTTTTTTTTTCTAAAAGTAAAGAAATTCGCTTCCTCGGTGTTGAAGGTGATTGATCGAAAAAACGAATGGAACGAAAAGGGGCCACTCGATACGATCTTTTCGAAATTTTATACATTAATATGTATTTATATGTATTTCATGGAAATTGTTTACTCGAGAAAGGAAGAAATTATGCAATATCGAAAAGATCGTTTACAAGATCGAACGGCGGATTTCAAGTTTGATACGAGCGAAGAAGGAAAAGTGTGGCGGGTCGACGATTCTTTAACGCGAAACGCGAGAGTAGCAGATATATATTCCGTTGTTTCCGCGGTGCAGATTCGCGTGAAATATCTGTCCGCGGTTCCGATATTTCGCGATATCACGCGACAAGGAGAAAATACCACCGACTTCTTATCGATTTAATCGTCTATCTTTCGTCGGCCTGTTCGTTCGCCCGCGAAGATAAAAAACGCGCGAATGTTTTAACATTTCGCTCGAGTGCGAAAGCGAATGAAACGAAAAAAAAAAAAAAAATGAAAAGAAAAAAGATGGAGCGATAAGAGGGAGAGAGAGAAAAGGATCGATCGATGCAAGAATGGAACTAGAAACGGTGAAGGAAAGCGTATATTTATTTGGAAATAGTTTACGGATGGTTTTCTTGAAACTGAGAAGAAAAGAATCTACGGTTTGTGGATTCTCGGGGAAGGGAAGGAGAAATGGGAACAAAAATTTATGGGAAGATGAATGGAAAAAATTAAGAGACGCGTGGTATAAACGAAGATTAGGAGAGGAAAGAAAACAAGACTACGAGTCGACGAGTAAAGGGGAAAAAGAGAGAAAACGTGTCGAAAGGAGGGATAAGAAAAGAGCGAACGAGGAGAACGAAATAAGGAGGAGGAAAAGAGTGGAAAAATAAGTAAAACGGAAGGAGTAAAGGAAAAGCGAGAATGGAGATAAAAGACGGTGTAGAGAGGGAAAGAAATGGAATTGGAATGAAGTCGCGAATAGATACGTAAATACGCAGTATATAGCAAGCAGTATAGCAAATATTATTACGTAGGAAGAAAACGATAGATATAGAAAATAAAGGTAATAAGAAAAATACGAAAAGATATTTCTTTCGATCCGATAATATTTTTATAACGAAAAATAGATCTTCTAGAATGTATGGAATACATGGAAAGCGTTGGGCGTGTGATTTATAAGAATTCCATTAAAATTGTCACAAAAGAAAAGGGGAGAAATTAGAGTAAATAAATAATTGGCATAATATGCCAAATAATTGGGCGTGTGATTTATAAGAATTCCATTAAAATTGTCACAAAAGAAAAGAGGAGAAACTAGAGTAAATAAATAATTGGCAAGGATGTCGGATTGATGAAATATTCGGTTATGTCAAAGATGAAAATTCGATACGGATCCTCCCGTTGTCGATAATACGTATTTCGAGCATTGGACAGGAAACACCGATCGTTAAATCAAACCATTCTTATCCGAACCACTGCTCCCTTTTGCTCTCGTCATTTCTATCTCTCGCTCTATCTCTATCAATTTTCTATGGATGAACGAACGAAAAGAGAAACGTAAGAGAAATAAAACGGAAGTGGAGGTTCGAAAATCGAAATTGCCAATACGGTCAAGAGTATCGTTTTGGTTCGCGGGAAGAACGTTACCAATAATATCAACGATCAAAGAGAAAACGAGGCGTTCGCTAGTCTCAACGCGTGACTCGCGTTTAGACCAGTATTCAATTTTTCCGCGATCGTACGATACGACTTACGATCGTCGTTATCGCCCTTTACGACTCTTCGTCGCGTTCGTTGAAATTTTTCGTCAGATTCCGAGAACAACTGACCGACTTATCGCGATACGAATCAACGTTTCTCGCTTGATCAGCAAGATGTTGATTCTTTACTTGGAAAATGAAATTTCAGCGAAAGATCGTCTACGTGAAACGAGAGAAAATAAACAATATTCGTTAGATCTTTCGCATAATCTATCATCCTCTCGATATTTTTATCAATTGTTCCGGACGAGACAGAGAAAATTGTGAAATTGACATCTCCGATATTCGATAATAGGATTCGATCGGAATATGAGATAAAGAGAAAAGTTACGTAACCGAGTAAGGGGAGAAATAAAAGATTTTATTTATAAAGGATCGAGCGATCCGAACGGGAGGAGAGCGAGAGCTCAGAATTTCTTTCTTTCGCGATAATTATAATCGTAACGGCAAATGGAAGGCAAATAATAAGGAAAACACGAGGGAGATGCGTCGTTATTTGAGAGAACACTCGACCAGAAAATATTCTCGTGAAAGAGATACCCTTCTCGAGAAATCTTGTAGCGCTCGTGAACATGTTCGTCCTAATAAACGGACGAAAAAACGCTTTTCTAGTAAGTACTTCACTCCTATATTTTTCTTCCTTTGCTCGAACGATGAAATATTTCGATCCGAGCGTATTCGATATTCTCGCACACCTCTAATAATTCTTATATTTATCCATCGAAATCAAACGATACGATCTGAAATGATCTGAACGAAGCGAACCATCTTTAACAATCAATATTTCTCCTAAAAAAAAAAAAAAAAAAAAAAAGAAAAAAGAAAAAAAAAAGAAGAAGATAATAAAAATTTTAAAACGTTCGTGGTTCGAAAAAATATGTAGCTACGATAAAAATTAAATTCCACCTTTCCCGAGGCAAAGTTTCAAAGGGAAACGCAAAAAATCAGTCGATCGCGTCGCTTTACCTATTCGAGCCTAACTGATCCAGAACCAAAACTGGAGAAAGATGGTGAAAAAAACTTTCAAAGAAACGTTGAACCGGAAAAGAAAGAAAAGACAAGGAGGAGAAAAGGAAAAAGAAATGATCCAATAAAGAGGAGAGGATCCGGTTAAAGATTCGTTGGACGTACGTAGATGAAAATTCCAAAGCGAAGAGAGAAACGATCGAACAAGATAAGGAGAGAGAGAGAGAGCTGAAACGGTGGATACGAGAAGAAGAAGATTCCTTCTCTTTTCTCTATTTTCCTTCACGAGGAACACTCTTAGCCGTTTTTCATTCCGGAAGATCGATCCTCGATGCCGCCTTTTGCCTGACCTAGAACGATCAAAAGGACCACGAAAATCCGTAGAGAGAAGAGGAGAGAAAGGGAAAAAAGGAAGACGTTTCTACTCGAGGGAGTGAAAGAACGTGTAACAATAATCAAATACCGCGGGGAGTGGTTCGACCTCGTGGGAAATAAAGTACGATAGCGATGGAAATTGAGAATTCGATCGGTGAAAAGCGATCATCGGATACAAACGCGATATGGGAACAACGTGTTCACCACTTGGCTTCGTTATCGATATGTTTCCCCATTTACCGAATAAGCACTGATTTTTTTTTTTTTTTACAATATCACGATCCGTGGGAAACGAGGCTTCACAACTTTTCAATTTTTACCTTCCATATTTTTTCATAATCTGACATTCGAGCAACGAAGAATTCATATTTTTAAGATTTTCAATTATTCCCAAACAACGTTCTCCCAAACTTGATTACGAATGAACGCGAAACGATGCTGTTAATTCTCTTCGAACAACAAGTTTCTCACGGCTTCTCGTAACTCTTATCGACGATCGTTTATTCCGTTTAATCGCACCGTGAATCGCTTCGAGCCTTCCTCGCTGTATCATCCTCGAGAATTATCTTTCCCTTTCGGCTAGGTCTGTTCACGGCAGTTTCATCGCCTACGCGAACAATCAAAATCTTATCGAAACCCTTTGCCCCGTCAAACTTCCCCGTTCGCCTATAAAAAAAAAAAAAAAAAAAAAATTCTCACACCTTGAGATCGAGCAACTAATTACAAATCTTCACCAACACTTTTGCATGTGGACAGAATTATCAACACGCCGATACGTTACAGAAGAGAAACATCGTTCCGAATCTTTTCTTCTATTTTAAATTCGATTTGAAACGAAAGAGAAAGTCCAGTTTTTCGTATCCATAATTTTTGAAAATTATTCGTTCTCTCTTCCCTCTCCTTCACTCTCTCTTTCTCTCTTCAATTGAAATTGAAACAATTGAAAAGAAGAAAAAAATGAATTGGCGCGTCTCTAATTTTTTCCCTTTCCTACATCAAAATTTTGTCGTTGTCAAATAAATGTTGATCGCCACATTTTGCAGGATTATCGATCGTAACGTCGGAAACGATCACGATTATGAAATTTCTTTGGGAAAGAATCTATCCAAAGTTGCTGATTCAATGTTTCCGATAAAAACGCTAGAAAAATCCGTTCATTCGATTCATAATAAAAGAAATCGAGAAAAATCAACGAATCGATTTCGCCAATTGATAAACTACGATCGTGAAGTATATTTTTAAAAATTAACCGATCGTAGATATTCTCGTTGCAAGATTACGTCGAGACGAAATGTTCTTCCCTCGAAACTGCTCTGCGTTTCTCTGTAACGTAACACGTATTTCGAACGAATTCAAAAGGATTGAGATAAAAATATACAATCATCCACTCGAGAAGTAATCCACTATTCGAAAGGAAATAGAGAGAAGTTATATATCTGATTCGAAGTGTCTCTATTTTCCTCCATTTCACGATCAAATACGCGAAATTACGATCGTTCGAGTACAATTCGAGTCGAGTTGTATACGTTACACGCGTTTCATTATTTTTTCACGTGATGCCACGACGCCGGTCATCCCTTGTTTCGCCGAGTTGGCCTTTCAATTTTCACCGCGCGATCCCGAAGGACGCGTGCCACTCGAAACAAAAGTCGGACAGAAGCTGAGGCCATCAAACATGCAAGAACAACGAACGGAAAGTAACGTCCCCTCGTTGTTTCCATCTACTCGTCCTTACCTACTTGTCGGTGTTCGAACTAAATAATATCGCTTCGAGAGCGAAACGTTTCGATTTGCTCGATTTTCCTCCCCCGAGGAAACGAGGGGAAACGAGATTTGAAACGGATGGTATCCGAATCGTGTAACGATTAAAGTATAAGATAAATGGAAATTGAAGGGACAGAGACAGTTGCGTCGGTTGGTCTTTAGCCACCGCTTCTGCTGTTATTACGAGCCATTATGAGCTTCAAAGCTGGAATATGGAACAAGTTACTATATACGCGACTTGGTCTCATTGTTTCGAGGGCTGCTTTAAAATAATTGCTAAGCGCTATTGTCCACGCGACAATCACCACTTTCATATCCATTACATTCACAGAAGCGAGAGGTGTTGTCTCGCGCTAATCCTTCTTCGCTGAATCGAAAATGAAACGACCAACTTTAATAGCATCCCTTCTTTTTCCATTCTTCTTTCCGCCATCGAGAAAAATGGAGAATAAGTGATGCCCACGCTACTTTCGCGTAAATGACAATGAATTTTCCGTAATTTATCTAGTCCTCCCCTCCTCCCCCCCCCAACAACAAGCAATTCCATGTTTTCGCAAGCTGGAAGTAAATTTATAAATTAATTTTTAATATTTTCTTTCTTGACCATCGAAAATTGTAGATTTTTCCTGCATCGTACGCGTAACATATCCGTTGATTTCTAATACACAAATATCACAGAAAAAGATATCAAATTATAACTGATATTTATTTATTGTCCATTTTATTCCGTAATCGTATTATATTAATTATTTGTACGTACTTATTTGTACTCTATATTCGTAGCTATCCCATAATTTTTCGAATTTTCGGAATTCTTTCTATCGAACAACAACAACAATATGAAAATTCGGATAGAAAAAGAATTGTAGGAGCGAAATTTCTTTTCGACGCGTAGCAGATTTTTTTTCGAGTAAACGAGTATATAATCTTATTATTATTACATTCTCGTATCTTTATACACGTATCTGTTTTTCCTTTCCACGCATTTCCCATTACAAATGAAATTGGTTGAAATGGGAATCGGTCAAACTCGAGCCAGCCAAACTTCGCTATGGAAATTCCACAAGAGTGGCAAACATAAAGAAGCTCTTAGAGGAAAGCATGGAAAGTCAAAGAGCGTACGGGTTGGTCTAACACGAGCTTTTCGTAGTATACGAACGACATACCGCAATCGCATGAATTTTTGACGGTCAGAAAATTCTGGAAAAGTCTTTCCATACCACCCATGAGATGCATTATTGAGCGATTAATTACAAATATATACTTCGTATAACCGCTTCGCAGCGTGAAAGAAAAATTTCATAACATAGGAACCGTACCGTAAATCGTTTAAAGCGATTCTTCTCTTTTTTTCCAAAGATCATCCATTTCAAAGATTCGCTTGTTTCAGGCAATAAATTGATCTGCGATTGCAAACTAGCATGGATCTGGGGTCTGAGGAACGAGACGAAGAACGTAAAGCTGCGGGACTCTCTGGAGGAGCTTACTTGCTTCTTGGAGAGCAATAACGCAACGCTGAAGATGAACAGCAAGGAAGATCTCGAATGGAACGAGGCGCTCGAGAATGCACGAAACACTGGTAAGTTGCCGCGCTACTTATCGCATTCTCTTTCCTCTCTTCCTACTTTCTCCAACTTTTCTCCACTCTTGTAACGCGTTGTTACGTTACTCGGATTTTCATTCGTACAACGATCCGCGAGATACGAACAGATTTCTGTAATAACCTAAGTGTTAATCATTCATAATCGATCGTTCAGTCTTAGATTACTACTTTCTCTCTTCTCTTAAAATTATGAAAATACGATTCATCCCGATTATCGTCGTCGTCAAATTTACGTACGTAATAAGATTCGATTCGTAACGTAACGTTCACCGTTGAATTTTTTTATTAATCTCGAATAATTTTATTTTAGCCGATTAAAAAATTGTTGTAATAATTGAGATGGGAACGAAACGCAAAGTTTTACCATTTTTTTGTACGTCATTCGAAACATTCGTTGTTTAGTTAACTTGCATCGCGAAGGGAAAAACGTCCGGAATCGTAATCGCTTAACCGTGTATCTCCGTGTCTCGGTGAAGACACAGGAGACTCCTTCTTCGAATCTTTCATTGTCTGTTGAATAATTAGCAAAGTGGGATTCTCTTTTCTACATTGTTTTTAAAATTTACGTTCAATCTTATATATTCAATCCTATATATCAATTTCTCGATTCAATTTTAATCATCGAGATAAATTAATTAATTTTTTGGATCCAAAGAAATGTTTTTTCTTTTCTTTTTCTGTATATCATTTATTTTTAGGAAGAATTCAATCCCGAGAAACCACTCGTTTTCGTTCCACAATTTCTTTAAATTAGTAAACAGACGATATCATTGGACATTAGTGAACGAGAAATATCGTGAATGCAATTAAACTTGAACTGGAAATAAAGCTTTTTTCTTATTACAAAATTAAACAAATAAAATAGTAAAATTTCATTTTATCATTGTCTAACGTTGAAATGTTACGTTCATCTTGCGCTATATACGCGATACGATACGAAAGGGAAATGGAAAGGGAAAAGGACAACAATGGAAAACGCGCATTCGACTACCGCTCGATACGCATTTTCCTCAAATTTTCGATTTTCCCCTGTTACAGAGGAATATCGGAGCGGGAATTCGAGAGACGGTAGTATCGAGGACGATGACGCTTACATGGGCGACGAGTACGAAAGTAAAGATGGATACGAGGATTCTTCCTCGAATTCCGATTTTCAACCAAAGGTAAGATATACGTTTACCTTTCATACGTTTTCCTTTCTTCCAGCCAGGGAAAATGGTATCGATTCCGCGTCACGTTTCTTCTTCCATCTCTCGCAAAATTAAACGTCCAACGACGATCTATCGTTGTTGTTGTTCTACCATCTATTTTATATAGTTCGTTTATCGCACTATTTACGTCGTTTTTCCAACAACGATCGAATCTTGAGATTTTTATTATTTTCGCGGAGAACTTTTTCGAGTTTTATATAACGATAAACACGATACCATTTGTTTTCCGATATGTTCGCAACAATTTACTTACTCTCCTTATAAACAATCGTTTGTATCGCGAACGAAAATCGAGAGGGAATTTTTTCAAATCGATTTATTTGAGCGTAGCATCGATATAATCAGGGATAAAATCAGAATTAACGCCGTTTGCGATAGCCGTTTCAAATTTCACGAAACAACGGCATTCTTCCAAACGAAACAACGCCACCTCTCTGAATTATAAAACGTTGTTACGTAATTTCTTATCGCGGTCGCGCATACCTTCCGTTTCGCCAATCCCCCCCTCCTCCCCCCCTCGTGAAATTTCTCGTAAATTAACTAGCCAGGCGTGACAATTTTTCGAAAATCGCGACGAAACCGCGAGTTAAAATTAATATTTTATTTGAAATGATATGAACGTTTTATTCTCTCTCTCTCTTTCCCTCTTTTTACAACGAATAAAATTTATTTATTCGTTCCCTTTTTATCACGGTGTAAACTTCGAAGCGAACGAATTTGCTAAATTTTTACGTAATATATCTCAGAAGATAGTTAGAAAATTTCGAAGAATAAAAAAAAACGTTTTACACGTGTCGAAGGAAGGAAAATAAGTATCGGATTATAGGGCTGGTTTAATTAACGGTTGCGAGAATTACTACTCGAAAGGCAAAACCGAGCCGGCACTAACACGCTCTTCTCCAAACAAATTGTTACAGGTACAGATGGTGGAGGGTAAGCTGTGCTACGTGAAGAACCTGTTCGAGTTGAAACTGGAGGAGCTTCCGTGCCCGGAGCCCTCGAGGGAGGATCTAATGGCGTCCGAGCAACCTTCGAGTCGGCACGAGAACGCTCGCGTCGGTTCCTCGGGTTCCATATGGTTCTCATCCTCGGCCGCTCTTATTCGCCTTCACCCGTCCGTCCTTTTGTACTCTCTTCTCCCAATGCTATCGGTCCTTGTTCACGTAGAAGCGGCTTTATTCGCCACCAACGAACAGATCGCCGGAAGGACGACCATCCGTCTGCGAGGAAATGGACGGTTCTCGATATCTCGATACGTAAATACCTGCATAATCGAATCGAATGCGAGGTGTGTATGCGTGTGAATCGTCGCGCGTGTCCTCGCACGGAAATCAAAATTTTTATCATGCTTACTAGTCTTTCCACAAACTAACGCGAGATACAAGTAGTTTCTCTAGAAACATTTTTCAAATAATCCGAGAAAAAGGATTCCGACTTTTTAGAATTCGACCGATCAAAACCGAGTCGAGATCCGAGTCACTAGAAATTAGCAAGTATGATAGCAGGTACACGTACAACAACCCCGATCACGTATCACAAGGCCATCGTTGTGAATTCGAATAGAAATAGATCGGCGGTCGAACGAGTATCGCCCGATCATTTTTTCCTGGCGAAAAAAAAAGAGAGAACGAAGCCACCTTGCGAGGACACGCCGAAAACACGTGGTCGGGCGTGGAAACGGAATTATCGAACGTGATTCCGCCGGATACACGGTATCTCGAGATGAACTAAAACACCAAAATTGTTCGATTCCCGTTTTTCTACACAAGCACAACGGTCTCGTCGCGTACGTTTAATTTAAGGCTGCTTATCCGTAACTGCCATTTTTCATTCTCGTAATTTCGCATCGTTAACTTTTCGCGCGCGATTTTTTCTCGCCCGATTTCAAACAAGTTTGTAAATAATACGTCCGTCAGAAATGGTCTTCGTGCGTTCTCAAGAAAGAAAAAAAAAAAAAAAAAAAAAAAAAAACATTGTAAAATAAACCTACGCTCCTTTTTTTATACTTTTACACGGAATAATCTAATACAACACAAGGTTGATCGAAATTTACCAAGTTGCGACGAATATCATCATTTAGCCACGAAACGTTTAGCCATTAGATCGTGATATCGTTTGTTGTGATGAAATCGATCGTTTCGTACAACTCGATGTTGATTAATTAATTAAAATAGATCGGATGATCGGAAAAATGTTGGAAATGAAATAAGAGATAAAGTTTCATTTCGAATCTCTTCGAATCCCCGTAAAATGAACGGAATAAAAAGAAAATTTTTAGCGATATCGATCGAATGCGAATTCGCAAATAGAAATAGAAACGAGGCTCGTATCGCGATCGATTTTAGGATTTTAGGAAAAAAATATCCTAACGAGACTTTGTTCGTTTCATCGATCACGGGGTAACGTTGTAATCGATTGATTTAATTGAACACATATCATCGAGGAATTCGCAGAAAACGGGGGAGTGGGGTGGAGGAGAATAAATCAAAATTCCATCAATATTTCCAATTCGTCAAAAATATTATTCGCGATTATGACAGAATGTTTGGAATATATTCGTGGAACGTGTTCGGGAAAGATCGATTTCGAAAGGCCGAAATAAACGCAAAAGTTGATATTTTACAAAGATTTTAGGTTTTACATTTAACATCAAGTTATAAATAATTTAAATTCGTATTAGAGGAAGAGAGAGAGAGAGAGAGAGAGAGAGAATAAGAGATCTACAATAAACTTGGCTTATAACTTAATAATAAATAAGTCTCAAATCGGAGATTTTTGTACGTCAACTTTTGCGTTCGTTTCGTTTCAGAGATCGAGGAAACTGATATCCCACTGAAACGTGGAAACGTCAACGCTTTGTAAAAAAAATCAACGTTTCGATATCTACTCGTATCATTGCATTTTCACGAAGACTCTTCTGACCGAATCTGATTCATCATCGGTCCAAACATTTCTCTAAATTATATAACGTACACGCGCGCGCATACGTTAAAATTGTTTTAACGAGTGGATAATTTCTGATCAACCGCATCCTCGCGAGATTCTCGGAAGTTGGGCGGAAACGGAAATTGATCGTGAATACGAAGCTTACGAGTCAATTCCCCGTGCAATCGCGCTGATTTTACCGTTATGGATCGTCCTCCATTCCTTTTTGTATTCATCCGTTGATCGACCAATATTCAATCCTATTAATTTACCATAGGATTAAATATCTTTATAATTCTCTTTATCGAGAAATCTCTAATCTCTAATCAGATTTAAGCATCGAGTCACTTGATATATCGTCGATTATCCTCAATTTTATTTTGTACCAATTTCATTATTAATCCGAATCGAATCGTTCGCGATTTTTCATCATTTACTCCTTTCATTCGTGAATATCGATCGATCGATACAAGTACCTAATAATAATCACGGACGATTGATCGGTCGAACAAATTGTTGTTGTCGATCAAGTTTCGCTAGTCAAGACGCGTTATCGCGTAATGTTCTAATGATTCTAATTAGAACGAAAGAAAGCGATTGGCGATCGAGTAGCAAGGAAAAGAAGGAACGAGTAAAAAAGAATACACGATTGATCTTCGTTTTTATACGTGGATAATCGGTTAAAAAAAAAAAAAAAAAAAAAAAAAATCTGTCAAAGAAGAAATTTCAAATTCCTTGATTCGATAGGTAATATCTTCGTTGTTAAATCCTCGACTCGCGATCGAATGCAATTCCCTTAAACGTGTTTCGAAAGTATTCGCGCGGTTTACGCGACATTCGATCGCTAAATTGGCGCGGTCTCGAGTTTTTTGAAAGAAGGAGGAAGGGAAGGAGGGACGATGCGACCTCCCTTCGTCTCCGTCAAGCCTCCCTCTTTGGCCAACTGGCTTAATTACGCCCCTAATTGAACGTCAGACAATCGAGGGAAAGAAGAAAAAAAGCGAGTGAATTGGTCGTTCGCGACGATACACAGCGAATTTTCTTTTTTTCTTTTCCTTTTAGAACCGCGGAGAGCAAACGAAAAGATAAAGGAACCACGAACGATGAAAAAACGTCGAAAAAAGAAAAAGAAAGAACATCGTCTTTTTTTTTTTTTTTAATATCGTATCATAGGAAAACAGTATTCTTAAAGTAAATTGGACGAATATCTCTCTGTTTCTTTCTTTTCGACTCCACTTCTGTGTGCCATCTTTTAGCTTTTAACTTATTATTCGTAATAGTTAAGTTTTATCGAGAATCGAGGAAAGCAGAATAATAATTAGATTCAAATTTCTTCTCTCTTCGTTTGAGCCGTTGCGATATCGTAAGAAATTTTTAGATTTAAAGCTTTCAATTACAAGATAAACGCGACTAGGGCAAAAACAATATCGATTATCTCTGTTTATTTTTATTACGAGAAAAAATTTACTTTTTAAAATTAATTTTTAAATTTGTTCTAAAATGTTCGAACATTCGAGTCTCTCGAGATATTCAAGATCTCGTTATTAATTAATATATTCTAGGGAAAAAAAAAGACAGAAAACCAAGGATATAAAATTATCGAAAAAGATATCCAATCCCTCGACTCGTATTATTCGCTCATAGATTTTTACTAAAAAATTCGTGTGTGATTATAATTACGTCTAAATTCACTTTCTAATCAAGTAAGTTTACTAATTTGAAATACATCCCTCTCCAAAAAAGAAAAAAAAAAAAAAAATCGAGAATTACACGCACGATGAAACGAGATTGAAAAAACACGTAAGAATAAAATTTTATATATTACGATCCTGCCTCATTTTTATCATAAAAATGCCAAACTATCGAAGCGAAATTGGCGTCCAGGATCAAATCCTCCTTGATAATGATGGACGATCGACTAATAACGTGGAATATCGCTTGCCCCGCGCGATCTAGAAGAAAAAAAGAAGCAAAAAGTGGAAGAAAGTAGAAAAATGGAGAATTATCGATGATGTTGAGATTGTTTGTCATAGTATATGCGTTATTATATATATATATATATATATAGCATCGTGATATACAATATAGTATATGAATAGTCGGATTGCAAAATGACCTTGGCCGGAAAGACGAAGTTGATGAGTCGATAGAAGAAAAAACACGATTAAAACGCACATTGAAGACGTAGTTTAATATCCGTTAACTATCTTTAACTATCTTAAAGTTATTTTTTCAACTTTTTATTTACAATTTTCTTTTTCAGTCAATTTACGTATAATACAATTTATACAATTGTATTTCTTATTATTAATACCGATCTGCTTCTAGTCATTTTTTCTTTCATTTAATTTTTCTACGAATTTTTCCAAATTCAAGATACAAATGGATTACCATTCAAATACATTTTTTGTATTTCGACAAAACGATATGTAAATTAATATTATACATTATATTTAAATAATTACCACACTATCGCGTAGTAATAACTTTGAAAAAGACAATCTATCTAAATTTATTTGTTCTTTCCCTATTTCATATAGCGTAAAATGAAAAAAAAAAAAAAAAAAAAAAAAGAAAGAAAAGAAAACAGAGCGTGAAATAAGAAAATTAGAAAAAATATTCCATCTTTTTTCCATCTTTCATTTTTTCTTCTTTTTCAAAAATAGATGAAAAAAAGTAATTTAAAACGAATGATTTTAGACGAAAGTTGATTCTTTTACCACGGATAATCTTGTAATTAGGACAAACGTGAGTTGAAGCAGTTGGAGAATTTGACAAGTAACGATAAAATTGAATGGGGAAAAAATAAAGAAGAATTTCTAACTTTATTCTGGAAACAAAATTTAATTAACATAATAAATCAGACATTAATTAAAATCAGAATAATACTAAATTAACTTCGTAATAACGTTGTGAAATTAAGTTCAATCTACAATCTTCCATTATACTTCAGCAATCAAAAAAAATCTTTCAAATCCATCTTCTTTAAATATAATATGTATACGAATATTGCGATAATTTGGTAAAAGTAAAAAAAGATCATGCTACATTTTCGATCGATCTAAAGATTCTCTACGGGGTATGAATCGCGAGGTCGCGAGTTAGATTTTCATCAATTATTCTCTTAGATCTCTTAGTTTAAAGAGCTAATCCTCTTTTTCATATTCACCTTTGGCGTTCTTCGTCGACTCGATCGAATATCGTTATTTAAGAATCCCGTACGATGATATTTTGTGGTACGACGCCTGTTGTAAATAGAGACGCATACACGCATACGAAGACAGACAAAAGAGGTGAAAAAAAAAAAAAACAAGTTATACAAATAATTAGAAAAAAGTAAATTAAACGTTGAGGCGATCGAGTAAGATTATATTCGAAACGGAGTTTCGTCGCGTGCGCCACGTTATTCCCTAGAGAAAAAGGTAAACTTTTTCTCGAAATATCGAAAATGCATCGATAGCTATGATTTCTGTTCACCTGTGTTTCACGTGTGCGTGGAGCGTTCTCGTTCGAATCGAGGATATATAAAAGATGTTTTAAAAAACGTTCCAAATTTGTTCAATAATTCTCGATAAGCATAGGATATAAAAGAGAAAAATATATATATATATCTCGTAAGCTAGGTTTAAGCACGATTCTTAATTAAGAGAAATTTAAAAAAAAAAAAAAAAGAAAAATATCTGTCTGTTTCTCTCTTTCTCTCTCCTGACACGCACAGCGCGCGCCGGAAGCGTGCGCCAATACAAAATGCATACACACATCCATAATACACGCGCACACATTGACACGCATATACACACGAATCCTCTGGAAAATATTAAACTCGTAGATAAACCAAAGATAAGAAAAGTTTGGTGTTAGTCGTTAAGAAAGCTCATTAACACACAACCGAATATTCAGTATCCGCCTTTGATCGGTCATCATCGTTTAAGAGCAAGACTAATCGTCTCGAAACTCCAATCGTTGGTGGAGGAGCGTCGTTGTTTCGATCGATGAGAGAGAAAAGAAAAATAAGTGAATAGCGTAAACGCGTTTAACTCTCGTACGATAAGGTTCGAGTTAAACAGGAGTTTGACGAACAAACGATGATCCCTCATTTTTTTTAGATATACGTACATACGTGTATGTAAAATGGTGCGAATTTTTTTTTCGTATCATTCGGAAGTAAGAACCCGTTCCAACAGAAAACGAAAGCGAAATTGTAGCATTTTTCTAATCGAAGAATAAGATCGTGTAAATTTCGTTTTGTTTCGTGAAAAAAAAAAAAAAAAAAAAGGGAGAGAAAAATAACGATAGGATAGACGAGCATGAAGCATGAACGAAATTTCGCGATTTCGCGTTTTTTTTCTTTTTTCCTTTCATTGTGCATAAGAATTACGGCATTGATCGTTGTTTCTATGTAACAAGGAGAAGAGACGAAAAGAAAAATAATAAACGTCGAATTTATGAATCATACATGATGCATCATACGTGCGTGTAAGTACATACGTATGTACTTACGGCCCATTCCGGATTTTCACCCGTGCATCACATTTGTTATCATTATTCATTTCAATTTCCCCCCTAACTATTATACACATGTACGTATAGATGAGCGTAAGGAATACGCGCATACGAGCTCTTTCTTCTTCACACCAAGTGATTCTAATTTTTAAGCTAAAAACACATGGGCGTGAATGCGCTACGATGTAAGTTCTAAGATTTTGAATATTGTACTACTTATTATTATTATTATGGATTCACAGTCAAGCCGTAATATGTATTATATGTTCTTTTGTAAGATCTAAACGATAAATAAATAAATAAAAATCGTCGAAAAAGAAGAACGCAATCGATTTCTCTTTTCTCAACATTTATCTTTATCGACGTTTCGTCGCTCTTTACCTCTGTTCGATCAAAGTTTTATTCTACCGATCTTTGATTAGTTCTGTTATAAAATAAAATATATATGCGTACATTTCTAAATTTTTATTGACAACACGTTAGAACAAAATAGATCCAATAATCGACTTTCTGCTACGATCGCGATTCTTTTCGTTATATCGTTCTTATTTTAGCACTTCGGTTCGTCTTTATTTTAGCAATTGGCAACGCGTTAGAACAAATAGTAGATTGAATAATCGACTTCTTGTTACGATCGCGATTTTCTTCGTTACACGGTCTTTATTTTAACATAATCGTCGTCGGTATGTACACAATTTTCATCGATTCGTGTCTCAACGCAAATCGATCGCGTGTCATCCGCGCCGACATTGAACGACTACTTATTTGTTTCTCGAGTTCTAACTTGTTCGTCATCGAGCGAGCAACCAGACCACGTTTCGTGTCATCCGTGTTCGTTACATTTTTTTTTTCCAATTTTTCGATCAGAAAAATAATCGAGCAATTTGTGAAGAATAAGGTGATTGAAAATTTATTTTTCAATAATATTTGGTTAGACGAGATAATTTCGCGACGAATAACTATACTTTCCAAAAAATATATTTAATCGGTGTGCACCGTGTCGATCGGGTTAAACGCGAAAAAAACGGGGAAAAAACACGAGAGAAACGGCACGCAACATAAATTATTACAAGCCGTATTAGGACTTCATCGTTCAAAACGATTTTTTACAGAGACACGGTAAGTAGAACGTTCCTGTAAGTAGATTATAAATATAATAAATATCTTTCTTGTATTAACGATATCGCGATTCGTTCAATTGCTCGTTTCATAGAAAAAACAAGTGAAAGAACGATTCTCGATCATATCAATTCTTCCATTTTAGTCGTGTTCAATTAAAATATTGTTCCAAAATAAACATATCTCTCGAGATCGATCGGATGCTCGTTCCGGACCAGCTTTATATCATTCGATTTGCCTTTTTTCTCGATTCATACGTAACGGTGGTTAAACGATTCCAAACGGGTACAAAAATTGATCATGACGCGTAAGCTTCTCGTTTTCACGGATTTCGCGACTTTGCGACCGATTTCGATCAGAAACAAACGCGCAGTAACACAGATGTGTATTTCGAACCGGACGATACTTGCTTACTTCGGAATAATACTGTAATCGAATGAAATATTAATCAAAGAGAATCGTATGAAATTTTACGAGGATTGGAAATGGTGCAGGATATGAAAAATATCTCCTTTCGATCGGTGATTGAGAGTTCGATACGATTAGTTTCGAGGTATTATAGTCGTATGTATCGTTAATTGAGCAGAGGAGAGATCGATACGAAACCGGGATAAATTAAATCGAATCTGTAAATGCGTACCAATTACCGAGGCTTTAGCTCCGCTTGTGCACTTAACTCGGTGTAATTTACAACCGACATTCCGTGTGTTGATGCTTTCGCGAGTCTGGTTTCACTTAATCTCCCAACCTCGGATGCGTGCACACTCTGGTCCACGAATAATGGGGTTAAAGATCTCGCGTTACGTTCGATAAATTCACCATAAACTTGGTGAAATTTCAATTTCGACCAATCGGAATAATGGAACGCGTAAAGAAAATAACACTTGATACTTTCTTCGCTTTATCGCGATTACAAAAATTTCTATATAATCTGTAATAATGGAAATCTTATAGCTTGGGGTATAGATGCGACATGATTTTGATTTTCCATTTCTTCTTTCGATTCGATGAAACGTATGATAAATAGTACTTGACGATTTCATTCGTGATTATTCTTCATATAGGAATAATTCGCAACGAACGAAACGGAGAAGAATTTTTTTGTAATTCGCTTATTCCCTTTCCAATTTAGAAAAATGTTTTAAAAAAAGCATCGTTAAGAATTTCATTGATTTCCCTTCCTTTTTCGTCGACAAACGTCCATTCAAAAATTGAGAAAATTATTACACGATTGTAATACGGATACACTCAACATACTCGAATCTCTTTTTAGAATTAAAAATTTTAAGAGAAATAAATTGTTATTCAAAAATTTAGAATAAAAATTCTAAAAGAAATTGATCAAAATACGAATTCGTGGTTCGACGAAGAAAAATATAGACGCGATGGCAATGAGATTGGCTAAAGCGAAGGAAAATTGATTTTCTGGTAAGAAATATGAAATTTTATAAATAATAGAGGGGAAAAAAGACGAAAATTGATATTAAAAATGTTTGGAAAAATAAAAGTATATACTTATAAATAAATATTAATTGCAATTATATACATATTTATATATACATTTATAAATATAATAAACAAATTACACACTCGAATTTGTCTGCAAAATGAATTTTCTACAATATTTATATAACCGAGCGAACGAACAATATTTATAATATTTATAAAACAACGAATTGAAATTGAAATATATATGTTTCACGAAATTATGGATGAGAATTTAAACATGTAGGAAAGTTGTTCATTTTTCGTCAATTGAACGGATCAAGTAAAAGGATAGGGAAAAGGAAGGGGAGAAAAAAGAAAGAAAATAACATAACGAAGGAAAGTGATAGATTAAAGAGTAATAAATTATTAGCTAATAAATTGTCAAAATTGATTGTTTCGATCAAATCTATCGGCGGCCATTTCATCCTCTAGACTTAAAATGCGACTCCTCTTTCCGATTCGATATAAACGCATCGATCGACGATATCAAAATATTAGTTTAAAAATGATTCGAAAAATCGTAGAGCATCGTTAAGAACGCGATAAAATATTTAATTGGCGATAAAATATTTTAGGAAGGAAATCTATAGATGTTTGAAAACGATTCGAAAGAGGCAACGAATCGTCCGCGATGGTTGTATTTCACGATTCGAAATATCATTAATTGCATTTCCGTTGTTCCTCGCAATCCGATCGACTTTCCCCTCCTTCTTATTTCCCTCCGTCGCGACGTAATACGCGATGAAATATTTTGCCGCGAACATCATTAACGTGGTCGTTTCCAGAGGACTGGACACGAATAAATCCTCATTCTCGGACGGCACACTTTCAATTAGCCCGGCTAATTGTCGACGACGATGATACGAGTCGACCGAGTGGTTTCACGTTTCACACTTGAGAAATTCTCGCATCTTCGTGGGATTCGTATTTGTTGCCTATTTCTGGAGAGTTAGACCATGCCTTCGTATCGTCGACGTAGCGTGGAATTATGTAAAAGGACCAATTGTTGCCAATTCACAGAGTTTATATAAACTTGTCGGACTTGTTCTCGGTGGACAAGTGTATAGCGTTTGGTGCGTGGAAATCGTGTTGAAATCGTGGTGGTTCTTAGAAGAGGACCGTGACCGATCGCTACCGGACAAGAAATAAGGTTTGAAGTTGGATACAATCGTTATCCGCGCGATTCGTTTCGTCGAAAGGATAGAAACTTAGCAGAGGTAGGATAGATCGAGCGAATCAATTTTTCAAACGATATTTTTCTACTTTCTCGTCTATATAGCTATATAGGCTTTCACCTATTTCAGCGCGAAATATTTGCGCTCTTTGGTAAATTAATCGCATAAATTGAGATAAAATCTGGGGTAAATGCAAATGATCGATCGTGTAAGAATAAACAGAATGATAAAAGGGCGAACAGGCGAATATGATCAAAGAAAGAAGAAATGAAGAGAAATCGAATCATTTAAACGAGTTCAGGGCTGTTCGATGAAAAGGAAATTCGATTTGTTCGCCGTGTGGGCAAAGAAGTGTACGCGAGGCAGAGGTTCGTGGCAAATTGATTTTCGTCTATGTCCCCCTCCCATTCCGACCCCAAACACCTAGAATAGCCATACACCGGCGAGAAAATAGAGATGAGGAAAAAATAAAGACGAAAGGGTGCGAGTAAGCTAGTTAGTTAGCCGAGCTCGTCGTTATTTAAAAAACAAAAAAAAAAAAAGAAAAGCCCCTCCTCGTCCTCCTCCCCTTGTAAGATAAATCGCATAATTTATGAAACCAGCTTCCGTATAATCCTCTGCAATGTTTGCAGCGGTGATTTGCTTCTGTTTCCATCGAGAACCCATACCACCGGCCGAGTTTTCCGCGTGGAAATAATTGTACCGCTCGCAAATCAACTCTGCTCTCCTTTCGCCAAAGAGAAACACGACCACCATTGGGATAGACTTCCTTGTTTCGTCCATGCGTTATCAATTTGTTAACCACGCGAATCGGCCACCAATCCTCTATCTTCCTCATTTTTTCCCGTTTTAATTAACTCCGACTTTTCTATCCAAAAATCGGCCGACCAACTTTTTTCCCAAAACTTTTCTGATATTTTTAATATTTTCTCATTCACAGAATTATTTCACAATTAATTTACGACGATGTTATTCGTTCGTTCCGTAACGCCATATCTATTTTTCTCGTGTATTGATTTTTATATTTGATTTAAAAAAGAAAGAAAGAAAGAAAGAAACGGTATAGGGAGAAAAACAAAATGCGCGAGAAAAGAGAATGTTTTGGGTAAAAGTTTGAATTACGAGTCCCATATTTTTCCGGCGGCTCGAAATCGGCACAAGTTTTTTTTCACTCTCTCCGGTCAATTTTCCATTCAATTCGAGAACATTCTCTCCATACGAATATCGATAACTTCTTTTTTTCTTATTTTTTTTTTTTTTTTTCATCCATTTTTATCCTTCTTTCTCTTTTCTCCCTATTATACGAACAACAAAAGAGCATTTATCCAAAATTCCTTTTCTGAGAGTTATTAAAATCGTTTATGTATCGTATATATATATGTACACAAAATGCATAGAAATGATAGGAATTCGAATCATACAAATTTTGTATTTTACTTTAAAGAAAAATTACATTTATTATATCTATAAATAGACATTATTTATTAATTATTTCATGTCCAATAAATATTATTAAATAAAGTATAACCTAGTATATTTTCACTTGTTCTTGTGAATTTATTATTCGATCGATAATTTGATAATAATAAAAAAAAAAAAAAAAAAAAAAGAAAAATTAAATTGATAAAGATCAAATGAATGTATACGTGATTTTTGAAAAAAAAATTGAAAAAAAACCGTCTCGTTTTGTTATTTCGTATAAAACGTTATATAAACGATATCGTTATATATCGTTCAGGCATAGATTCATTTCTAATGCATTTGATCCCGATTTCGTTGACGATCGCGTGACGCTTTTTGCATCGTCAATAAGAAACTGCCTTTCGAATTCGACGAAGAATCGAGCTTGTGGTTACGAGTTAATCGCGAAATAACAATCGCCGATTGATTTCCCCTTTTATTCATTACTCTCCAACGAAAACAATATCGTGCGATTTGAAACAGAAATGAAGAAAAAATTTAAAAAAAAAAAATAAAAAGACAACGAAAAAAGATCATTTTATCGTTCTTTAAATTTCAAAAAATACTTCTCCGCGATTTTATTCCATTTTATTTTGTTTTATGTTTATGTTATTCTCCGTTTTACTACTCTTTCTATTTTTTTTTTTATGTTTCTTTCATATAAAAGATTTTAAAAAAGTTAAAATAACAAGAATTATCGATTGTGTTTTTATATCACAGAAACTTTTAACATCGAATTTTAACATCTTCTACGTATGACGTTTGAAAGAAAGGATTTAAAAAGATTAAAATAAGGTAGATTATCGATGCATCGATTCGCTTTTTACATTATAAAAATTCATGTAATATCCTATGGTCATATATATTTTAAAAAACATTGAGAACCAAAACCCTGAGAAAGTTATTCATTACTTTATAAATAAAATTTTTATCTATGAAAAATATAATCGCAGCCAATTATTTTCATATTATTTCTTATAAATCGATATTAATTATATACAGTGATAATAATGATTATCGCTATATAATAATAGATAATAATGATAAATAATAATGATTTTCTAAGTACTCACCTCTTTGAAGATTGCAACAAATTGGAAATTTATCCTAACAACGATGATACGTTCCATCTGTTCTCCTTTTGCACAAAAATGTACTTATTTTCAAGTAAATTCTCTTTTTATTATTATTTTGCAAAATGTTCAAATTCACAATCGCAACAACAATAAAATCACCTTATTTTCTTCACACAAGTATTGATTCTACTCTTCTACCGAAAATGAATATATTTAAAATAGAAAAATAATAAAAAACTAATTTAACGCGTTCCTTGTATTCTTTAATCGGCGAATGATCATTGACTTTAATTTCGCGTATATTTATTATAATTAAATTTACTTAAAACTACTGTGCACGAAAACATTTAAAAATACTATTACGAAACAAGCACTGAATCTACTGACCGCATTGCGCGCAGTCACAATATAATCTGGAAATAAAATTACATAAATAGAGAAAGGGGGATGTATTCTTTTTTCTATAAAATATTTGTTAAAAAAGATATTGTTATTAATAACATCTTATGCGTTACATCGTGTAACGTATATTAAAAATATTCGAAAATTCTTTCAAGTTTTACGTAATAAATCATGGACTATTTTAAAATATTTTCCACTATCATTTTGTTGATATTTTCAATAATTAGAACAATAATTATATAAAAATTATACTAACTATAGTATACAAATAGTAATTTAAAATAAAATATAAAAATACTTACATATATCTTTTTCTTCGATACGACGATTTAAACTTTACTTCTTCTCCCGTGAATTGTCATCATGGTGTCCATATTGAAAATTCTTTTCCCGCTTAAAGTAACCTCAATAATCAGTTATATATCTATGGAAAAAAAAAAAATTTAAAATAAATATATAAAATATTAACAAAATTAAATTGATTTTAATCTAAAATAAAACAACAATCTAACTCGTATCCTACTTTAAAAGATAATAATACGAATCAATATTAACTTTAATGATCAAATACGGAAATAAAAAAATTCATCGAATTATTCTTCAAAAAAATCAAATATAATTACATTAAATCGAACAAATATATATAAATGAAACAATAGTATAAAAAATAAAAAAATAAGTATGAAATAAATATTACGTAATAAACTAGTCACACACCCGAAGCAAAGCGTCTAATCGTCGCGAATTTCGATTACAGAATGAGACGTACGAAATCGAAACAATGTTTAAAATTTCGGGAACTTGAGTGTTCAAAATCAAAACAAATACAGAAATGACACACGAGTTAAATCGTAGAATCGTAATTAGAAGAGAAATATATGAGAAATATGTATGTGTAAATCTTATCTGCGAATTATCTATTATATTACTTTCATTTTTGTGTGAATAAAAAGACAAAAAAACCTTTGAATAACTAAGTATCTATTATTATATATTATGTATTAAAATAAACAAAATCTTACGTTTACACGGAAATTACACGTCAAATTATCTCTCAATTGTCGTAGTGTGTGCAAAAAACGTGCGTTACATTCCATCCCATCCACTTTTGATGCTTCGATCAAACGATGATCTGTCACAAATATGTTTAATTTTGATATAGTAATGAGTAAACAAACAGATATTACTTGAATCAGGTTCAATTAGCCATAATAGAATATTTTATCAATATAAATTTTACATAATTACGCACTTTTATCCACGAAACGAGTCCTATCACTACACTTTTCAACTGTAGACTGACGACATGCGCACAATGATGCGCACTAGTTCGTTTCGCTGCCAAGTTTTAGCGGCTTTTTGATTGGTTAAAATGCTATTATTCTCTATTTGCTTTAGTGCGCGAAAATTGAATAATATAATGTTTTATCTGTATATTTCTATATATATCGAAGTCTTTCAATAATACCTCGATTAAAAATATAATAAGAATAAATTATCGTAATTAATTTAATATAAAAAAAATTATTCAAATTAGAAATAATTACCAAATAATTAAAATTAAAATTAATTCTTCAAAAATTTAATCTATTGTATATTTAAAAAATAAAAAAAATATACATAAATATATATATTTATATTATATATAAATATATATTTATACATAAATATGTATATATATATATGTATATAAATATATATATTTAACATTAGATATTCAATTTAACATTAACACTAATTTTCAAATAAAATTTTAGACATTGATTGTAATATTAAATTTTTCGATATCTTTTTTAAATATGCATACATAAAAAATCGATTAATCTTGGACTAGAAAATTGAAAAACGTCTTTTTCGATTGGATTCTCTAATAAAAATACTAAACTATATTTAAAAACATTACACACTCTATATACACGTAGTTATATATTATTTTTGCAACACGGTTCAAGCTTCAATCGTGTTGAATAAGGGGATAGACCTTATATCCGTTGGGGGGATTTAAACGACGAGGTCAATCAGGATCAATCGCGATGTAATTGAATCGTTCATCGTATAAAAGGATAAGCGATATCGCGAACGAGCCGATATATCGAGATATCCGTTCTATGTTTAATTTCTACTCGTACCAATCGTATCGCGAAACGAATGTTTCTGTGTTTTTATGTTTCAAAAAGTAGACGCAGATAAATTGTCGATAAAATGATTAATTATTCGCGTTAATTCGAGTATATAAAAACTGTTTGTCAAAATAAAAGTGGAAATATAACTAAAAAAAGTATAAAACATCGTACAAACTATAGAATAATATACGAGAATTGATTTTTCTTTCAGCGATCGTTATGATCATCGTTTCATCGATGTTTGCTCCACCACGATCATTCTTTTATCGTCGTTCGAATTAAGATAATCTCGAGAAACACGATTCAATTGCGGAGTTTTATTTTCATCGAAAGGATATTACGTGATGATCGAGAAAGTAAAAGGACAAACGGATTTTCTCTAATTAGTCAAAAGTATTACAAAGTTATCTAGATCAAAATGGGAAAGGTACGGTTCAAATCATTTGATATCGTTATGCATGGATCTTTTATCCAATCATGATTTCTCACATGTAACCAGGATATTTTTACATAATAAATTATGCCTAACCTAATTCATACTTATATTATATTTTTGCATGCTCACTCGCTACTTTGCATAAAAAGCGAGTCGAAAAAAAATTGAATTAACTTCATCCAAGGCCATATTTTATTTAATCGATTCTGTTTCTAGAGATAAACTATTTTTTCGAACATTTTTTTCGAAAAATATCAATAATCGTCATGATATAAATTGTAAATATTTTATAATTGAATCGTGTAAATTCTATTTGTCACGTTTTTTCTTTGGAGTGTAAGATGATAAAATCGATTAGAAGAAGATGACAAATTCATAGACACAATAGGGCTGCGAGATTTTTATCTTTAATGTTATCATATCGTCTCATTAAATCTCTCTCTTCATCGCTTCCACTTTACTCGTACGATTTGCCTTACAAATATTATCTTTATAAACGGATTAAAATGGTTTTTCTATTCTATCTCTTGATTCTCAAACTTTTCAATAATTATGCTCGATCTTTTTCCTTCATCCATTTTAAGCGTATTTGCGATAATAAAATATCACGATTTTTAAATCGAATCATTTATAATATTTTATTCTGAAAATTAAATAATAATAAAACGAAACGGATAAACATTTTCATCCGAGCTTTATTCATTTCCTTCTTCTTTCTTTCACTTTCAGGGAATGTTTTTTTCAAGCGGAAAGCAACAAGTATACCAACTATTCTTCATCCAAATCGTTCTAATTATAATAATGGGCGCATTGATGACATATGGACCAGAAGCGAACGTTAATTTACTAAAGAATCGCACAGGTCGGTATACGTTTAGATATTTACACCGCATGAACTTTAAAATTATCAAAATTCTGTCGATACTTTTCCCTTTTTCACGAAGGAAAAATTTTTGAAAATTTTTTCAAAATTGACTTTTTTCAATAATTTCTCATAACAATAATTGATAAAGATCGGTAATTGGTATATTATTATAAATATTCGATTCGAGGCTAATAAGTATAAAGTATCGGTTTTATCTCGATAAACGAATAAATGAATAAGAAAAGAATTGCGAGAGAAAAAAAATGTCATTCCTTTTTTCTCTCCTCGTTATCGATCCATTATTATCTAATTTTAAACAAATTACAAGATGTGATGTACGACGAGACGATTAGAAAAAGAGAAAAGAAAGAAAAACGAAATAGATGGAAAAAGCGAATTTTTTCTCTTTATCTACTTTACTTCTATATCAAAACTGTAACAGTTAGAAGTGAAAATTGTAATTGTATCGCGAATAAAAGCGATAAATGAAAGGGAAAATATTCTTTTGCGTTCCATTTTGGCACGGTCGAATTTCGAGGTTAATAATCGAAGAACAAAAGATTGGAGGAACCGGGAAGGAAGAGAAGTACGTTTCCGATTTTAAGCGAGATGAAAATGAAAGGAGAAAAGAAAAGATATCCTTTTGGCATGATCTCGTGGAATTTATAAAATTTACCCAACATCGAGCGTGTACACAACCGAAGGAATAATTAAACTTTCAGGTGAACACGGACGGAAATACATCAAGAAGCCGGATACAAACCCGTTATTAGTTTATCCGAGTGAGTAACAAATTTACTTAATTCTATATTTATATTCGCCCCATGAGAAATGAAATACGGAAAGATTTCTCCTTACTTTACCCTAATAAAAAACGAGCCGTAATCGGTCGATTTTGATGTCGAGATTTATGACTTCTCGACTCCCGCATACACTTTGAGAACGTGTAAGTATGCAGAGTATTAAATTCACGTAACGAGCTTAAAATCTTCTTTCATAAAAAACGCTAATTCCAATACGCTATAGGTAATTTATTTCTTTTTCGTTTCGAATCAAATTTTTAAAATTTCATTCGTTCTTTGATGCTGGAACGCTTATTCGAGATCAATTTGAATCATTAGACGCTTTATCGCTTGAAGAATTTAAATGTGAGAAGAGAGATGAAAGTCAAAGTCTAATAAAATTTAAATATAAAAATTTAATTAAACGTTTTTTAAGTAATAAAATTGTATGTCGAACGTTTAAATTAGGGACAATATTTTAAACAAATTAATCAATTTGTTACAACGATATATTTTCTACGATCATTATAGATCGAGTTTTTTATCAATTATTAAAATAATTTTGGCAATTATTAAAAATTCCTAATGTGTCTTCATCGAAAATAAATATAGATAATTGTCTATATTCAATACGTGATCAAAGCAAAATGCAGAAAGATTGTCACGTCAAAAATTCAATTAACTCGAGTACCGAAATTCGTTTTCAAAGTTTTTGAGGAATCACGTTAAATAAAAAATAATAATTATCGATGCGAAAAATAATAATTACAAATCTATCGAATATTTATCAAAGCATATTTTATATAAGAGAATCGCAAATCGATCAAATTTATTCCGCCTATTAAATAGAAATAAAAATTAAAAACGAAACACCTCTTCTTCTATCGTTCCAAAAATTCATTCGAATTCGTTAAAATTTTCCTATATTTTTTTATCCTCAAAACTAACTGATAGAAGAAAAATATACTTGAAAGAGAAAAAAAGAGAGAGATAAGTTCGAGTGTAACGCGATACCTGGATTGAGGATCCATCGTGAAAAGTAAGAAAATTTTGTCTTTTATCGAAAGAAATCGAAAAAATCAATTGAATTAGCAATTTGAGTATCCGCGACAAACATCCACAACATTTTCAATCTCGATCGATTCTCGAAGAAAACTAAAAAAGAGAGAGGAAGAATCGAATATATGAGAAGTTGGAGAGAAAGAAGAAGGAAAGATTCGATTCGGAGAAAGGAAAAATCAAGACTGTGGCGAAGTGATGAAGAAGAGAGAGAGAGAGAGAGAGAGAGAGAGAGAGCGTTGAATAATTTGGCGAAAAAGAAACTTTTTCGAGAGGAGAAACGGAATACACGATGGACGAACGCATGACAACGAGGAGTAGCCTATCGCACGCGATCCTGCTCCTCTTCATCCAAGTTTCCTTCTCTGCGGTTTTTTGGCCACGTTCGATTACGCCCCCGAGGCGGACGCCAGTAACAGGCAGAACAGCTACTCGCCTCATCTAAATGGAAAACCGACTTCTTTGCCGGTCACGTACACACGTAAGTTCTTAGTAGACTCGATCTTTTTCAACGGGGACCTCTTTCTTTTTCACCCTTCTTCATCTTTCACCTCTATCTTCTCGCTCTTTCTTCTTTTTCCACGGTTTTTTAAATCTCTCTTACGATATATTTTCTCCTTTCTCCATTCTTTCCTCGGAGAAATCTTTTATCTTATCATATTATCTTATCACCGTTTCGTGATTTCGAAACACTACGCTTTCATTTATCTTCTTTCTTCTTCCTTCATTTTTTTTCTTCCTCCATCGAACGGGATCATATCTATTCGCTATGTATCTTTTGCATAAAGTTCAACGCGAAAACGTTTGCATTCGAAATGAGCAAGTGAAAGTAGGATCAAATAGTTTAAAATATAATAGCAAAAGAAGAAAAAGAATCGGAAATTTTCTACTTTCATCCCACTTTGTGATTTATTTGATACTTCGTTTATTTGATACTTCACCCACGTTCGACTTTATTAATTTTCACTTTCTTCTTTAACTTAGTTTTAACCGCATTATCTTTATTCTTACGTTTTTCTACGATTCTAATTCTTCCTTTCGTTTCTTTTCCCTTCTCTCTTTTTTCTTTTCACACATTCGTTTCATTTTCGTTCTCTCTCTCTCTCTCTCTCTCTCTCTCTCTCTCTCTCTCTCTCTCTCTCTCTCCCCCCCCCTTTCTCATTATTCTATATTCCTTTATTCTTCATTTTTACGTTTCTCTTCTCTCCTTTCTTTCTTTATTTTCATTCTCTTCTTTGTTCGCCTTTTTATTCCTTCTCATCTTTGCAAATTGAAGCCAAACTACGCATTTTCCTTCATTCATTCCTTTGCAAATTTCCTCGTCAACCTTTATAAAGAACGACGGATAACAAAAGAATCCGAGAAAAATGAACAGTCGAAAGATGGGGAGGCAGATAGATATATATGTATATTCCAGGAAATTCGCGTATGCCTGAAGAAGGATGCAAAGAGACGACGTACTAGAATAAAGTACTTACTTACTTACTGTGTATTAAAATAGTGTAGTTACATCAAAAACCTCTTCGGAAAATACAGCTTGTGTTATGCTCCAAGAGTTTGCGTTGCATTGCCATTTCTACGAATTGATCTCTTCACGATTGTTCATCTTCTTTTTCTTGAGATAGAAATAATAATTTTCGTTATTTATGGAATATTTTTATCGAATCTCAGTATTGGAATAAAATGTAGCTCGGTCGATAATTAAATTTCTATTTAAGCGCATTTCAGAAACGATATATCATAATATCTCGTCAACATTAACGTTAATAAATATCTATTAATAATCGATCCAAATAATCCGGAGATTTTCGAATAAATAACTAAATATCTGTGCATGATAATCTATAGAAACGTATCCGATAAAAATTGTTCGTTTTATTGAAACATATTCGTTAATTCAAAAGAATGGCAAAAGTCCATAAAAGTTGTGAAAATTGAACGTATTTCTAAAGAATCGACGAACATATTCTAACGAAACTAAGGTCTCGTCTGGTGTAGTCGTTGAGATGAGAATTCGTAGAGAAAAAGAGGAAATACTTGTTCCTTAAGATAACCGCCTTTAGAGAAATAAAAGGCAAAATTTCCAAGGGTCTAGGAGCGAAATATTCTGTATTGTTTTAAAATTTAAAGCAATTCTTTCATCGTTTATAAAACTAATTCCTCTACAACATTTTATGGGATCGTTCGCTTCGAGATTTTTGTTATCGTTTGTTGCACCGCGAATCTTTAATCAGAATATGATAACGAATAATAAAATATTGTCGTAAAAGTGAAAAATTGACGTAGATTCGACGACAGTAGTGGAACGATAATAACGGTTATAGCGTTATATTGGCAAACGTAACAGAGACGCGGTATTTCGCAAATTTTCAAAGTGGAACAACGCGAATGAGCACATGTTCAACACTTCAACCAAAGTGGAATCCGAATTTCAAAGTGATACTTTGCGTAGATTACAAAACCCGTTTTGCGGCTAGTGGCATAATTGTCGCTCCACCCTAATCTCGTTGCTTCTCAAAGATTATAAATTTTCAGTCGGGCTCGCGTTTTCTCATGGAAATCGGTTTTCACGACCAAATTTCCTTTTTATGATAATCGTAACTGTTAAGGAGAAATTATCGTATCTGTGAACGAAAATCGAAAATCTAAATGTATATTATTGTTTCCTTTTTTTTTCTTTTTTTCATTTAGTTAAATATAAACGTCAACTACTCACTTTTTATTAGAAAATAAAGAACGCTATAAAGATATAAAATAAGTTGTTGCGAAATAAATTATATTATATTCCTTTTATTTTTCTTTTTTATGTATTTTAAAATCATTTAAAATATTCTATGATCAAAGATCGAAGCAAAAAAAAAAAAAAAATTGCGTCACCTATCTGCGTTAACGCCTCGATCTATCGATAAATATATGTATCGATAAATATTTATGTGTACTTATATTTTTTTCGAACTCGAATGACGCTCGAAGAAGAACTTCTATCTGTTATATCTGAAATATTCTATTTGAATTTTTACTTAACTCCTCCCCATCATTAATTTATCGGTGGATAAATTATCGGTGAGCACCGCTACACTACCTATGATAAATAAATTAATCATTTAGTTGCGAACAATGGGAATTCCTGGATCGATGGAAGAAATTCTTACTCGATTCAAGAGACGAGAACGCGTGTATAAAAAGAATATTATTAATTCATGACCGATGGTTACTTATACTAAACATACGTAAGATCGATTCGTTCGATTCGAAACTTTATTTCGTCGAACGAGTTAATTTTCTCGCATCGTCGATGACGTTCAACGAGAGAAATCCCATCACCAATCGTTATCGGCCCGCTATCTCCGTTTTGCCCGCAAAAACGGTGACCCGGATCAGCCCGATTTTCCGGTTATTATGCATTCACGTTGAACCAGTGACACTCGGTGATGGATGAGTCTCGGAGCGAAGCGTCAATTATCTGTTTCAGGCCGAATTCTAAGACGTCTATAGCTTTTCCAATGATTTACGAACATATTTGATGGAAGAACGACCGATGTGTCGTCTCTTGATCCAACCGTTTTTCGCGTTTCATCTATTTCCGCTTAATTTCGCTAACGGGTGAAAATTCAACCAAAGAGATCGATTAGAATGTCCGTCGCGAGGAGTTACAATTTCTCTCTCTCTCTCTCTCTTTCTCTCTCGACACGAGATAAAGCGATGAGTTAGAAAGAAAGCGAATTTTTATCTTAAAAATTATACTCGAGTATCGACGACGAGTGACTATCCATGCCGAATCTTTCCAGATACGAAGACACATTAGAAATGATAAAACGTTTATTCAAATTTCTTACTAATAGCTTTGTTTTCGAACGAAAAATTCAAAATAAAGGAAAAACAAAAGAAAATAAATTCATAGTACAAATGTTTAAAATTGCATCGAGATCTGCAATTTTAATTGCATCGATTTATCTATCTGTAAAATATAAAAATAATTATAACATATATTGTATATATTGTAATTGAAAGAAAAGAAGTAGTCACCACTACGATATTACGTATACAAATACTCCTATCAGATTCGTTTCGATTATTGTTTAAACGACAAGTGCGTTATACAATTGGATTATTCGTTTCGCTGAAAGGAAAGTTCGATTCGAATCGGAGCCGATCAATTAACAAGCGATTAACACTGATCTCGATCGAATAAACGAGCAAGCCGATTAACCGCACGCGAGTCATGCATGCGCTCTTACAAACAGCTTTCTCTCTTCTTCCTTTGTGCATACGTGCGATTTCGGGCCACCGTTAAAACGGTTCAGTGTATCAAGATGTCCACGTGATGATCTGGATCGGATTCGGCTTCCTGATGACGTTTCTAAGGAGATACGGGCAGAGCGCTGTCGGACTCACCTTCCTTCTAGGCGCTATTCTCGTCCAAGTTGCCATCATCTGCGAAGGAGTGATACACATTCAGAAAGATAACAAATCTTACTTGTCATTGAAAAGGTAGGATAACGAAAAATAACTTTATATAATAAATAGATATAATACAACTCATCGTTAAATTTCTTCTATTTCTATTGGCAAAAATTTAAATATACGGCGAATTTCTTTGTCCAAAAAACAATTGATTTGTAAAAAAAAAAAAAAAAAAAAAAAAAAAGTCGAAAAAACAATGCTATATTAACTTTTTAACAACTTTTTACGTTTTTTTAATAAAGCGTTAATTCTTCAAATACAAAGAATCATCTTTAAAATTTTCAATTTTTAGATAATAGATAATACAAGGCGGTTATTTTAGAAACCGAGTGGTCTCGTAAATCGCCGATTACACGGTTAATTCCATCGTTCCAAAACTTTCTTCAACGAATATAGTTGACGAAGCGTTTCGTTGAAATAATTAATTAAACGGAAACTTTTGTTCTAAAACTGATAAAATCTAAATATTTTAATAGTAAGCTTCGTAAATTAGACGATTCGATTACTTTCTCCTAATTCAACAGGATTGTTTGAACCAGCGAGCGATGCAACGATAAATGGTGATCGATTTCCTCTATTTACAAATAGATAGATGATGACATCGAAAATGAATTTTCACAACAATCTGAAAAGAAAGAAGAAAAAATACAATGATTGGATAAAAAATGAATTGTAAATCTTGAAAAAAAAAGGAACGATAAAATAATAGATTCGTAGCGAAATCGAACGAACGAGAAATATAAATACTTATGATTAGCCGATTCAACAATCTGTTCTTAGATAGCGATACTTGAAAACGCGAATTCGTGTTACGAATACTGATTTCTAATTTTCGAGTTAGTAAAGCTAGTAATACCGGTTAATTGCGATAAACGCGTATCGAGGCATATCGATCGACTCACGTGGTGATTTTCAGTCTGCTCAGCGCGGATGTTGCAGTTGCCACACCGTTGATATCCATGGGTGCTCTTCTCGGTAAGACGACCTATATGCAACTCGTGTTCATGGGCATCGTTGAACTGATCATGTTCACCGTGAACAAGTACGTGGGTGAACATCTGCTGATGGTAAGTTTACGCCTTCTTCCTCGAAGGCAAAAAAACTATTTATCACGCTCGATTTTCGGGCATCGCTGAAAACAAACGTTCGAAATTGGATGATGAGCGAGGTGCAGAAATCGAACGAGATGGAATTTTAGATTTTTCATGGAATGAAAATAGACGAAAAAAAAAATAAATAAATAAATAAAAGAACAAAGGGAAAAGTTGATTTCGATTGATTTAAAACTATTCCAAAGTAATAGACTTTTACGTAAATATTATATTACGTTGAATCGAACAAATTTTTAATCTTTATGACACATTCGATAGTTGCCGAAATATCGAGGAAAATTTTTTAATATCATAATTCTGAGAATCGAGATTCAAAAATTTAATTTACGCTTGGATATTAAGTATCACCGATTTTATTTTGAATTCTAATTCTTGATTTGCCGTTAAATCGCATGTTAAGATTTACAAGATAAAAATATCTGTAAAATAAAGGCAAAAATTAAAATGAACAAGAATTCTTTCCTTTATTTTAGAAATGTGTGTTTGAATTATATCTAAAAATTCGAAACAATCGCCAATAGGGAAAAAAAAAACTAATGTTTCAGTTTTCGATATTCTCTTTCGATCGATGGATCAAGCTTATAATATTTACGATAATATAAAATTACAATCAATTGTAATCAATTTGTAAAAAAGAAATGTTACAAATAAAAAGTTAATATATAATCAATATGAATGGATGCGTTATATCATAAAGATTCGTGTTAGAATAATTGTCTTATTATACAATTGTTTTATGATATAATTTTTCGCAGACCGTCGATGCTGGTGACAGCATGTTTGTCCATACATTCGGAGCATATTTTGGACTTGCCGTTAGTTTCGTATTCGGGATGAAGGAGAAACCTAAGGAGCATCATCTCGAAGGGCCATCTTACAATTCCGATATTTTTGCTATGATTGGTTTGTTCTTTCTTCTTGTAATTTGCAAAATTTTAACTCGTATCTTAACGAAACGAAGGATATCTATGCAGCAGCGGGAATATATGTAAATAGGGAAAATCTTTATAATTTATTTATACTTGTGCATATAAAGAGCCCAAAAATATTTTTTAATACAACACAATACACTCTGTATTATAATGTATATGTATAAGAAAATTGAACTTTTCACTCTTCTATCTATATATATAGTAATTAATCTAGGATTAAAAGTCAAGCAATTCCCATTTACTTATATGCTCGCAATTATATACGTGTACCTCCTCGTTCTTAGATCTCTGTTTTATTTGTAGCCTATTGAAAATATTGAAAAAAAGATGATAAATTTTGGGAAGGAAAATATAATGAAATTTTCTTCGAGAGAAGCGAAGATTTAAGAGATTAAGGTTATTCAATTGGAAGCAACTTTTTCGAATACATTCCTCGTTCCGATAAATCGAAACGTTCGTACGACGATCGACGCGAAACGCAAAGAGCAAATAGTATTTACACGACGTTACACGACGTGTTCGCGAAAGAGGCAAAGAGAATAAACGGTAGAGAAGACTTGGTTTCTCCCGACAGGTACGATATTCCTATGGTTGTTCTGGCCATCGTTCAACAGTGCCGCTCTCGAAGGAGACGATCAGCAAAGGGCCATTATAAACACCCTTCTCTCCATCTCGGCCAGCTGTGTGATCGCATTCGCGACCTCCGTCCTGGTCTCCAAGGATAGTAAATTCAACATGGTGCATATACAGAACTCAACGTTGGCCGGCGGTGTAGCTATCGGCACCGCAGCAGGTACAAGACGATCTAATTAATCGGAGATTTACATTGTACGATATCTCGTCTATGCGTCTGACCGGTCGACATTTTCTAAATAAACACAGGCATGATGTGTCAACCGGTCGGTACTCTGGTCGTAGGCGCTCTGGCTGGATTACTCAGCGTGCTCGGCTACAAGTATATCACGGTAATTCGATCCTTTTCATTCGCTTCGTTACAAATGAGCAGTTATCGCATCACGAGTCTTTTCAGTTGATGAGGAAAAAAATAATATTCGTTAAACCAGTAATGATACAATCTTCCAACAATCCGACAATAAAATGTATTCTTAAATATCGATTTTCTTTTCGTTTCTTCTCCTTCATAAAGCGAATAAATCGCACGTGATTTACCGGAACGATTTGTGGAAAACGGAAAAAGTTTGGTCCAAAGTTTTTTTCATCATCCATACGATTCATTCACGATAAATCGTTTTCGTAACACGAAATTCTGTTTAATTCTTTGTACACTTATATATTTTCTTCCTAATTCTTTCTTTCTTCCTAATTCTTACTTTTTCGCGGTGCAAAAAAATTTTTGTTCACACGGATGACGGGATCGAATACGGAGATTAAATCGCGATTAAATCATCGATTTTTTCACGATTTCAATTTTCTTCCTTATCCTTATCGTCCGATAAGTGTGTATCGTTTATTATTTGAAATCAATTTATTTTAAAAAAAAAACTCTTAGATTAGCCGAATATACATTTCTTTTTATAAAATGAAATCTTTTTATACCGACAACGATAGTTCACTCGAAAAACCAGAAAGAGCTTTTATCTATTATGAGAATGTTTGCGTATCATTTACCGAAGAGTTGAACGGGCCTACCTTCTTCCTGCTTGACTTTACCAGACGAATTTTGTCGTTTAATTTCGAGAATCCAGAGGATGAATAAATAGTTCACTTGGGAGAAGTAAATTCGTATTTGGTTTAGATCCAAAAAACTCGACGAGACATAAACTCGACGAAACAAACGTAGTTCCAAGATTCGTCGCATCGATTCATTCTACTGTGTAGCTATCAGGTTCATGGATACGTTATTAATCCAAACGATTCGCATTAAGACGAATTACTAACCGCACAATCCTCTCCTTACGAAACTTGGACTTTCGGCAAATTCGCTATTGCATGAACGACTCACGAAACACGATAATGTATCCCAATGTCTATTAGTGTATTTAAAAATAGGAATGCAAAATTAAACGTTTTTAAAATATATTCTATAAAGGATGTTAGAAAAGATTGCAAAAATTCAAAAATTACGATTCTTCTTTCCAATTAAGTTAAACGAAATTTCTTTATAGCAATTATGTTTCGTTTCTTTTTTTAGCCACTGATCCAAAAACATCTGAGAATTCACGATACTTGTGGAGTGCATAATCTCCACGGGATGCCCGGTATTCTGGGTGGCATTTTCGGCGCATTGATGGCTGCCCTTGCCACTGAAGCCTCTTACGATTATTCCCTTTACGAGGTGCGTAAACTTTTACTTCGTAACTCAAGATTAATCGTCAATTGACACTTTTGTTTTCGTGAAATACCATAACGAATAAATACCATAGCGATTAATTTTATCTCGATCATACAAGGATATAAACGTATTAAGTAAATACAAGAAATTCATAACTTATTCTACCTAGTGAAAATTTTGTAAATAATGAAAATTCCCAGAAATGGTTCAAATCTTTGCTCAATCTTCTCATTTTCAATGTCATTGGATTGAATGATTTCGATGAAATTCGAATTAAACTATGAAAAAAAAAAACTTCGTTACAAGTTTGATTAAAAGTTATAACAACGATCTTTCGCGTATCATCGTTTTATTATAAATTTATCTCTTATTACTTAGATCTTTCCCGCGCGGGCACCAAATTCTGAAACAAAGTTGGCCGAAATGAGGGACAATTATGGTATATCTGCCGGATTGAACAGGACAGCTGGACAGCAAGCTGCTTATCAATTATTGGCTCTCGTAATTACACTAGGAATCGCTATCGTCTCTGGATTAGTAACGGGTAATCGTTTCTTTCTCGATCATTCGATGAGATTTTCAAGTAAATTGCATAATTTTTCGTTAATTTCTACTTATTATTAGAATGGAGAAAAAAATAAAATTACGTCACATTTTATAAAATCATTTCATAAAATCTTCTCCTTTCTTTTTCCATTTTTTTTTTTTTTTTTTTTTTTTTTCCTTACAAGAAGATACACATTTGGAAATGTAAATTTATAAAATATATCTCATTTTCGGATTGCATCAACATCGTACCGAGATAAATGGATAAATTGTTACGTAGGTTTAATCATGCGTGTATTAATCTGCGGTTCCATTTCCGAAGAGCAAAAATTTGACGATGAAGCTCATTGGGAATTGGAAGAGGAATCTTTGCAAGGATCAAAAATTAAAGAAAGCAACAGTTGTAGTAACGATCAATTACCAATGGGTCACATGTAAGACGGATTCACTGTTCAATCAACAGCGGCAAAAGTGTTATTAGATGTGCACGAGAATGAAAAAGAAAAAGATATTATAATTTTTGAACCTTGAAAAAAACTTGTACAATTTATTAAACGATTATATTAAACGTGATAATGTTAAACGCATATTTATCGATGAAATAATTGTTGCATGCGAAATTGTTTATGCATCCAACAGGTAGCAGTTAGATGTATCAAAAGAGAAAAAAATCAATATTATGGAAAACGAAACATATGAAATAAAATAATTATTTCAAGCGGAATATATACAGAAAAAAAAGCGAGAAACTCAACAAAGGTACAGTATCCAATTTTTTTCTCATTTTTTATTCATATTTTATATATATATATATATATTTTTTTTCTTTTTTATAAAACTCTATAAATTTATCGTTAAATTACTTATAAAGAGAAATTGCACAATGCTATTCACCGAATCGTCGTCTAGAACGTTAAAAGAACTTTTTACAAAAGATGGATAGATCAAGAATAATCTTTAAACAGCTTTAAATATGATAATATATTATTCTTGTTAAATTTTTTTGTATGTAATAATAATAATAATAATAATAATAATAATAATAATAATAATAATAATAATAATGAAGATAATAATAATTCGTTTTTTGAATTTGTCTATAACAATCGAAAATTTTAATTATTATTTTTTTTTTTTCTTATCTTTTAATAAGATATCGTCTCTTGTTACTTGTTACTAAATCAACAATTATTTCATTAATGCGTGTACCACGGCTTTGGCGTTTAATGACTTTAAATCTGTATAAGTTTGTCCTGTTCCAACGAAAACGATAGGTTGTCCGGTAATATATGTCATAGAAATTGCTGCGCCTACCTGAAAACGAATGTATGCGATATACGATATAACATCTATAATATCATTATAGATCATTATAGGTTTTAATATATTTTTTTCGATTCTATTCACCTTATCATCAATTGTATCAAATTTAGTTAATACGATGCCATCAATGATATGAGGATTGGAAGATTGACTATGATCTGCTAATGCTTGGTTGAACTTCACCAATTGATCAACAGCTTCGTTTCCAACAAGAGCTTCGCCAACGAAAAGCACCACATCTGGCTCGTTTACTTTGATTAATTTGGCCAAAGCTCTCATCAAAGGTTCGTTATCTTGCATTCTGCCTGCAGTATCCACCAAAACTACGTCGATTTTCGAATCTTTGGCAAAACGTATTGCTTCCATAGCAATACCGGCAGCATCTTTTCCATAACCTTTTTCGTACAATTGAACCATAGATTGATTTCCATGTTTTTCCGGTGGATGAAGAGCATTTAAATGACGCATATGCGTTCTTAGTTGTTCAACTGCACCAGCTCTAAAATCAATTATTCCATACATATGCGATGAAAGATGTTTATATATTAAAATGAAAAATTGGTAGAAGATTAATAATTCAATAATAATAGATATGTAATACCTGAATGTGTCACACGCTGCGATAAGCACGCGGAAATTATTCTCTATGAGCCAGAAACAAATTTTCGCTAAATTTGTTGATTTTCCCACTCCATTCACGCCGCAGAAAGTCATAACGTAAGGTCTATGATTATTCTTTGCTTCCATTGCGTCTCGTAAAATATCTACGCGCCTTTTTGGAGATAATATTTGCACTAATGCATCGGTCAAAGTCGCTTTCACGGTACTTGTCACGCTATCGAACGTACCAAGTATTTTTCCTTCCAGTTTTACACCGACGGAATCGCATAACTTTTTAGCAATATCAGCTGCTACATTCTTCGAAATCAAATGATCTTTCAATTTATCGAGAACAGGAGCCATATCCTCGTGTTTCAAACATTTATTACCGACCAAACTCTTAAACATTGAAAACATACTATTGGTTTTCTTTTGCATTTGTGGTTTCGAGTTTTCCATTTCTTCGTCGGATTCATCCTCGGAATCACTTTCAACTATTATGTCGCGAATACTACCTTTCATTTGACCTACTAACTGTAAAGATTATTTTATAAAAAAAAAAATTATACTTTTTGATTATAAAAAAAAAAAAATAATTTAAAAATTTAAAAATTTTATCAATTGTTATCACCGTTTTATCAGCTGCAATGTAATCACCACTCTCTTCTGGTTTATCTTTGGTGCGTTCTAAAGCAGCAAGATCTTTAATGGTCCCACCTAATTCCCAAACACGAGGTTTCTTGCCAGCTTTTTCAATTTTTTGGCTTTTTCTGTGAAATAATAGCTATTTTATTCAACTTATTCTTAAATCCTACAATGCGAGATCTAATACTTACTGCTTATCAACTTTTTTCTTTTGATTATTCAATTTTTGCGCCAATTTCATACGATTTGCTATTAAAATTTCTTCATCTATTTCTCCATTATGATTTACTCGATTGTTTTGTTGTAAATCCTGTTTTACAACTTCTTGAATTTTCACTACGGAATTAAATAAAAATCAGAAAACATAAATGCAATTAAAATATATTGTCACATTGTCTTGGTAATAAATGATACCAAGATTTTTATATAAAAGATTCAATTCGAATAAATGATGATATTTATCAAATTTAAAATATATATATATATATATATGTATATTTGTGAAACAAATACAATGCAATTGCAAATACATACCCTGTTTTTTATTTTCTTTGTCATCTTTTCTTTCAATCATACTGGCAACAGTCTTTTTTGATTTTTGACTTTCGTCAAAGGTACGCATTTGTTTAGGTATTTTAGCCTGAGTCCTTGCCCATTGTTCAGCCATAGCTAATACATGTTCATAATTACTTTGAAATTCAAAGTTAGAAAACCACTTGGAATTCTCTAATTCATTTTTAAATCTATCTCTAAATTCTAAATGAATGTCATTTAAAAATTTATCTATATATGACAATTGTAGTATTTTTTGATATGCAACTACAAATACTAATTCAAACTCATTATCGAGTTTGTATTGTAAGCGTAAAGAATCATATTCAAAGCTATGATTTCCCGAACGTTCCTGTAAAGAATTAATAAAAAATGTTATTACAAATATTGGTCATACGACAATTAATTATTCCAACATTAATTAAAAATATCCTTTCTATCGCATTTAATTTGTGTATTTATATAATATTTTATAATATTATATACTGGCATAATGAAATTCAAAAACATAAGAAACCTCGATGGAAACACTTACTTGCAATATGACACTTCGTATTAATGCGTTAACGCTTGGGGCAAATATTTGCGAGGTACTTTGAAAACACCATAACACAATACCACCTTTACTGAATATGGTAAATAAGTCGAGCATAATTGCACGATTTCTTAACAATAAAAAAGATGTTTAATTCAATGTTACGATCTAACCTATGTTTGTAATCGTGTTATTTGATTTTTGTACACGTCAGACACTGGAAGAAACCTTAGAATAAAAGATATAAGATACGATGAAACGTAAACGTAAACATCAAAGAGTTTCAAGGCAACTGCATATTGCAACGTAATGTTATTACATGTAAACTTGACTTTTTGATAGACTATATCATTATGTAAATCATGCACAACATTCAAAATTATAAGTATACATGTAAATTTATATAATATAATGTTTATATAATAATATTCATTTAACATTTTTATCTAAAGTAATTTTGTTCCTAAAGATAAAAAAAATAATGAGAGAGTTAAATTTAATTACATCTTCACTATTGATTGCATCATTATAACTATTATTTATGTTCATAGATAATAATTAAGGACAATTTATTTTGAAATTATTATTATTATTATTATTATTATTATTATTATTATTATTTAGAATATTAATATTTTTTGTTCATAATACATATATTATAAATCCAAAATAAAAAATATTTTCCAATCGATGTATTACGATCAATATGTTGCCAAAATTTTATTAAAATGTTTTTAAATATAAAATATTTTATATTTATTATTTATAAATAATGTTTAAAAATTCCTAAATAAATTGGTCAAATACAATAATTAAAATCATGAATATATGAATATAAATCATAATCATTATATGTATGTTGTTTTTTTTTTAAATAAATAATAAATTAAAAATAAAATATCAAAATATATAATCAATTTCAAGTAAATAAATTTTCATCCTAAAAAAAAAGAAAAAAAAGAAATATCACCGTGAAAATCTAATTCTTTTGAAATATTTTGCTATATAAACATAAAAAGGTTGGAAACATCGCTATATAATATTAAACAATTTTCTACAATTTATTTCTTATTTACTTCATCCATATACATTCTTGAAATTGAATAATGGATGCTTTTTATAGTATTATAATTTTGAACAGGCAGTGGTATGATTATCACATATACTTAAGCTGTCAATTTGTTTTACTTCGTCAATTTATCATATCATCATCATCATCATCATCATCATCATCATCATCATTATTATTATTATTATTATTATTATTATTATTATTATATATTATTATTATTATTATTATTATATTATTATTATTATTATCATTATTATCATTATTATTACGATTACTATTATGCATAAACTAAATATAAAAATTTGTAATGAAAACAATTTCATTAATATTATATACAATAATTACAGCATGCTTTACATAAATTAACAAGATTTATACTAGCCTAATTATAAATATAATTTCTATAAGGCTGCATTAGAATCGTACATCATCTGAAGAATTTTAATATTTGTAGACATCTTGCACTTTCACTTCTGTACACTACTGTAGTCGAATAAAAATGTCATTATGATAGTGAAAAAAACCTGCAATATAACAATGATTTATATAAAGTACCAAATATTGAATATTTTTATAAAAGTATATAAATATATAAAAAAGAACATTTATATTTGCAACAGCGAATAAAAACACAACACATATTTATAGTTTTCGAAAATTTTATATAATTAAAAAAGGATTAAATCAAATGAAAAATAAATTGTTCTTATGTATATAAATGTACAAAAAAATTTTCCTTTACGTTTGTGAAATTGTACATATTATAAATTACGGAAAAATTAAAATAATGCTTACAGTTCGTCTTTATTAAAATCTTGTAAACCGAAGTTTAAATATCTTTTCTTCAAAAAGGATAATATGTGAATACACGTAATGAATACATAAATACAAATATAATAGCTGTGGTATTAGCATATTATATATTTTATCCAAATATGATAAAAATTAATATTGATAATGATGCAAGAATTTATAGAAGTTTGAGAGTATTTTCTCCATAAATATATTGCAACATTATAATAAATGCACTTAGGGAATCTTTGTAAGATCGTAATAGTTAATTGCAGTCTTTTACAATATAAAAACAAGAGGAAAAAGAAAAAAAAGAAAAGGAAAAAGAGAACAAAGAAAAAAAACAGTCTTTGTATCATTAATAATACTGTTTAAAAAAAAAAAAAAAAAAATATTCATTTTGATATGCATATTGCAACTTTTTACACAAATTTTCTAATTATGAATTCGCATAAATCATATTACTTTTAAATATATATTATTTCTAAATACAATGTTATCTCTTTAACTTTGAAAAAAGAAAGAAAAAGAAAAAGAGAAAAGAAAATAAGAAAAAATCATTCTTGTAATACTTTCTGAAGTAAACGTGTAAATTTTTAAACTAGAACTTACACGCGATTAATATTAATTTTATTTGTGATCTTTTCTAGGTAACCTAGAAATAAAGTTAAATTATATATACTTTGTGCGTGTTAAGGCGCTTCCTCCTTTTGTAGGATCCATCATACGATCCCAATTAGTGTGACCGACTACAAATCCTACAGCGCGCATTTTTTCTTGTTCTTTACGTTCTTCTAAATCTGCCCATCTCACCTATCATATACAACAATTTATAATATAAATATAAATTTGTGATTTGCAAACAAATAAAATATACTTACTCGTTTTTTACCAGAAGTATCTTCCATATTGTAATAGTCAGGAACTTGAAGAAAATCTTTCATAGTTTGTACTTTTCCTTCATTTTTTTTTTTCGCAAGTCCATCCAACCGATCTAATATTTTTTAATATTAAAATGAAATGAATTGTTTATATATAAAATGTAATAATATTTTATAAAACATAGAATAACTGACCTAATTTATCTTCAGCTTCCATACGTTCCCATTTGCTAACTCCCTAAAAATGAATAATAATATGTATGTATGTATATGTGTAGATCATGAGAAAAAGAAAGGAATTTTTATTTAAAAAAGAAAGAGATACATATATATCAATATAGAAAATTACAATAGCATCTTGCATATCATCTTGACTATCTTGGCTATCTTCATTTTGCTGAGATGATTTTTCCTGCGTTTCTTCACTATCTTCCATATGAACCTAAAATCAAGTAATATATAAATCAATATTTCATTTAAAATAAATATATGCAATTTAGCTTGAAAAAATACTTCTTCAATTGCTTGTTCCTGCAACATTGAATTAACATCTAATTTTTGATGATAACTTGGAGTTGGTTCAAAATAATCTATAATTCTATTTATTTCATCTTCTGTGCGATTATGAATATTTCTTTTTAAACAAATTTGTAAATCCATTTCCATCTCGCATACGTATACCTACAAATATTCAAAAACATTACTCGCTATTTTCATCTATTTCAATGTTATTAGATTTCAATAAAAAATTACCTTGAAACCTTTTGTTTTAGCAAAACTCCACATCTCTTCATAGTCGGATATCTTTTCGTTTATACAATCCAGTATAATAAAATTAAAGAAACCATCGGTAACATTTTTTTTAAAAGCTTTAACAAGAGATGTAATGTAACTTTGTTCCATTACTTCCTCGTATTCGTATATCATATCCTATAATAAAGTTTATAAAATCGGAAAAAAGTCTTAATTTATTTATATTTATAAGATTTTAAATTTAATTAAAAATAATAATTTATACATGTCATACTTTAATTGTAACTTTTTTTCCATTATCATCCGTGGATTCTATTTCTTTCTCTACCAAAAAATAATCATCAAGACTTAATATTCTTGGCGCAGAACCTCCTTGTTCAACTTCCTTGTCCTATAAAAAGATATAATATTTGAAATTATAAAATTATTTATAAAATCAAATATATTATATTATATTTAATAAACACATTTCGATTTTACCTTAATAAGTTTTGCTACAAAAGATTTTCCACTGCCTGGCGGACCTCTTAAAATTATAGCTATTTTTGGTGGTCTGTTCTGACGACCTGGAGGACATAATAAGTCATCCACCATTGTGCAATTTGGTGTTTTTGCCAATTCCAAAGTCTTTTGTGCAGGTTCCAATACATTATGCTGAGTATCTGTAACACTATAATAAATGATATCAACTTATTAAAGATAATTTATAATTTCTATATATAAAAGATAATCTTTTCGCAAATTAATTCAAAAGTATTAATCGCCAATCATTATATCATTGTGATAATACTATGTCTATATATACATACGATTTATTAGAAAGAAATCATTGCCATTCTTATTAAGGGATATTACAACAGATAAAAATGTATATAAATGTGAATATCTATAAAATATAAAAATCAAATCGAAAATAAGAAAAGAATTGGCCATTTTTATTTCACAGATACAGACATAGCTGTTTCCGAATCTTTGCCATCTCATGGTTTTATCGCCGTGAAATGCTTTTAATTAGCTATCTTTGAATTAATTAGCAAGAAGATCAGAATTATATACAATAAACAGAATATAATATTCTCATAACTGTAACAAAAAAAAGAATAACAATGGAGATGAACAATTAATAAATCAGATAAAGATTGATATATTTAAATTTTGACGCGCTATGTTTAATAAATTTTTTACTACAAGGTATTAAAACAGGAAAGAATTTCATAAAACGATAGATAAACGAAATATTTTTGAATACTATATTAAATAACCACCTGAAAATATCAAATATTTTTGCATATTATAATATAAATTTTTTTTTTTTTTTTTTTTTTTTTACCTTAAACTAATTAAATCGCAAAAACATATTATGTTTGCACATAATAGAAACACAATAGAACAAAATTTGTATTTGTGTTATGCTGCAATGTAATTCGTATGTTTAATTTAAAATATATTGACAAAACATGTGTTATAAAAAAAAAAAAAACAAGATATACAATTTTCAGAAATTTGAAATTTCATCTGCATTATGCAAGTAAATCAATTTTTAAATATATAATATTGGTCATTATAGTATCCATAATATAAATACATACACATTACAATTAAAAAAAAACCTATGGTTTTTGAAGTATTTTCATATGCCAATAATGACATAATGGATAAAAATGTATATAATATCCTATTTTAAAGTGCATTTGGGGGAAGGGAGGAGAGAGAGAGAGAGAGAGAGAGAGAGAGAGAGAGAGAGAGAGAGAGAGAGAGAGAGAGAGAGAGAGAGAGAGAATATATATATATGTGTGTGTGTGTGTGTGTGTGTATAACAATGAATTTGCATAAATAAGTCTTCGTACTTTATGCAAAATATGATGCTTATTAGAAACACTATTATAAATGGATAAAATTTTCGAAATGTAAATTTAAGAACACAAAAATTGTAAAAACATTTATTTGACAATATTTTAAAAGCTAAAACATTTAAGACAAATTTAACGAATTTTCAATAAAACATACCTGGTTTCTGATGGCTTTGTATCTATGATGTTCTTGTTTGAATTCTCCTGCCAGTTTATATTTCCTTTCGATCTAAAGAAATTATATATTTTCAAACGAAATTGAAATTCAAATTAATATCAGATAATATTAATAACAATTTATAATAGTTTGTATATATAAGTAATATACTTAAATATATAAATATATAAATGTATAAATTATATGTTCATTGTCTGTACCTGTCTTCTTCTTTATCATTTTCTTTATTCATTTCCTTTTGAGAAGTTTCACATCTTTCCCGCGTTCTCTCTACGATTTGAGGAAAATGATGATAAACATAAAATTAACTACATAATTTAATAATTGAATACGCATAAATACAAATATATTTTCTTTGAATACAAATTTCTTACAAATTTGATCAACTTTGATATACAATTTTGATACCATGATATTTGTAACAATAGATAAAAACATATTATTCTTGAAATTTAATATCAAATTACCTTTAGTAGAATTCTTGTCATACCGATTATCTTGATCTTTCTCAGATTTTGTATGATCAAATAATATCCTATCTTCGCGTTCTTTTCCTTTATATTCTTCTTTTTCTTTGCGTTCTCCTCTTTCAAATTTTCTATCATCTATAAATTCTTCGCTATTTCTTCTTTGCTTGTAATCTCCTTGTAATCGGTTAAATTCTGTCTTACCCGCATGATATTCGTAATTCTTTATTCTCTCGGTATATTCTTTCAAATTTTGCTCATTCTCTTCCCAATTTCTGAAATCTTTTTTTGGTTGTACCTCATTTTCTGGCACTAATGGTTTCAAATTACCATGTCCATAATCAAAGCATTGCACAGGAGTTAAATGATCTTGAATCGATGATCGAGAAGTATGAGCATAGTCAATTATTTTAGCAGGTATATGCTCGATAAATTTTTTTTCACCGCCGGCCCCGCCATGATTGTAATTAAACTGCTTCTCTATATAAAATTCCTTCACAGTCGAACATCTAATTTGAGATTGTCGATTATCTACGGATCGTTTTAGATACGTATCGGTATTATCCAATTTCGTATAATCAGAGTCTAACAAAGTCTTATAATCACCTACCGTCATATCGGTCATACCTCTTTCTAATCTTCTATCAGGAATGTTACATTTATTTCCACCCGAAGGAGATCGTCGTTCTATATTATTCCCTATATTTTGATTGAACGTTTCATTTTGACCAAGCAAAGATTTGTCAGGATAGCCTCGTCCGGATCTTTGATCGATATCTCCAAAACTATTCTTCGAATATATTTGCCTCCATCCTGGATTCTGCGTATCGTTAGAATCAAATTTTCCCTGCTGCATATTTTCATCGATCGATATTTTTTCATTATTATCAAACGTTCCTCCTCCACTTACTTCCGAACTACCGTGAATTTTAGAATCAGAATTGTTGTCGAGTGATCTTTTCGATCTAATTTCTTCAATTCCCCTAACATCAATTTGTCTATTATCAAAAAATCTGTCACCTTGACCCCGAGATTGAAAAGAATTATCATTCGAATTATTAAGTGGACCTCGTAGACTCAAGTACGTATCATTTGAAGATCGGACAACAAAACATCCATCGGTAGAATTATCAAATTGTTTTTCATTAAATCTATTTGGAAATAATCCGTCATTTATTGCTTTCGAATTATTTGAACTTCGTTGATAAGATGAATCATTGCGTCGCGAACCAAAAAGCCTATCATTGGGTCCTGAAAATCTAATCTGTCCTTCACTAGGTCCTCTAGGCGTGAACTGTAAATCACAGGGATTTCGATTATCAAATAATGGATCATTTGGTCTACCGGGAACAAATGGCCTATTATTCAGTCCTTGAAGCCCAAATTGTCCATCGTTAGGTCTTCTTAAATCTAACTGGCCATCGTATCTCGGACCAAATTGTCCAATATTCGAAGATCTAGGACCAAACTGTACATTATTAGGAGGTTTTAAACCCAATTGATTATCAACTCTAGGTCCAAATAACCCATCATTAGAACCTTTTGAACCAAATATTCCATCATTGCCACCTCTAGGACCAAATTGTCCATCAGGACCTCGAGGAGCAAATTGTCCATTATTAGAACCTCTTGGACCAAATTGTCCATCGCTAGATCCTCGGGAGCCTAATGGATACGAATTTGGACCAGAAGAATTAAATGGCTCAAATATAGGAAATCTAATGTCATTAGGACTTTTGGGACTCAAGAAAGGTGCATTTAGTCTAAATTGCATTCCTCTTGGTCCGAATGTTGAAACGAATGGTCCTCTAGGATCAAAACATTCAGGATTTGGATTGTTTGGGAACGATTTTAAAGAAGATTCCTTTGTCTCGTACGATTCGTCTGTTCGTTGTAGAGAATCATTATTAAGTTCGTTAGAAGTAGAAATAGGGCCCAAATTAGGTAATTCAGGTGGCGGTTCCATATTTAAATCTTCCGGTTTTGGATCGTTTTCTCCCATAAAAGGTAATACTTCCGATTTTTTTTCATTATCATCACCATCTTTATTAGATAATTCTTGTTTTACTTCTGTTTGTTCTTTAAACGTATTCTGTAGATTCTGTTCAGAGGAGTCATATTTACCAGATGGAATTTCTTCTTTCTTAATGTTATCCTTTTGCAACAAATTATCTTCAGAAAGTTGAGAGTCAACCCAAGGTGGTTTTTCTAACAATAAGATATCCTTTTGAACCGAATGATTCTCTGTATCCTCCTTTTGCGTATTATCGACGTTTTGATCGCTCGATTTAGAATTATTTATATCACTATGTTCTGTTACAGTGATAGATTCAGTTTTATTTTCATTATTCGCATTTGTATCGGTTTCAAGATTCGCCATATTTGGTCTTGATTCGGTATTTATAAAATCTTGTACTTGCTGTGGACTAAAATTCGGTCCTTTGAATGAAGTTATTCCAGTTGAAGCATCCCGTGAATCGAAAGAGTTGTTGCGTCCAATTCCTGTAGTACCACGTGATCCAAATTCGGGATTTCCTTGAAATTTAAAATCTCCAGCCATTCTAAAGTTACCTTGTCCACTTGGTCCGAAATTGGAAGGTCCACGAGGCCCAAAATTTTGATTTCCAGCAGATTTTATGAATGGAGAATCACCTGTAATTTTCTTGAAACTTTCACTTAATGAACCAACATTACTACTTTTATCAGAATCAAGATAACTGGGTTTGAATATATCTATTGCAGCTCTTCTTTTTTCCATAAGTTTTTTCAATTCTAGAGCAAATTTATCGGGTGGTGATTCAAATTGATTATTATTCCTGTTGAAACCTCTTGAAGCATTTTGAAAATTATCGCGCCTATTATCTCCTACATCTTTTTGTTCAAAACGATCTATATTATTCCTATTAAATCTATCACTTCCAGGACCATAAGGTTCGTTATTTGGACCAAATCGATCGTTGTTTGATCCGAAACGATCATTAAGAGATTCATTTCCTTGTCCTCCAATCCTATCACTTCCAAATCTATCATTTCCAGCAATGAATCTGTTGTCTCCAGATCCAAATCGATCATCTGGCATTCCAAATCGATCATTTCCAGATCCAAATCTATCATTAGTTATACCGAATCGATTGTTTCCTGGCCCAAACCGATCATTTCCGGAAACAAATCTATCGTTGTTCAAATTCATCTTCTGTTGATTAAACTGATTGTTCCCACGTTCTTGATAATTTCTATCTTCTCTTCTAAATTGATCATTTTCGGATACACATTCACCGTTTAATTTATAATTTTCATTTCGTTGATTAAACATATCATTGCACCGATATTGTTTAGTTTGTTGATCGTTAATACCATCCGAACCGAAACGTTCTGTCGGTACACCTTTTTGTCGAACAGGATCATTTACACTAAAATTATTTATATGGCCCGCAGAATCGAAATTATTTATAGGACCAGCTTGATTCTGACGTTCGTTATGTATCGAATTCCCATCTGGAACATTACCAGCATTCAAACCAAACGGAGATGGCCTTCCTTGCATAGGTGGAATCGGTGGCCGTACATTATGATTCTGTCGTGAATCATTGTTAACAAAACCCGGAGGTGGCTGAGAAAAATTTGGTACAGCAGGAAAATTTGGTGGTGGTTGCGTAAAGTTTGGGGGTGGCATCTGAATTGGCGGCATACTGAATGGAGGTGGAGGTACCCCGGTCATAGTTTGAAAATTAGGAAAATTAGGTACTCCTGTATTATATTGCGATGCCCATTGCTGAGAATTCCAAGGTGACGAAGTCATTACGTTAGAAGATATCATATTCATAACTGGTAACTGAGCAGTTGATGCCTGTGAAACTGTTTGAGAAGATGATGTTATAGTAGCCGCTGTTTGAACATTGGATGTTATTGTTTCTGTAGCTGGTGGTGGCGGTGGCGGTGGCGGTGGAGGTACATTACTATTTTGTTTTCCAGTTAAACCAAGAGTTTTTCCAATTCCTAATAAATTGTTAATCAATCCTTGATTTTCAGTGCTAGACAAAATATTCAATATCTTATCATCACCAGGCAAATTTTTATTCTTTTCGACATCTGTTTTGACAGTAGTTTGCTTTTGTTGTTCACGTTTTCTACGCATTTGTTCACGTCTTTCGATAAGCTTCTCTCGCCAAGATGTCCATTTTGCTTCATATTGTTTATATTGAGTCTACAATGAAATAATTAGTTTTTGTATACATAATTAAAAATACATAATAATAATAATTCACTTACTGCTTGATTTCCATCATTATGTTCATTAATTCATTTTGATTAATATATAATGTTAATTGTAAGATCACTTACCTTATCTGGATGATTAGCATTTTGCTGTTTCCACTTATTAAATTGCTCCTCCCACTGTTTAAATTGAGCGTCAAATGTTTTCTCTGCTTCAGTTAATTCTTCATCTTCGACTTTCAACTTTTTAACACTATTAGATTCACTATCAATGTTATTATTGCGTTTACCATTTAAATTATTTTCTTTACTACTATTGCTATTTTCAGGAGGTAATGGTGGCTGATTTGGAGGTAAAGGAGGATTCTGAGGGCAATTTTGTATATTCGTTTGTTGCATTGGAGTATTCGCGTTTTGCTTAACAGGAAATAATGGAAGATTATTTTGATGCGGCGGAGGCATGCTTGTAAATTGATATGTGTTCATAGTAGTTGGAGGTAATGGTGGTTTCGTATCCTCTTTCGGAAGAGGTGGTGGGGGTTGTACAATTGGTAATTGAGGCATCTGATTGGCTAAGCTCATATTCTGGGTTGACATGTGTTTCATTGTTTCTTGATACTGAAACAAAATTGAAGAAATGAATTAACACAAAATCAATGTAATGTATTTAGTCTCAAAAATTTAAATTGATTACATTGATTATAATTTAATAAAAATTTATTTTCGGTAATATTTTCTAAATTTTATAATTATAATCATTTATAATTGTATTTTTATTCCTTTTTTGTTATTATATACCTTCTCTCCATATTGTGCCTGCCACTGTTGATATTGTTGCTGCCATTGCTGCCACTGAGTCCAGTTTTGTTGTTGAGCTGCAGCCCATTGTTCTGCTGTGTATCCGCTAGGTGCCTAATAAAATAATACAATTATATTTTATAACTAATATATATTATGACATATTTATTATTTTATTAAATAAATTAACATGTTTACCGTTTTAAAAAAAATTAAAATTTATATTATAATAATTTGTCAATAAACTTTTAATTTTCAATATGTTAAAAATATGTTAAAAAAATGTGTTAAAAATATGTATATATTTCAATATGTTAAAATTCCATTAAAAATTCTATTATATTAATCTATAATATCTGATAAATTAATTGATAAAAATTTCATTTATATATTTTTTACTGTATGATATAAAAATAAATATGTAATAAAATACTTACAGGCTGATTATAATACTGCATATATGCTTGCATCATAGCCATAGGATCTGCTCCTGGCGCAGCATAACCAACTGGTGGTTGTGGCATTGGAGTAGCGACAGCACCAGCTGACAATTGCCATTGACTCCAATTTTGCATTTTTAAACCGTCTCTCACTCTAGCAATGGCTTGCTAGCGCATTCCAAACAGTTTTAAGGGCCACAGTCCGTTTGGACGCTATTTTATATTCAAAGAAAATTGTTATAGAATATCACTATACATGCGTATAAAATATTATAAAAATCTCTATTCGATTATTCATATTCCTTTTTCTAGATATAATATATAAACCAATTATATACTTATAAGTAAAAAAATTTTAATATTCCATAAAATTATTATTAAAAATTGCTGTGTGTGTGTGTGTATGTCGCGTGCGCGCGTGTGTGTCGCGTGTATGTATGTGTGAAAGAGAGAGTAAAAATCACCTGAAATTTCTTTAAATCAGTTACTACAGTAATAAAATAATTTCTTATACTTTAATTAAGTTCTTATAATCTATTTTATTTGTTATATTTATATAACATTTATGATTAAAGAAATCTAAACTGTCATAAAATAATTGTAGAGAAAAATACAAATACAATTTACCACAATATTTATAAGCAAATAAAATAATATAAAAATATATTCAGCACAAATAATGAGCATACATTTGCCAATATTTGTGTATACAAATGTTATCATAAAAATATATTTAATTGAACAAAGTATCAATCTATTTAATAAATCATTACAACATAATTATTATTATTAAACTTCATTAATTTTAATTATTTAAATCGCAACATTAAATTACAACATAAATGTGAAAGATTAAAAATATTATAAATATAATAGGCATCGTTAAAACATAAAAAAATGAGAAATTCATGATTATTAGTTATTATTTAGTTATAAATTAACGTACTTATATATTTTCAATATATTATATATTTTATATATATTATATATAATATATGAATATTATAAATACTATAAATTTATATTAAAAATATATGTATATATGTACATTTTATGTATACATGTGTGTACGCACGCGCGCGTTGTATGTATGTGCATGCGTACATGTACACATATCGGTATAGCATAAAATCATAATATATATTTTTAACATATAGAAATATATATACAAGAAATATCTTATAAAGGAATTAAGAATCATTATATATTTAGAACTGTTACATATAAAATAATATGCAAAAATTAATAAAATATCGAATAATGCAAAAAAAATAGTTCATCCATACAAGATTTTTTTTTCTAAAAACAAAAGAGATAAGTAATAAATTATAAATATAAAAAATAAGATTCTTGAAAAAGATATAGATTTATATTAAAATTAAGTGCACATAAATTTTTTTCAAAAATAATAACTCATTAGCAATAAATTTTTTTTTTTTGGAAGCTGAAATTAAACAAAATAATTATGTATATTCTTAAAATTATATCATATTTATCAATAAATATATATAATGTAAATAATAATATAAATAATAATATAAAGAGCAAAAATGAGAATTTTTATACAATTAAAATAAAATTTATCTTGACATAAAGTTATTATATATAATTAGAATTGTTGTTACCAAACAACATTGTAATAGTTTCTTAAAGAATATATGAAATATATTTTAAATATATATAATATTATTAATCTTTATATATATATATATATACTTACAAATATTAGAATTTATTATTATAAAAGGATATAAATAATATTATTATATACAAAGACATTATGTCTAATAAAATACAGAAGATAAAATAGACAAATGTCCATTTAACATACATTAAAATTGTAATTATCAGAAATAATCTAAAATCATTAAAAAGTATATATATTGTGATATTTATTATAATTTATAAAATAAAATACAATGATCAAAACATAAGTTATATATTTTTTTGCCATATAATATAAAAATAGACTATAAAAATATTGCGCTATATAGATTGTACATAAAGGAAAAGAACATCCAATACATTTGTGAGAAATCAAATTGGATCAAATAAAATGCATTAATTTGACGTAATATAATAATATAATATAGAAAACAGAGACCAAATGATCTTTTTTTCAAATATACCATAAATATGGATAAAAAATTTACAACACTTTTATTAAATACAAAAGTTTACGAATTTTAGGAATATACTCTGACAAGCATTTGATAAATAAGATCGCCATGATTATCATCAATTTATTAATTTTAATTTATTTAAAGATGTATCTTTTTAAAATTGTATTTATAATAATATGATAAGCGTAATAAATATATTTCTTTTTCATAATTATATATGAATTGCACATTTTTTATATACATACATAATCGCATTATTCCGATCAACTCGTTCAAGATACTCAAAATTTGTTGTAAAAGTTTAAGAATATCATGGATATCAATATGTGTAGATGAAATCATAAGATAGTACTCACGGCTAAATATTCAGGAAGCAGCAAAACACTTTTGTGATGTGAAATTTCACGAGAACCTTTTCTTATTATACAACAACTAAACAAAACTTGGCACGAAAACGTCGAAACTCATCGGAACTTATGGCGACTGGAGAATATAGCTCAACTAATTTCAGGTATTAATGATAAAAAATCCCTAGATGCGATTTAATCGTGACCAACTTTCCATGTAAGATATTTAATTTGACAAATATCATTTTTATAAGTATTAAAAAAATTCTATTTTAGCATTATAATAAAAATTTAAACGCAGAATTAACATTTTTCGAAATGAATAAATTGATTTAAATTTATACAATCTTTTTAATAATTATGTACGATAATATATAATATATAAATAAATATATATCTAGATACTTATGAATATAATCACAAATGAAAAATGATATATATTCATTTGTTTATGATATAGCGTGATCAAACTTTAAATTTTTAATTTTATTTAAGATATAAAAAGATATTTTTTTCCATTTTTATACAATATTATTTAAATGATATTAAATGATATAAAAACCATTTTAATTTTAATAATCTCAGTAATATTTAAATATATTAATGTGAAATATGAATTATATATATATATATATATACATTGTATAAGTATATGTATATATACTTTTTTTATAAATTATTTTATTTTTTATGTTTTTTAATAATTCAAATTCAAATTCATAGTTTTATTTATTGTGAATTAGACAATTTGTCTTCTCAAACGAATATTATAAAATAAATTATAGATTTGAATAAATTGTTGCCATCATTGAAAAAAATGTAACAAACTTGAAAACAATAAAAAGAAGTTCTCTATTTATTATCACTAGATATAAGTATTATCGAATAAGAGTTTTTATTAAAGAATAGTAATTCTCATTTAAATGTACCTATTCAAGAACCAGTATATATTTGACATATCTGTCAAAGATAGCAAAAAATTAGAATATTTTTAATTATATTATTATAACATGGAAACTATTAATGAAGATGCTTACGATGATTATTATTTAGAATTATCGTCCGATCCAATTAAATTTGAATCGGTCAGTTCTTTGACAAATGTTTTTTTTGATGATTCCAAACAACAGGTTAGAAATTAATTTTTCTCGTTTATTTTTCAATATAATTTAACTGATAAATGAAATTTATTAAAAATCCAGGTATTTGCCGTTCGATCAGGCGGTGTGACAGGTGTATCTGTCAAAGGACCAAATCAAAATATAAATTTCCGAATGGAAGATAAAGGTCCAGTAATCTCTATTAAATTTTCTCCTGATATGAATATATTGGCGATACAACACAATAATTCTTCAGTTGAATTTATAAATTATTCACCGGTTGTTGGACTTGATAACATAGAATATTCACAGTCGTGTAAAGGAAAAAATGCCACTATACTGGGATTTGTTTGGACACATGGAAATGAAATATTACTCGTTACTGATTATGGTGTTGAGTTGTTTCAAGTAAAAAAAGAAAAGCTTAAATAAACTAAAAATAATATATATAATACGCGATTAATATTAACAACGTGAACATAATTTGGATGTACATAAATAAAAAAAATATAAAAATATTTAATTTTAGGTAAATCCAGAAAAACGAAATGTTAAAGTTTTGAAGTGTTTAAGCTTAGGTGTAAATTGGTTTGTATTTTGTCCACAAAGTTATTTAGTATTATTATCATCTGGTACAATAGGAAATCAAATGCAGACATTGCATGTAACACCTGGAAATCTTCACAAATTAACAAAATTTGAAGGCAAGAAAAGATTTTATGATCAAGATCAATATGCGAAAGAATATTTTATTAATATAAAATACAAATATTAATAATATTAATAATATATTAAAATTATTTTAGTGGAAGCTGGTACAGCAAAACCAGGAAAATTAACTGTTTATGAGAGAGATGTAGCACTGGCAGTTTTATATGGAACACCATGCATAATTTTGTTACGTCATCAACCAGGTGCTAATCGTTCTACTGGAACTGCTTCTGTATATGTGTACACTGTACATAAGTATGTTTTTTTCAATTGAAACTTATTTGTATATATCTATTACATTTTATATATATTTTTTTTTATATTTTTAAGTAGAATGACAACAATCAGAAAGAGTCATATTTTAAAACTTGATGTAAGTGGTAAATTTGCCATTAATGTTGTAGATAATCTTATTATCGTTCATCATCAAACTACAAAAGTAAGTCAAATAATATATATTTTCGAGTAAACGATAAAATTTTTGAAATAACGACGACAATGTTAATAACTGCAACATTTCAGTCTTCTGCATATTTTTTTTTTTTAGACTTCCATGATTTTCGATATCATGTTACCGGGTATAAGCGACGGTACGGTAATGCATCATACTAGCGTAGCACCTGCAAAACCTATTAAACCATATAGCTTGAAAGTTCCAGGAACAACTTTATCAAATGAAACTTATCAATCGTGCCAACTGTGTATCCTTAATTAAGAGAAAATGTGCATTGTGATAGAATATTTCTAATTTTTTTATTATCTTATATTTTTTCTCAATGTATTCAATCAATAGATTCACCAAATTGGGTTGTTTTCCAACCAAACATAATAATCGATGCAAAATTAGGTTGTCTTTGGTAGGTAAAGTCCATTTCTATTATATCATTAAATTTTTTTCTTTTTTATATAGATAGTAAAATGAAATTTATAAAATTTACTGTATTTTTAACAATTTTATCTTACTATACAGGTACATTGAATTAAAATTGGAATCCTTAGTAAAACTCATCACGGATAAAGTTTTATTAGTTGAATTTTTAATGCAACGAACAAACACGAAATACATATTGATACACGTGTTACAAAATTTTATGATGCAATTACCTATTAGTTTAATGGATATGCCGATTATATTTGACAAACTGAATTCTGTGTATAGGAATTATCTTGAAGATGAAATACAAAATCAGGTGATCGTGTAAATTTCTTTTGAATTGTTTTAATAATATTTTTTAATTAATTTAGTTAATGATTTTCATTGATTATATATAATGGTGATATAGATGGGTACCCCATTGCAAAATACTGTGAAAAATCAAAGCATGGTAATAGAAAATTATAAATATAAATTGTTATTAAATCAAAGCGATGTATATAGTTATATTTTATCAAAATTTCCTGAAAACACGATTGAACCAAAAATGATTGTTTGGATTCTTCTAGAATATATCAGGTATCTATTCTCTCTCTCTCTCTCTCTCTCTCTCTCTCTCTCTCTCTCTCTCTCTTTGTAGCGCGCGCTCACACACACGCACACACACATTTTTTCATCTTTTTTTTCTTTAGTTCTTCCTCTTCTCATTTTCTTTTCTCTAATTAAAATAATAAAAAAACAGAAGAAAATTTGTTAATTTATATGTTTTATTGCGCAATGGATGCTAAATATTAAAAAAAATCAATAATTAATTATAAACACATATTTTAAAATAAATAATATTGATTATATTTGTTTATGTTTTTCATTTTAGATCATTAGCGGAACATGGTATACCCGTACAGCATTATTTACACGAATTAGTTATTACAACATTAGTTCAACGTAAAGCATATTATCAACTGCATCAGTTGTTACAATATCATGTAGTTGCAGATTCAAAACCTTTAGCGTGCTTATTACTTTCTTTAGAAAATCTATATCCAGCAGCTCATCAGCTTGCTTTGGATATGCTGAAACGATTAGGAAATGCTCACGAAGAAATAATTGAAGTACTTTTATCAAAAGGATATATTTTACCAGCATTACGGTAAATGTTAAACATTTGTTTATACATATATATAATTTCTTTATACATATCAGTTTTGTCGATTATTCAAGATTAATTTATTTAATTTTCCATTTGCCAATTATAGTTATATTCGATCAGTCGGAATGGTAGATCAAATATCCGATAGAAAATTTCTGGAAGCGGCAAAAGCAACAGGAGATGCAACGCTTTTTTATTCAGTTTTCAAATTTTTTAAACAACGTAATTTACATTTATGCAATGCCACAACTTTTACAAAAGGAGAACGTTATCAACCATATATTCAACATTATAAATATTTGTTCGAAGGAATAGATAATGATTGTAACTCAGACACAAATTCTAACGTTACTACAATTTCTTCGTAAACGATCTTCTTTTTTTTTTGTTTGTCTCTAGTTTTTTTTTTTTTTTTTTTGAAACAATAATGTAATTTGATTCTATCGTAAACATCAAGGTATATATTTAAAGTTACTTATTATTAGAATGTTATTATTAGAATATTGTTCATATTCTATTTCTATATTTATTTCACATCCTATATTTTCATTTTTTTGTAAAATATGTTTATATTACACATACATTATAAGTGTATATATATGCTTATTTAATTATATTTATACATATTTATACATATATTGATTGCAATATTTAATTTGTGCAACAAATGCAATCCGTTTAAAAATTTTACCATATCTAATAATATTTATACTTTTTGTTTTTGCAAAGACACTTGCAATAATGTGATAAATTATTTATTTTGTATTCATGTTGTTTGCATTATTGTATCAATATGTTAATAAGAAACACGATATATAATACATGATTCACGATAGATTATACGAAACATGCATACTTATACGTATATAAATATTTACGTTCGAATCTAGAAACGAAGAAAAGTTTTAAAAATATTTAATAGAAAAAATATTTTTTTTCATTATTTATATATTTGATGATTCGATTGAATCGTTGAATTGTTTAGCAAGTGCAAAAAATTTGCATATGCTTGATCAATAAGTTATAACGAAATCATTAAATAGTTCATTTGATATGAGTATTGAAATGTTTATTTTATATGTATATATATATATATACGCATTTAAGTGATGTAACGTGCGCGCGCGCGCGCGTACACACACACACACACACACAATAATATAGTATTCAAAACAATTGCATAAACGAACAATTGTTAGATGTTTTAAGAATAAATATTAACATACAAACGGACGGATTGGATCAGTATAGATCCAAAGTAAAAACAAATAAAAAGCAAGAATGGATAGGAATGATGAATTAACAAGAAGATTGGAAAAAAGAGAAGACGATCAAGTTTTAATTGGTCCACTTTATATTTTTTCCCAAAAAATGATTAAATAAAATGAAAATATAAAACATTAATCGTATTTTTTATAAATACGTTATCAAAACTGGAAATGTTTGGTCCTTTCTTTAATTATCAACGCGTACGACCTGGTAAAATTTTTCGTCAACACTTTTCTATTTTTTATATGAGATTAATATTATTCACACGTTATTTAATGTGCTAATATATCGAAAAAGTTATTGTTAAAAAATTATCTTTTATAAAATACGATTGAATGTGTCAAAACTAAGAATCATCGAATATATTGATTCATTGATTCATAGCATTGTAATATCATTTCTTTAACGAATTTTGTCGATTATTGATAACTCATTAATGATAATGAGTTAAATAATTAAATGTGAAAATGTGAGTAAGAAGAAAAAGAGGTAGATAAATAGAACAAGTGATTAATAAAATAAATAATAAAAATAGATAAACAAATACATATATAGAGAGAGAAGAAGAGAATATATGTGTGTATATGTAATAATTAAGAGATATTACAATCATCCGTGTAAGTGTCTCTAATTTGTTGTTTAGTTTTTCGCGAGGTGCGTCGAATTAAACTACGACTGCGCGGTTTGCTCTTCGCCTCCTCATTGATGGCGACGACATTTGTACTTTGTGCTGGGACCACTTGCTGAGAATTGCCAACAGAGCCGGCACTTCCGGTTCTACCGTGTGGACTGCCAGATCTACCGACTCGATCACTTCTGTAATACGCGAAATCGATCAAATAGCGATCGAATGCTTCATGCAAGGAAAGGTTTTAATAATAATAATAATAATAATATATAAAAGTATAAAAACGCGATATTAAATCTTTTCTCAATTATTCGTTACAAAATCGAGATTCGATCATTTATTTGTTCAAAAAATACTTTAAAAAATTTAATAAAAAATAAATTTTCGCAGTCAGAATATTATAATTATATTATGATCGATATTAATACCAAATTTAAAGCAACATCATAATATGATTGAAACAGAAAAATTTAGGTTCACGTATTAGTTCGAGATCTTCAATTTGTATGTGCGTACATGTATTTTACGTAATACGAGAACATGTTAGCATGTAACAGCGTATCGTGTTATTGGAAAAGAGTTATTTGTAATTAAACGATATTGTAAAACGATGAATAATGCAAGTAAAAGAGATTTCTCAAACGACATGTGTATTGAAAAATTGATCGATACATCGAAGAAATATTCGATGCAAGAATGGAGAAATACAAAAGAAAAAAAAAAGAATGAAAGAGAGAAGGAAAAAAAAGTAAAGAGAAGGAAAAAGGGGACAGAAAGAGCAAAAGAATTGTACCTGCGCGATCCATATGCGGAACATCTTCGTCGGAGTCCCGATTCATCTGACTCGCCAACATGATTTTTTGGAACGATTTTGGATAAAGTGATGAAACATCGGAAGATATCTTTGACATTATAATCATCTTTAGCCGAACATTCCATTATTTTGGCACGAAGTTTCGGCAATTCGCAATATAACCATTCGCTTACATCTTCAATCGGTACTTCTCTTCGCGTTGTTGCAAGATCCAATTTATTTCCAGCAACAACTATCGGTACTTCCTGTCGAGTAACGATATATGGTATTGTTCATGAAATAAATACATTGGTTGAAATGTTTATTAGACAGATCGAGTATACTATTCGGCTTGTTTTTTTTCTCAAATGAGACGAGAGAAAAAAAATGCGAAGAATGAAGAGAAGGAACTCGAGATGACGGCAAATCATAAAATGATCAGACGATAATTTTTAAATATATTTAAAAATGTCATCTTATTCTGTTACTATAAATGATCTCTAATTGATGTAATAATTCTATGTAGCTTCTCGTTTTCACGGATTCTTTTCGATTTCAAATAAAAAAAATCAAAATAACGATGTGCTTGATTTCGAGGTATTTATTTTATTATAAATTATCATTCTATTATAACAATATTGTATACAAAAAAGAGGAATATGAATATGTATTTCAGATTAAATTTGTTAATTTTTTTCTTTTTCATTGATCAAATCGAAATCGTTCGTTTTTTCGTTTTATTTAAATAAATTAATATTATTTTTATTCGATACCTGAAAATCCGGTCGTTGTTCCCTCACTTCTTCAAAACATCGCTTTATGCATTCGAAACTAGGTAAAGATGTTGTAGCATAGACAAGAAGAAACGCATGTGCCGTAGCTATACTCAATCTTCTCATAGCTGGGAATTGTAAGTCACCTGAAATTACGTTACAACGGATGTGATCTTTTTCTTTTTTCTTAACATAACGAAATATAGTTTGCCTTAATTTATAAAAAAAAAAATAAAAGGATATTTACCTGCAGTATCCAAAAGATCAACTTTGAGGGTAAGCGTACCGAGAACGCATTCCCTTGTATAGAGATCTTCGACCGTAGGTCTGTATCTTTCACTGAATCCTTGACCGAGCAAACGACGTATAATTGCGCTCTTCCCAACACCGGCACCACCTAATACCACCAATCTGATTCTTTCATGATCAGCCATTTTTCTATTTAAAAAAGAAGCGCAAGTTTAAGAAAATTTTTCGTGATATTTTGATGTTATCGTTTCGATCGTTGCTTGCTTTTTTCTTTTCGATAGCTTCCTTTCTTGTTTTTTTTTTTTTTTTTTGATTTTTAATTTCGATCGATTTGCGATTTCAATCTAACAAGCTGAAAAAAAAATTTATTATTTATTATCAAAGAAACGAAGTAGAACGATAAAAAAATGAAAAACGATATAAAAATTAATTTTTATTTTAAAAATAAAAAAATTTATGTACGAATACATACATGTATAAGTATAAGAAACAGATAAGAACTGGTATAAATCGAATCGATATTGATTCTTATTGATCGATATTGCAAATGTTCAATTTTCAATTAGAAAGTACCCTATAAATAATAATTGACATAAATTGGAAATATTTTATTTAATTTTCATTTATTTCCATTCGTTTGTTATTGTATTATATGCATGTATATGTATTATATGCATATATTTTATACATTTTGTGAAATTTAAAAAATTAAAAATAATTAAAGAAATTAAAGAAATTAAATTATATAATTTTATAAAATTTATATTCAACAAAATTAAGTTTGCCAATAGAAAAGATATTATCTGTATTTTTAAACCATCTACTTATCTATTGATAATACATAAATACGTAATAAGGATTTTAATGAAAAAATTAAAATTTTCTTATAATATAAATTCAATAATTGAAAATAATTTCACTATATTTTATCTCACATAATGTTCGTTTGAATTATGTTGTGATCGTATTACAATTATTTTTACAATTTATTTTTTAGTTTTCCTTTCCGTCTCTTATCAACGAAAAATACTCGTTCATAAAAGATATAATTTGAAAATAAAAATTATATGTTATTGCATTAATCTAGTTATTGATTTATTACGTTATTAAACGATCGTTATTACTACCATTAATTTTTCATCAATATATATATTTTTTTAATTAATATATTTTTAGCGAAAGTTTTTAATAAGAAAAAAGTTGTTTAGACGGTTTGTAAAATACGAAAGAATAAAAATAACGAGTACATTGTACATTCGTTGTATTAAAGTTTTCGATTCGTTATTATCGATTATGATGTATCAAAATTAATTAACGCAATTGCCGTTAAAATAAAATCATAAAGTATGAATAACACTGTATATCTATTTATATAGTCAGTAAAAAATACGAGATTTATAATTTCATTTGTAATTATCTAATTAGTTATTGTTCAATTATAAATTGCCGAAAATGCTACTATTAACCTTTCTTCTTTGATATACTTTGATATATTTTTGATATATTTTCTTTCATCTAAGCTAAATATCGTAGAATCGTATTTTTATTCGATTCGAATTGTAAACTTTCCAATAATTTCTAAGAAATTATGAATGCGATGTATAATTTATAAATTATCATAAAAAAGGAGATATATGGGTATATTTGTATAAATACATAATATATTTGCAATAGATTATATATTTATAATATTTGAATATAAAATCAAAAAGAAATAGTACGTAAAGATAATACGTACAATTTGCGCATAAGAGAATCATTCGAACTCTCGCAATCCTTTCCAATCATATTGTAAAAATAGCAATATCGAATCAAAATTTGATGTTTCATTTGTCAAGAATAAATCGTAACTCAATTTGGTTAAACCCCATTTAAGCAAGATATATTATATATAAGATATGTAAACATGATACGAATAGCTATTGATTGTTGATTAATAGTCTATATTATCAACCGATTCAAAGCATGGCACGTCGCGTAGTCTTTTAATAGACAGATATTTAAATAATACACAATCCCATTATTTCGTTCAAGAGTTGGTCGCGCGCGAAACCAACTTTGTGGGCCAGATGTATCTCGTTTCCGTTCGCTACACGCTTACCCTATTTATTCATCGATTTTCTCGATTCAAGACCAAACAAGTCTCGTGGAATTTTGCCGATAAACCGAGAATAAACGCGAATAATTATCTCTTTCTAATCCAACCTCGAAATTCTTCGATACAAATTCTTACGAACTAGTTTCCTTTCATTAACAAGCTTTCGAATAATATTTTTTTTTTCAATTTTTTACTTTATTCGTTTAAATTATTATTCTTATTTGATTCGGAAAAAAAATTTTTGTCGTTGTATATAATTGCACATATATACATAAATATATGAATCATGTTAATAATGCAGACTCAAGAAAAAATAAGATAATCATTATTATTAATTATAAATTATATCAATTTACTCTTTTCAACGACATATATAAGATATATAATATCCAATAGCATTTTCTTGATCATTACCAGTTTCAAAATATTAATTTTTATTCGATATATATTTGTTGAATTCACGATTTTTCTTGTTATTTCTATTATTCAAAAAATATTTATTATGTTCATAATAAAAATAGGAACAAAATGTATATGCAGGAAAATCGAACGATTTCTGATCATTTCGCGTGAGTCGTTCGATTCACGTGCTAAAAATATATGTGTAGAACAGAGATTTAAGGGTATACTCTTCATATATCGAAGCTGATCTACCGTAAAACGATCAAAGGCAGATTACGCGCGCTAACCGATCTATTTCTATGTCGAGTAACCTTCCCTTTCGTTTCATCGCGTATGGTTCGACCGTTTCTCCTTTATTTCAATTTTTTTTTTTTGTCACTCCTAAAATAATATTAAAATCCATTTTTATTCGAAAAGTTCTTGTGTCATAAAAATCAATTGATCTACATTCGAGTTTTCGATTAAATTTTTATCTTAAAAAAAGTTAAATATTTCTCATATATCTTGTATTTTTTTTCTTTCTTTCTTTTTTCCTTTCGTTTTCTTCGACCGATGCGAAAATACTTTGAATATTCAAATACTCAAACACATTCATATCATTTTATATGTAGCATGTCATACGGTGCTGTATTGTATTAGTATTATGCACACGGTAGGTGTAGTTTATGATGGTTATAAATATTTGCAATCATCTTATATTATATTTTTCCTTTTATTTCATTCGATATACGAAAATCTTTTGATTTTTTCAAGATATAAAAGAAATTGAAACGAACAATCGTAAATAATTTCATGATTTCATACTTCACAAATTTTTCTTTTCCTAAAAATTATCTCTATTTTTTTTTTTTTTTTTTTCTTTGATAATAATTTATACGCAAAGAAATCAGACACAATTATCGGTTTTACATTAATGTTAAAGGTCGAACCTACATCCACCGTATGATGTGATAATTAAAGCTTGTTTTTTTCTTTTTTCAAACATTTGTGCGTGTCACATGTCGCGTAACAATTTAGGATTAATAAATAAGTTATAGTGATTTCGTTTTTAATTTTCGAACACAGATAACAGCATTAGCGAATATGATCAAAAATAATCGTGAATCTTTTATAAAAAGAAAAGATAATAATTAGAATGGGCGAGAAGAAATATAAAAAAAAAAAAAACAAAAGGAAGAAAAATATGATTCCGTTTCTGCATTAGGCAAAAGTAGCGAAAAATAATAGTAAATATATCGGAAAATATTTGTAAATATTTATTTATAAATTCTGATAAATAAAAAATATATAATTTGATAAGAGAAAATAGTTGTTGTTAAAAAATATATATTATTATATTATATTATATCGTAATTATTATAAACTTTTAAGATTAAATTCAATCAACATACAATATGTTTCATTTTTTCAAAATTATAACAAATTTTATCGAATCACAAGTCCTTTTTAGTTTTATTTACTAATTAAATAAATTTTTCCACTTATTTTCTTCTTTGTAATTAGTTATTGTTTCTTCTTTTTCTCTGTAAATTTACAATATTTTTCGAACAAAAGAATTGCATTCGATCAATTTCTTAATAAATCTAAAATTAAAAGAAATGAATGTCGAATGATTGTTTATGACTCTTTATACCAATAAAATTAACATAAATAAAAAATTTTTTTAATAATATCGATATTTTATTCAAATATAATTACATAATTGCATTGATATTTGACAATTGATGAAACGAATAAAATTTGACAAATTGAAGAATTGTTGGATAATTCGTTGAAAACAAATTTTCATGATCTTTTCGTTAAGAAAAAATTTTTCAAAGAGAGTTTTTGTTTACTTATTTTTCATTCAATTTTTTTTTTATATTGATTAATTTTAAACAAATTATAATTATTTCATTCGATCATTTTTATTATTATTATTAATTACTTTGCAGCTTAAGATAATAAAATAGGTAATCAAATTTTCTGTTAATCATTTACAGAGAGATTATTTCCAAACTTCGGTATAATTATATAAATATAAATTATATAAACTAATGATACAAATTGTTACGATTAAATGAAATAAACTTTTTTTTTTTCTTTTTTTCTTTAATTATTTCAAATCAATTCTAACTAACAAATTATTTTGTTAGTTAATTATTTATTTTATCAGTAAAAAATATGCATTATAAATAATGCACAAAGATAATAACTATATGTATGCGTGTTATAGTTATAATATTACATATGTATATAGACAAGATTAAAAAATTATCATACATAACCTTAAAATAAAAAAATCTTTTCAAATTTTTCAATCAATGAAAAGTCAAACATATGTTTGCGTTTTTAAAAAGGAAACCAAATAAAAAGAAAAAGAATAAGAATGATGAAGAAAAAAAAGAAAATAAACAAAGATGAAACAAAACAAGGCAAAGTAAATGCGAAATAATTGCAAAATTGAACGATGCAAATGAATTTCGATTTTTAGAACGATAAAATGTACATACAAGCATATTTAAATATACATAATTATAGAAAAAAAAAAACACTAGTAGCTTTATGATGTGAACGAGTTCGCGAAATATTTATTAACATCGCGTGAATGAAGAAATGTGTCCCTTCGTTTTTTTTTTTAATCTACGATACATATGTATATACTTATACATATACATATCTATTATACGTACGATGATTTCAGAAAGATTCATTCTATCGTCGATAAATGACAATTCATATTTATATTTACAATGTTACATTATCGACTTTACATATAATTTTCTAATATAAAAAAATAAATTTTTTTATTTTCTTATATATTAAATAATGAATAAAATGAAAAAATTGTATTATATAGATATTGAAAATAATTAATTTAAAACACATCAATTGGAAATTGAAAAATGTAAAAAAAAAAAAAAAAAAAAAAAAAAAAAAAATAACTTACCAAAACACAAATAGAACCTGTAGTAGAACGTAGTCTAAAATATAATAATATAGACTATCTGTTGGACAACGTGCAACAATATATGTATATATATATATATGTATGTGTGTAATATGAGAAAGACAGATTCAACTCCAATCTCAACTACTGTCAAGACGACACTGAACAACCCCCGTTCGGAGTATTCTGTTATGACTTGCGTTAGCCGCCAGGTACTATGAAAATCAACTTCCCTTTAAGGAGCGTGCGCAGCATTATTTATTTTTCGATAATGCGGTCGATCGTACACCTTAACTATAACCGACTATTAATTTCTTTCCTTTCATCGTGCTTATTTTCCCGTGTACACGCGAAATTCATAAAATATCGAAATCACTAATCATATTCAATAAAATTATCATATGCTAAATATTTAAAAACATATATATGCATCTATATATATGTTAAAATAGAACTTTTATTTGAAAGATTTGATAAAAAAAGTTAATCCAATGAAAAATCATTGTTCTTTATTTCCAATCATTTAATAATTTCGAATAACTATATTTATTTTTTTTACCTACCGATATATAATTAAAGTTTTTGTAATCGTTGTAATATAGATACATTTTCATTAATAATATTTCTTTTTTTTAGATTAATTTGATTAAAATCTGTGTTTATATTGGCATAGAATAATAAGATGAAATTAATTTGTTGAAATACAAACTAAAAAGTAAAATATAAATAGATATGCATATATATTTATACTTGCGTAAATATTATATTTATATTATATATTGTTATTAGAAATTATTCATTATTAAATTCATTTTTAAATTATAACCAATATTGTTTATAAATAATAAGTTCAGAATTAATAAACTTTGCACGAAAACATAAAATTATAAAAATAAATTTAATGGTTTTTTTATATTTTAACTATAACGTAATTACGTATATATAAATTTCTTTATATAAAATCACTTTAAATCAATTCATAATTTATAATTCATTTAAAAAATAATATACATTAATTGAAAAAATTGATCTATCTTGCACGAATGTTGAACAATATATATATATACATATCTATGTATGTATAATTTATTTAAATACATAATGTGAATACAAAAAAAATCTTTTCTTTTAATTCAATGCATACATAAATATGTAATATGTAATAGTTTCATTCAAATGTTCGAAACAATCAATATATATATATATAAAAGAAGAAATAGATTTTTCATAATAAACAACATATTAATCTTCCGGAATTGATAGTTGGTCATCAATGAAATGACATGCACTCTTTATGAAAATGTTGAAAATCTTTTATTATATAAATATATTACCATATAATGTCACTAGAAAATGATTTTTATATTTTTTAACGAGAATAATGATTTAATACACATACATATATACATATATGTATATGTATATATATATATATATATATATATATATATATATATGGGGGAAAAATTGAACGAAAAATCATAATATAACGAGAATAAAAACAAGGAAATAAAATCAAAGATATTTAAAAAATAATAACTGTAACATCAAGAAAATTGTATAGTTTAAGCATAGAAAGCGAATTGTCAATAAAATATTGACAAATGAAACGACGAAACAATTATTACAACACTCCCTGCCAAGCCTTTTGTTTTAAGCGTTTCATAGCTTTACATCATTATTCATAGTTTTTAAAGATATCACCGTCAAAGAACTAAACAGATTTTTCAAACTGTTTATGTGATGCAGTAAAAAATAGATATTTTCTCTATATTTTTTCGATTTTTTAAAAATTCCTTTATAATTATTACTTCTTTACGATTAGAACAATGGATAATGACGAAGATCGTTTACTTTTCTTTTATTATCGAATTGTTTTTTATTCAGTCGTGTCACACCATTGTTAAGAATAAGCGTACTGTTTTCATTTATTTATTTTTCAACATAACCAACAATCTATAAATTATCTCGATTTCCAAAGCGTTTTCATTACAATTGATTCACGAAATTATTCGAACGAAATATTTAAATTGAAAAAAAAAATAATAATAATAATAAAAATGGATAAATAATATACAGTCGAATAATCGATTATGAGATATTTCTTATATTTCTTTTTCTCTTCGTTCTTTTCCCTTTGTGCTCTTATATCTTTTTTATTTTGATATAGCATTTTTTTTTTAAACTCACATGCAATATCGATATATATATATATATATATATAACATCGATTTATTCGACTTTCGTGCAGGTACATTTACTCGTATTGTATGTTCGGAATGTTGGTTACGTTCGCAAATCTTTCAATTTCGTACGAAAGGGAAAAAGAGACAAATTTTATGATTTTTTATTAAAATAAATTTAAATTTTAAAAGGAGAAATATAATTTTTTATGCACGAAATAGAAAGATACGAATAAATCATTTCGGAACATTTCAATTTTGCAATCCATCACGTATAAAACGTATAATTATCATCAAGATGACATATGTATACCAATGTCGGGTTAAAAGGGTGAAGAAAGAACAAAGAATATATACGTATTTAAAATATACAATAGTACATCTGATTGATTTTTCTTCTATATAAATACAATTCGTGTTGCTATAATATAAAGATATTTGAAGAGAGGGAAAGGGGATAAAAATTTGAAAAATAAAAGTCAACAACCATCGAAGAGAAATCTTTATACTACCGCGCTTAAAAATAATGGTTAAAAAGATAAGTATTATAATCTAAAAAAAAATGGGCATATCCTCTTTCGATTTTATCATTTCTCATTCTTACAAATAATCGCGAATATCGTAAAATTTGTATATCGTTGTATGTCTTATCGTTAAATGTAACAATTGCAAAAAATGAAATCGTATTTTAAGTCGTGCACGCGCGTTGTATCACATTTAGCAATGTAATATCTCTACTTTGAAAATAATAAAGACGAAACAAATATTTCACGAGCAATACGAAAAAAAAATATATTATAAATATATATATATATATGCATACATATATATATATATATATACACACACACCCACACACGCGCGCGCGCGCGAGCATGGGTGTGTGTGTGTGTGTGTATCATGCCAATCCATTTTATTACGATAATTTTTCGTAATAAAATTTTTTTGTTTTTTATTTTTTATTTTATTTTATTTCATTTTATTTTATTTTATGAATTTTAGAGAAGAATTAGGAAAATTCCGTCAACTTTAATACAAGCCTTCGAGTATAACGGCAGTCATTATCAATATCGTATGGGTTGCCAAACACCGGTGGTTTCATCTCGACGATAATAATGAGGTCTATTGTCACGGAAGACGGTGACTGCCGGAAATTGATTATCCTGTATATACTTGAGCGTTGCTCGTACCTAAGATAAATTATTTTAACAAGCGTGAATGTGAATAAAAATATAAAAATATAAGAATATAAAAAGAATTAGAATCAGATAGAAAATCGATTGATCGTTCGATCATCAATTATAAAATACAGATTACATCATGTTACCTGTGATACAAAATGTGGAAGTTCCACTTCTGGTGCGGTTGAAAGATGTTGCAGAATAAATTGATCGGATTGAGCTAACCAAAGATCGACTCCTCTTAAAGGATCGTAGTTGAACGGTCCGATTCTGAGTAAACCAAGGGTACAGTCGTAAATATCTAAAACCTAATATACAAGATAAACGATATTATCGATATTACAAAAAAATCCGTTCTTTTATTATCCAAATTTAATATATATTTAATATATATTTATATCTAATATAGTTTAATCGCGAGAAGAATATAAGTTGAAAGAGGACATCACATTTACATGTACCGTAATTCTTTCAAGATAATCATCGCTTACCTGTTGACCTCCGGTTAAATGCCTAGCACATCTTAGGGCCTGATCAGGGCCTTTATCGGGGAAGGTGGCAGGAAAAATCTCACCCGTTTTTACATTCAAACCGATACCGTATATTACCGGCCAATGAGTTCCACCTCTTACCGTAGTGTTCAATTCGCCCACGCAACACAACGTTAGATCAATCTCTACCGGTTGTTTGTGAAATGCAGCTAGAATTAGAATATGACGTATTTTTGTAAATTGATCAAATTACGGGATAGAGAGAAAGAGGACACTTACAAAGAATATTGGAGAACAATTCTTCAGAATAATTCCTGGGATCGGAATAGCCACCGACCAGTTGTAGTTCTAGACGACCCTCTGGAAATCCAATGGCAAGTTCCGTTACCCTTTGAATCATCGTTGCTGCTGCATCTTCTGTACCAGCTCCGTCAAGATGCGCCAATGCAGCAGCACCGGATCCTAACGGGTTAATAATCAAATTGTTTAAACGCGCGTATACACATATGTCAATTCATTACCCATTCATTTTTATTTTTATAAATCAAAAAAAAAAAAAAAAAAATTTCAAGCTGTTATTTTTAATCACGATACACGATTAATTAATTTTATATCATAGCTTACCGGAATGCCTTACAACAACAATGATACAAGTGGTCATATCATCCGAGCCAATAATGCTCACATTTTCTGAAACAGAAATAAAAAAAAAAGGGAGAATTGAACGAATATTATTTGTATTATAGATTCGATTTATAAAATTCGAAATGTGAAATGTGAATTTATATCGACGTATATCGATCATTTTCAGAATCAATTTAAAATTACTCGACTACTTTCATTATTCGATTACTCGATTACATAAAATTATTCGTACATAGAATAGAATTTTTCTATATTGTTTCACAAGGAAAGAAAAAAAGAACGATTTACACATGTATATGTATAAATATATATATGAGAATTAAATATATTACATTTACATACAGACGTAGAAAAAAAAAAGTTAATATTTACTATCGTGTGGCAAAGTAGCACCCATTTCCCGTTGACGTACGTAAAGAAGACCCATTGGACCCACCAATTTTGCTGGCATCGAATGAAGTTGCGCAGCAGTTTCACGATATACCGGGTGAGCTGCATATAACGATCTGCTATCCACTGGTATGTCCTCTTGCAGGACTCCGTTTACTACCAGCACCATTCTGTCTAACAAAGAAACGCACAACAAACAAACAAAATATCGTTAGAAAATATTCTGTGTGGTATATAAATAATAGAGAAAATAATGTGGTACGTAATTATTATACGTAATATAGTAGCGAATAGTAGCAATAAAAATGATAATATATTTAAGAGCGAGATTTAAATTCTTATGGGGAAAATTTTCGTAAAAAATAGAAAGAACATACTTAGATATTCAAGTATATCTTATATCGAATCGATAAAAAATGCAAATTTAACGAGAGAGAAAAAACGCAAAGTATAAAATTTCTTCTTGTAAACATCGTCTCATCGTTATTATCATCGTATCGTTCGTAATAAAAAATATTTTTGTTATACCATCTATACGTATAATCGTACGATCGAAAAAACATTACGTCAAAGTTGGTTTGTAAGATCGAGAGATCGAAGATCAGCGGCGAGCATTGTTGGCACTCGGACTCCGTCGTTTGCGTTAATCGTGTTAACGATAAAACCTCGGGACAACCGTGCCAATCAGTCAGCCAACGAGCTAACCAGTCAACCAGCTAGTCAGTCTTTCCTTCCAACTTATTCGAAAGGTTAAGGTCATTCGCTCGAATGACATTCTGCGTTTAACCTTTCGTTTGTTTAACGAGATTACTAACAAACCGAGAAATGAAACTAGAATGAAACTTTCTCAAGCCGCACCTCGATCGCTACTCTTCTCTTATAAGATTTCTATCAAATTGTTTCGATTCGTTCCAATTTTTTAATCCAACTCGATTAATTTTAATTCAATTTATTTTTCTTTCTCTCTAAAATTATTACACATTGGAAAACCAACGAAATAGGAAATAAATAGGAAAGAAGAGAAATTTCGGTGACTGCCGAAATTTATATTCTTTTCGAGAAAACAAAATTATTAACAAGCAAAAATTAAAGATACACAATATATTTTCGATATAAGGAAAAAGATTCGAGAGAAAAATAACTTTAAATATATATATATATATATCTTTAGGATAACGTAAGAAACGATGCGATTACGAGGATAAGAAATATAAATTTGGTTCATATAAATCGTAAATGAAACTATATACTACTAAATAAAACAAAAAGATAAAAAGCTAAAAAGTAAAAAAAATTTTGTTTCACGAAATTGGATGACAATCGCGTAACGGAAAAAAAAGAAAAAAAACAGAGATGCACAAAGTGAAAGAAAAGCGTTGTTTGATTCAACTGTTTGATATATATATATATATATATTATATAATACCAGAGTAATATTTTCACGTTTTTTTTTAAATTGAATGCACAATATCTATACGATAAGAAAAATCAATCGCGATTCAATGGTAAAATAAAAGATTCGAAAGAACATCGATCCGAAATTAAGCACACGACTACGACTAAGCATTCACGACAACGTTTCATTCAATCATCGCGGTTGCGGTTAGGATGAACTCATTAACAAATCGCGCTAATTATGGCCACTATTATCGGTTCAAGTGGCGATTGGTTGATCAGTGCGATCCATACTCTGGTAGTGGGATGGGTTAAAATCCCGTCGGAACCAATTGAAGTGGATGGTACCGATCAGATATCGAGTCGTCGTACCGCACCGCACCGCATCAATGTGCTTCCACCGCTACAAACTCACCAATAACAAAACAACATGTTTGCTTCGCTATATACCTCCCCTCCCACTTTTCTTGTATTAAAATCAAAATCTTTACGATTCAATTTTTCTTTTTTCTCATTTTTCATTTTCTCATCAATCGATTTGAAACTGACAACTATCAAATAATCGTTACGTATATAGTTAATATATACATGTACCGTTTATTAGTATTCCAAACTTACAATATTTCTTATCATAATTCAAAATATAATTCGAAACAAATAAATAAATTTGATTTAATAATCATTTTCAATGACAATGACATCAACAAACTTAACTAATTTATCTTCTTTTAATGAAAATTTTTCAATTGTTTCCAACTCTTTTTCACAAACAAAACATATAAATCCTACAACATTGGCAATATTAAAGAGATATCATTTAAATTAACGAATGATAAAGTGTAATTATTCGTACGAATCGTTAATTAATTCGATTGATCTTTTCTAATTCTAACGAAATCTATTCTTTGTTAGATCTCTACGAAAATCCAACGTATACATACCTTTTTCTTTATCTTTCATTATTCCTTTTGCTCTTTTTATTCGATTTTTCCAAAATTTATTCACAATTCGCGATCGATCGAAACGAAAAATTCATTTCACCACAATAAAATAGTATTCTTATACACGTATAGGATAATGATTAATAAAATAAGATCTAATACGATTTTTCGCATCTCTTTTGTAACATTATTAAAAACTAGAAGATTTATATGTTTGAACAACTAGAAAATGAAAATTATATCGAAATATCGGAGGAGGGAAAATAAGAAATAAATTAAAAAGTGAAAAAGGAAAGGATCGGAAAAGAATGAAAAGAAGACTTGAAAGAGAACAGAGATAAAAGATGAAAGGAAGAGAGAGGAATAAAGAGAGGAAAAAGAGACGAAGCGAAACATCTTGGTTGTTCGTGGCTATAATCGATGGAGAGATTAGACAACTGGTTGGTTGATTGGTTGGTTGGTTGGTTGGTTGGTTGGTTGATTGGTTGATTGGTTGGTTGGTTGGTTGGTTGGTCGGTTGATCGGTCAGTTGTTTGATCGGCTAGCTAACTACGCAGATCGAGCCACACGGAAATCCACTTGAAAAGTAGCCATTACCTTAATTATTAGTCTTTCGTAGAGAGGCTATGTGTACGTTAAACCCAGAATGCGGTGCAACATTCGATAATTTTTTTCGATGCTTCATAATCGACTTCAGAAATTCTCTTCACTAAGACATTTTGATCAATTTATGCACGATATTTATGCATTCAATTTAAATTAAAAGCAAATTAAAAATGATCAAGAAAATGCAAAAGTATACAAATATCACATATATAGATATTTAACGTTTTACAAATCTATCTTATGACGAATAAAAATGTAACAACATTGTAAAAAGTCGATTTATTAAGAAATTATAAAGATAAAAATAAATTAAATAATCAATATAATTGGCGTAAAGAAAGATAATATTGAAAAATTCGTTCAGACAAAACGAAATAAAATTTTAATAAGATTTAAAGAAATTTTTATCAGCAAATTTCCTCGAATCAAACCTCTCTTATTGATATAATATACGATGATATATTTTGCTCTTTTCCAAGATATACAATTTCGAAATGGCATACCAGAAACTCCTTCATCTTTCTTTTTTACATAATATATCAATTACTCGCAAAATACCCGCAATTATAGTAGTTATACTCGCGATATATTACATATATATAGGGAATGTATAGGTATATATATACATACATATATATACATATATATATATACATTCTCTTATATATATACACGCGTGCGCGCATATTTAAGTGTGCAAAGAACTATAGCTATTATCCCTTTCCTCGAATCATTTCTTTTTTCTCTGAAGCTAGTATTCCAATGATCAGTGATTTCATTGGGAAACTTTGCCAAGTAAATATATAATATACGCTACTTTGTTTCGAGCGAAACGAATATTTTTCATTCGAATGATTTTTTCCTTTCCACTTTTATCCTCCACCATTCCTCGCCAATCATCTATCATCCGAATATCCTGATCGAGATTTTTTTCGTCTACGAAGCATCAAAGCATTTATAATTGATAATTATTTTTTGTATTCTTTCCTCAATAAACGATATCTCGTAGCTAAGTCTATCAAAGAGAAAAAAATTTTTCTATAACTCGTCTCGAAATTAAGGATTAATTAATTGATTTAATTAAATGATCAATTATCGTCATCCTCATCGCATATAAATATAGATCTCGTTGGATAATAATCGAATCTCGAAATAATATGACGATTTATAGCTTCCGAGAATCACAAAACTTATATACTTGTATAATATTTGCTCCGCATCTGTATCATAAAAGTATGAATGTGATATCTAATTTATCGGATTCGAAGATTGTGTTAATATAAATATACCAAGTATTTTCTGATACGCAATTTCCAATATAAATACCAAATCTTCTTATTATTAATATCATTTCTATCATTGAAAAATACAAATCATTTTGAGATAAACGTCAAATGTTTTGAATCGGTCTTTTTACGATTCGTCCTTCACCCGAAAGGATCAAGAATGAATATGTTAAAGATGCAGAACAAGATATTTGCACAAAATCTCATAAATTCGTCAACAAATTGATATAACGAAGAATATAAAGATCTTCTTAATCGAGATTCGAAGCTGATTATGATAAAAAGAATTTTGTAACTTTTCTTTTAAAAACTCCAATACTTTTCTTGCATAAAAGACAAACTGTTTTCGCAAAAAAGAGAATGCGAAACATTGCGAATGTTGTTTAATGGAATCAGAGACCAGTGAACATTTCGAGAAAACAATGACTCTTGAGCAAAGAAGCCACGCATTTGTACAGAATCTGAAAAGGAACGAGAACGAGATGTCTTGGATTGACCAATTTAATTCAATGATACTCCAATGATGCCAATCTAATTGAAATTCGTCGCATTCGAGAAATATAAAAGTCTTTTTTCCTGTTTCATATTCCGAAAAATTGATCGAATATGTATATTTAAATATTGTCAGATAATGATCGTAGATTTTACATATTATCAAGTGTGTATTAGATTTTTAGATATATTTTCAATATATATTTTTTATTACAAAAAATTTATTTGTAAAATAAGATTTCACAAAAATATCGTGTTTACGGTTACTTTTATAATAACAAACTGCGTATTAATTGCGTGTTGCTATATCGTAGGAGAATTGAAAGTTTAAAAAAAAAAAAAAGAAGCGACAGATTTAATATAAAAAGCATATTATCGTTATTATACATACATACATACATACTTATATATATATATATATATATATATATATATATATATATATATTTATATGTATATATATATTAATTATTTATCTAAAAGAACATATACCATAATATACTATTTCAAGACCGGACAAGCGAGGACAGCGCGAAAGACCAATGGAAAATTTCACGCCGCCGTCGCCTCATCGGTTCGATTGCACATGTCACGAGTAAAATGATAAATTATTATTACAAACGGGGAATTGTTTACGTGAAATAAGGAGGAAGCAAAACGAGAAATCAAGTAATGGAATCGAATCGCGTTCTGTTCGATAACGAGATGAAAAAAGAGGTCGATATTATTTAACAATACGTTTTATTATTCATGGAATTGATTCTAACATCCAATTTGTGTTCCATAATAATTTGAAAAATGGACAGAAAAATAACTGAAAAATATCTTAACTCTTTTTCTCTTTGTTTAGATTTAATAATTTAGTCCTGACCGGCACGATTGATCGATCAAAAAACACAAATCAAAAAGCATAACTTTCTCCTAATTCTATCTCTATCGATATTTTCGTAACTTCTTTCTGTTCTATATCTATATCTTTGTCACGCGAATTAAGATTGATAACTATCTAAGATTGATCGAGGAAAGGTAGGGAATATCGAGAAGCGAATTTGTATTACTCGAGGAATACTCGTGAAATAACACGATTAATCGCAATTCAATACATCATATATAATAATCAATAATGATAATTCTTTTATTCTTTCTTATTTTTTAGAATTAGAGACAATTATTTTTCTTCGTTTGATCAAAATTACATTAACGACATATCCATTTCCGATATATCCCTTTCTTATTCATTTTACCAAACAACAATTGCTACGATTTACATTCGCGTTTATCATGGATTATATAGAATTTCCGATCAAATAAACGATCAAACAAGATCATTTCAAATTCATCTTATTTATTTTATTTATTAACATCATTAACATCGGAATATTTTTTACATTTGATCTCATTCTATTATATTTTAATATGTTTTATTGCTTTTTCTTTTATATATTATATATTTAATCATCAACATTATCGACTAAGTCACGTGAGTATCATATATATATATATATATATATATATATGATATATCATATCATAAAATTTCGTTACCGATAAATTATAGTTTTATCATTTTAACGATAGATTTTTCGATGGCAATTCAAATTCTCCTTCAACATACCATGTTATTTATTACGTTAGTACATACATACGAGTATACAAGTATATATAATCCAAAATAGAAAATTTATCAAAAAGGTTATCGACAGAAACCGAGCAAAGGACATACTAGCTCATCGATTTGCCTGTTTTTATATAAATGTTTTTATATAAATGCGGCGGACATGAATAATTACTTACAATTCCAAGCGATTCTATGCGTTTGACTTTTTTCTTTTTTTTTTTTTTTTTTTTTTTTAAGATTATAACGATGTTCAAGAAATAAACGACCGAATCGTTTTAAGATAAGATTAGTAGACGAAACACAACGCGAGTATTTCAGTTCCAAGTAGAGTCCAAATAGAGAATTTATTATGAATCGAAAATATTCGAAAGAATATAAAAAAAATAAACTAGAATAGTCTAAATCGAATCGAATTATTGATGAAACAATTGAACGATGTTGTTTCTTTCCAATCTGATCTGCGAATTATATTCCGATATAAGATTACATGATTATATGATTCCAGAAATATGATATAATAAAATAATTGATTAAAAAAAAAAAAGAATAAACGAAATAACGAATGGGACAAAGAAGAAACAGAAATTGATAAATAATCAGTCGAATTCCCAGATTCGTTTCTCATATTTTTTTTACCATTTCTCTTTCAAATAATCGAACCTAATCGAATTAAATTTGATCGGATTGATAAAATCGTGTTGAATTAAATTTTTATTGAGAAAGAAAGAATAACTTGTTCATCTTTCATAGCCAAAATTATCGAATTTATGATTTTTTCTATTTTCTGGACATCGAAACATGCATAATTATCGCGGTTAGATAACGAATAGCGTATAAGTTACCGTAATTGGACAAATACTGCCCAAATAAAAAAAAAGGGTTTAGCAACGCTCATTCACGGAAACTATAAAATCATCAACAATTATTGAATGTAAGCGTAGAATATTCGAGAATATCAATATAATTATCGATATTTTATCCTTTTTTCCAAAATCTTGATCGATTACTCTTTCGAAGGACATACTTCGTTTTCTTCCAATAACAAACGTTATTTATTTTCTCATAAAAACATGATCGCGTTGATTAAAAAAAAGATTATCTATTGTTCTCTTATTGTTCATCCAATTGATGGAATATATTTAGGAATATAAATTTTCAGTTTTCTTTTCGTCATGAAAAATAAAAGTGAAATGTTACGCGAAATTGTAACAAAAGAATATTTTCCGTTACTCACGTTTTGCGTTTTCCTTGAATTTTTCTTCAAGCAAATTGACACGTTCCCGCCGCCATTTTCCAAGAATATTTCACCTCTTAGATTTGCTTTCACCTCTTTCTTCCACAATTTTTCTGCAACAATAAGAAATGCACAAAACTGTTTATTAAAATATATATTTAACAAAATAAATTTAACATGATATAGAAATAAGAGATAAAAACGAAAATTTTTTGTACACACCATTTGTGTTTTTAATACTTCTTCGATTAAAATTATTTTCATTTTTAATTAAATTATTTTCAAATTCTTTAAAATCTTTTAAAAATGTTCCAATTTATTAAAAATTCATCTCCATATTATATATATATATATATCTCTGAATAAAATTAAACAATATATTTTTTCAGTTTAAACGGATCAATGCTTCTTGGATCAATATTTGAAATATTTTTAAAAACAAGTTTTAACAATTAAAATGATTTGCGAATCGACAGATTGAATTCAAATCAGTGTTCGATTAATATTATGATTGCTTATAAAAATAAATTTGCTTTGATTTCTGGTTCACTTGAATTATACGAATCAGAATATAAATTTGTCGAATTTAAAATTAAATTTATTTCTCATTAATATAAACGAATCTATATGAAAACGAATATGAAACATTCGATGAGTGTAAATTAAAAAAAAAATAATAATAATAATATAATAATAATGTAAACATGATATATAATATTATCTCCGTTTTTTTCTTCTTCTTTTTAGGAATTTAATAATAAAGAGAAAAAAAAGATCGTGGCAAACTGAATTTGCATACAGTAGTCCAAGAAGCCTGCAACCAACTGACTCTCTACATATGTATTTATGCGTTACCACTTCCTTCGATTGTTTATAAATGTATTCGCTTATATTAATCGAATAATGTGTTGGTTGAATGACGAAGTTGATTTCTTTCTTCTCTCTCTCTCTCTCTCTCTCTCTCTCTCTCTCTCTCTCTTCCCTCCCTCCCTTTCCCTATATATTTTATCATGTATAATATAATACAATCGACAATCGTATGTAAACTTTAATCGAAACATGCGAAACTTGTTAGTTTGATACGAAATTATTGAATCGTCGATTTCGTTATAAATAACGAAAAGTTAACCAGTATAAAAATAAAATCGGTATGAAAATAATATTGGGACAAAAATTGCCGTTATACATTATTTTCGAAACATAATTTTTTTTAATATTGCAAATGATAATGATAATAATAATTGTAGAATCATTTTTGAAAGGATGCGTGGTTATACGCATTTAGTCTTCGTATGTATATACATACATAGGTAAGTAGTAGGAGTATAAGTGGAAGGAATACGGATAGAATACGGCGTGGATGCGGACACGGACGTACATGTGCACTTACACACACCACACCAAGCTAGTCCGCATTCCTCGAGTGGAACAACCGGTACATGGTCCAGTGACTCTCAAGTCGCATCTCTCCAAGATGTATTCCAACACATCGGAGAGATGGACTCGTTATGCAACAGAAGACGAGAGTCAGTGGCCTAGTGGATTCGCGGAAGGTGAGCTGTCCTTCCGGGTCCTCCTCTCTTCTTTTTTTTTTTTCACGACTACTCTTTTCTCTTTTTACTCGTTTCCTTTCTTTTCATTTTGTTTCGTTTCGTTTCGTTTCACCACTTTCACATAAATACAACGGTTATATACAGTTTTCTGATAAATTGAAATCGAAAGTCTTATTATCCGTAAGGCGAAATAAAAATGAAACATTTATTTTTCTTCCCTATATATTTTTTATTTATTGTATTTATATCTCTTATATATATGTCTATATTTTTAATTTAGAGATAATATGCATAGATATAAAAATCGATTCTTTCTTAAATATTTTATATTTTATATTTTATATTTTTAATCTTTTTTTCTTTTTTCTGTAATTTTTCATCTTTTTCATTTTTTTTTTTTTTTTTTTGATCTTTTTAAATTGATAATAATCAAACTTAATAATAAAGCTAATATGTCATACAGTTTCTTTCTCGTATTCGTTCATAGCTCAAAAAAATCAAAAGCATTGAAAAATTATACACGATACAATTAAAACATGATATAACAATAATTTTTTCTACCAATTTTTTTTTATATTTTCAAAACGACGTACGAACCACGTGTTCTTGTAAATCTCGAAGAGAGAAAATTATTTTCGAAACTAAATTTCTACTATCATACTTCAAGCTAAGTTTAAACCAGAGTTTCTGATTTATGTAGACCCCATGGGGAGTTCGGTTGCCAGGTCTCTCTACACACCTTCTTTATCCTCCGCGTACACGCATATATCCATTTATCTATGTGTTTCTACACTAATACCGTTCATATATGTAGATACACAGAAGTATATACATACGTACTTATATCTATTCCCGGTGCAATGCTGTAACGATATACATATATACAAGACACATAGTATTAGTACATAATTATTCTATTAGATATATATGCGTCTATGAAACGCATCATAGCATATAAATATAAATACTGAGTGTATGCACTAATCACTAAAAATTTTTATTAACGGAGCAAAAATTTAATTGTAATAAAAAAGTGTAAATGAAATTATGTAATTCTATATCATAATGTTAGTTTGTTCTATATCATAACATTATATATATATATATATATATATATTATGTATATATATTTTTTAAATATCTATGGGATAAAGAAATACTATAATAAATTTGTATTTTATTTTACAAAAATAAATTAATAATATTATCTTTACATACAGAAATTTTTTCTTTTAAATCAATCGGATAAATTTAAAAATTCCAATTTTTTTAATGATTTTTATTTAATTAAAAAATAATACTTTTTAATGTGACATTTAACGAATCATTCAAGTTTCAAAGATAATCCATCAAACTTCAATAAATATTAAAATTACAAAAGAAAAAAAATTGTATTACAATCATCGCGATTAATAATTTATAATTTTTTTTTTTAAATATAATAAATTTAATTCACAAAGGTATATGCATAATAGAAAATTAAATTGCTCGTAAAATTGAAATTTTAAGGAAAATGATATAATATTGGATATTAAGTAGTTGTCATCGATCAACTAGCGGAAGAGTAAGGTTAACACCCTTTACTGGTCTTAAAAGCGTCTTAACTCAGTTTAGCTGGTGACTTACGAGAATTTCAAGTATCGGAAGATTCGTATATTTACCATCATCACCACGGTTATCATTACCCTTATTTTTATTCCTTAAAAATTGTTCATATTTCTCTTTTTTTCTCTTTCAGCTACTTCTTTTATTTTATAATACGCTAATATATTCTTATATGATTTGAATGAATTAAAAATTTTAAATTAAAATGATCTGATCGTATCATTTCTTTCTCTTTTAAAAAATTGATAATTCTATTATTAATAGAAAATATTTAAAATGAATAAAGAGATCTGACATATAAATCTATGAGGCAATAATATACACTTATATGTTAAATATATATATTGAATAACTACACCTAAATATAAATATATTATACGCACATGATGTAAAAAAGTGCACGATACCGAGCACACGTAGACAACAAGATACAGTCCCGAAGATCCAGCGACCATGGTCAGATTAATGAAGCTCATACAAACAGTGATTCTCAATCGTTAATCGCCATTTCGCCAATTTACTTCGATATTTATTTATATATCGAACATTTTTTCATAATAGAAATCTAATTACAAATAAATTTCACTATTACAATTAATAATGCAATATATGTATATATGTATATACAAAAATATATATATATAAATCTGTATAAATTTATATCTATGTTATATTAATATATTACTTATATCGCGTTAGTTTTATCGTTAATAAAATTTCATCATCGTTCAAGAATAACTTCACAATTTTTAACTTATTCTTCTTATTTCTTTTTTTCGATTTTAAAAACATTTTAAAATATCTAAAATAGAATTCTCTAACAATCTATATTTTCTAAATACAATTAAATATATTCCTTTCTTCGATTAATCTGCATTACGATTACATTTTGAAAATATGAATTAAATCAACTTCTATTATTTGACATGTATATATATATGTATATCTTTCAATTGAATAAATAAACGGAAATGATAAAATGATAAAAATGCGAAAATAGAAAAGTACAGAAATAAATAAATAAATGAAAAAAAATTATTGTATTTATGTTATCTATATATATATATATATATATATATATATATGTATGTATGTATGTATGTATATATTTATAATGCTCGGATTCGATCGCACACGTTATCATTTGTAAATTGTGCAAGTTGTTCTACGACGCAATTTTTCTACATACATATATGCATATAAATATGTAATACAACTTTTCAATTTGATATCACTTTCATAATACTAGTTTGCATATTTCGCAATAAATACGAAAAATAAAGAATGTAAGTGTTTATTTAGAAATTCATTCCATCCAATTTCAATTTTTTTTACTAAATCGTGAATAATAATGAAAAAATTCTACTCGATAATCTTTGTATCTTTCTTTTTTTTTTTTTCTTTTATTTCTTTTTTTTTTCTTTTTTTTTATTCTTACAAAAATATATCAACAAGTTTAAATAACATATTTGCAAACATTCTTCTGTTCTCATAATCCATACTGAGTAATTCATTATATTCATTTTATCCATCTACAAATAATAAGACGAAAATTATAAAAATTCATTTACAAATACATTGACTTCACATTCGATTTACAATTTAAGAATATGATATAGAAACAATTAGACGATATATTGAATCGAGAATTATCGTCAGAAATTCAAGATTTATGAATTTCATTAATATCATACATTATATTTAATATTGTAATGTTTATATAATATAATATCTATAAATATATCAAACTTATAGATATCAGAAAACAACTAAAAACAAAATGAATTATACGTATAAGATAATTCAAACGTATAACAATAAATTAAATTTAAAGATATCGATATTGAATCGATAATAATGATTGGTGTAAACATTAACACTCACCTCGTTATAATAGTTAATCACAAAACGAATCACATCCGACTTTGTTAATGATTGATGAATTCGTTGTCCAGTGGAATGTCGAACGAGACAAGAAGATGCCTATCGTAAAATCGTAGTTATGCAACAGGCAACTGGTGGTATACACACGCGACGTAGTCGATCCAAAACGAAACGTCAGTGATCATACCGCCACCGTTACCGTCACCGTTACCATTACTCTCAGTGTCGCTATCGTTATTATCATTCACATAAAAGAACACAAAATATTATCGAACACACGCAATAACGTGATAACTAATCCAATCAGAATCGGTCGAGATGTAAGACCGAACGACACGCGAAAGAATGGCGTGAAAAAAAATGTAAAAATACAGATAAAAAAAATATAACGATATCTAAGTAAACTTGTAGTCCACAAGTCACCGTTTTCACGCAGTCCAAAAAGAGATAGAATAGAACGTTCCGAACGATAGTTAAGTAAAAATTTAACAAGATTTATAATACGTCGCAAACATCATGTTCTCTGTTTCATTACACTTGCTCGCACAATGTCTGTATCGTCCGCACTGGCACTCGCGTCTGCACTCGACTTCGTCATCTTCTACAATTCAACTTCGTCTATTTCCGTCATTCTTCGACTTTCGCGGCAACAATGGCGCACATTCGCGCTTACAAATTTTGTTCGTCACTATTTATATTATATCATCGAATTTCTTTTGTCAATGAACAAGATAAGTATAAAACATAAGCACATATACATATATTTTTAATAAAAATTAATATAATTTGATAAATATAATTATAATTTGAATAAATATAATAAATTAATATAATATAATTTAATAATTTACTTATAAGCTACTCAAACGAATAAAAAAAAAACACTATGAAACATTGTACATATATATATATATATATATATATATATATATATATATATATATATACATATATACGAATTCATTTTAATATTTATTTATATATCATTTTCTATACAAATTAAAATTATAAAATTCAATGAATAATCAATTATAAATTGTTATCATAATTATCTATCGAAATATTATAAAATTTAAATAGATAGAATCATAAAATTTTGTAATAGATAGACTTTTATAAAATTCAATAGAATAACAAAAAAAGAAAATGAAATAACAATAAAACAATTGAATTTGTATCATTACTTACATCATATGATACATTAACAATAATAACAATATCCAATTATATAAATTCGTATTTACGTATTTGGGCTTGGTAGTGAAAATGTTGTTAGGAATCTATTATATCGACTAACGGCATTGATATATCCTTTGTGATATTTTTTCGCTCGATATCACAAACGATTGTATTCATTTATAATATAATAATTCGTTATATATTAAATGCATATTAATAAATATTTACTAATGATATTTACAGAATAATAAAATACAAGAAATAAAATAGATGTGAGATATTTTGTATCAAACATAAGATTTTGTGTCACGTGTTTTGAAATTGACCAATCTCTAAAAAATCAAACACCATCTAGCAGATTATAATCTAACTACGTATACAAAATTGAATCATTCAAAATTAAAAATCTGTGTTCATACATTTCATTCAATTTTCAGAATTAAAAGAAGATTATTCACTAATATTATTAATATCTATATTATTTATTACTTTTCAATACTATATACTTTGCATTATTATTTTAACAAAATTTCTATTATTTATCAAAAATATAATCATGCTCACAATTACCAATTAGCTTATTATTTCTCATAAAATATATAATTGTATCACTGATATTAACTATACAGTGAACTATACAATGAAATGAATGAATGAATCATATATTGTATATTAAATAATAATGATTTCCCAAGTCTCATCGCTTGGAAATTCCTGCGAATTGGAGAACCATTCTGATCACAATGTCCCATTCATCTCTCCAATTTTGTATAAAAATTTATTTATTTTCAAGTAAATTCTCCTTTTATTGTTCGTTTGTAAAAATTTAAATTCGCGTTCGTTGTGCAACACGTAAAACAGCAAAAGAAACCGTAAAGAAAATTGGAGCGGAAAACTAAAAATCTAAAAATAAAATTTAAATTTAAGATTTTCAATATTTCATATTTTCATTATTATAAAAATAAAAAATAATTGATAGTTAAAAGAATAAAAAAGAAAAAAAAAGAAAATAAGCAAAATAAACTTCCCAACATTATATCATTTTGCTCGTTAATTATCTATTTACTTACATTGCATTACTTTATCTATTTAATTAATATTATTTGATTATGCATAGATTTCATTCTAAATATATTTTATTTAATAAATATTTTTCTATCATGCTATTTTCTAATAAACATTGAAACAATATAAATATTTTAAATCTCTAGTTCTATAACAATTAAATATTTTATTTATAAATCCTATATATCGAAAAATATTCTTTTCATTTTTATCTATCATTTTATCTATCAGATCATGTAAAAATTCTTAATCTATCATTTATACTATGTCACAATTTTAGAATTTTATGTTTTCTTGCATATAATATTTTCAGACAAATCACAGAAAATCACTTAAAATTATTTAAAAGAAATTATTTAAAAAAATTATTTAAAATTATTAGCATGAATGAAAATAAAAATGATTTGTTATTCCATTATATATTATTCATTTAAATTCTCGTTTCTAATTCATGATGAATATGCATGAATATTATTATAAATATTATTATTATTACAATAATTTAATAATAATAATAATTTTATTAACTAATCTCGAATATTACTTTTATTTAAATACGCGATGTACAAGAAAACTTAGCTTAAAATTAATAAACAGATAAAACGTAAAAAAAATGTTATATCTTATTAGATATAATAAATACTCATGGTCACTATGTAAATGTTCATGCAAAAATTCTACATATACAACCAATCACATTTGGATTTTTCGTTTTACGATGTAATTGAATGACTGGAGAAACCAAAATGTATGCGACTTACAACTAGTTGCGAAGAAACTGCATTGTCATTAATATTCTCATGGTCATGGGAAGTCGCGGAAATTGAAAAATATCTGTAACAAAAAAATGAAATATTATAATTTACAAATATCACGATAAGAATTCAGATTGAAATTTTAATAAAATATAATAATAATAAAAATATATATCTCCGAAATATATATCTCCATAAAAATATATATCTCCGAAATGTATATCTCCATAAAAATAAACTTGAAATTTAAAAATTAGAATTCTCTAATGACTCTATTTTTTAATTGAAGAATAGTTTACAATATTTTATTACTTTTCAATTATTGTTCAAAAAATTATCAATTAAAATTATATTATACACATAGACATAATTGGACAAATGAGTATAAGTGAAATATTAGTGTATAAAATGAAAAAATAATATCACAAATTATACAAATTAAAAATATTCAACAATTAAAATAAATATTACAATAATCACACGTTTGAAGCAATGTCTAATCGTCGCGAATTTCGACCCATAAAGATTTCGATGTATCGAATTACAAATTGAAAAGAAACAAATAATCAACAATTCGACAAATCGAAATATGTGGAATATGACATAACGCTGACCATCAACGTAAAATCAAAACGAATATAGAAATGACACATGAGTTGAATATACGGATGGATTGATATTTAGAAGAAAAATAAATATATATAATATGTTAATCGATATGAATTGTCTAGCTATTTTCATCTCTGCAAAAATAAAAAGATAAAAGAATTTTATAATTGATTATATTTCTATTAAAATGAATAAATAAAAATCTTACCACATTTGAATAAAAATTGTAGGATTATTTCTTAGTTGACATATATGCAAACATGTATAAAAAAATATTACACCTTCAAAGCTCCAAATGATAATTTATCATATTTAATTTCTGATATTCTATATAATAATGATTAAACAAGCATTGAGTATACAAATTTTAATAAATATGCTATCAATAAAAATTTTATGTTATTATGCATCTCTGCCGATGAAACACAACTGTTATCACGATTTTCAATTGTAGATTGATGCCATGCGCATTATGATGTACACTGATTCGTCGCGCCGCTAAGTCTCAACGGCTTTCTAATTGGCTGCAGTGGTTCTATCTTTAGCCGCGCGAAAATTGAACTATAATTGAAATATATTAAAACTTTAACTGTAGATTTCTATACAAAGAACTTTTTTTTTATAAAGATAGATTGATTAAAAAGATAATAAAAATAGATTATTATAATTAATTTAATACAAAAATTAAAGAGATAAAATGTTTAAAATTAAATTTGATCCTCTAAAATCGATATATTAAAAAAATAAAAAAATATGCATATATACGTACATGTAATATATATGTAATATATATATTAATTTCCCAAATATTATTCCCAAATATGTTCCATCAAAATTGTAAAATAAATTAATATAATATAAAAAAATATTATAATATTTTTCCACATTTTTAATATTTTATGTAAAAATTATGTTAAATGATATTTTCTTTTTAATTTTTCTTTGTAATTGTGAAAGTAATTTTTTTTATATTAAAAGATATTACTTAATTCTATTAATGAATAAAAGAAAAAAATCAATTTCATTGTATTAATAGCACGTTTGAAAATAAAAAATTTGTTTTGTACATATTAAAAAATGCGATAAAATCGAAAAAAATTAAGAATACATTATTTTTGCTCAAAATTAATTGTTTCATTTAATCATTTAAATCATACACGTACAAAGATAATCATAATAAATCGAAAAATATAAATTTATATTTATGTCATAAAATGTTTTGATTTTTATTTTTATTTATAATTTTATTTATAATTTTTATAAAATTTAGATTTTAATTCCAACCACTATTAACGCTATAATTGTTTTCTATATCGATAACGTCGCATGTGACACGAAAATGGTAAAAGATCAAGTGACTCCCGAATTCTTAAGGCACGAAAAAGCATTGCATATCACGTCTATCCTATACTTCGTCTGTGGTATCTTTTCGTTCAATATTACAGATAACTCGTTCGTGATATATTATAATTCGTTAAATGTAGATCAAAAAATATTTACTACTAATTATATAATATATTATATAAAAATATATATATTGATTGATCTTTTTCAAAGCTTTTTTATATATGTACTTTTTTATATGTACATTTAGATCTATTTTTGTTTTTGTCCATTGTATCGACTTTTTAAAAATATATTTTAAAAAAATAATAAAAAAAATCGTAAATGAGACAATTTCAGTTTTAATTTTAAAAAATATTATTTCGTAAAGATAAAGTAAATATAAAGATTTATTAACGTTTAATTAAAAATTATATATAAATATTTATAATGCATACATACATACATTATATCATTTATATATGCAATAAATATATAAATTTATACGTATATATATTTTATAAGCTAATGTATTTATTCATATGCGTGTATTATATATTAATTTACTCGAGTTTTGCGCGCCATCTATTGGAAAAAGATGGTACAGTATTTCATTGGAATTGTTTCGCCCTTCTATTGAGCTTTTGTCAATATCACCGACAGAGTCAAACGTGATTTGAAGATGGCGATACAAGAGTAGGATTGAGCGGACGCTTCGCAAAGAAGCTTCCTTCTTGCAGTGTTCATTGAAATTCCAAGCCCAGTTGTACATGGTAAGTAAAAAGTGAGATACTGTTATAAAGAAAATTTTGAACTCGTTTAGATATCCTATTCTCGGACTTGAGCAGAATGTGAACGAACAAGAGATTCGCATCGGTTAAACGACGAAATCTCGCGATACGTGTATACGTATGTATGAACCGTCTCTCTTTCCAGACTGGGAAGTTCAATGCGGCGCATAAGCATGTGTCACGTCGCGATGAAACAAGAGCAGGAGTTCTATAGTAAGCATCTTTATATTCATGAATATACGAGCGTACAAGCTAGTATTTGTGTACTTATGAAAGATCAAAAAATTTTAAACAAAAATCATGAGAAATGGTACGAAGTTGAACCATTGGTTCAATTCGATTTTAATTCGAGCAACATGAAACAGGCTATCTCTTTAATTAGTTTCCTTGATTAATCTATCTACGACTAATGCAATCAATTATTTAGAATGATAATTGATAGATAGATAATAAAAACAAATTATTCGATTACAATGATTCATATTCGATAAATTATTTTTAATTAATAGAAAATTAAAAGCAAAGACAGCTGGAAAGTAGAGATTGATATTAATCGATGATACATGAAAAATAGAAAAAAAAAATTCATCGATAATGATTGATAGTTATTTTAAATTACATTAATATCAGGTAGTAAAGAAATACCAGGGGTATTTCTCTTGATTTCTTTCAGATGGTGGCGGGTTCTTCGCTTTTCGTGCTAATCAAGGGAACGATTCAAAGGGGAGAGGCCTAAGACTACTAACACAATTTATTAATTGGAACGAAAAGAAATTATTTGTATACAAATATTGATATACAAATATATCTTTATCTGTGATTGCGAAATAAAAAGGAAAACAAGCGAAAGACACAGAATTGCAAAATATCAAACAGTACTCTGGTTCACACAAAGTTAACATACATACGATCTAGTCAAGAAAGGAAGACTTACTTCTTAAAGAGAAAATTGTGACGCTTTGAAATAATGATACAGTAAATTCGAAACGTGCAAGCGAAAAATATAAAAACACAATAAACAAATTGGACTATGAATTTTATCAAAATTCTATTTTGAAAGTATTGCGAACGAAAAAGATTATATTTATAGAAAACTGAGGATCACGCATATTACGAATAACATCAGAGATAATCCAATCGTAATAAAATAATAATAATGTATCGATCATATTGGAATTTATTACCAAAAAAAAATATATATTACCAAAGAAACATTTAATCGAATGCTTTAAGAATATAAGTAGTGGAATATGTGTATAAACTAATCTTAATAACACTGATCAAAGTTTTATTATTACGGCAAACGATACCAAATTAAACTTAATTGAAAGATAAAGAATAAGAAATTTGATCGATACAAAAAAGATCGAGTAAAATTGATCGCGTATTGAAGATTTATCTATCAACAAATATGTGTACATAGAAAATCTCGACAAACGTATATTTATATATACGTATAGATTTAATTATATTAAAAGAATGATCTTTTCATTCGTATCAAATACGGTTAACATAGTTGATTTGATACGTGTTATCGTTCAATGAATAAACGAAAACGAGAGGAAGAGAGAGAGAGAGAGAGAGAGAGAGAGAGAGAGAGAAAGATAGAGAGGGAGGGAGAGAAGGAAGGAAGCAAGAAGCGAGGAAAAAAAGAGAAAGAGAAAGAGACTTTTTCGTCAGCGATCTATTGTTCGTTGAATGAACAAATGATAAAAAAATGAAAAATAACTTAAATATCGTAATAGAGAATGAGAGATAGAAAAGATATAGAGAAAAAATAAAGTCTACAATTCTAAGTCTAAGTCTGCAAAAAAATCATCGTGTTACGGTAGATATAGTACGAAGATGTCAAAAATTGTGAAAATGATAGATTCATTTATATTGGATGAAATGAATAAATGTTTTATTAAAAATTATAAATATTATTAAAAGTAGTGTATATCGAAAGAATTGTAAAAGCTGTGAGTTTTTTTCGAAAAATCTTATATAAAAAATAATAATATAATTTTTTAATCAGGCTAAATAACTCGTATTAAAGAGAGAGATAATGACAATTAATCGAAAGAAAGTAGTAGAAAAAAAAAGAAAATTGAAGAAAGAGGATTGAAAGAACGAAAGGGATATGGAAAGAGTCTGAAGCAGTGTAGAGAGGGTGTCTGGATGAGCGGAGGGGTAAAATTCAGACCGATATCGACCGCGAATTGCGCTTGCGTGGAAAAAGGCGCGCAATCGCTGTTGAGAAAGCAACGTACTGCCGCGAGGAAGAGGCAGTCAGTCGATTGTCGCGACGACCATCATCGACGAGTAACAATCTCTGTCGTTCTATCGTTGTTTCTTTATATAGTCGAGGTGGTTATTATTTCGCATTTAATATTTCTTCTTGCACCAATATCGTTTATTTTCTCGATTAAAAACATAAATTTTGCTTGTCTGTATACTTAGTATGCAAAATTTTTTTTCTGTAAACACGCAGCTAAATTTCTCAATTCGCGTAACTAATAAAGTATTTCTCTTTAACTATCGCTTTTAATGCTACTCCACTTCTTTCAATATCCTTGCAACGGTCTCGGTGATTCCAATGCGCGCACCGACGAAACGCGCATTTGCAGAAAGCTAGCATATGAAAAAGGAAATTATTACTAATAAATATGCATCAGAGTCGTAAGTAAGAAAGGGAATAGATCGCGATCAGCTATTTCCACAAGATTAATTTCTCTCTTTTTCCCTCTTTCTTCAACTTGCTTCTTCAGTTTTTTTACTTTCTACATTTCGATAAACTGGAATGTAGAATTGGAAAATATAGACTATAATATTTGTGACATTCGCAAAATTTATATTAGTTTCACTGTAAATAAAAATAATTATTAATATAAAAAGTTAATATAGAAAACTATACGGGAAGAACGAAGAAAAAAAAAGAGTGAGTGGGACAGAGAGAGAGGGAAGGAGGGGGAGGAAGAAAAAGAAAAAGAAAATATCAATACAATAAGAATATGATATCCGATTGTTACTTTATATACATGTATGTTTCATTGCTCCTTTTGTTCTTAACTTTTATTATAAGAAATAGATCAGAAACATTTCTTAGAAATTAAAATAGAATGTTTTCAAAATTAAAATAAATTTCCACGACTTTAAGATTGACCGCGAATAATAAGAATTGCGATTACGTTGAGAGAGAGAGAGAGAGAGAGAGAGAGAGAGAGAGAGAGAGAGAGAGAGAGAGAGAGAGAGAGAGAAAGAGAGAGGAAGGGAAGGAAAAAAAGGAATAGTGAGTAAGAAACGAATATTTGAGTAATAAGATAGAAAAGAAATATAAGTTAAATGGCTACGCTTGATATGCAACAAGATATTTTAAATCAAGTAGTTGAAAGCGAACAACAACAACAACAAGAGGAAATTCAACTGACAGAATTATTACCGGTGAAACAATCACGAATCAGGGAGAATGAAATTTTTAAAGATATAGATGAGAATGTTGATACGACCGATGCTTTAAAGATACTTCGAAGTTTCACCATCGCCAACAATTGTTGCAACGACGATGAACATAAGCTTTGTTCGGCCAATTTATCTTTTTGTAGAAAAATCGATCAATATGAGCGAGAAAAATTACAAGACAATTGCAAACAATTGCTTGAAGAAGCAAACAATATACAAAAGAAGACTTGCGAATATGATAAAAAAAATATAATTAATAAAACCGAGATTGGAAAAGAAAAAGAGAAACGCAACGTTCAAAGATTTGAGAACGAATCAAATATAGGAAAAAGAAAACGCAAGCAAATCGATAAAAAATCGATGATTAAAGATGTAATAAAATTCCCAAAGAAAAGAGTAATTATCGATGCAATAAAAAATAATAAAAAACAAAAAAGTGAAGAAAATGGCAACGCAAGGTCAAGGAATCGGTTAAAATTACGAGAAAATTCATATCTCGAAAATAAAAAAGGGATTGACGAACAAATAGAATCAACGACTTATTTAGATCTTGACAAGAATAATCATCATTTAAATGATGAGATTTATGTGTTTCGTCGTGAGTTGATAGACGAAGAACAGGAACCCAATACAAACTTGAAAAACATAGAAGGAATGTACAAAAATGTGAATTATACAAATACTACCGATGGAATATTATTCGATCGAATAGCAATTTCTAGCGAAATAACGGATAAAAATAATATCGATGAAGCCGCTAAACAACTTATCGCCGTTACTATTGAAGAAAATGGCATATTTAATGCAAAAGTAGCGAATTCGAAAATATTGCTCGAGAATTCATCGAAAGAAACAAAGTTAAATTTATATACAACGACGATGAATTATCTTGTAGACAGTGAAAACAATAATACGATGGAATCAAGTCGATTCAAAGTCGGAGAAGCTCATACGAATCCATCGTATGGATCAGATATCTCTAAGAACGTAGTCGTTATCGAATCGTCATCGTCGTCGTCGTCGTCGTCGTCGTCGTCGTCATCGTCATTGTCATCCTCATCGTCATTATCATCGTCATTGTTGTCATCGTCGCTCTCATATTCAAAAAAAAAGAATTTGAATGATAACGAGGATAGGCGAGATGAAGACGAAAAGATCGATATCAAAGCTAAAGAAGATAATCAGCAAAAAAAATATTGTTGTGTAGTTTGCGAGGCGCGATTCAAAGGTAGTGGAGGTCTTCGTAATCATTATAAGATCGTACATGGAGCGGGACCTATCTTTAAATGTGACGAGTGTGGCAAAGAATTCCCTTTGAAAGAAAGATTGAAACTACACGTTAGAACACATACCGGATTCAAGCCGTATAAATGTCCAGAATGCGACAAAAGTTTTGCCAGAGGAGGACAATTGGTGCAGCATCGGCGTACTCACAGTCAGGTGAAACCGTACCGTTGCGGTTTATGTTCTGGCACGTTTACCTGTGCCGCGAATTTGGCATTGCACGTAAAGCGACACAATGGTCAAAAAGATCATAAATGTGAGATTTGTGGTCGCGCGTTCGTTCGCCGAGACGCGCTCAAAAAACATCTCGAATGCCTTCATAGAGATGTAAAATCTTTTCTCTGCGTGATATGTAACAAAACTTTCAAGGGCCATCTACCTCAACACATGAGAACGCATGCGCGCGATCGGCCACACGGTTGCGCTACGTGTGGTCAAAGATTCGCTCAAAAATCTCAATTGACCGTCCATCAAAGAACACACTCAGGACAAAGACCATTCAGATGTTTGGTTTGTTGGCAGGCATTTGCACATTCAACAGCTCTTAAACTTCATACAAGAAGACATACCGGTGAAAGGCCGTTTAAATGTGCCGAATGTAACGCCGGTTTCACACAACTACCCCACTGGAAGAAGCATATGAAATGCATCCACGGTCGAAATGAGCCATACGCTTGTAAAAAGTGTAAGAGTTTCTTTAGAATCAAAAATGATTTGGAATGTCACGAGAAAACCTGTCATCCTGAATCTAAAAGTGAACACGACGTTTCGAATAATCGAATGGACTCGATAACGGCAACGATAATACCGACAACATCAGTTTCGATGACCTTACAATCGACAACGTCGTCCCTGCTCTCCAATGAAATAATCACCGACAAATCCTCCTCCCCTCCCTCCAAATATAAAATAATGTCTGTCGAGAGGATGAGATTGTTGCTCGCTGTACTTCTTAAGAGGATTAGCAAACAAGAAAGATTGGACGAATTAGGATTTGGCAAACGATTAATCGACGAGGTTCTTTATGACTCTTTGTTATCCGCTGGCAAAGATCCGGTCGTGAGTAACGGTCTTTCGGAACTCGAAACTCTCACCAAGAATCTCGAGATATTTCTCAAGTGGACCGTACCCAAAGAACATTGGGAACATTTTCGCAAATTGAATAAAACACCCGAAGATATCCTGGAAACACTTACCGCTACTTAAATAAAATTCCTAGTTATTTCAATAATATTTTAATCATATATGGTTAACGCTACTAAATATTTACCAAAGATTAGAAGATACAAATATACTTTAAACTTCTTGGAAATTATTTCATCCTAAATCGAGGCTTTTTAAATCAAAGACTGTTCCCTCTTTTTACACTATATAATTTTTCTATAACTTTATACGTATAACGCACCGTTCGCGACTATGTGAATAAAAACAAGTTAGAGATGAACGAAAAAAAAAAAAAAGAAAAGAAAGATTTGAACACGTGCAGAATAAGAATATTCGTAGCACGTGTTCATCGTCAATCAATATATTATTTAGTAATAATATTCGTTCGTATTATACATTATCTAAATACCAAAAGTGTTAATGATTATTTATTAAAATTATTTCGATTACATATAAATAATTTCATTTAATATAAAAATAAGTATTTGCTAGTCCAAAGTGCAAACGCAACATTCGTAATAACAATCGAATAACTCATTGATCATTTTGTGCGTGCACCGTTTTACGTTATTCATTTCGTACTGGAAAAAATAAAATATACGATTGACTGATATATATTTTAACGATATTAAAGCTTATTATTAGTTATTACGTTACATATATGTTGTAAAAGTAATAACGAGTTACACGTAAAACGATAGATAGATTGAACGAATAAATTTGTTCCCATCATTTCTATGTGATAAGTTAATTATGCATCGAGTGCCATATTGTTTGTATAAAAAGTTCGTACAAACAATTTAAAAACATATTTAGAGTTTTAAACTTCTACGCAAAGTATAAAGCGACAATATACACTGCGAAATTTTCATTATGAGAGAAAGCGAGAGAGCAAGAGAGAAGGAATGAATGAGCGAGCGAGAAAGAAAGAGAGATATTCACGTGATTTTTATATTATAATTTTTTAAGTATACATATGTATATAATATTTTACGAGTTAATTCGCTTCATTATATAAATATTTAAGTATATCTTTTATAGATATTTTTAATAACCAACTGGCTACATTCAGGGTGCCATGCGTCATTTATTTCTTGCCCTGTTATTTTATTAATAATTCTCTTACTTGTTGTTATTTAAACGAATTTGTTGCTCGCTTTTCGTAATTTCTAAACAAATGTATGATAATGTAATGAATGTTACGATGATAGAGTTAAATATTATCTACGATAAACAACTAATCAAAATTAGATTCGTGTGGCAATAGATTGAAAATGCAGTTTTTGCATTTGTATTCGTTATAACGAAAAACATATTTTTTTAAAAGAAAATTGAACGAAAAAAAAAAAAAAGAAAGAAAAAAGGGAAGGAAAAAAAGAGAGAGAGAAAAGGTGAAAGAGAAAAGAAATAAATAAGAAATATGTTTGAATATATACGAGTATTTCAATACGAGTTTTTTAGATGATTTCTTACTTTATTACTAATTTAAAGAGGCTAAATATCAACTAGGTTATTGTACACGTTGTTTGTTGCAATATATTCTTTTAATTAGATATAAGCATTCTATATTTATACGTACATTGTTGTGTGTAAATTGTTGGACAAGTATAACACACAAGTTGAATGCATAATTTTATTGATTTTTGTGATATTTTTTTTCTTGCCATTTTTTTCATTTTCGTTCTCATTTATTTATTTGCTTTCGAAATATCAATATTTATAAACTTAAATTATACGTTAAATAAATTGATCTCTTTGAATGAAAAAAGTTCGGAAAAGTTCTAAAAATTTCGGAGACTCTCGTAAAATTTTTCCTATAAAAATCATGTAAAAAAAATAAAAATTTTCATCTATACATGAAAAATACGCGCGGTGCTACATGAAATTCTGTTGTGTTCGTAAAAAGTTCTGTTAATAAACAGGATCTTTAATACCTAAAAATTTTATTATCGTCATTTTCTTTCACATTGTATGATTCTCGTTAGCATATATTTCTTCGTTTTAATGCATAGATTGTGCAAATTAACACGACGAAAATGTTTAATAAATATGCCTGTACGCTTAGCAAGTACGACATTTTTTAGGTAGACATAAATAAATGTGAACAGACAATAATGATCAAAGTTTCAAGTTAATAATTTAAAAAAATAAAAAAAAAACATATATATATATATAAACAATTATAAGATATATTATATTCCGTATATTGTGTAATACATTAATATATATTTAATAATGTGTTGTGTAATTTTCAATTCGTTAAAATATGTTTTTAATTATAATAGAATATTTAGTAATTCCGATAAAATCTTATTTCGTATATAATATAATACAAATATTTCAAATATTTTGTAATGTTATGGTATTGTTCCGAAATAGATACATCGCTCAAAATCGACTTGTTGCTTATAAATCAGATATTATTCGATTTGTCTTTATCTCGAACAAAAGAGCGAAGAAAAGCTTAAGACAATGGACAAATCATAAAGACCGATCGAACAACAATGTTATAACGATTCCGAACAGATATAAAAATTTATATTTCTCATATTTATATTCAGATTTCTCATTCATTTTCGGATTTTATATTATAAACAAAGAAATGGAGCAATATGCTTCTTTCGGAACAATACAAATGTACACACAGATACACACATACACATACACACACGTATTATTCTAATGTCACAATTACTTGTTTCATGAGAAAAAGTTGTTTTCGTTAAAGTCAAATTTTTATACAGCTTATTTTGAACGATGAAATGAGCTGATAAAAAAAAAAGTAAAAAAATGTAATAATTCTCTGATGATCGAGATATTCCTTGGGGAGAAAAAAAAAAATTTCAAGAAATTATTCGTTATACCTTTTATAAGAATTCAAGCGACTATATGTTAAGTATGGTTGGTGTGAGATATAATGACAGGGACGATTATGTCAGTGTCTCTCTTTGAAATTTATTCAAAGATCAAAATCTACTTTTTTGTCTGCTGTAGAAATGCAAATAAAGGTCGTAGAGACCTCTGAATATAGATCGAGGTCAAAGGAATGCCCGCATGTTTATAGATACGTATGTAGAATTTAAGTAAAGATTTCTGTGTTTCAACAATGGTGCTGTTTTGTTAAATGCTTGAATTTCTTTATTCAATATGTTCCACGAGATGCCAAAATGATTATTTTGATTTGCCAATGTTACGTGATAACCGATTATCCGTGTTGTTATTATTTTTACTGTTATTAGTTTACGATTACGAACAAATTGAAACTAAAATTTTCATTATAAATATTTTTTTTTAAGTTAATGTGTTCAGATATAGATTATTTCAAAAGATTTCATTTTATAATTATTCTTTTTTCGTTATAGTGCCATAAACTATGCATCGTTTGTAAAGTATATCCTACTTTATTGTATAGTAATACAATTATTCGAATAAAATTAAAAAAATTTTCTTTTGCCTTTACTCAAGAAAATATTTATTTTAACAAGAGTAAAAAATATATTTACATATTAGATTAATACCATAAAAAGTAATATCGAAACGTATATATGTATATCTATAAAAACAACAATCTTATACATATGATACAAACGAATATATATTTTACACAATATTATTATTATTATTTATCGTTCTTACCATCTAATTCGAAATCATCATATTTCCAAGAAAGCGAAAAATTTTCTCTCAAATCCACTTGTAAATTATTTATATTTAAGCACTGAAAAATTAATATTTTTAGGTTTAGATAAGAAAAAAAAAAAGAAATTAAAAATAAAAAAATAACTATTAATCAATACTCTTATTTAATTTGAATACGAACTTTCCCCTCCCTTTTCTTTTTATCATTTTAAGCATTGAAACTCACATTTTCCTTCTTAATATATTCGAATCGTATTTCGCGATCGTTTAAAAAAACTTTTGAAATATTAGATGTTATTCCCCATATCTGTATTTTATCTAAAATAATCTTCTCATTGAAATAACTCTTCGTTGCTTTGGAATTGGATAAAGTGTTATTTTCAATATTGAAAAATGTCCATACAAACTGTCTCTTCTCGAACGAATCTGAATTGAATTTGAATTTGTTGAATGAATTTTTGTATACGTTAAAAAAAAAATTATTACAATTATTTGTTATAAAACAATTAATTGTTATATTGTTCTAATACATACCTAAACTATCACCATCATCCCAATATAATTCTCCTTTTGCCTTTTTTACATTATCCAACGTAATCAATAACTCAAAATTATTTTTTCTGCTAGCTGTTGTAGTATCGGCTGGTTTTTGTGCTGGCAAAATAGATCCTCCGCGAATCATCAATGGTATGGTATCGAGTGGCGCATTCAATGTATAATATTTGCCCAACGCAAAAAGAGAATCTTTTGTATAAAAATTATACCATAATCCACGTGGTAAATAAGCAATTACTTCTGTTTTGTTCTATAATGATCATCAATGATGTAACAATCAAATCACTTTTTTTTTTTTTTTTGCATAATATATGAATAAATCAAATATTAAATCATTTAACAAAATTTTAAATATTAGCTTACTTCTTCTAAAACTGGGATTATCATCAAAGAATTGCCCCACAAATATTGAGCATCGATATCATATGTGATCGAATCGTTAGGAAATCTCAACAAAAAATGTTAATCTTACAAAAATTTTCATTTAATAATCATTTAGTATCGCATATGATTTATACTTACTCGAAAAATAATGGCCTCGCTACAGTTTCTCCAAATTTATGTGCCCGAAAAAATAACGTATACAAATACGGTAACAACCAATAACGTATCGTAAGAGCACGTTTGGATGATTTTATTACTAAATCACCCATAGCAACTGGATCTTGTTCCTGATATGAACAAAATATATTATATGCTAGAAATATTGTAACGAAAACACGATTCAATTGCTTTTATTCATTATATAATGAATATTCATAAATACGAACAATCGTATCATCTGAATTATGATTACGAGAAAAAGGATAAAATGCACCAAGTTGCATCCAACGATTGCATAAACCTATTGTAGTATTTCCATTGAATCCACAAATGTCAGCACCAACCATTGGTATTTGATAAAAATTCATCAACAAAATTGCTGGAATGCTCATTTTTAAATCGTGCCTAATGATTAATTTCTTATGTGAAATACGAATAATATTTATCAAATATGTATTTATAAATAAAATGTTTCATATATAATTTACCACGAGGAATAAACATCTCCTGTCCAATGACCAGCATAGTAACCATGTCCCACCCAGGTTGAACGTGATATTATAAATGGTCTTTTTCGTCTAATATTGGTTAATGCACTATGTATGTAATTATATTTTTGTAATTATATTTTTCTTTTAATTTTCAAATTTTCTTTATGCTTACCAATTATTACTTACTAATTAGTCGCTATCGCTTGACTTGTGCCATAAATATTGTGAAGATCGTAATGAAAGCCCAAATAATGTTTAGCATTCATACACAATGTTTTCGTCGATAGAATATTACCAATAACACGCGGTATATATTTAGGATAATCTAATTTATTTTGCGAACATCCATATTTATGTCCATTATAAAAGTTGGAAGGCTCGTTCATGTCCTAGCAATAATAGAAAATAATACATTAATATATTAAAAAAACATTATTTTTTTTATCAAAAGATAAAAACATACTATCCAAGCACCATCATATGCAAAATTATTGTGCATATCGTTCATCATGTGAAAATAATAATTTCGCGCTTTGGGATTTGTAAAATCAGGCCACACAGTAGAGACTAAATTCCAAACTTTGCCAACGAATGGTTGATCAGTTTTTTCATCTTTTACAAATATATCTTCTTTCAAACCTTCATCGTAGGGCAAATAAGTTCCTTTCTTTTCAGAACCAGATACTCCTGCATCGATCAACGGAATATAATGCATTCCTCTCTAGAAAATGTAAATATATATATGTATATATAAATGTATATATATACATATATATATTAGCAATCTATAATTAAATCATACCGAATGTATTTCATTGACAAATTGTGGTAAATCCTTAAACCTGTCTGAATTATATGTAAAATCGTTATTCTTATCCATGTAATCTAAATCGTTCCATTGAGTATCCTAAAAATGATAAAAATTGATCAAAATGATTAAACTTATCTTATTTGCCTTATTTATTTATTTATTATTATTATTAAATCTAAATTGATAAATATATAAAAAAACATTACAAATGGAATTCCTGCTGCTATAGTTCTATTCCATACTTCTTTTGTCTTTTCTAAACTTCCATATCCATATCTATCATACAATTATACAAATATTATGTATACATATTTTATCACACATATACGAACATAATAAAAAATATAAATTCATATCTTTTGCAATAAGATAAGGTTTGTACCTGCATAAATGAAAACCAAGAGACCAATACGGGGGCAGAAATGGTTTACCTACTATCTCAGAATATTGCTTTATGACATCTGCTGGAGTTGGACCCAAAAAAAAATATATATCAAAAATACCGCCAATAGCTCGAAAGGTAATAGCAGGTGATGGTTGTAATATCACATCTAAAAATATCAAACACTATAATATAATGGATTTGATACATGTTGAAAAAAAAAAATTTCAATTTTGAACATCATTACCCATAGCATTACTGTTGAGAAATAAAACTCCATGAGAATTTCCCGAATTTTCAATTATTAAATAAAAGGGATGCGATCCATATAAATTTGCCTAAATTTAAACAGTTTATCTTTATAATTTTATATGTACATATATATACATTTTTAAAAAAAAGAAAAATAAAAATAATATATAATTTGAAACAATATTTTCAATTAAATCAACTTACATTTTCGATCGGTGGTTGATCTTTGTTAAATAATGTAAAAGATTGCCAATTAGTATTTAATTTCAATTTTGTTTCGTGTTCTCCAATACCATAAATATTATGACTTGGCAAAAGAGCGCTTATTTGCAAAAATTGGTCAGCAAATATAAAACCTCCGATATTAATAGAATCAAATCTGAAACAAATATGAAGAAAAACTTGTAATACAGGTAATACAATAATAATATATTTGTAAAAAATTTTCGCATTCACATTTTCTTTTAACTGATTCTAAACATTAAAACATACAATACAAACAAATTTTTATATAATAAAAATTGATATGCAAAAATATTAATTGAAATTTTTGATTATTGAAATTTACCTGTTATTAAATTTTATTAAATTTTATAATAAACAAAGCGATATAGAGAAATGATCTCAAAGGATTGAATTCAATGTTCCTTATTTATAAATATCATTTAACGAAAATTTTAAGGCGAGATATTTAAATTCACTTATTTTAAATTTACAATTGATTATTCAGAACTTTTATATAATGTAATATTTAAGAATATATATATTGTTAAAAAAGAAAATTTTTTAAATATTTTTTTATTATATAAATATAAAATTATTACCTGTATTTATTACCTATATTTAAAATTCAATTTTTCTAAATAACAAATTAAATGAATTTCATATTCAATAATGTTAAAAAAATACTAGAAGTTTTTTTTTTTATAACGATATATATATATATATTATATATTTATATATATATTATAATATATATATAGATTATATATATATATTATTCTTTATACGTATCATTGCTTTACATTAAGTTATTAAAATTTCTTGATAATTAATGATATGCCATATCATATTTAAAATTTCATTTTTAATCTGATTAATATTATCCGATCAAACGAGATTGTTAATGTTGGATGATTTGATCAATAGACGTTTCTAACACAAAATTAAATTGTTTATAACTTAATATATAATAAAACTTAACCAATATATTAATTCTTGTTTGTTTGTTTTTAATGTTTAATTTCGAATCGACCCTGTAAAAATCATCTATAAATATATTAAGTACTCTGTATATAGTATGTTTTAGCATAATTACTATAACATTAAAATTTTTAAAAATTTCAAAATTTAAATATCGCTGAAATATCTAATGTTACTCACATTACTGTATCATCTAAAGTTCTGTATACTTTAAAACCAGGTTTAATATTATCAACATTTAATTTGTATTTTGCATTTTTTTGAATAAATGGTTTAGGATCCGATCTGAGAGGCCATGGTGGTTCATAACGTTTCTTGAAAGCATCATATATTTTTATACGTAAAATAGAATTATCTACAGTGCTCGTTTCTACTTTAACAAATGATATATCATTTTCATAGAACGATCTTTTTATTTGTTTGAGAAATCCAGAAAAATTATTTCCATCTAAACTAAAATTTTCATATCTATATATGCTCCAATTGCTCGGATAATAACAATATGGGACATTTAGAGAGGTTTGTTTTATGGTTGGTATTTGTTTTTCATAAGAATTCCAACAACAACCTCTATTCGCACAAGATAATTCTGATGCTCCATCTTCGGGATGACAATCAAAACGTAATGTAACTGGAATATTGTCGCATTGTTCCTAATAAATGAAAGTTTTTTTTAATAAATGAAGATCAATGTAAAAATATTATAGATATACAATCATTATGATTAACTTACTTGTACAATTTTAGAAAACCGAGATATTTTGTTATCAAATATTATATCATGTTTGAAATTTTTATTTTCAGATAATATTGTAGAAACATTGATCGATTTATAATTCATATTCAATTTTTGTAAAGTTTCATTAAAAAATATATTTATTTCATATTTCTTTATAGTAATGCATCCACTTTGTTTTATAGAAACTATTATAAAACCAAATAGAATAAGAAATATGATCAATTTCAAAAAATAATATGTTGATATATATCTATGATATCTATTTAAAATCATATTTCTTCTTAGAAATTGTTGTGTATTTTTTACATTCATTTATCCGTTAATTTAATAAATTTGCAGATTCTGTAAAAAAATATTATAATATAATATTCACTAAACAACTCGAATGTCTTGATTTTCTTTTTAATTAAATAACTTATATTTAGTAAACTTAAATCTATATTATAAAATAATTATTAATAAAGTAAATATATATTAACAAATATATAATAAGAAAGATAAGAAAAATTTTCTTGATAGTTAATTAAATATACATGAATAAAAAGATTATAAAATAATAAATAAAAATAAAATCTATTATAAAGTAATATAACCTCGAACATAAATATAACCAAAATGTAAAATTTGTATCTTATGTCACTCATACATATATTTATTATTTATTATTATTAATACAATACATATTATAATAATAATTAAAAATAGTAGTTTTAATTAATTAAATTTATCATTGTATTATTAATAATATTTAAACTTTACCAACCATCAAGAAAATTCCAATTATCACTTTGTTTTATTTTTAACAAGATTAGTCTTTTTAAAATAGAAATTAAAAATCTTTCTATCTATCTACTTGTTATTGTATTTTTTTATTCATTTTTGAGCAGATATTTTAACATTAAACAATAAATTTTAAAATCTGAATAATTTCATTATTATCATGATCAATGGCATATACGTTTTGATCATGTACTCAAACGAGCCGAAATTCAATATCGAAAAATTTTCTACACTAAGTTTAACAACCAGAAATATATAAACTATAAATTAATATAGATAATAATATACATGTACATGTATATATTTCTTTTATACTTTATATAATCGTGAATAATTCTTACGAATAATATTGTGAATAATTTCTTCGAATTTTTTTATATATACATTATGTATATAGTTATTATTTAATAATAATATTTAATAATTAAAATACTGAATACTTAAATAATACATTGGATTCTATAGTTGAAAAAGAGGATGAATTTTTAACATTATATAGGTAATTAATTAATGATAAAAAATATATCTTATAAATTTTCATATTTTCCCTTTAACTCAACAACAATCAATTAATATACATATATTTCTCATTGTTAACATATCTTTTATTTATATAGAAATACATTAATTGTAAATTATTATATTAATCGACGATATAATTGATGCAAATTTTAATTTGTATAATTTTTGCTTTCAATATTTCTATTTCTGCTAGTTATATATAATTAAATTTATACATAACATTATGTGATTTATAAATTTATATTATGTACAATATATACAGTATTACATGTTATTAAGTGTATTATATTCTATTTATATAATTTTTATACAAATTTATCATTATAAAATTTTAAACATACAATTAAATAGATAATATATAAATATTACGCATCTATCTATTTGAAAGCAAAACTATTGCGAGAATTTTTCGCAAATAATTATTCTGTGAAATTATTTCTACCGTCTAAGAGCAAGAATTTTTTAAATTATTCTCAAATGAATACATAACAATGATTATCGGTTAATTATAGCTAGTTTTATAATTCAAAATAATTTCACAGTTATCGCAACAATCGATTGACAAACGATAAAGAGATAAATTTGAATGAAATCGAGGATGAGAAAAATAAAAAAAAGAATATGCATAAATTTTCACTAAACATAGTTTCGAAAATTCTAGGATAATAAATTTAAAATAGTAATTTCGGTGAATTTTCTATCTCCTAAAGATTAAAAATTTCGAAAATCTTTAAATAAACATAATTTGATTTAATACTTTCGACAGTAATTGCAGAAAGAAATTCTCAAATGGATACGTATCTTATCACATAATGTTGTGTGTATGTGATATTGTTATTTATTTACATAAAATATGCAATAATGAAAGATGAAAGAATCAAATATATTTATTAAATTTATAAAATACACAAAATTTCCGTTTTCAAAAAAAAAAAAAAGGAAAAGAAAATGTTTAAAATTTTTTATATATTTCAATTATCTAGAATTTTGTTTTACTAACTGACTTAACCGATCATCGTCGGTTGAAATTTATGAAGAATATCTTCATAAAACAATTCGGATATTATGCAAAAAAATCATAAAAAAATTAAATATTAAGTTAAATCTTTTAAATCGTTAGAAGAAATGAAATGATTTAAAAAAATAGTATATTTGCACAAATATTAATATAAACATGTTTCCGAAAAAGAAATCTGAATTATATGAAAAGAAAACTATATACAATTCCAGGCATTAATTAATTAGATTAAGTTTTGTCCAATTTACAAAACATTTTGATATACATTTTTTTCTAATATAAAGATTTTTATTATTCTTTATTATTATTCTTCAAGTAATATCAATTTCACAATCACTTTTCATTTTCTCACATTGTTTGATTATTTCTGAAATGAAAAATAAATATTGTATAATTTAAAACGATAAAAACAAAATTTTTAAATATAAAAAAACTTACTTTGAACAATTGTCTGTAATGTAAAAATAGTTGGCGATTGTGGAAATTCTGTTAGAAAATTTTTACCCTCATCACAACATCTAGTTAAAAGCGGATCTAATGGTAGAGAACCTAAAAATTCTATATTCAATTCTTTAGCCATTGCACAGCCACCACCCGTTAATGCTGGGAATATTTCCTCAGAATTCTATGCAAAAAAAAGAAAGAGAAAAAAAAAGAGATTTATATATAATATAAATGAATTTCGCATTCAAATAATATATATATATATATATATATATATATATATATATATATATATATATATATTTAATATTATTATTAATACTTGCCTTACACTTAGGGCATACAAAAATATTCATATTTTCAATAACACCTAATATTGGTATATTCGCTTTTTTACAAAAATCAATTTCTTTCCTCACATCTAATAAAGCAACCTGTTGTGGAGTTGTTACTATTATTGCTCCTGTAATCCCAACATTTTTAAGATACAAAGTTGCCGATAAATGCTCATCCGATGTACCAGGAGGAGTATCTAAAATAAGATAATCTAATGTCCCCCAGTCTACTTCTGATAAAAATTGTCTAATCATTCCTATAATAATAAATTAATAAATAAATATATAAATATATAAATTATATACATAAAAAAAAATCATTTTATATTAAATACCATTTTTTTTGGGTCCTCTCCATATCACTGCATCACTTGGATTCGCAAGTAAAAATCCAATAGACATTAATGACAAATTGTCTTCTATGTACTAAAAGAAATAATAAAAGTCATTTGTAATATATATCAGTTAAATATAATAATAAAAACTCGTTTAGTTTATATCTATAAAAGCTCACCACTGGAGACCATCCTGATCCACTTTGATGAACTTGTTCTCCTATTACACCTAACACTCTTGGTTGTGATGGTCCGCAAATGTCAATATCTAATATTGCAACCTATGAAGTTTATTTATATCTTTTCATTCAGTTTAATTAATAAATTATAAAATCAAATTTTAAATATTACAGAATATTTTTTATATTTATAATTATATATTATTTCATTTCATATTTTATTATTTATAATTATTTATAATTAAAAATATATAATATATCAAAAGATTAATATAATCAATTAGAAACTGATACAATATAATAGAAATAAATAAAATTACAAGTAACTATTGTAAATATACTCTTTAAACTATATATATAGCACAAATTATAAGCGATTGGTAGATATCACTATGTTGATATGGATATAGAAAACAATATGGATGTTCTTGCTACAAGAAGAAAGGTAAGCATTTATTTTGAAATTTTTAATATAATACCAAAAACTTGAAGATCTATTGAGCAATATATTTCATAAAATAATTGCTTAAAATATTTATATCATATGTTAAAAAAATACATACATTTATATCAGGATTATTTAATGCCAAAGATCTGGATATCAGTGATGTTATAGTACTTTTACCAACACCACCTTTACCAGATAATACCAATAGTTTATTCTTAACAGTAGAAAGTCTTTCTTTAATTAGATCTATATTAGAATCTGATTGTCTGGTAATACCAGATGCACATATCGTTTTATTTGGGCAACCAGCACATATAGATGACTTTCCTGCATCATTACTCTCAGTACCAGGACAATCTATAAAAATATTAAATACTCATTTGTTATTCCATAATAAATAAAGATTACTCGATATATAATACTAATGTTTAAATGTTAAATGTTAATATTGTAATTAGTTTTTGAAAAAAATGAATAATAATTAATTCATTAAGTAACTATATTTAAAAATTAAATATACAAAATTAAATATATAAAATATATATATATATATATATATACATATATATATTATGTTTAATATTTTATATTAACAGTTAAGCAGTTTTATAATATACTGAATAAATATTGAAACGGAAGACAATATATGTAATATAACCTTATACATGTATAATAAACAACATTAAATCAAATATTATTAATTTAAAAACAATTTTTTATACATTTAAATTAATTATTACATATAATAATGGAATTACTAAATTATACAAATTATATTCGATATTTTTTATTTGCATACATACGTTGTCGTATATCACTAGGTATATCTGCCATGTTGAATAATGATTTGCGATCAATGTCTAATTCTTCAAATAAAAGATAATTTTTAAAAAATACCTTAATATATTTAATTGTTATTAATATATTATTAATATAAATAAAACGATAGTAATTTGTTGATTCGCGTGAAACATTTGCATAAATAAAGTTTTTGAACATTACTCAATTTTACATTATCTATATAATAATTATTTATATAAAATTCAATATAAAATTTTTTGTTATTTAACTTTAAATAAAATTCGAAATTTCTTTCTTATTTTTTACCATTGCATTACCATTTTTATTTTCTTTAAGATAAACAATATTTCCTTATTTAATATAAATGATTTTTTCTTTTTTTTTCCGAATAAAATTTTATTTCATAAAATTTTCAGCAATTACAATCATGGAGTACATTTAATTTACCAATTTCTAACATCGAACCAATAACTTTGCGCAATTTAAGTAATTATAATAATAAACATAATATGCCATGGTATTCCAAGGAATATAATAACATTGAAATTATACCATTGTAAGTTTTCAATATTTAAGCATTATTTCGCTTATTCTACATTTTAGAAAAAAATTATTTTATAAGAAAAAAAGTCATGAATAATTGATATTTTTTTTAGAACAAAATCAACATCCAATTATACATTAGACATTCCAAATACAATCAGTTTATCGAGATTTCCCGATTTAAAAACAAAATATGAACACAATGCACAACGTGCTTCAAAAACAATTCTATATACGCGATATACACCCGACGAATGGTATCAGAAACAAATAAAATATTATAACGATGCAAATTCATGCAGATATTTTTCAGAAAGAACAAGAAACGAAGCTTTACAGATTATTAGGTAAATATATGATATTACAAATTAAATTATTTCGATATATTTATATAATTTATATAACAATAAACATGAACATTTACGACAATAGAGATGCCGAAGAAAAAATACAATCTGGACAATATGATACCGATAGAAGACTCGGTGAAAGAATAAACGACATAAATTTTTGGCGAAATGAAATAGCATCAGAATTAGAAAGATTAATTCAAGAAATAGAAAGATTAAACGATTGTAATTCTATTTTAAATAAAGCTATTAAAGATATCGAAAATCCATCGCGCATCGCAGAAGAATGTCTCTATTACAGAGAAGCTAGGAAAGGTAATAAATATAATAATTAACAAATAACATTATTAACAATATCGTTGTTGATTATTTTTAAAAATATATTGTAAAATGTTATTGTATAATATTAATATTATAAATATTTTGTCGTATAGATACAGAGCTTGTACACGATGATTCAGAGAAATGTTTAGCGAAAGAGATAGAAATTTTGAATCAAAATAGAACGAAATTGGAAATTTGCTTGGATAAATGCAAGAATCAGGTAATATGGAATTAAATAATTAAATTTCAAAATTATTAAATTATAATATATGAAAAACTGATATATACCTATACTCTTGTAGTTGCAAGATTGCAGGTTCTGTCAATGTCAATTAGAATTGAATCTAAAATGTAAAGAAAATGCTTTACAAATAGATAGAATGTGTCATCAATTGAACAATTATAGTTCCGGACTACAATATTATATCGGAATTGAAAAATATAACTCATGGTATATAAACTTTTGTAAACATATCCAACTTACGTTAATTAGATTATTCAATATAAACGTTAAATTTATTATTAATATATCAGTCTTAGCGAACAAAATACATGGATACACGATGCTAATCAAATAATCGAAAAGTCCCAAACCGAAAGAAATAAATCGTGTCAATTAAGGACGAACGCAGAAGCTCTTATGATTAAAATTACACAAGAAATGTGGGATGCATGGAGTAATACGAACAATGCTTTAACACATAGATCTTCCGAATTATTCGAAGCCAAAAATAAACTTCAACAACATTTACAAATGGTAAAAATATTTAACATATTCAACATATCAAAATAACAATTTAATCTAATCTTTTTTACAGATCCAACAAGAAATCTTCGATGTTGAAAAAAGTTTAGAATTGATGCATAAAGCTATCGCAGATAAGAGTCACATATTAAAAGTAGCATATACCAGATTACAAACTAGAACGTACCGTCCGGATATCGAACATTGTCGTGATTATGCGCACATGAGGTGAATTTATTTAAAGTTTGTTTATTCTTGTAAATTAAGATAAAATAGAAAAATTTTCCAACAATTTAATTTTACGTTAATGTATATCGTGTTAACAGTCTCCAAAAAGAAATCGATGAAATAAATCATCAAATGGAAAGAATGTACAGTAAATTGAAGGAATTAGAGAATCAACATCAAAACTTATTAAAAGCACAAACAACATTGGAACACGATCTTGCGTTGAAAATTGACGCGATACATATCGATCAAGAAAAGGTTTCAAGTCTTAGACGTGCTTATCCGATTAATATTCTCTTTAAATTTTAATGTTTACTCATAAAATTATTATTATATTATATCGTATTCTATCGTATAGCTCTTTTTAGGAAATAAAAATAAAATAATATTTCATGTTACATTCATGAACAAGATATTAAATATCAAATAAATATTCGTTGAAATACTAACACATCTTTTATTGTATGTAATCTTTATCATTGTTTCATAAAATTTGGCATAGGTAATTTCATCCCTTCTTTAGCTTCAAAGAAAGTGTAAGAAAGTACAATTTCTTTTACATCCTCCATTTTAGGATCGTTAACAAATTCTGGATCAATATAAAAAAACACTGGCATGTCGACCTATCAGACGATACAATGAAACGATATTATCTCTATACATATGTACAATTATCTTTAAATAAATTCAATTAATTAAAAAATTAAATTAATTTAATTAATTTAATAATTAAATTTGATTAATTTGAAAAGCTTTTTTAAAAGCTTTACCTCTTCATGCGGATTAAGTCGTTGTTCTTCAAAACAAAAACACTGAATTTTATTAAAATATTGCGCAGCTTCGTACGGAACTACATTATAGGTAGATATACCAGTGATCGGTACATTTAATGGATTTTGCGCTCTATAAAATGCTAAAGCAGTTTCTCCAGGCAAAACTTTTATGAAATTTTGTTGCGGTTTGAAATTCCATTGCATCATAGCTCCTATATCGGCATTAAATGTTATTTTTAACACTCTATCCTTAATAGGTTTCATAGACTGTATTTTGGTATTATCATGATTGACAGATAATGTTCCACCATAATTATACGACTATTAAAAAGATAATTCATTCTCATGTATAATACAGAACATAAAAAATATATAACGATAAAAAAAACAGCAATATTACCTGACAAAATATTCTATACAAAGGCACCGAAGCATAAGTAAAACCAATTACCAATATACCGAAACCGCTCCAATATAAACGCGAAGAATGTATCCTTTTTTTATGAGTTGCATCATAATACCGATTAAATAAAATTCTAGATACATCAGTGTGTATTCGCTTTTCATAGCAATTCAATATTTTTCGATAGACTTTGGTATACATATTACCTTTTCTTTTAACCTAAACTTAACCTAAAAGATTTTGAAAATTCTTAAAAATTTATAATACACGTAAAGAAGATTTAATTAATAGGAAATAATTTGACAACAAAGATTAATCTAAAAACACATTTCGTTGATCTCTTGATAACGTCACATTAATTTATCATATCTTGTATAAACTTCAACAAGAACAAGAACCATTCAAAACATCTTACTTTTGCTCGAACATTGCCATCTTTCGGAATATTCTATTATCATGAAATCATGAAATTTGAAATTTGAAACGAATTTAAATCGAACATACAAAATAAGAAAAGATTTTAACAAAATTTGTAACAAAAGTGATAAACAAAGTTGGATATATTTTGCCATATACGATAACATATTTATGCTATTTAGCATATTATTTTTCGGAAACTCTAAAATTCTTTTATCGTTTTTTCTAACGTTATCAATATCATTTAGAAGAATATTACAATATTTTTAGCGATAAAAATTGAAATTTAATTTTAGTAAATTTATTACAAGACATACAGAATACAGTTATAATCATAAAGGAAATATATATAATACAGAGTTATATATTTTTTAAAAATATACTTTTAAAATATAATAATATTTTATAAATATAATAAATATTGAATTTATTACTATTCATACTATTACGAAATAATGCAATAAAACATAATAATAGAAATTTATAATTTACAAACAATAAATCCACGATAAATATCACATAAATAGAATACATAGTTGAAATTATTTTTATCACATGTATCGCATATAAATTATAAACATCAGTGATATATCACTAATTAATTTTATATATATCATTCGGAAGAAATAAATAACGAATACAATTATATCTTATTAATTAACACAAACAATATTATTTCTTTAAAAATATTCTTTCTCAAGATGTTTATAAAATAATACATATATCATATACTGTATTCACGTATATGTAATACGTATTAGAATCAATCAATTATTTATAATTTCGCGCCAGAAATACAAATACCGCGATAACTTTATGGCATACAGATTCACGACTATTTTCACGATGTATCAAGATATTTATACAATCAACAACACGAAGTGTCATAGTTTTTATTATTAATATAAATTACGTATATAGAAATTATAAAGAAAAGAAATCGCAAAGAAATATTAAAATGTTAAAAATTTCGCGCAAATTGTAAAAGTGTAAAATTTTAGTTTTGCCATTCTTTTCATAAAATTTGTATCACGATAAAATTACAGAGGTTATGTTACCGTACAATTTTATAAAAATAAAACAGTTAAAAAGAAGCGTAAAAATTAAAATTTATAAGGCGAATAACAATGATAAGACTCGGAACAATGTTCGATAATCGTGAAATTGGAAAACGAATACGACGTTTGATCGATGGAAATTATTCATGTCGCAAAATATTTGTATTACTTATTATATGTAGTGGTATATTTTTATATTTTGGTCCACCTTTCATACAATGGATCTTTTCTTCTACCAGAGAATCAACACAAGGTAAAACGAAATATTCGATAATTAAAGTTAAAAATAATTAAAGTTTACTTTCTTTTTTTTTTTTTTAAATTCAATCAATTCAATTCAAAATCATTCAAATTCAATCAATTATTGAACAAGTTGCACGATTATAACATGTTTGCTTCATTAAATAGAGTAAGGATTAAACGGGAGGAAAATATTTATTAAATAATTAAATATTTATTATTTATATAATTATTATTACATTTTAAGAAATATATCTTTTAGGACTAAAACTATCAATTTAGATAAGCGAAATAATTACACGAGATAAATCTAAATATCGTATATGTGAACATTTGTAATCGAAACGATAATAAAGCGAAAATAAATAAAGATAAAATATTAATTTTATCAAAAATGTTTTTATATTTTTATACTAATTGTAACAAACATCCATATATCCATTATTTCGATAAATTCCGAGTCAGCGAATACGATTTTTACAAAAATGTTAATTCATATTTACAAATATAATTAAATTAATATTTTTAACAAAAATTTACACGATTTACATCAATCGATTAATTCGTGATATATATTTACTAAATAACATATATTGATTTTCATAGCAATCGAAGATCTTTGTATGAACGAAAGATTAGCCGCCTTTCGTTTCGATATCGGAGAATATAATGTAAATATTCTTCACAATCCACCAAAAGAAGAGGAACATTATTATTTGCCATATATCGGAAATGGAATTTTTGGAATTCCTATTTTGCCAGAGGCTTTAATATATATAAAACGAGGACGAGCACTATCATTGCCTGTACAATGGCAACCATTAATTTCTCATCCTTTGCTCAAAAGCAGTTTTTATCGAGAAGCTACAGTTACACATTTTACAAATGGGATCGTTTATCGTTATCAATGTTTCAGAGAAGGATATTACATGGAGTTTCAATATTACGCTCATAGAATATTCGATGCAATATTGATGCAAGATATAAAAATAACTAATCCACTTTCATTTTCTCAAAATGTACCGTTGAAACCACAAGTATCTACTCAATGGAGTAATTATCGTATAGAAACGATCAAGTACTTATCTAATTTTATTTAATTATAAAGGAATACATTATATTATCGGAGAAAATTATATAAATATTGAAAATTTTATCTTAAAATGAATTTATATTTTCGAGTAAGAGAAGTATTATTATCGAATAAATAATTTACCGGAATATTTTTTATTATACTTTATCTTTACTCAAGTAGCTCAATTAAAATTAAAAATTAAAAATTAAAAATTAAAAATTAAAAATTAAAAATTAAAAATTAAAAATTCTTACCGAACGCGATTCAACCGATGAGTCGAAATAAAATAAATCATTTTTGTAATAATACGGACAAATAGGAAATAAACGACTTTTTTTTTTTTATATCCGTTAATTATTTTTCTTAATCGTTTATTCAAATATTATTTTTTTTCGTACATCGTATATCGTATAGATAATCGTGCGAATTATTACAATATTATACAATATTATTAATCAATTATTATTTATAACGATACTTAAAACGATCGAACTAATATTTCTAATTATCATTTTGCTACGTATTTATATATTATTACTATTATTATTATATTTATCATATTACTTAGTTATTTAGACTAATAATATACCGTTTATTTACATTTAGAATTCAAATAGATGATTTTATGGATGAATATAATTTAATTTCGGGATTCGTTCCATTATCTAATACGAATAAAATTGTGACGATATCGATACTCTATAAAACGCCACCAAGAACGTTACAAGTTAAAGCAAGAAGTACTATTAAATTAAAATTCTTGACAAGTATACAATATAGCGAACCTACGCTTATGGAAGAATATCACGTTCAATACGAATTAACAAAAAAAAAGGCTATAGAGGTACATATCTACGATATTTTAAAAATATTAATTAACGTGCTTTAATACTTAATTCGTTACAGGCGCTTAAAAAAGCCATCGGTATTCAGTACCAAAATTTAAAAGAAGATCATATTAATCGTTGGCAAAGTTATTGGTTCACAGGTTTTAGAATAAGCGATTCTAAAGCCGATGGTGCAATAAATGGTTATAAAATAAATTCTACCATATATTACGTATTATCGCAAATTCCAAAAGGAATTCCAGGCATAGAAAAAAATGTAGCTACGAACGAAGGTTGTTATCGCGGGCATCATACTTTGTGAGTAACAAACATCTTTTTTAAATATTTTCTTTCAGAACGTTCATTTTATTCTTTCGTTTTAGGGATGCTCCACGGTTATGGAAAGATACATCTTCCATCGATGCTATAAACAACGTAGTCGAAGCTTGGTTAGTAACATTAGAAAAACAAGGATGTCACCATTTAATGATCGGCGATCCTGCAGCAGTGCAACAAGCTATCGTTTTAAGCCTTGGTAGTTTACGTTTCAGTAATCAGCATCTCGAATTTAATATCGATCCTCAATATCTTCATCGCGATTATTTATTTAGGTATCGTATTAAAATATTTTTTTCAAAAGTCAAATTATAATTATAAAGCACGATTAATAATTATGACGTATTCATAACTTGTATAGAAATTAATATAAAAAGTAGCAAATATCATTATATCATAAATTATGAATTAAACATAACGTATAATTCTTTATATCTCTATGGTATAAAAAGTTGTTTCGAAAAAATTATTTTTTATGAAAAATAAGTCACATTGAAATTTTTTTTTCTATTATTTATTTTTTATTATTAGTTTTTATTAAATTAATAATCGTATCATCTTATTTTCGCATTAACATTATCGTTAACAAATACGAGAAATTAAAAAAAAAAAAAAAAAAAAAAAAGAAAAATAAATTCATGCTAGCAAGTAAAATTCGATTTCCATACGGGAACCATAGATGTTACCACAATGCCGTAAAGATTACGATCGAAATTTCGATAGGATACATACGATACGAAACGTAACAAATTTCAAACGCAAATAAAACTTTTGAATATTCGCTCTTTGTACGAGGGAAATTTCTAAAGAGGCGGAAAATATTATATACGCGTATATCTCGTAACTTTTTATCAAATTTGAGAATTCGAAATAAAAATCTCTTTTTTGCGAATAGTTTCGTCGGAAAAAATTTTTAAACTTAGACATTAGTTTTTCTCATTATTCATAAAAAATTTTTTAAAATTTTTACAGCGATATTTATTATAAAAAACGTTATAAAAATATTTTCCTTCATATATTTTATTATTATCAAATGATATTTCTCGATATTTTTCTTTATAATTTATAGCGCAATCTATCTTTACAATTTTATAATTTATTATATTTAAACGAATTTTGTCTTTTAAGGTTTTCTAAATATAAAAAAATTAATAGAAAAATGGAAAAAGATTTAATATCGTAATTTCGATTTTAAACAAAATGTATTTTTTTATTTTTAATTTTTTTTTTTTCAATATTAATTTATCAACTCGCTTTTTTTCTTTACCTTTGTTTTAGGAGAATAAGTTACGGTAATGTAACACATTTAAATATATCGGTAACAGTTGGAGAAGATAATCGTGCAATTTTAAAAGTGGCTTTAGACAAGAGCGATAGTGTCTATTTCGGTTGCGATGCTGGCTGTTTGAATCCACCTGTTTCTTTAAGTCAATCATACGCAAGTATTCCAGTAAAATTGACAAAACCATTAACAGCCATATTATATATAACATCCGATTATCAACATATGCAAGATTTGCGAAATGCTTTACACGTTCATGCTATAGACGACGGTTGGTATATATAAACCATTCTTTTATCATTTCTTTTAATTATTTTTCAAATTACACGTTCTTTTATATCTTATCTCGTATAAATTCGCAAAGAAATGTTATACATTTTTCTTTCGTTTCTTTAATGAAACGAAATCGTTTTCATTTAACCGTATACGTAGCATTTCGAAATAAAGACATCGACATATAATACAATTATTAATCGATTCGTTCTTTTAACACGTTAATAGGAAAATAGATATATATTTTATATATATATATATATAAAAAAAAAAAATAAACATTCCGTTATTCAACTTTTTTTCTATTTTCAATTAGATATATTCAATCGTACGATTCGTAATAAGAAATATCTGATATATTTAATATATCATATTGCGACAAAAATATTATTTATAATATACAAATCAAAACTCATAAATTAGACGATAATAAAACATATCGATATATGATTTTTTTTCGTAGCTCCCGCGCATGATCACGTTGTAATGGCCTTACACAAACATGGACATCAATTAGGAGGATTGCCAACATTTTTTTGGATCAGTATTTGTTTTCTCATAATCGTGTTTCATTTGTTTCTTTGTAAACTTATTATTAATGAATATCACGGTCACCAAGATAAACAGAAAGTACGGTATAGTAAGTTATAATGTTTGTATCGCGCGCGTATATACGTGTGTGCGTGTGTGTGCGTGTGTGTGTGTGCGTGTGTGTGCGTGCGCGTGTGTATGTGCACATGTATGAATATCGATATTAAAATAAATTACGTTACATACATTGTACGTGTATATATATATATATATATATATATATATATATATATATATATATATATATAAATTTAATAATAATATAAAAGCTTATAAAAAGAGAAATATTTCGCTAACTATTTTTAATATCGTATAATTACGTTTTTATTATTCCATACGTAAAATTCCCGATAATCGTTATTTCCGTCATTATTTTCGATATCATTATGGTAAAGTAATATACCTATACCGAATACTTGGTTCACAGTACAAACAGTAACAAAAAATGATTTTAACAAGAAGATAAATACGAAACGACTCGATATAAAAATATAAAATTCGTTTATTCGTGTTTTCAATGAAATTAATTTGGAAAAAATAACAAATCATTCTAGGAATCTCAGTTATCGCGTTTATATAGAGCATCGTATTTTAACGTAATAAGTATATAACGTAATATATTTTCAGTAGTTAGAAAAAGGGCTTCCTCACCGATTTCGATAACTTTTGAATATTTCGTGGAAGACAAGATTTTGAATAATTTTATATTATATATATAATATATAATATCCTAAATATAATATATATACTATACATATAATATATATACCGTCTCTTGGCCTTATAACTTTATTATATACTATCGAATTTTGCCTATACGTATACGCATCTGTGCGCATAAACGATATCGCCGCCACTTATCCTCCGTTAATATAAATCACGGCGGTTAACATTTAAAATGTACAACGGATAACCTGTTACGAATATTACTTGGAATATTTGCGAAATGCGAAAATAAAATATAAAAACTTTGAACGAAATTATAACGAAGTTATAACAATAGATAATAAGAATTTGAAAAATCTATTATTTAACCGATTTAGTTACTTCGAAAATATTATTCGACGCATTCGCCATTATTCGCCATTTAAAGAGAAACAATTTGATTATATCATTAATTTTTCAAATACGAAAGAAATAGATAACGAACAAATGTAATCGATCATTCTTTTTAACACGCGTAATCATTTTTATCAAATATAATAAAATTTTACAAAAATTAATAACCAATGTTACGAAAGACACGTCATTTTACATGAAATAATTCGAATTAATAAAAAATATTTGGACATTTAATAAATTTATTAATTTCTTTAATAAGCAGTTTTTTTTTTTTTATAAAGTTTAACGCGTTTAATATTTTCTTTTTTCCATGATACATTTTGAATAGTTTAACATAGTAAAAATTATCTTTCGTCGATAGTAGACTGCACGTTTTATTTCTATTTTAGACGAGTTTTTCATTTTTCTTTAACATCACATTTTTGTACTTTCATATTCGATATACTTTTATAATAATTTATATAGATAGCAAAAAAATAAATGATCTACGATCTAACCATTATAAATCGAAGAAAAATGCAATTTCAATTTAAGGGAATGAAACTAAAATTACGAATTTTGTATAGTTGTATAAATATTTTTATATCATAAATCGAACCGATCGAATATATGAAAAACAATAATATATATCAGAGAAAAATAATAAATTGCAATTGTTTTTAAATAAAAACAAAGTATAGAATCTATTATAAACAAAAAATAATTCTTAATTTTAATATATTAAATCTCTGAAATGCGAACAAAGAGAATATTAAATTAATTTTTTTTTTTTATAAACATCGTTAAATGTCAGAATATTTTATTAAGCGTTAACCGAATATTGGACGCGGAGCGGATAATGGACGTAAGAATAAATCATCATAGACAATATAAATAAAGCATGTCAACGAATAAGCGAGTAAGTAAAGCAGATTAAATAGGTTTTTACCGTAATATTATCTCGTAATCCGTGATGTTTAATCAAAAATAGTTAATAATACATTATCTCGAACTAAATCTTGAATCAACATAAATATTTTATCAAAGGCTAAAAGCTAAAAGCTCGAGACTAAAAGGAAATTTGAATTTTGGATTTATTTATTTATCTATCGTATTTTTTTTTTCTCGAAAGTATACTTATATTTATTTATATATGTAATTATATAATAATAGTAGTTATACAATTATACGATTATTTTTTATATTAAAGTTTTATTCGTTTTTTTCTCATCTTTATTTTTCAAATTCGATTTATAATTAATAATCGATTAAAGAGTATTTTAATTTTAATTTTTGATATCTTAATATTTGAAATAGATAAGAGAAAAACAAAAAAAATATTTAAATTGAAAATGAAATAAAAGAAACGAATCGGATGATTCAAAATTTTTGTTTTATTTATCGATTTTGATTATTATATTCTTTTTTTCTTTTTTTTTTTAAATCTCTAAATATTTATCGAGTAAAGGATTATTTTTTTTTTTTATGTTTCGTTCTCTATTTTATTATATCCTCGTATTCAATGAATATTTAAAAAAGTCCTTACTTTTATCAATTTTTTACGTATTTATAATTATATTCTTATATTTCGATACTTATTTAACAATCATTTATATTTTAATGTTTTATTTAATATATCGTATATCGATAAAATCTTTATTCGGAGAGAAGAAGGGAATACGTCCGTTCCGTTCCGCGTTCGGAAATCGACTGTCTTTAGTCGATACGTATACAATAACAATTGGAAGAATATTTCGTTCGTTTCGTATACGGAAACCGATTATGTTTAATCGATACGTATACAATAACAATCGACGCGATGTCGCGCCGCAAATTACGTTCGCTATAATATTCATAAAATTATTAATTTTTACTTCATTTTATTAATTTATCAATCGTTTTTTTTTGTTATGTTATATTTATAAATTTTTTTAATTTTAAAATTTTTCGTTTTTCAAATAGTTTAATTTTTTTTTAAATAATTTTTTTTTTTAAATAAAAATGTTTTTTTTTCCGGTGATGGAACGACGAAAACGATCCGGAAGGACGAAGGAAAATCAAAATTAAAAAAAACTTGCAAAAATATTCTCAAGTACCTTAAGTAGCCAAAAATTAAAAGTTTTCGTTAGAGGGGTCGCTTGGAACGCTGCTTTTCTCGCACGCCGAAGAACTGGAGTTCGAGACTCGTCTCGAAACTCGAGTCTTTTCACGAGCGACGAACAACTTCTTAACTTGCCACGAGGGAATGACCCTCGGTGTCTTTCTCCTGCTTAAGGACTTGGGAAGTTACTCTATGGTCTAGGGAGTCACCCAGGAGATTACTCTCTCCGGTCCAGAGGATGTCTCCCGGGTCGGACACGAATTTTAGAGGAGTCACCGGAGAAGGATAGACAGGGCTATAACAGATCTCTCTTACAGGGGGTACAGGGAGCGGTTATACTGGGAATAGTTCTCGCGACGAGACATTAGCTAAATGGCGCGTAAAGGTAGACTCGGTAATAGAAGAAGAGTGTCGACATGTAATTAAAGAAGTAAGCGTAAAGAAGAAAGAAGAAAAAGATTTAGAATAAAGAAAAATAAATAGGAATAATTTCTCTTTTTTTTTTTTTCATTAATTGAAGGAAGTTAAGGTATATAAATTTAAAATGAATTCTTTATGGTTTATGTAGAAATTAACAGAAATTAAAAATTTAATATTTAGGGGAAAAAAGAAGACTAGATTTAAGATTTAAGAGAATTTGAAATAAAGTTAATAAAGATTAAAGGATGAATAATATTTTTGGAAAGTTTAAAAAAAGAGAAAGATTAAATATATAAATGTTTATCATTTATCATTGGATTATTTAAAGTTTAGAAGACATAGAGAAATAAAAATTTTTTTTTGAGTAGAGTGAAGATGGATAAATAGCGTGATCCATTTAAATGCGGAGGAATTAATTGAGATTATGAAGGCGATAAGTGCATTTGACTGCATATTCTTGTTAAATTTTTAAGAAATAACAATATTTAACATTTGAAACATAATTATGAATTGATAAAGCGTCGAAAAAGTATAACAGAGCTTGATATTAAGGTTTCATTTTGATTATTTCTCCTTTTTACAATATTCCTCTTCTAAAAAATTTTGAAATTTTACATTAAACGATCCTTTAACAATTTTACTTCACACGCTCCTTTATCAATTCCTCCTCACACGCTCCTTTATTATTTCCTCCTCACACGCTCCTTTATCAATTCCTCTTCACACGTTCCTTTATCTATTCCTCCTCTCACGCTCCTTTATCAATTCCTCGTCACACGGTCATTTATCAATTCCTCGTCACACGCACCTTTATCAATTCCTCCTCACACGATCATTCATCAATTCCTCCTCACACGCTCCTTTATCAATTCCTCTTCACACGGACATTCATCAATTCCTCCTCACACGCTCCTTTATCAATTCCTCTTCACACGGTCATTTATCAATTCCTCCTCACACGCTCCTTTATCAAATCCTCTTCACACAGTCATTTATCAATTTTTCTTCACACGCTCCTTTATCAATTCCTCCTCACACGCTCCTTTATCAATTCCTCTTCACACGGTCATTTATCGATTCCTCTTCACACGGTCATTCATCAATTTCTCCTCACACGCTCCTTTATCAATTCCTCTGCACACGGTCATTTATCAATTACTCCTCACACGCTAATTTATCAATTCCTCTTCACACGGTCATTTATCAATTCCTCTTCACACGATCATTCATCAATTTCTCCTCACACGCTCCTTTATCAATTCCTCGTCACACGGTCATTTATCAATTCCTCCTCACACGGTCATTTATCAATTCCTCCTCACACGCTCCTTTATCAATTTTTCTCCACACGCTCCTTTATCAATTCCTATTCACGCGCACCTTCATCCATTCCTCTACCCACGGTCGTTTATCAATTCCTTTTCACACGTTCATTTATCAATTCCTCCTCACACGCTCCTTTATCAATTTTTCTTCACACGCTCCTTTATCAATTCCTCCTCACACGCTCCTTTATCAATTCCTCTGCACACGGTCATTTATCATTTCCTCCTCACACGCTCCTTTATCAATTTTTCTTCACACGCTCCTTTATCAATTCCTCCTCACACGATCATTCATCAATACCTCTTCACACGACCATTCATCAATTCCTCCTCACACGCTCCTTTATCAATGCCTGTTCACACGGTCATTTATCGATTCCTCTTCACACGATCATTCATCAATTTCTCCTCACACGCTCCTTTATCAATTCCTCTGCACACGGTCATTTATCAATTCCTCCTCACACGCTCCTTTATCAATTCCTCTTCACACGTTCCTTTATCGATTCCTCCTCACACGCTCCTTTATCAATTCCTCCTCACACGCTCCTTTATCAATTCCTCTTCACACGGTCATTCATCAATTCCTCTTCACACGATCATTCATCAATTCCTCCTCACACGCTCCTTTATCAATGCCTGTTCACACGGTCATTTATCGATTCCTCTTCACACGGTCATTCATCAATTTCTCCTCACACGCTCCTTTATCAATTCCTCTTCACACGGTCATTCATCAATTCCTCTTCACACGGTCATTTATCAATTCCTCTTCACACGGTCATTCATCAATTCCTCCTCACACGCTCCTTTATCAATTCCTCTTCACACGCTCCTTTATCAATTCCTCTTCACACGACCATTCATCAATTCCTCCTCACACGGTCATTTATCAATTCCTCCTCACACGCTCCTTTATCAATTCCTCTTCACACGCTCCTTTATCAATTGCTCTTCACACGATCATTCATCAATTCCTCTTCACACGACCATTTATCAATTCCTCCTCACACGCTCCTTTATCAATTCCTCTTCACACGGTCATTTATCAATTCCTCTTCACACGGTCATTCATCAATTCCTCCTCACACGCTCCTTTATCAATTCCTCTTCACACGGTCATTTATCAATTCCTTCTCACACGCTCCTTTATCAATTCCTCCTCACACGCTCCTTTATCAATTCCTCTTCACACGGTCATTCATCAATTCCTCCTCACACGCTCCTTTATCAATTCCTCTTCACACGGTCATTCATCAATTCCTCCTCACACGACCATTCATCAATTCCTCCTCACACGCTCCTTTATCAATTCCTCCTCACACGGTCATTTATCAATTCCTCTTCACACAGTCATTCATCAATTCCTCTTCACACGTTCCGTTATCGATTCCTCCTCACACGCTCCTTTATCAATTCCTCCTCACACGCTCCTTTATCAATTCCTCTTCACACGTTGCTTTATCTATTCCTCCTCTCACGCTCCTTTATTATTTCCTCCTCACACGCTCCTTTATCAATTCCTGTTCACACGGTCATTTATCGATTCCTCTTCACACGATCATTCATCAATTTCTCCTCACACGCTCCTTTATCAATTCCTCTGCACACGGTCATTTATCAATTACTCCTCACACGCTCCTTTATCAATTCCTCTTCACATGGTCATTTATCAATTCCTCTTCACACGATCATTCATCAATTCCTCCTCACACGCTCCTTTATCAATTCCTCCTCACACGCTCATTTATCAATTCCTCCTCACACGCTCCTTTATCAATTCCTCTTCACACGGTCATTTATCAATTCCTCTTCACACGGTCATTCATCAATTCCTCCTCACACGCTCCTTTATCAATTCCTCTTCACACGGTCATTTATCAATTCCTCCTCACACGCTCCTTTATCAATTCCTCTTCACACGGTCATTTATCAATTCCTCTTCACACGGTCATTTATCAATTCCTCTTCACACGATCATTTATCAATTCCTCCTCACACGCTCCTTTATCAATTCCTCCTCACACGCTCGTTTATCAATTCCTCCTCACACGCTCCTTTATCAATTCCTCTTCACACGGTCATTTATCAATTCCTCCTCACACGCTCCTTTATCAATTCCTCTTCACACGGTCATTTATCAATTCCTCCTCACACGCTCCTTTATCAATTCCTCTTCACACGACCATTCATCAATTCCTCCTCACACGCTCCTTTATCAATACCTCCTCACACGCTCCTTTATCAATTACTCCTCACACGCTCCTTTATCAATTACTCCTCACACGCTCCTTTATCAATTCCTCTTCACACGTTGCTTTATCTATTCCTCCTCTCACGCTCCTTTATTAATTCCTCCTCACACGCTCCTTTATCAATTCCTCTTCACACGCTCCTTTATCAATTCCTCTTCACACGGTCATTCATCAATTCCTCTTCACACGACCATTCATCAATTCCTCCTCACACGGTCATTTATCAATTCCTCCTCACACGCTCCTTTATCAATTCCTCTTCACACGCTCCTTTATCAATTGCTCTTCACACGACCATTCATCAATTCCTCCTCACACGCTATTTTATCAATTCCTCTTTACACGTTCCTTTATCGATTCCTCTTCACACGCTCATTTTATCAATTCCTCTTCACACGCTCCTTTATCAATTCCTCCTCACACGCTCCTTTATCAATTCCTCCTCACACGTTCCTTTATCAATTCCTCTTCACACGTTCCTTTATCAATTCCTCTTCACACGATCATTTATCAATTGCTCTTCACACGGTCATTTATCAATTCCTCCTCACACGCTCCTTTATCAATTCCTCTTCACACGCTCCTTTATCAATTCCTCTTCACACGATCATTCATCAATTCCTCTTCACACGACCATTTATCAATTCCTCCTCACACGGTCATTTATCAATTCCTCCTCACACGCTCCTTTATCAATTCCTCTTCACACGCTCCTTTATCAATTGCTCTTCACACGACCATTCATCAATTCCTCCTCACACGGTCATTTATCAATTCCTCTTCACACGCTCCTTTATCATTTGCTCTTCACACGACCATTCATCAATTCCTCCTCACACGGTCATTTATCAATTCCTCCTCACACGCTCCTTTATCAATTCCTCTTCACACGCTCCTTTATCAATTGCTCTTCACACGACCATTCATCAATTCCTCCTCACACGGTCATTTATCAATTCCTCCTCACACGCTCTTTTATCAATTCCTCTTCACACGTTCCTTTATCGATTCCTCCTCACACGCTCCTTTATTATTTCCTCCTCACACGCTCCTTTATTATTTCCTCCTCACACGCTCCTTTATCAATTCCTCCTCACACGCTCCTTTATCAATTCCTCTTCACACGATCATTCATCAATTCCTCTTCACACGACCATTCATCAATTCCTCCTCACACGGTCATTTATCAATTCCTCTTCACACGCTCCTTTATCAATTGCTCTTCACACGACCATTCATCAATTCCTCCTCACACTGTCATTTATCAATTCCTCCTCACACGCTCCTTTATCAATTCCTCTTCACACGCTCCTTTATCAATTGCTCTTCACACGATCATTCATCAATTCCTCCTCACACGCTCCTTTATCAATTCCTCTTCACACGATCATTCATCAATTCCTCTTCACACGACCATTTATCAATTCCTCTTCACACGGTCATTTATCAATTCCTCCTCACACGCTCCTTTATCAATTCCTCTTCACACGCTCCTTTATCAATTCCTCTTCACACGGTCATTTATCAATTCCTCCTCACACGGTCATTTATCAATTCCTCCTCACACGCTCCTTTATCAATTTCTCTTCACACGCTCCTTTATCAATTGCTCTTCACACGACCATTCATCAATTCCTCCTCACACGGTCATTTATCAATTCCTCCTCACATGCTATTTTATCAATTGCTCTTCACACGTTCCTTTATCGATTCCTCCTCACACGCTCCTTTATCAATTTCTCTTCACACGCTCCTTTATCAATTCCTCTTCACACGATCATTTATCAATTCCTCCTCACACGGTCATTTATCAATTCCTCCTCACACGCTATTTTATCAATTGCTCTTCACACGTTCCTTTATCGATTCCTCCTCACACGCTCCTTTATTATTTCCTCCTCACACGCTCCTTTATTATTTCCTCCTCACACGCTCCTTTATCAATTCCTCTTCACACGTTGCTTTATCTATTCCTCCTCTCACGCTCCTTTATTATTTCCTCCTCACACGCTCCTTTATCAATTCCTTTTCACACGTTCTTTTATCAATTCCTCCTCACACGCTCCTTTATCAATTTTTCTTCATACGCTCCTTTATCAATTCCTCTTCTCAGTGTCATTTATCGATTCCTCTTTACACGGTCATTTATCAATTCCTCTTTACACTGTCGCTTATAAATTCCTTTTCACACGGTCGTTTATCAATTTCTCCTCAATTTATCAATTCTACTTCAAACGATTATTTATCAATAACCTGATGTAACCTCTCATAATCTAACTTGACATAAATTGACATAACTTGATATAAAGACATAAGTCTAAGTTCACATAAACAAAAGAACATAACTTCGCACAACCTAGAAAACATAACCTCACGTAACCTATCCTAAACTGACTTATCCTCACGTAACTTTAAAAATGTATCCTTACCTACGGCTATATAACCTAAAAAGCTTAACGTCACCTAACCTAACCTCAAACACCTAAGAAATATAACCCAAAAAATTTAACTTAACCTAAGCTAATCTCACATAACCTAAGAAATATAACCTAACCTAACTTAACCTCACATAACCTTAAAAACATTACCTAACCTAAGCTTACATATCCTAAAAAATATAATCTAATCTAACTTAACCTTACATAACTTTAAAAACATAACCTAACCTAAGCCCACAAAACCTAGAAAACATAGCCAAATCTAACTTAACATCACATCACCTCAAAAACATAACCTAACCTATACCCACATAACTTAAAAAGCATATCCACACATGTCCTAACCTCACATAACCTAAAAAACTAAACCTAATCTAGGCCCACAAAACCTAAAAAACGCAACTTAACCTAACCTATCCTCAAAAACATAACCTATTCCTACCTAACCTCACATAATCTCGAAAATATAATCTAACCTAATCCCATGCAACCCTATAAAATATAACCTTACCAAACCTAACCTCGCATAACCTAAAAATATAACCTAATCTCACATAACCTCCTATATCCTTAAAAACATAACCAAACCTATACCCACATAACCTAAAAAACATAACCTCTTTTGACCCAACCTCACAAAACCTAAAAAACATATTCTAACCAATCCTAATCCTGCGTAACCTAACCTTCTAACCTAACCTAATCTAACCTAACCTAACGTAAAAAATCTAACCTAACCTACCTTTTTCTCACATAACCTCAAGAACATAACCTAACCTACCTTGTCCTCACGTAACGTAAAGAACAAAACCTATCCTAACCTCACAACCTAGAAAACATAAGCTCACCTAACCTAACCTAACCTAACCAAACTTAACCTCACTTAACCTAACCTAACCTAATCAAAACTAACTTAACCTAAGAAGTCTAACCTTACCTACCTTATCATCACATAACCTAAAGATCATAACCTAACCTAACCTAACCTTACCTAATCTACCTTATCCTCACATAACCTAGAAAACAACCTCAGCTACACTAACCTAACCAAACCAAACCAAACCTAACCTAAAAAATCTAACCTAACCTACCTTATCCTCACATAACCTAAAGAACATTACCTATCCTAACCTCACATAACCTACAGAACATAACCTAACCTAACCTAACCTAACCTAAACTAACCTAACCTAACCTAACCTAACGTAAACTAACCTAACCTAAAAAATCTAACCTAACCTATCTTATCTTCACATAACCTAAAGAACATAACCTATCTTAACCTCACATAACCTTGAAAACATAACCTATCCTAACCTCAGATAACCTAAAAAACATAAACTAACCTAACCTAACCTAACCTAATTTAACCTAACCTAAACTAACCTTACCTAACCTAACCTAACCTAAACTAACCTAACCTAAAAAATCTATCCTAACCTACCTTATCTTCACATAACCTAAAGAACATAACCTATCCTAACCTCACATAACCTTGAAAACATAACCTAACCTAACCTAACCTAACCTAACCTAACTTTACCTAACATAAAAAATCAAACCTAACCTACCTAATTCTCACATAACCTAAAAAACATTACCTATCCTAACCTCACATAACCTAGAAAACATAACCTAACCTAACCTAACCTAACATAACCTTACCTAACCTAAACAAATCTAACCTAACCTAACCTTATCCTCACATAACCTAAAGAGCATAACCTAACCTAACCTAACATAACCTAAACTAACCTAACCTACCTCTATCCTCACATAACCTAACCAAACCTAACCTATCCTAACCTCACATAACCTAACCTAACATAACCAAATCTAACCTAACCTAACCTAACCTAACTTTACCTAACCTAAAAAATCAAACCTAACCTACCTTATCCTCACATAACCTAAAGAACGTAACCTATCCTAACCTTACATAACCTAGAAAACATAACCTAATCTATCCTAACCTAACCTAACCTTACCTAACCTAACCTAAAAAATCTAATCTAACCTACCTTATCTTCACATAACCTAAAGAACATAACCTACCCTAACCTCACATAACCTAGAAAACATAACCTAACCTAACATAACGTAACCTAATCTAACCTAACTTAAAAAATTTATCCTAACCTACCTTATCCTCACATAACCTAAAGAACATAACCTATCCTAACCTTACATAACCTAGAAAACATAACCTAACCTAACCTAACCTAACCTAACCTTACCTAACCTAACATAAATAATCTAACCTAACCTACCTTGTCCTCACATAACCTAAAGAACATAACCTACCCTAACCTCACATAACCTAGAAAACATAACCTAACCTAACGTAACCTAACCTAACCTAACCTAAAAAATCTAACCAAACCTACGTTATCCTCACATAACCTAAAGGACATAACCTATCCTAAACGTACATAACCTAAAAAACATAACCTAAGCTAACCTAACCTAACCTAACCTAACCTAACCTAACCTAACCTAACCTAACCTAACCTAAACTAACCTAATCTAACATAACCTAACCTAAACTAACCTAACCTAAGAAATCTATCCTAACCTACCTTATCTTCACATAAACTAAAGAACATAACCTATCCTAACTTCACGTAACCTAGAAAACATAACCTAACCTAACCTAACCTAACCTAACCTAACTTAACCTAACCTAGAAAACATAACCTAACTTACCTAACTTAACCAAACCTAAAAAATCTAACCTAACCTACCTTATCCTCACATAACCTAAAGAACATAACATATCCTAACATCACATAACCTAGAAAACATAACCTAACCTAACCTAACCTAACCTAACCTAACTTAACCTAACCTAAAATATCTAACCTAACCTACCCTATCCTCACGTAACCTGCAGAACATAACCTATCCTAACCTCACATAACCTAGATAACGTAACCTAACCAAACCTAACCTAACCTAACCTAACCTAAAGAACATAACCTAACCTACCTTATCCTCACATAACCTAAAGAACATAACCTATCCTAACCTCACATAACTTAGAAAACATAACCTAACCTAACCTAACCTAACCTAACCTAACCTGACCTAAAAAATCTAACCTAACCTACCTTGTCCTCACATAACCTAAAGAACATAACCTACCCTAAGCTCACATAACCTAGAAAACAAAACCTAACCTAACGTAACCTAACCGAAACTAACCTAAAAAATCTAACCCAACCTACCTTATCCTCACATAACCTAAAGGACATAACCTATCCTAACCTCACATAACCTAAAAAACAACCTAAGCTAAGCTAACCTAACCTAACATAACCTAAAAAATCTAACCTAACCTACCTTATCCTCACATAACCTATAGAAAATAACCTATCCTAACCTCTCATAACCTAGAAAACATAACCTAATCTAACCTAACCTAACCTAACCTAACCTAAAAAATATAACCTAACCTACATTATCCACACATAACCTAAAGAACATAACCTATCCTGACCTTACATAACCTAGAAAACATAACCTAATCTAACCTAACCTAACCTAACCTAACCTAACCTAAAAAATCTAACGTAACCTACCTTATCCTCACATAACCTAAAGAACATAACCTATCCTAACCTCACATAACCTAGAGAACATAACCTAACCTAATCTACCCTAACCTAACATAACCTAACCTAAAAAATCTAACCTAAGCTACCTTATCCTCACATAACCTAAAAAACATAACCTACCCTAACCTCACATAACCTAGAAAACATAACCTAACCTAACCTATCCTAACCTAGCCTAACCTATCCTAACCTAACCTAGAGAACATTGCCTAACCTACCTTATCCTCACATAACCTAAAGAACATAACCTATCCTAACCTCACATAACCTATAAAACATAACCTAACCTAACCTAACCTAACATAACCTTACCTAAACTAAAAAATCTAACCTAACCTACCTTATCCTCACATAACCTAAAGAGCGTAACCTAACCTAACCCAACATAACCTAAAAAATCTAACCTAACCTACCTTATCCTCACATAACCTAAAGAAAATAACCTATCCTAACCTCACATAACCTAGAAAACATAACCTAATCTAACCTAACCTAACCTAAACAAACCTAACCTAAAGAATCTAACATAACCTACCTTATCCTCACATATCCTAAAGAACATAACCTATCCTAACCTTACATAACCTAGAAAACATAACCTAATCTATCCTAACCTAACCTAACCTTACCTAACCTAACCTAAAAAATCTACCTAACCTACCTTGTCCTCACATAACCTAAAGAACATAATCTACCCTAACCTCGCATAACTTAGAAAACATAACCTAACCTAACCTAACGTAACCAAATCTGACATAAACTAAAAATCTAACCTAACCTACCATATCCTCACATAACCTAAAGAACATAACCTATCCTAACCTCACATATCCTAAAAAACATAACCTAACCTAACCTAACCTATCCTAACCTAACCTAACCTAAACTAACCTTACCTAACCTAACCTAACCTAAACTAACCAAACCTAAAAAATCTATCCTAACCTGCCTTATCTTCACATAACCTAAAGAACATAACCTATCCTCACCTCACATAACCTAGAAAACATAACCTAACCTAACCTAAAAAATCTAACCTAACCTACCTTATCCTCACATAACCTAAAGAACATTACCTATCCTAACCTCACATAACCTACAGAACATAACCTAACCTAACCTAACCTAACCTAAACTAACCTAACCTAACCTAACCTAACGTAAACTAACCTAACCTAAAAAATCTAACCTAACCTATCTTATCTTCACATAACCTAAAGAACATAACCTATCTTAACCTCACATAACCTTGAAAACATAACCTATCCTAACCTCAGATAACCTAAAAAACATAAACTAACCTAACCTAACCTAACCTAATTTAACCTAACCTAAACTAACCTTACCTAACCTAACCTAACCTAAACTAACCTAACCTAAAAAATCTATCCTAACCTACCTTATCTTCACATAACCTAAAGAACATAACCTATCCTAACCTCACATAACCTAGAAAACATAACCTAACCTAACCTAACCTAACCTAACCTAACTTTACCTAACCTAAAAAATCAAACCTAACCTACCTTATCCTCACATAACCTAAAAAACATTACCTATCCTAACCTCACATAACCTAGAAAACATAACCTAACCTAACCTAACCTAACATAACCTTACCTAACCTAAAAAATCTAACCTAACCTACCTTATCCTCACATAACCTAAAGAGCATAACCTAACCTAACCTAACATAACCTAAAAAATCTAACCTAACCTACCTTATCCTCACATAACCTAAAGAAAATAACCTATCCTAACCTCACATAACCTAGAAAACATAACCTAATCTAACCTAACCTAACCTAACCAAACCTAACCTAAAAAATCTAACCTAATCTACCTTATCCTCACATATCCTAAAGAACGTAACCTATCCTAACCTTACATAACCTAGAAAACATAACCTAATCTATCCTAACCTAACCTAACCTTACCTAACCTAACCTAAAAAATCTATCTAACCTACCTTATCTTCACATAACCTAAAGAACATAACCTACCCTAACCTCACATAACTTAGAAAACATAACGTAACCTAACATAACGTAACCTAATCTAACCTAACTTAAAAAATTTAACCTAACCTACCTTATCCTCACATAACCTAAAGAACATAACCTATCCTAACCTTACATAACCTAGAAAACATAACCTAACCTAACCTAACCTAACCTAACCTTACCTAACCTAACATAAATAATCTAACCTAACCTACCTTGTCCTCACATAACCTAAAGAACATAACCTACCCTAACCTCACATAACCTAGAAAACATAACCTAACCTAACGTAACCTAACCTAACCTAACCTAAAAAATCTAACCAAACCTACGTTATCCTCACATAACCTAAAGGACATAACCTATCCTAAACGTACATAACCTAAAAAACATAACCTAAGCTAACCTAACCTAACCTAACCTAACCTAACCTAACCTAACCTAACCTAACCTAACCTAAACTAACCTAATCTAACATAACCTAACCTAAACTAACCTAACCTAAGAAATCTATCCTAACCTACCTTATCTTCACATAAACTAAAGAACATAACCTATCCTAACTTCACGTAACCTAGAAAACATAACCTAACCTAACCTAACCTAACCTAACCTAACTTAACCTAACCTAGAAAACATAACCTAACTTACCTAACTTAACCAAACCTAAAAAATCTAACCTAACCTACCTTATCCTCACATAACCTAAAGAACATAACATATCCTAACATCACATAACCTAGAAAACATAACCTAACCTAACCTAACCTAACCTAACCTAACTTAACCTAACCTAAAATATCTAACCTAACCTACCCTATCCTCACGTAACCTGCAGAACATAACCTATCCTAACCTCACATAACCTAGATAACGTAACCTAACCAAACCTAACCTAACCTAACCTAACCTAAAGAACATAACCTAACCTACCTTATCCTCACATAACCTAAAGAACATAACCTATCCTAACCTCACATAACTTAGAAAACATAACCTAACCTAACCTAACCTAACCTAACCTAACCTGACCTAAAAAATCTAACCTAACCTACCTTGTCCTCACATAACCTAAAGAACATAACCTACCCTAAGCTCACATAACCTAGAAAACAAAACCTAACCTAACGTAACCTAACCGAAACTAACCTAAAAAATCTAACCCAACCTACCTTATCCTCACATAACCTAAAGGACATAACCTATCCTAACCTCGCATAACCTAAAAAACAACCTAAGCTAAGCTAACCTAACCTAACATAACCTAAAAAATCTAACCTAACCTACCTTATCCTCACATAACCTATAGAAAATAACCTATCCTAACCTCTCATAACCTAGAAAACATAACCTAATCTAACCTAACCTAACCTAACCTAACCTAAAAAATATAACCTAACCTACATTATCCACACATAACCTAAAGAACATAACCTATCCTGACCTTACATAACCTAGAAAACATAACCTAATCTAACCTAACCTAACCTAACCTAACCTAACCTAAAAAATCTAACGTAACCTACCTTATCCTCACATAACCTAAAGAACATAACCTATCCTAACCTCACATAACCTAGAGAACATAACCTAACCTAATCTACCCTAACCTAACATAACCTAACCTAAAAAATCTAACCTAAGCTACCTTATCCTCACATAACCTAAAAAACATAACCTACCCTAACCTCACATAACCTAGAAAACATAACCTAACCTAACCTATCCTAACCTAGCCTAACCTATCCTAACCTAACCTAGAGAACATTGCCTAACCTACCTTATCCTCACATAACCTAAAGAACATAACCTATCCTAACCTCACATAACCTATAAAACATAACCTAACCTAACCTAACCTAACATAACCTTACCTAAACTAAAAAATCTAACCTAACCTACCTTATCCTCACATAACCTAAAGAGCGTAACCTAACCTAACCCAACATAACCTAAAAAATCTAACCTAACCTACCTTATCCTCACATAACCTAAAGAAAATAACCTATCCTAACCTCACATAACCTAGAAAACATAACCTAATCTAACCTAACCTAACCTAAACAAACCTAACCTAAAGAATCTAACATAACCTACCTTATCCTCACATATCCTAAAGAACATAACCTATCCTAACCTTACATAACCTAGAAAACATAACCTAATCTATCCTAACCTAACCTAACCTTACCTAACCTAACCTAAAAAATCTACCTAACCTACCTTGTCCTCACATAACCTAAAGAACATAATCTACCCTAACCTCGCATAACTTAGAAAACATAACCTAACCTAACCTAACGTAACCAAATCTGACATAAACTAAAAATCTAACCTAACCTACCATATCCTCACATAACCTAAAGAACATAACCTATCCTAACCTCACATATCCTAAAAAACATAACCTAACCTAACCTAACCTATCCTAACCTAACCTAACCTAAACTAACCTTACCTAACCTAACCTAACCTAAACTAACCAAACCTAAAAAATCTATCCTAACCTGCCTTATCTTCACATAACCTAAAGAACATAACCTATCCTCACCTCACATAACCTAGAAAACATAACCTAACCTAACCTAAAAAATTTAATCTAACCTACCTTATCTTCACATAACCTAAAGAACATAACCTATCCTAACCTCACATAACCTAGAAAACATAACCTAACCTAACCTAACCTAACCTAACCTAACCTAACCTAACCTAACCTAACCTAACCTAACCTAACCTAACCTAACCTAACCTAACCTAACCTAACCTAAAAAATCTAACCTAACCTACCTTATCCTCACATAACCTAAAGAACATAACCTATCCTAACCTCACATAACCTAGAAAACATAACCTAACCTAACCTAACTTAACCTAACCTAACCTAACCTAAAAAATTTAACCTAACCTATCTTTTCTTCACAAAACCTAGAAAAGCTAACCTAACCTAACCTAACCTAACCTAACCTAACCTAACCTAACCTAACCTAACATAACCTAACCTAACCTAACTTAACCTAACCTAACCTAACCTAACCTAACCTAACCTAACACACTTTATCCTCACATAACCTAAAGAACATAATCTATCCTAACCTCACATTACCTAGAAAACATAACCTAACCTAACCTAACATAACCTAACCTAACCTAAAAAATCTAACCTAACCTGCTTTATCCTCACATAACCTAAAGAACATAACCTATCCTAACCTCACATAACCTAGAAAACATAACCTAACCTAACCTACCATAACCTCACATTACCTAGAAAACATAACCTAACCTAACCTAACCTAACCTAACCTAACCTAACCTAACCTAAACTAATCTAACCTAACCTAACCTAACCTAAACTAAAAAATCAAACCTAACCTACCTTATCCTCACATAACCTAAAAAACATAACTTATCCTAACCTCACATAACCTATAAAACATAACCTATCCTAACCTAACCTAACATAACCTTACCTAACCTAAAAAATCTAACCTAACCTACCTTATCCTCACATAACCTAAAGAGCATAACCTAACCTAACCTAACATAACCTAAAAAATCTAACCTAACCTACCTTATCCTAACATAACCTAAAGAAAATAACCTATCCTAACCTCACATAACCTAGAAAACAACCTAATCTATCCTAACTTAACCTAACCAAACCTAACCTAAAAAATCTAACCTAATCTTCCTTATCCTCACATATCCTAAAGAACATAACCTATCCTAACCTTACATAACCTAGAAAACATAACCTAATCTATCCTAACCTAACCTAACCTTACCTAACCTAACCTAAAAAATCTACCTAACCTACCTTGTCCTCACATAACCTAAAGAACATAACCTACCCTAACCTCACATAACTTAGAAAACATAACCTAACCTAACCAAACATAACCTATCCTAAAAAATCTCACCTGACCTACCTTATCCTCACATAACCTAAAGAACATAACCTACCCTAACCTCACGTAACCTAGAAAACATAACCTAACCTAACCTAACCTAACCTAACCTAACCTAACCTAACCTAACCTAACCTAACCTAAACTAAAAAATTTAACCTAACCTATCTTTTCCTCACAAAACCTAGAAAAGCTAACCTAGCCTAACCTAACCTAACCTAACCTAACCTAACCTAACCTAACCTAACCTACCTAACCTCACATAACCTAGAAAACAACCTAACCTAACCTAACCTAACCTAACCTAACCTTACCTAACCAAAAAATCTAACCTAACCTAACATAACCTTACCTAACCTAAAAAATTTAACCTAACCTATCTTTTCCTCACAAAACCTAGACAAGCTAACCTAACCTAACCTTACCTAACCTAACCTAACCTAACCTAACCTAACCTGACCTACCCTAACCTCACATAACCTAGAAAACATAACCTGACCTAACCTAACCTAACCTAACCTAACCTAAAAAATCTAACTTAACCTACCTTATACTCACATAACCTAAAGAACATAACCTATCCTAACCTCACATAACCTAGAAAACATAACCTAATCTAACCTAAAATATCTAACCTAACCTGCCTTATCTTCACATAACCTAAAGAACATAAACTATCCTAACCTCACATAACCTAGAGAACACAACCTAACCTAACCTTACCTAACCTAACCTAACCTAACTTCACATAACCTAGAAAACATAACCTAACCTAACCTAACCTAACCTATCCTAACCTACCCTAACCTCACATAACCTAGAAAACATAACCTAACCTAACCTATCCTAACCTAACCTAACCTAACCTAACCTAACCTAACCTAATCTATCCTAACCTAACCTAACCTTACCTAACCTAACCTAAAAAATCTACCTAACCTACCTTGTCCTCACATAACCTAAAGAACATAACCTATCCTAACCTCACATAACTTAGAAAACATAACCTAACCTAACCAAACATAACCTATCCTAAAAAATCTCACCTAACCTACCTTATCCTCACATAACCTAAAGAACATAACCTATCCTAACCTCACATAACCTAGAAAACATAACCTAACCTAACCTAACTTAACCTAACCTAACCTAACCTAAAAAATTTAACCTAACCTATCTTTTCTTCACAAAACCTAGAAAAGCTAACCTAACCTAACCTAACCTAACCTAACCTAACCTAACCTAACCTAACCTAACCTAACCTAACATAACCTAACCTAACCTAACTTAACCTAACCTAACCTAACACACTTTATCCTCACATAACCTAAAGAACATAATCTATCCTAACCTCACATTACCTAGAAAACATAACCTAACCTAACCTAACATAACCTAACCTAACCTAAAAAATCTAACCTAACTTGCTTTATCCTCACATAACCTAAAGAACATAACCTATCCTAACCTCGCATAACCTAGAAAACATAACCTAACCTAACCTACCATAACCTCACATTACCTAGAAAACATAACCTAACCTAACCTAATCTAACCTAAACTAATCTAACCTAACCTAACCTAACCTAAACTAAAAAATCAAACCTAACCTACCTTATCCTTACATAACCTAAAAAACATAACTTATCCTAACCTCACATAACCTATAAAACATAACCTATCCTAACCTAACCTAACATAACCTTACCTAACCTAAAAAATCTAACCTAACCTACCTTATCCTCACATAACCTAAAGAGCATAACCTAACCTAACCTAACATAACCTAAAAAATCTAACCTAACCTACCTTATCCTAACATAACCTAAAGAAAATAACCTATCCTAACCTCACATAACCTAGAAAACAACCTAATCTATCCTAACCTAACCTAACCAAACCTAACCTAAAAAATCTAACCTAATCTTCCTTATCCTCACATATCCTAAAGAACATAACCTATCCTAACCTCACATAACCTAGAAAACATAACCTAACCTAACCTACCATAACCTCACATTACCTAGAAAACGTAACCTAACCTAACCTAATCTAACCTAACCTAACCTAACCTAACCTAACCTAACCTAACCTAACCTAAACTAATCTAACCTAACCTAACCTAACCTAAACTAAAAAATCAAACCTAACCTACCTTATCCTCACATAACCTAAAAAACATAACTTATCCTAACTTCACATAACCTATAAAACATAACCTATCCTAACCTAACCTAACATAACCTTACCTAACCTAAAAAATCTAACCTAACCTACCTTATCCTCACATAACCTAAAGAGCATAACCTAACCTAACCTAACATAACCTAAAAAATCTAACCTAACCTACCTTATCCTAACATAACCTAAAGAAAATAACCTATCCTAACCTCACATAACCTAGAAAACAACCTAATCTATCCTAACCTAACTTAACCAAACCTAACCTAAAAAATCTAACCTAATCTTCCTTATCCTCACATATCCTAAAGAACATAACCTATCCTAACCTTACATAACCTAGAAAACATAACCTAATCTATCCTAACCTAACCTAACCTTACCTAACCTAACCTAAAAAATCTACCTAACCTACCTTGTCCTCACATAACCTAAAGAACATAACCTACCCTAACCTCACATAACTTAGAAAACATAACCTAACCTAACCAAACATAACCTATCCTAAAAAATCTCACCTGACCTACCTTATCCTCAGATAACCTAAAGAACATAACCTACCCTAACCTCACGTAACCTAGAAAACATAACCTAACCTAACCTAACCTAACCTAACCTAACCTAACCTAACCTAACCTAACCTAACCTAAACTAAAAAATTTAACCTAACCTATCTTTTCCTCACAAAACCTAGAAAAGCTAACCTAACCTAACCTAACCTAACCTAACCTAACCTACCTAACCTCACATAACCTAGAAAACATAACCTAACCTAACCTAACCTAACCTAACCTAACCTTACCTAACCTAAAAAATCTAACCTAACCTGCCTTATCCTCACATAACCTAAAGAACATAACCTATCCTAACCTCACATAACCTAGAGAACATAACCTAACCTAACCTAACCTAACCTAACCTAACCTAACCTAAAAAATCTAACCTAACCTACCTTATCCTCACATAACCTAATGAACATAACCAACCCTAACCTCACATAACCTAGAAAACATAACCTAACCTAACGTAACCTAACCTAACCTAACCTAAAAAATTTAATCTAACCTACCTTATCTTCACATAACCTAAAGAACATAACCTATCCTAACCTCACATAACCTAGAAAACATAACCTAACCTAACTTAACCCTAACATAACCTAACCTAACCTAACCTAAAAAATCTAACCTATCCTACCTTAACTTCACATAACCAAAAGAACATAACCTATCCTAACCTCACATAACCTAGAAAACATAACCTAACCTAACCTCACATAACCTGAAAAACATAACCTAACCTAACCTAATCTAACCTAACCTAACCTAACCTAACCTAAAAAATCTAAACTAACCTGCCTTATCCTCAGATAACCTTAAGAACATAACTTATCCCAACCTCACATAACCTAAGGAACGTAACCTAACCTAACCTAACTTAACCTAAAAATTCTAACCTAACCTACCTTATCCTCACATAACCTAAAGAACATAACCTACCCTAACCTCACATAACCTATCCTAACATAACCTAACATAACCTTACCTAACCTAAAAAATCTAACCTAACCTACCTTATCCTCACATAACCTAAAGAATATAACCTACCCTAACCTCACATAACCTAGAAAACGTAACCTAACCTAACCTAACCTAACCTAACCTAACCTAACGTAACCTAAGCTAAAAAATCTAACCTAACCTTCCTTATCCTCACATAACCTAAAGAACATAACCTATCCTAACCTCACATTACCTAGGGAACATAACCTAACCTAACCTAACCTAACCTAAAAATTCTAACCTAACCGACCTTATCCTCACATAACCTAAAGAACATAACCTACCCTAACCTCACATAACCTAGAAAACATAACCTAACCTAACCTAATCTAACCCAACCTAACCTAACCTAAAAAATCTAACCTAACCTACCTTTTCCTCACAAAACCTAGAAAACATAACCTAACCTAACCTAACCTAACCTAACCTAACATAACCTAAAAAATCTAACCTAACCTAACCTAACCTAACCTAACCTAACATAACCTAACCTAACCTAACCTAACCTCACATAAGCTAGAAAACATAACCTAACCTAACCTAATCTAACCTTACCTAACCTAAAAAATCTAACCTAAACTACCTTATCCTCACATAACCTAAAGAACATAACCTATCCTAACCTCACATAACCTAGAAAACATAACCTAACCTAACCTAACCTAACCTAAAAATTCTAACCTAACCTACCTTTTCCTCACATAACCTAGAAAACATAACCTAGCCTAACCTAACCTAACCTAACCTAACAACCTAACCTAACCTAACCTAAAAATCTAACCTAACCTACCTTATCCTCACATAACCTAAAGAACATAACCTATCCTAACCTTACGTAACCTAGAAAACGTAACCTAACCTAACCTAACCTAACCTAACCTAACCTAACCCAACCTAACCTACCTAACCTCACATAACCTAGAAAACATAACCTAACCTAACCTAACCTAACCTAACCTAACCTAACCTAACCTAAAAAATCTAACCTAACCTGCCTTATCCTCACATAACCTAAAGAACATAACTTATCCTAACCTCACATAACCTAGAAAACATAACCTAATCTAACCTAACCTAACCTAACCTAAACTAACCTAACCTAACCTAAAAAATCTAACCTAACCTACCTTATCCTCACATAACCTAATGAACATAACCAACCCTAACCTCACATAACCTAGAAAACATAACCTAACCTAACGTAACCTAACCTAACCTAACCTAACCTAAAAAATTTAATCTAACCTACCTTATCTTCACATAACCTAAAGAACATAACCTATCCTAACCTCACATAACCTAGAAAACATAACCTAACCTAACCTAACCTAACCTAACCTAAAAAATCTAACCTAACCTACCTTATCCTCACATAACCTAAAGAACATAACCTATCCTAACTTCACATAACCTAGAAAACATAACCTAACCTAACCTAACCTAACCTGACCTACCCTAACCTCACATAACCTAGAAAACATAACCTAACCTAACCTAACATAACCTAACCTAACCTAAAAAATCTAACCTAACCTGCTTTATCCTCACATAACCTAAAGAACATAACCTATCCTAACCTCACATAACCTAGAAAACATAACCTAACCTAACCTACCATAACCTCACATTACCTAGAAAACATAACCTAACCTAACCTAACCTAACCTAACCTAACCTAACCTAAACTAACCTAACCTAACCTAAACTAATCTAACCTAACCTAACCTAACCTAAGCTAAAAAATCAAACCTAACCTACCTTATCCTCACATAACCTAAAAAACATAACTTATCCTAACTTCACATAACCTATAAAACATAACCTATCCTAACCTAACCTAACATAACCTTACCTAACCTAAAAAATCTAACCTAACCTACCTTATCCTCACATAACCTAAAGAGCATAACCTAACCTAACCTAACATAACCTAAAAAATCTAACCTAACCTACCTTATCCTAACATAACCTAAAGAAAATAACCTATCCTAACCTCACATAACCTAGAAAACAACCTAATCTATCCTAACCTAACCTAACCAAACCTAACCTAAAAAATCTAACCTAATCTTCCTTATCCTCACATATCCTAAAGAACATAACCTATCCTAACCTTACATAACCTAGAAAACATAACCTAATCTATCCTAACCTAACCTAACCTTACCTAACCTAACCTAAAAAATCTACCTAACCTACCTTGTCCTCACATAACCTAAAGAACATAACCTACCCTAACCTCACATAACTTAGAAAACATAACCTAACCTAACCAAACATAACCTATCCTAAAAAATCTCACCTGACCTACCTTATCCTCACATAACCTAAAGAACATAACCTACCCTAACCTCACGTAACCTAGAAAACATAACCTAACCTAACCTAACCTAACCTAACCTAACCTAACCTAACCTAACCTAACCTAACCTAACCTAACCTAAACTAAAAAATTTAACCTAACCTATCTCTTCCTCACAAAACCTAGAAAAGCGAACCTAACCTAACCTAACCTAACCTAACCTAACCTAACCTAACCTAACCTAACCTAACCTACCTAACCTCACATAACCTAGAAAACATAACCTAACCTAACCTAACCTAACCTAACCTAACCTTACCTAACCTAAAAAATCTAACCTAACCTGCCTTATCCTCACATAACCTAAAGAACATAACCTATCCTAACCTCACATAACCTAGAGAACATAACCTAATCTAACCTAACCTAACCTAACCTAACCTAACCTAACCTAACCTAAAAAATCTAACCTAACCTACCTTATCCTCACATAACCTAATGAACATAACCAACCCTAACCTCACATAACCTAGAAAACATAACCTAACCTAACGTAACCTAACCTAACCTAACCTAAAAAATTTAATCTAACCTACCTTATCTTCACATAACCTAAAGAACATAACCTATCCTAACCTCACATAACCTAGAAAACATAACCTAACCTAACCTAACCTAACATAACCTAACCTAACCTAACCTAAAAAATCTAACCTATCCTACCTTATCTTCACATAACCAAAAGAACATAACCTATCCTAACCTCACATAACCTAGAAAACATAACCTAACCTAACCTCACATAACCTGAAAAACATAACCTAACCTAACCTAATCTAACCTAACCTAACCTAACCTAACCTAAGAAATCTAAACTAACCTGCCTTATCCTCAGATAACCTTAAGAACATAACTTATCCCAACCTCACATAACCTAAGGAACGTAACCTAACCTAACCTAACTTAACCTAAAAATTCTAACCTAACCTACCTTATCCTCACATAACCTAAAGAACATAACCTACCCTAACCTCACATAACCTATACTAACATAACCTAACATAACCTTACCTAACCTAAAAAATCTAACCTAACCTACCTTATCCTCACATAACCTAAAGAATATAACCTACCCTAACCTCACATAACCTAGAAAACGTAACCTAACCTAACCTAACCAAACCTAACCTAACCTAACGTAACCTAACCTAAAAAATCCAACCTAACCTGCCTTATCCTCACATAACCTAAAGAACATAACCTATCCTAACCTCACATAACCTAGGGAACATAACCTAACCTAACCTAACCTAACCTAAAAATTCTAACCTAACCTACCTTATCCTCACATAACCTAAAGAACATAACCTACCCTAACCTCACATAACCTAGAAAACATAACCTAACCTAACCTAATCTAACCTAACCTAACCTAACCTTAAAAATCTAACCTAACCTACCTTTTCCTCACAAAACCTAGAAAACATAACCTAACCTAACCTAACCTAACCTAACTTAACATAACCTAAAAATTCTAACCTAAAAATCTAACCTAACCTACCTTATCCTCACATAACCTAAAGAACATAACCTATCCTAACCTCACGTAACCTAGAAAACATAACCTAACCTAACCTGACCTAACCTAACCTAACCTAACCCAACCTAACCTACCTAACCTCACATAACCTAGAAAACATAACCTAACCTAACCTAACCTAACCTAACCTAACCTAACCTAACCTAAAAAATCTAACCTAACCTGCCTTATCCTCACATAACCTAAAGAACATAACTTATCCTAACCTCACATAACCTAGAAAACATAACCTAATCTAACCTAACCTAACCTAACCTAAACTAACCTAACCTAACCTAAAAAATCTAACCTAACCTACCTTATCCTCACATAACCTAATGAACATAACCAACCCTAACCTCACATAACCTAGAAAACATAACCTAACCTAACGTAACCTAACCTAACCTAACCTAACCTAAAAAATTTAATCTAACCTACCTTATCTTCACATAACCTAAAGAACATAACCTATCCTAACCTCACATAACCTAGAAAACATAACCTAACCTAACCTAACCTAACCTAACCTAACATAACCTAACCTAACCTAACCTAAAAAATCTAACCTAACCTACCTTATCCTCACATAACCTAAAGAACATAACATATCCTAACTTCACATAACCTAGAAAACATAACCTAACCTAACCTAACCTAACCTGACCTACCCTAACCTCACATAACCTAGAAAACATAACCTGACCTAACCTAACCTAACCTAACCTAACCTAAAAAATCTAACATAACCTACCTTATACTCACATAACCTAAAGAACATAACCTATCCTAACCTCACATAACCTAGAAAACATAACCTAATCTAACCTAAAATATCTAACCTAACCTGCCTTATCCTCACATAACCTAAAGAACATAACCTATCCTAACCTCACATAACCTAGAGAACACAACCTAACCTAACCTTACCTAACCTAACCTAACCTAACTTCACATAACCTAGAAAACATAACCTAACATAACCTAACCTAACCTATCCTAACCTACCCTAACCTCACATAACCTAGAAAACATAACCTAACCTAACCTATCCTAACCTAACCTAACCTAACCTAACCTAACCTAACCTAACCTAACCTAACCTAACCTGTTCTATCCTAACCTAACCTAACCTTACCCAACCTAACCTAAAAAATCTACCTAACCTACCTTGTCCTCACATAACCTAAAGAACATAACCTACCCTAACCTCACATAACTTAGAAAACATAACCTAACCTAACCAAACATAACCTATCCTAAAAAATCTCACCTAACCTACCTTGTCCTCACATAACCTAAAGAACATAACCTACCCTTACCTCACATAACTTAGAAAACATAACCTAACCTAGCCAAAGATAACCTATCCTAAAAAATCTCACCTAACCTACCTTATCCTCACATAACCTAAAGAACATAACCTATCCTAACCTCACATAACCTAGAAAACATAACCTAACCTAACCTAACTTAACCTAACCTAACCTAACCTAAAAAATTTAACCTAACCAATCTTTTCTTCAGAAAACCTAGAAAAGCTAACCTAACCTAACCTAACCTAACCTAACCTAACCTAACCTAACTTAACCTAACCTAACCTTACCTAACCTAACCTAACCTAACCCAACCTAACCTAACCTAACCTAACCTAACCTAACCTAAAAAATCTAACCTTACCAACCTTTTCCTCACATAACCTAGAAAACATAACATAACCTAACCTATCCTAACCTAAAAAATCTAACCTAACCAGCCTTATCCTCACATAACCTAAAGAACATAACTTATCCTAACCTCACATAACCTAAAAAACATAACCTACCCTAACCTCACATAACCTAGAAAACATAACCTAACCTAACCTATCCTAACCTAGCCTAACCTATCCTAACCTAACCTAGAGAACATTGCCTAACCTACCTTATTCTCACATAACCTAAAGAATATAACCTACCCTAACCTCACATAACCTAGAAAACATAACCTAACCTAACCTAACCTAAAGAACATAACCTAACCTACCTTATCCTCACATAACCTAAAGAACATAACCTATCCTAACCACACATAACTTAGAAAACGTAACCTAACCTAACCTAACCTAACCTAACCTAACCTAACGTAACCTAACCTAAAAAATCTAACCTAACCTGCCTTATCCTCACATAACCTAAAGAACATAACCTATCCTAACCTCACATAACCTAGGGAACATAACCTAACCTAACCTAACCTAACCTAAAAATTCTAACCTAACCTACCTTATCCTCACATAACCTAAAGAACATAATCTACCCTAACCTCACATAACCTAGAAAACATAACCTAACCTAACCTAACCTAACCTAACCTAACCTAACCTAAAGAATCTAACCTAACTTACATTTTCCTCACAAAACCTAGAAAACATAACCTAACCTAACCTAACCTAACCTAACCTAACTCAACCTGACCTAACCTAACCTAACCTAACCTAACCTAACCTAACATAACCTAACCTAACCAAACCTAACCTCACATAAGCTAGAAAACATAACCTAACCTAACCTAATCTAACCTCACCTAACCTAAAAAATCTAACCTAAACTACCTTATCCTCACATAACCTAAAGAACAAAACCTATCCTAACCTCACATAACCTAGAAGACATAACCTAACCTAACCTAACCTTACCTAAAAATTCTAACCTAACCTACCTTTTCCTCACATAACCTAGAAAACATAACCTAACCTAACCTAACCTAACCTAACCTAACCTAAAAAATCTAACCTAACCTACCTTATCCTCACATAACCTAAAGAACATAACCTACCCTAACCTCACATAACCTAGAAAACATAACCTATCCTAGCCTAACCTAACCTAACCTAACCTAACCTAAAAAATATAACCTAACCTACCTTATCCTCACATAACCTAAAGAACATAACCTACCCTAACCTCACATAACTTAGAAAACATAACCTAACCTAACCTAACCTAACCAAACCTAAAAAATCTAACCTAACCTACCTAATCCTCAGATAACCTCAAGAACATAACCTATCCTAACCTCACATAACCTAGAAAACATAGCAAAACTTAACCTAACCTAACCTAACCTAACCTAACGTAACCTAACCTAAAAAATCTAACCTAACCTGCCTTATCCTCACATAACCTAAAGAACATAACCTATCCTAACCTCACGTAACTCAGAAAACACAACCTAACCTAACCAAACCTAACCTATCCTAAAAAATCTCACCTAACCTACCTTATCCTCACATAGTCTAAAGAACATAACCTATCCTAACCTCACATAACCTAGAAAACATAACCTAACCTAACCTAACCTAACCTAAAAAATTTAACCTAACCTACCTTATCTTCACATAACCTAAAGAACATAACCTATCCTAACCTCACATAATCTAGAAAATATAACCTAACCTAACCTCACATAACCTAAAAAACATAACCTAACCTAACCAAACATAACCTATCCTAAAAAATCTCACCTAACCTACCTTATCCTCACATAACCTAAAGAACATAACCTATCCTAACCTCACATAACCTAGAAAACATAACCTAACCTAACCTAACCTAACCTAACTTAACCTAACCTAAAAAATTTAACCTAACCTATCTTTTCCTCACAAAACCTAGAAAAGTTAACCTAACCTAACCTAACCTAACCTAACCTAACCTAACCTAACCTAACCTAACCTAACCTACCTAACCTCACATAACCTAGAAAACATAACCTAACCTAACCTAACCTAACCTAACCTAACCTAACCTAACCTAAAAAATCTAACCAAACCTGCCTTATCCTCACATAACCTAAAGAACGTAACCTATCCTAACCTCACATAACCTAGAGAACATAACCTAATCTAACCTAACCTAACCTAACCTAACCAAACGTAACCTAACCTAACCTAACCTAAACTAAGGAACGTAACCTAACCTAACCTAACTTAACCTAAAAATTCTAACCTAACCTACCTTATCCTCACATAACCTAAAGAACATAACCTACCCACACCTCACATAACCTATCCTAACATAACCTAACCTAACCTAACCTAACCTAACCTAACCTAACCTAACCTAACCTAACCTAACCTAACCTAACCTAACCTAACCTAACCTAACCTAACCTAACCTAACCTAACCTAACCTAACCTAACCTAACCTAACCTAACCTAACCTAACCTAACCTAACCTAACCTAACCTAATCTAACCTAACCTAGAAAATCTAACCTAACCTACCTTCTCCTCACATAGCCTAAAGAACATAACCTATCCTAACCTCACATAACCTAGAAAACATAACCTAACCTAACCTAACCTAACCCAATTTAATCTAACCTAACTTAATGTGTTATATGAGGTTAGGATAGGTTATGTTCTTTAGGTTATGTGAGGATGAGGTAGGTTAGTTTAGATTTTTTAGGTTAGGTTAAGTTAAGTCAAGTTAGGTTAGGTTAGGTTGGGTTAGGTTAGGTTAGGTTAGGTTAGGTTAGGTTAGGTTAGGTTAGGTTAGGTTAGGTTAGGTTAGTTTAGTTTAGTTTAGTTTAGTTTAGTTTAGTTTAGGTTAGGTTAGGTTAGGTTAGGTTAGGTTAGGTTAGGTTAGGTTAGGTTAGGTTAGGTTAGGTTAGGTTAGGTTAGGTTAGGTTAGGTTAGGTTAGGTTAGGTTAGGTTAGGTTAGGTTAGGTTAGGTTAGGTTAGGTTAGGTTAGGTTAGGTTAGGTTAGGTTAGGTTAGGTTAGGTTAGGTTAGGTTAGGTTAGGTTAGGTTAGGTTAGGTTAGGTTAGGTTAGGTTAGGTTAGGTTAGGTTAGGTTAGGTTAGGTTAGGTTAGGTTAGGTTAGGTTAGGTTAGGTTAGGTTAGGTTAGGTTAGGTTAGGTTAGGTTAGGTTAGGTTAGGTTAGGTTAGGTTAGGTTAGGTTAGGTTAGGTTAGGTTAGGTTAGGTTAGGTTAGGTTAGGTTAGGTTAGGTTAGGTTAGGTTAGGTTAGGTTAGGTTAGGTTAGGTTAGGTTAGGTTAGGTTAGGTTAGGTTAGGTTAGGTTAGGTTAGGTTAGGTTAGGTTAGGTTAGGTTAGGTTAGGTTAGGTTAGGTTAGGTTAGGTTAGGTTAGGTTAGGTTAGGTTAGGTTAGGTTAGGTTAGGTTAGGTTAGGTTAGGTTAGGTTAGGTTAGGTTAGGTTAGGTTAGGTTAGGTTAGGTTAGGTTAGGTTAGGTTAGGTTAGGTTAGGTTAGGTTAGGTTAGGTTAGGTTAGGTTAGGTTAGGTTAGGTTAGGTTAGGTTAGGTTAGGTTAGGTTAGGTTAGGTTAGGTTAGGTTAGGTTAGGTTAGGTTAGGTTAGGTTAGGTTAGGTTAGGTTAGGTTAGGTTAGGTTAGGTTAGGTTAGGTTAGGTTAGGTTAGGTTAGGTTAGGTTAGGTTAGGTTAGGTTAGGTTAGGTTAGGTTAGGTTAGGTTAGGTTAGGTTAGGTTAGGTTAGGTTAGGTTAGGTTAGGTTAGGTTAGGTTAGGTTAGGTTAGGTTAGGTTAGGTTAGGTTAGGTTAGGTTAGGTTAGGTTAGGTTAGGTTAGGTTAGGTTAGGTTAGGTTAGGTTAGGTTAGGTTAGGTTAGGTTAGGTTAGGTTAGGTTAGGTTAGGTTAGGTTAGGTTAGGTTAGGTTAGGTTAGGTTAGGTTAGGTTAGGTTAGGTTAGGTTAGGTTAGGTTAGGTTAGGTTAGGTTAGGTTAGGTTAGGTTAGGTTAGGTTAGGTTAGGTTAGGTTAGGTTAGGTTAGGTTAGGTTAGGTTAGGTTAGGTTAGGTTAGGTTAGGTTAGGTTAGGTTAGGTTAGGTTAGGTTAGGTTAGGTTAGGTTAGGTTAGGTTAGGTTAGGTTAGGTTAGGTTAGGTTAGGTTAGGTTAGGTTAGGTTAGGTTAGGTTAGGTTAGGTTAGGTTAGGTTAGGTTAGGTTAGGTTAGGTTAGGTTAGGTTAGGTTAGGTTAGGTTAGGTTAGGTTAGGTTAGGTTAGGTTAGGTTAGGTTAGGTTAGGTTAGGTTAGGTTAGGTTAGGTTAGGTTAGGTTAGGTTAGGTTAGGTTAGGTTAGGTTAGGTTAGGTTAGGTTAGGTTAGGTTAGGTTAGGTTAGGTTAGGTTAGGTTAGGTTAGGTTAGGTTAGGTTAGGTTAGGTTAGGTTAGGTTAGGTTAGGTTAGGTTAGGTTAGGTTAGGTTAGGTTAGGTTAGGTTAGGTTAGGTTAGGTTAGGTTAGGTTAGGTTAGGTTAGGTTAGGTTAGGTTAGGTTAGGTTAGGTTAGGTTAGGTTAGGTTAGGTTAGGTTAGGTTAGGTTAGGTTAGGTTAGGTTAGGTTAGGTTAGGTTAGGTTAGGTTAGGTTAGGTTAGGTTAGGTTAGGTTAGGTTAGGTTAGGTTAGGTTAGGTTAGGTTAGGTTAGGTTAGGTTAGGTTAGGTTAGGTTAGGTTAGGTTAGGTTAGGTTAGGTTAGGTTAGGTTAGGTTAGGTTAGGTTAGGTTAGGTTAGGTTAGGTTAGGTTAGGTTAGGTTAGGTTAGGTTAGGTTAGGTTAGGTTAGGTTAGGTTAGGTTAGGTTAGGTTAGGTTAGGTTAGGTTAGGTTAGGTTAGGTTAGGTTAGGTTAGGTTAGGTTAGGTTAGGTTAGGTTAGGTTAGGTTAGGTTAGGTTAGGTTAGGTTAGGTTAGGTTAGGTTAGGTTAGGTTAGGTTAGGTTAGGTTAGGTTAGGTTAGGTTAGGTTAGGTTAGGTTAGGTTAGGTTAGGTTAGGTTAGGTTAGGTTAGGTTAGGTTAGGTTAGGTTAGGTTAGGTTAGGTTAGGTTAGGTTAGGTTAGGTTAGGTTAGGTTAGGTTAGGTTAGGTTAGGTTAGGTTAGGTTAGGTTAGGTTAGGTTAGGTTAGGTTAGGTTAGGTTAGGTTAGGTTAGGTTAGGTTAGGTTAGGTTAGGTTAGGTTAGGTTAGGTTAGGTTAGGTTAGGTTAGGTTAGGTTAGGTTAGGTTAGGTTAGGTTAGGTTAGGTTAGGTTAGGTTAGGTTAGGTTAGGTTAGGTTAGGTTAGGTTAGGTTAGGTTAGGTTAGGTTAGGTTAGGTTAGGTTAGGTTAGGTTAGGTTAGGTTAGGTTAGGTTAGGTTAGGTTAGGTTAGGTTAGGTTAGGTTAGGTTAGGTTAGGTTAGGTTAGGTTAGGTTAGGTTAGGTTAGGTTAGGTTAGGTTAGGTTAGGTTAGGTTAGGTTAGGTTAGGTTAGGTTAGGTTAGGTTAGGTTAGGTTAGGTTAGGTTAGGTTAGGTTAGGTTAGGTTAGGTTAGGTTAGGTTAGGTTAGGTTAGGTTAGGTTAGGTTAGGTTAGGTTAGGTTAGGTTAGGTTAGGTTAGGTTAGGTTAGGTTAGGTTAGGTTAGGTTAGGTTAGGTTAGGTTAGGTTAGGTTAGGTTAGGTTAGGTTAGGTTAGGTTAGGTTAGGTTAGGTTAGGTTAGGTTAGGTTAGGTTAGGTTAGGTTAGGTTAGGTTAGGTTAGGTTAGGTTAGGTTAGGTTAGGTTAGGTTAGGTTAGGTTAGGTTAGGTTAGGTTAGGTTAGGTTAGGTTAGGTTAGGTTAGGTTAGGTTAGGTTAGGTTAGGTTAGGTTAGGTTAGGTTAGGTTAGGTTAGGTTAGGTTAGGTTAGGTTAGGTTAGGTTAGGTTAGGTTAGGTTAGGTTAGGTTAGGTTAGGTTAGGTTAGGTTAGGTTAGGTTAGGTTAGGTTAGGTTAGGTTAGGTTAGGTTAGGTTAGGTTAGGTTAGGTTAGGTTAGGTTAGGTTAGGTTAGGTTAGGTTAGGTTAGGTTAGGTTAGGTTAGGTTAGGTTAGGTTAGGTTAGGTTAGGTTAGGTTAGGTTAGGTTAGGTTAGGTTAGGTTAGGTTAGGTTAGGTTAGGTTAGGTTAGGTTAGGTTAGGTTAGGTTAGGTTAGGTTAGGTTAGGTTAGGTTAGGTTAGGTTAGGTTAGGTTAGGTTAGGTTAGGTTAGGTTAGGTTAGGTTAGGTTAGGTTAGGTTAGGTTAGGTTAGGTTAGGTTAGGTTAGGTTAGGTTAGGTTAGGTTAGGTTAGGTTAGGTTAGGTTAGGTTAGGTTAGGTTAGGTTAGGTTAGGTTAGGTTAGGTTAGGTTAGGTTAGGTTAGGTTAGGTTAGGTTAGGTTAGGTTAGGTTAGGTTAGGTTAGGTTAGGTTAGGTTAGGTTAGGTTAGGTTAGGTTAGGTTAGGTTAGGTTAGGTTAGGTTAGGTTAGGTTAGGTTAGGTTAGGTTAGGTTAGGTTAGGTTAGGTTAGGTTAGGTTAGGTTAGGTTAGGTTAGGTTAGGTTAGGTTAGGTTAGGTTAGGTTAGGTTAGGTTAGGTTAGGTTAGGTTAGGTTAGGTTAGGTTAGGTTAG